>NC_092381.1:104976056-105576056 GCF_030028105.1 Mobula birostris
TGGAATTCCCTATGGTCTGCAGTTCCCTGTGATCTGTAATTCTCTGTAGTCTGGGGTTCCCTGTGGTCTGGGTATAACTGTGGTCTGGGGTTCCCTGCGGTCTGGGGTTCCCTGTGGTCAGGAGTTCCCTGTGGTCTGGAATTCCCTGTGGTCTAGAGGTCCCTGTGGACTGGAGTTCCCTGAGGTCTGGAATTCCCTGTAATCTGGAGTTCCCTGTGGTCTGGAGTTCCCTGTGGTCTAGGGTTTCCTGTAGTCAGGAGTTCCCTGGCTCTGGAATTCCTTGTGGTCTGGAGTTTCTTGCGGTCTGTAATTCTCTGTAGTCTGGGGTTCCCTGTGGTCTAGGTTTACCTGTGGTCTGGAGTTCCCTGCGGTCTGGAGTTTCCTGTGGTCAGGAGTTCCCAGTGGTCTGGAATTCCCTGTGGTCTAGAGGTCCCAGTGGACTGGAGTTCCCTGTGGTCTGGAGTTTCCTGTGGTCTGAAGTTCCCTGTGGTCTGCAATTCCCTATGGTCTGGAGTTCACAGTGATCTGGTGCTCCCTGTGGTCTAGGGTTCCTTGTGGTCTGGAGTTCACAGTGATCTGGAGTTCCCTGTGGTCTGGGGTTCCCTGTGGTCTGGAGTTCCCTGTGGTCTGGAATTCCCTGTGGTCTGAAATTCCCTGCAGGCTGGTAGCCCCTGTGGTCTGTAATTCCCTGTGGTTTGAAATTCCCTGTAGTCTGTGGTTCTCTGTGGTCTGGGGTTTCCTGTGGTCTTGAGTTCCCTGTGTCTGGAATTCCCTGTAGTTTGAGGTTCCCTGTCGTCTGTAGTTCCCCGTGGTCTGAATGTCCCTGTGGTCTGGAATTCCCTGTGGTTTGGAGTTCCCTGTATTCTGGAGTTCCCTGTGGTCTGGAATTCCCTGCAGGCTTGTAGTCCTTTGGTCTGGATTCCCTGTGGTCTGGAACTCCCTGTGGTCTGAAGTTCCCTGTAGTCTGGGGTTCCCTGTGGTATGGAGTTCCCTGAAGTCTGGAATTCCCTGTGATCTGGAGTTCTCTGTGGTCTGGAATTCCCTGTGGTTTGGAGCTTCCTGTGGTCTGGAATTCCCTGTGGTCTGGGGATCCCTGTGTTCTGGAGTTCCCTGTGTTCTGGAGTTCCCTGTGGTCTGGAATTCCCTGTGGTCTGGGGTTCCCTGTGGTCTGGAGTTCCCTGTGGTCTAGGGTTAGCTGTAGTCAGGAGTTCCCTATATTCTGGAATTCCTTGTGGTCTGGAGTTTCTTGCGGTCTGTAATTCTCTGTAGTCTGGGGTTCCCTGTAGTTTGGGGTTCCCTGTGGTCTGTAGTTCCCCGTGGTCTGAATGTCCCTGTGGTCTGGAATTCCCTGTGGTTTGGAGTTCCCTGTATTCTGGAGTTCCCTGTGGTCTGGGGTTCCCTGTGGTCTGGAGTTCCCTGAAGTCTGGAATTCCCTGTGGTCTGGAGTTCACAGTGATCTGGTGCTCCCTGTGGTCTAGGGTTCCTTGTGGTCTGGAGTTCACAGTGATCTGGAGTTCCCTGTGGTCTGGGGTTCCCTGTGGTCTGGAGTTCCCTGTGGTCTGGAATTCCCTGTGGTCTGAAATTCCCTGCAGGCTGGTAGCCCCTGTGGTCTGTAATTCCCTGTGGTTTGAAGTTCCCTGTAGTCTGTGGTTCTCTGTGGTCTGGGGTTTCCTGTGGTCTTGAGTTCCCTGTGTCTGGAATTCCCTGTAGTTTGAGGTTCCCTGTCGTCTGTAGTTCCCCGTGGTCTGAATGTCCCTGTGGTCTGGAATTCCCTGTGGTTTGGAGTTCCCTGTATTCTGGAGTTCCCTGTGGTCTGGAATTCCCTGCAGGCTTGTAGTCCTTTGGTCTGGATTCCCTGTGGTCTGGAACTCCCTGTGGTCTGAAGTTCCCTGTAGTCTGGGGTTCCCTGTGGTATGGAGTTCCCTGAAGTCTGGAATTCCCTGTGATCTGGAGTTCTCTGTGGTCTGGAATTCCCTGTGGTTTGGAGCTTCCTGTGGTCTGGAATTCCCTGTGGTCTGGGGATCCCTGTGTTCTGGAGTTCCCTGTGTTCTGGAGTTCCCTGTGGTCTGGAATTCCCTGTGGTCTGGGGTTCCCTGTGGTCTGGAGTTCCCTGTGGTCTAGGGTTAGCTGTAGTCAGGAGTTCCCTATATTCTGGAATTCCTTGTGGTCTGGAGTTTCTTGCGGTCTGTAATTCTCTGTAGTCTGGGGTTCCCTGTAGTTTGGGGTTCCCTGTGGTCTGTAGTTCCCCGTGGTCTGAATGTCCCTGTGGTCTGGAATTCCCTGTGGTTTGGAGTTCCCTGTATTCTGGAGTTCCCTGTGGTCTGGGGTTCCCTGTGGTCTGGAGTTCCCTGAAGTCTGGAATTCCCTGTGGTCTGGAGTTCCCTGTGGTCTGGAAATCCCTGTGGTCTGGGGATCCCTGTGGTCTGGAGTTCCCTGTGATCTGTAATTTTCTATGGTCCTGAGTTTGCAGTGTTCTGGAGTTCCCTGTGGTCTGGGGTTCCCTGTGGTCTGGAATTCCCTATGGTCTGGAGGTTTCTGTGGTCTGGAATTCCCTGTGGTCTGAAGATCCCTGTAGTCTGGGGTTTCCTGTGGTCTGGAGTTCCCTGAGGTCTGGAATTCCCTGTGATCTGGAGTTCCCTGTGATCTGGAGTTCCCTGTGGGCTGGAGTTCCCTGTGCTCTAGGGTTCCCTGTGGTCTGGAATTCCCTATGGTCTGGAGTTCCCTGTGATCTGTAATTTTCTATGGTCTTGAGTTTGCAGTGTTCTGGAGTTCCCTGTGGTCTGGGGTTCCCTGTGGTCTGGAGTTCACAGTGATCTGGAGTTCCCTGTGGTCTGGGGTTCCCTGTGTTCTGGAGTTCCCTGTGGTCTGGAATTCCCTGTGGTGTGGTATTCCCTGAGGTCTGGAATTCCCTGTGATCTGGAGTTCCCTGTGGTCTGGAGTTCCCTGTGGTCTAGGGTTCCCTGTGGTCTGGAATTCCCTAAGGTCTGGAGATTCCTGAGGTCTGGAATTCCCTGTGATCTGGAGTTCCCTGTGGTCTGGAATTCCCTAAGGTCTGGAGATTCCTGAGGTCTGGAATTCCCTGTGATCTGGAGTTCCCTGTGGTCTGGAGTTCCCTGAAGTCTGGAATTCCCTGTGGTCTGTAATTTTCTATGGTCTTGAGTTTGCAGTGTTCTGGAGTTCCCTGTGGTCTGGGGTTCCCTGTGGTCTGGAATTCCCTATGGTCTGGAGATTCCTGTGGTCTGGAATTCCCTGTGGTCTGAAGATCCCTGTAGTCTGGGGTTCCCTGTGGTCTGGAGTTCCCTGAGAACTGGAATTCCCTGTGATCTGGAGTTCCCTGTGGTCTGGAGTTCCCTGTGGTCTAGGTTTCCCTGTAGTCAGGAGTTCCCTGTGTTCTGGGATTCTTTGTGGTCTGGAGTTTCTTGCGGTCTGTAATTCTCTGTAGTCTGGGGTTCCCTGTGGTCTGGGTTACCTGTGGTCTGGAGTTCCCTGCGGTCTGGGGTCACCTGTGTTCAGGAGTTCCCTGTGGTCTAGAATTCCCTGTGGTCTAGAGATCCCTGTGGACTGGAGTTCCCTGTGGTCTGAAGTTCCCTGTTGTCTGTGGTTCTCTGTGGTCTGGAGTTCACAGTGATCTGGAGTTCCCTGTGGTCTGGGGTTCCCTGTGGTCTGGATTTCCCTTTGGTCTGGAATTCCCTGTGGTGTGGTGTTCCCTGTGGTTTGGAATTCCCTGTGGTCTGAAGTTCCCTGTAGTCTGTGGTTCTCTGTGGTCTGGGGTTTCCTGTGGTCTGGAGTTCCCTGTGTCTGGAATACCCTGTAGTTTGGGGTTCCCTGTGGTCTGTAGTTCCCCGTGTTCTGAATGTCCCTGTGGTCTGGAATTCCCTGTGGTTTGGAGTTCCCTGTATTCTGGAGTTCCCTGTGGTCTGGAATTCCCTGCAGGCTTGTAGTCCTTGTGGTCTGGAATTCCCAGTGGTCTGGAACTCCCAGTAGTCTGAAGTTCCCTGTAGTCTGGGGTTCCCTGTGATCTGGAGTTCCCTGTGGTCTGGGGTTCCCAGTTCTCTGGAGTTCCCTGAAGTCTGGAATTCCCTGTGGTCTGGAGTTCCCTGTGGTCTGGAATTCCCTGTGGTCTGGGAATCCCTGTGGTCTGGAGTTCCCTGTGATCTGTAATTTTCTATGGTCCTGAGTTTGCAGTGTTCTGGAGTTCCCTGTGGTCTGGGGTTCCCTGTGGTCTGGAATTCCCTATGGTCTGGAGATTCCTGTGGTCTGGAATTCCCTGTGGTCTGAAGATCCCTGTAGTCTGGGGTTCCCTGTGGTCTGGAGTTCCCTGAGGTCTGGAATTCCCTGTGATCTGGAGTTCCCTGTGCTCTGGAGTTCCCTGTCATCTAGGGTTCCCTGTGGTCTGGAATTCCCTATGGTCTGCAGTTCCCTGTGATCTGTAATTTTCTATGGTCTTGAGTTTGCATTGTTCTGGAGTTCCCTGTGGTCTAGGTTTCCCTGTAGTCAGGAGTTCCCTGTGTTCTGGAATTCCTTGTGGTCTGGAGTTTCTTGCGAACTGTAATTCTCTGTAGTCCGGGGTTCCCTGTGGTCTGGGGTTCCCTGTGGTCAGGAGTTCCCTGTGGTCTGGAATTCCCTGTGGTCTAGAGGTCCCTGTGGACTGGAGTTCCCTGAGGTCTGGAATTCCCTGTAATCTGGAGTTCCCTGTGGTCTGGAGTTCCCTGTGGTCTGGAATTCCCTGTGGTTTGGAGCTCCCTGTGGTCTGGAATTCCCTGTGGTCTGGGGATCCCTGTGTTCTGGAGTTCCCTGTGTTCTGGAGTTCCCTGTGGTCTGGAATTCCCTGTGGTCTGGGGTTCCCTGTGGTCTGGAGTTCCCTGTGGTCTAGGGTTCGCTGTAGTCAGGAGATCCCTGTATTCTGGAATTCCTTGTGGTCTGGAGTTTCTTGCGGTCTGTAATTCTCTGTAGTCTGGGGTTCCCTGTAGTTTGGGGTTCCCTGTGGTCTGTAGTTCCCCGTGGTCAGAATGTCCCTGTGGTCTGGAATTCCCTGTGGTTTCGAGTTCCCTGTATTCTGGAGTTCCCTGTGGTCTGGAACTCCCTGTAGTCTGAAGTTCCCTGTAGTCTGGGGTTCCCTGTGGTCTGGAGTTCCCTGAAGTCTGGAATTCCCTGTGATCTGGAGTTCCCTGTGGTCTGGGGTTCCCTGTGGTCTGGAGTTCCCTGAAGTCTGGAATTCCCTGTGGTCTGGAGTTCCCTGTGGTCTGGAATTCCCTGTGGGCTGGGGATCCCTGTGGTCTGGAGTTCCCTGTGATCTGTAATTTTCTATGGTCTTGAGTTTGCAGTGTTCTGGAGTTCCCTGTGGTCTGGTGTTCCCTGTGGTCTGGAATTCCCTATGGTCTGGAGATTCCTGTGGTCTGGAATTCCCTGTGGTCTGAAGATCCCTGTAGTCTGGGATTTCCTGTGGTCTGTAGTTCCCTGAGGTCTGGAATTCCCTGTGATCTGGAGTTCCCTGTGGGCTGGAGTTCCCTGTGCTCTAGGGTTCCCTGTGGTCTGGAGTTCCCTGTGATCTGTAATTTTCTATGGTCTTGAGTTTGCAGTGTTCTGGAGTTCCCTGTGGTCTGGGGTTCCCTGTGGTCTGGATTTCCCTATGGTCTGGAGATTCCTGTGGTCTGGAATTCCCTGTAATCTGGAGTTCCCTGTGGTCTGGAGTTCCCTGTGGTCTAGGGTTCCCTGTAGTCAGGAGTTCCCTGGCTCTGGAATTCCTTGTGGTCTGGAGTTTCTTGCGGTCTGTAATTCTCTGTAGTCTGGGGTTCCCTGTGGTCTGGGTTTACCTGTGGTCTGGAGTTCCCTGCGGTCTGGGGTTCCCTGTGGTCAGGAGTTCCCAGTGGTCTGGAATTCCCTGTGGTCTAGAGGTCCCAGTGGACTGGAGTTCCCTGTGGTCTGTAGTTTCCTGTGGTCTGAAGTTCCCTGTGGTCTGCAATTCCCTATCGTCTGGAGTTCACAGTGATCTGGTGTTCCCTGTGGTCTAGGGTTCTCTGTGGTCTGGAGTTCACAGTGATCTGGAGTTCCCTGTGGTCTGGGGTTCCCTGTGTTCTGGAGTTCCCTGTGGTCTGGAATTCCCTGTGGTGTGGTGTTTCCTGTGGTTTGGAATTCCCTGTGGTCTGAAATTCCCTGCAGGCTTGTAACCCCTGTGGTCTGGAACTCCCTGTAGTCTGAAGTTCCCTGTAGTCTGTGGTTCCCTGTGGTCTGGAGTTCCCTGAAGTCTGGAATTCCCTGTGATCTGGAGTTCCCTGTGGTCTGGGGTTCCCTGTGGTCTGCAGTTCCCTGAAGTCTGGAATTCCCTGTGGTCTGGAGTTCCCTGTGGTCTGGAATTCCCTGTGGTCTGGGGATCCCTGTGGTCTGGAGTTCCCTGTGATCTGTAATTTTCTATGGTCTTGAGTTTGCAGTGTTCTGGTGTTCCCTGTGGTCTGGGGTACCCTGTAGTCTGGAATTGCCTATGGTCTGGAGATTCCTGTGGTCTGGAATTCCCTATGGTCTGAAGATCCCTGTAGTCTGGGGTTCCCTGTGGTCTGGAGTTCCCTGAGGTCTGGAATTCCCTGTGATCTGGAGTTCCCTGTGGTCTGGAGTTCCCTGTGGTCTAGGGTTCCCTGTGGTCTGGAATTCCCTAAGGTCTGGAGATTCCTGAGGTCTGGAATTCCCTGTGATCTGGAGTTCCCTGTGGTTTTGAGTTCCCTGAAGTCTGGAATTCCCTGTGGTCTGTAATTTTCTATGGTCTTGAGTTTGCAGTGTTCTGGAGTTCCCTGTGGTCTGGGGTTCCCTGTGGTCTGGAATTCCCTGTGTTCTGGGATTCTTTGTGGTCTGGAGTTTCTTGCGGTCTGTAATTCTCTGTCGTCTGGGGTTCCCTGTGGTCTGGGTTACCTGTGGTCTGGAGTTCCCTGCGGTCTGGGGTCACCTGTGTTCAGGAGTTCCCTGTGGTCTAGAATTCCCTGTGGTCTAGAGATCCCTGTGGACTGGAGTTCCCTGTGGTATGAAATTCCCTGCAGGCTGGAGGTCTCAGTAATCTGGAGTTCCCTGTGGTCTGAAGTTCCCTGTAGTCTGGGGTTCCCTGTGGTCTGTAGTTCCCCGTGGTCAGAATGTCCCTGTGGTCTGGAATTCCCTGTGGTTTCGAGTTCCCTGTATTCTGGAGTTCCCTGTGGTCTGGAACTCCCTGTAGTCTGAAGTTCCCTGTAGTCTGGGGTTCCCTGTGGTCTGGAGTTCCCTGAAGTCTGGAATTCCCTGTGATCTGGAGTTCCCTGTGGTCTGGGGTTCCCTGTGGTCTGGAGTTCCCTGAAGTCTGGAATTCCCTGTGGTCTGGAGTTCCCTGTGGTCTGGAATTCCCTGTGGGCTGGGGATCCCTGTGGTCTGGAGTTCCCTGTGATCTGTAATTTTCTATGGTCTTGAGTTTGCAGTGTTCTGGAGTTCCCTGTGGTCTGGTGTTCCCTGTGGTCTGGAATTCCCTATGGTCTGGAGATTCCTGTGGTCTGGAATTCCCTGTGGTCTGAAGATCCCTGTAGTCTGGGATTTCCTGTGGTCTGTAGTTCCCTGAGGTCTGGAATTCCCTGTGATCTGGAGTTCCCTGTGGGCTGGAGTTCCCTGTGCTCTAGGGTTCCCTGTGGTCTGGAGTTCCCTGTGATCTGTAATTTTCTATGGTCTTGAGTTTGCAGTGTTCTGGAGTTCCCTGTGGTCTGGGGTTCCCTGTGGTCTGGATTTCCCTATGGTCTGGAGATTCCTGTGGTCTGGAATTCCCTGTAATCTGGAGTTCCCTGTGGTCTGGAGTTCCCTGTGGTCTAGGGTTCCCTGTAGTCAGGAGTTCCCTGGCTCTGGAATTCCTTGTGGTCTGGAGTTTCTTGCGGTCTGTAATTCTCTGTAGTCTGGGGTTCCCTGTGGTCTGGGTTTACCTGTGGTCTGGAGTTCCCTGCGGTCTGGGGTTCCCTGTGGTCAGGAGTTCCCAGTGGTCTGGAATTCCCTGTGGTCTAGAGGTCCCAGTGGACTGGAGTTCCCTGTGGTCTGTAGTTTCCTGTGGTCTGAAGTTCCCTGTGGTCTGCAATTCCCTATCGTCTGGAGTTCACAGTGATCTGGTGTTCCCTGTGGTCTAGGGTTCTCTGTGGTCTGGAGTTCACAGTGATCTGGAGTTCCCTGTGGTCTGGGGTTCCCTGTGTTCTGGAGTTCCCTGTGGTCTGGAATTCCCTGTGGTGTGGTGTTTCCTGTGGTTTGGAATTCCCTGTGGTCTGAAATTCCCTGCAGGCTTGTAACCCCTGTGGTCTGGAACTCCCTGTAGTCTGAAGTTCCCTGTAGTCTGTGGTTCCCTGTGGTCTGGAGTTCCCTGAAGTCTGGAATTCCCTGTGATCTGGAGTTCCCTGTGGTCTGGGGTTCCCTGTGGTCTGCAGTTCCCTGAAGTCTGGAATTCCCTGTGGTCTGGAGTTCCCTGTGGTCTGGAATTCCCTGTGGTCTGGGGATCCCTGTGGTCTGGAGTTCCCTGTGATCTGTAATTTTCTATGGTCTTGAGTTTGCAGTGTTCTGGTGTTCCCTGTGGTCTGGGGTACCCTGTAGTCTGGAATTGCCTATGGTCTGGAGATTCCTGTGGTCTGGAATTCCCTATGGTCTGAAGATCCCTGTAGTCTGGGGTTCCCTGTGGTCTGGAGTTCCCTGAGGTCTGGAATTCCCTGTGATCTGGAGTTCCCTGTGGTCTGGAGTTCCCTGTGGTCTAGGGTTCCCTGTGGTCTGGAATTCCCTAAGGTCTGGAGATTCCTGAGGTCTGGAATTCCCTGTGATCTGGAGTTCCCTGTGGTTTTGAGTTCCCTGAAGTCTGGAATTCCCTGTGGTCTGTAATTTTCTATGGTCTTGAGTTTGCAGTGTTCTGGAGTTCCCTGTGGTCTGGGGTTCCCTGTGGTCTGGAATTCCCTGTGTTCTGGGATTCTTTGTGGTCTGGAGTTTCTTGCGGTCTGTAATTCTCTGTCGTCTGGGGTTCCCTGTGGTCTGGGTTACCTGTGGTCTGGAGTTCCCTGCGGTCTGGGGTCACCTGTGTTCAGGAGTTCCCTGTGGTCTAGAATTCCCTGTGGTCTAGAGATCCCTGTGGACTGGAGTTCCCTGTGGTATGAAATTCCCTGCAGGCTGGAGGTCTCAGTAATCTGGAGTTCCCTGTGGTCTGAAGTTCCCTGTAGTCTGGGGTTCCCTGTGGTCTGGAGTTCCCTGAAGTCTGGAATTCCCTGTGATCTGTAGTTCCCTGTGGTCTGGGGTTCCCTGTGGTCTGGAGTTCCCTGAAGTCTGGAATTCCCTGTGGTCTGGAGTTCCCTGTGCTCTGGAATTCCCTGTGGTCTGGGGATCCCTGTGGTCTGGAGTTCCCTGTGATCTGTAATTTTCTATGGTCCTGAGTTTGCAGTGTTCTGGAGTTCCCTGTGGTCTGGGGTTCCCTGTGGTCTGGAATTCCCTATGGTCTGAAGATCCCTGTAGTCTGGGGTTCCTTGTGGTCTGGAGTTCCCTGAGGTCTGGAATTCCCTGTGATCTGGAGTTCCCTGTGCTCTGGAGTTCCCTGTCGTCTAGGGTTCCCTGTGGTCTGGAATTCCCTATGGTCTGCAGTTCGCTGTGATCTGTAATTTTCTATGGTCTTGAGTTTGCATTGTTCTGGAGTTCCCTGTGGTCTAGGTTTCCCTGTAGTCAGGAGTTCCCTGTGTTCTGGAATTCCTTGTGGTCTGGAGTTTCTTGCGGTCTGTAATTCTCTGTAGTCCGGGGTTCCCTGTGGTCTGGGTATAACTGTGGTCTGGGTTTCCCTGCGGTCTGGGGTTCCCTGTGGTCAGGAGTTCCCTGTGGTCTGGAATTCCCTGTGGTCTAGAGGTCCCTGTGGACTGGAGTTCCCTGAGGTCTGGAATTCCCTGTAATCTGGAGTTCCCTGTGGTCTGGAGTTCCCTGTGGTCTAGGGTTTCCTGTAGTCAGAAGTTCCCTGGCTCTGGAATTCCTTGTGGTCTGGAGTTTCTTGCGGTCTGTAATTCTCTGTAGCCTGGGGTTCCCTGTGGTCTGGGTTTACCTGTGGTCTGGAGTTCCTGCGGTCTGGGGTTCCCTGTGGTCAGGAGTTCCCAGTGGTCTGGAATTCCCTGTGGTCTAGAGGTCCCAGTGGACTGGAGTTCCCTGTGGTCTGGAGTTTCCTGTGGTCTGAAGTTCCCTGTGGTCTGCAATTCCCTATGGTCTGGAGTTCACAGTGATCTGGTGCTCCCTGTGGTCTAGGGATCCTTGTGGTCTGGAGTTCACAGTGATCTGGAGTTCCCTGTGGTCTGGGGTTCCCTGTGGTGTGGAGTTCCCTGTGGTCTGGAATTCCCTGTGGTCTGAAATTCCCTGCAGGCTGGTAGCCCCTGTGGTCTGGAATTCCCTGTGGTTTGAAGTTCCCTGTAGTCTGTGGTTCTCTGTGGTCTGGGGTTTCCTGTGGTCTTGAGTTCCCTGTGTCTGGAATTCCCTGTAGTTTGGGGTTCCCTGTCGTCTGTAGTTCCCCGTGGTCTGAATGTCCCTGTGGTCTGGAATTCCCTGTGGTTTGGAGTTCCCTGTATTCTGGAGTTCCCTGTGGTCTGGAATTCCCTGCAGGCTTGTAGTCCTTTGGTCTGGATTCCCTGTGGTCTGGAACTCCCTGTGGTCTGAAGTTCCCTGTAGTCTGGGGTTCCCTGTGGTATGGAGTTCCCTGAAGTCTGGAATTCCCTGTGATCTGGAGTTCCCTGTGGTCTGGAATTCCCTGTGGTTTGGAGCTCCCTGTGGTCTGGAATTCCCTGTGGTCTGGGGATCCCTGTGTTCTGGAGTTCCCTGTGTTCTGGAGTTCCCTGTGGTCTGGAATTCCCTGTGGTCTGGGGTTCCCTGTGGTCTGGAGTTCCCTGTGGTCTAGGGTTCGCTGTAGTCAGGAGTTCCCTGTATTCTGGAATTCCTTGTGGTCTGGAGTTTCTTGCGGTCTGTAATTCTCTGTAGTCTGGGGTTCCCTGTAGTTTGGGGTTCCCTGTGGTCTGTAGTTCCCCGTGGTCTGAATGTCCCTGTGGTCTGGAATTCCCTGTGGTTTGGAGTTCCCTGTATTCTGGAGTTCCCTGTGGTCTGGAATTCCCTGCAGGCTTGTAGTCCTTGTGGTCTGGAATTCCCTGTGGTCTGGAACTCCCTGTAGTCTGAAGTTCCCTGTAGTCTGGGGTTCCCTGTGATCTGGAGTTCCCTGAAGTCTGGAATTCCCTGTGATCTGGAGTTCCCTGTGGTCTGGGGTTCCCTGTGGTCTGGAGTTCCCTGAAGTCTGGAATTCCCTGTGGTCTGGAGTTCCCTGTGGTCTGGAATTCCCTGTGGGCTGGGGATCCCTGTGTTCTGGAGTTCCCTGTGATCTGTAATTTTCTATGGTCTTGAGTTTGCAGTGTTCTGGAGTTCCCTGTGGTCTGGGGTTCCCTGTGGTCTGGAATTCCCTATGGTCTGGAGATTCCTGTGGTCTGGAATTCCCTGTGGTCTGAAGATCCCTGTAGTCTGGGGTTTCCTGTGGTCTGGAGTTCCCTGAGGTCTGGAATTCCCTGTGATCTGGAGTTCCCTGTGGGCTGGAGTTCCCTGTGCTCTAGGGTTCCCTGTGGTCTGGAATTCCCTATGGTCTGGAGTTCCCTGTGATCTGTAATTTTCTATGGTCTTGAGTTTGCAGTGTTCTGGATTCCCTGTGGTCTGGGGTTCCCTGTGGTCTGGAATTCCCTATGGTCTGGAGATTCCTGTGGTCTGGAATTCCCTGTAATCTGGAGTTCCCTGTGGTCTGGAGTTCCCTGTGGTCTAGGGTTCCCTGTAGTCAGGAGTTCCCTGGCTCTGGAATTCCTTGTGGTCTGGAGTTTCTTGCGGTCTGTAATTCTCTGTAGTCTGGGGTTCCCTGTGGTCTGGGTTTACCTGTGGTCTGGAGTTCCCTGCGGTCTGGGGTTCCCTGTGGTCAGGAGTTCCCAGTGGTCTAGAATTCCCTGTGGTCTAGAGATCCCTGTGGACTGGAGTGCCCTGTGGTCTGGAATTCCCTATGGTCTGGAGTTCACAGTGATCTGGAGTTCCCTGTGGCCTGGGGTTACCTGTGTTCTGGAGTTCCCTGTGGTCTGGAATTCCCTGTGGTGTGGTGTTCCCTGTGGTTTGGAATTCCCTGTGGTCTGAAATTCCCTGCAGGCTTGTAACCCCTGTGGTCTGGAACTCCCTGTAGTCTGAAGTTCCCTGTAGTCTGGGGTTCCCTGTGGTCTGGAGTTCCCTGAAGTCTGGAATTCCCTGCAGGCTTGTAGTCCTTTGGTCTGGATTCCCTGTGGTCTGGAACTCCCTGTGGTCTGAAGTTCCCTGTGGTCTGGAGTTCCCTGTGGTCTAGGGTTCCCTGTAGTCAGGAGTTCCCTGGCTCTGGAATTCCTTGTGGTCTGGAGTTTCTTGCGGTCTGTAATTCTCTGTAGTCTGGGGTTCCCTGTGGTCTGGGTTTACCTGTGGTCTGGAGTTCCATGCGGTCTGGGGTTCCCTGTGGTCAGGAGTTCCCAGTGGTCTGGAATTCCCTGTGGTCTAGAGGTCCCAGTGGACTGGAGTTCCCTGTGGTCTGGAGTTTCCTGTGGTCTGAAGTTCCCTGTGGTCTGCAATTCCCTATGGTCTGGAGTTCACAGTGATCTGGTGTTCCCAGTGGTCTAGGGTTCCCTGTGGTCTGGAGTTCCCTGTGGTCTGGAATTCCCTGTGGTGTGGTGTTCCCTGCAGGCTTGTAACCCCTGTGGTCTGGAACTCCCTGTAGTCTGAAGTTCCCTGTAGTCTGGGGTTCCCTGAGGTCTGGAGTTCCCTGAAGTCTGGAATTCCCTGTGATCTGGAGTTCCCTGTGGTCTGGGGATCCCTGTGGTCTCGAGTTCCCTGTGATCTGTAATTTTCTATGGTCTTGAGTTTGCAGTGTTCTAGAGTTCCCTGTGGTCTGGGGTTCCCTGTAGTCTGGAATTCCCTATGGTCTGGAGATTCCTGTGGTCTGGAATTCCCTATGGTCTGAAGATCCCTGTAGTCTGGGGTTCCCTGTGGTCTGGAGTTCCCTGAGGTCTGGAATTCCCTGTGATCTGGAGTTCCCTGTGGTCTGGAGTTCCCTGTGGTCTAGGGTTCCCTGTGGTCTGGAATTCCCTAAGGTCTGGAGATTCCTGAGGTCTGGAATTCCCTGTGATCTGGAGTTCCCTGTGGTCTGGAGTTCCCTGAAGTCTGGAATTCCCTGTGGTCTGTAATTTTCTATGGTCTTGAGTTTGCAGTGTTCTGGAGTTCCCTGTGGTCTGGGGTTCCCTGTGGTCTGGAATTCCCTATGGTCTGGAGATTCCTGTGGTCTGGAATTCCCTGTGGTCTGAAGATCCCTGTAGTCTGGGGTTCTCTGTGGTCTGGAGTTCCCTGAGAACTGGAATTCCCTGTGATCTGGAGTTCCCTGTGGTCTGGAGTTCCCTGTGGTCTAGGTTTCCCTGTAGTCAGGAGTTCCCTGTGTTCTGGGATTCTTTGTGGTCTGGAGTTTCTTGCGGTCTGTAATTCTCTGTAGTCTGCGGTTCCCTGTGGTCTGGGTTACCTGTGGTCTGGAGTTCCCTGCGGTCTGGGGTCACCTGTGTTCAGGAGTTCCCTGTGGTCTAGAATTCCCTGTGGTCTAGAGATCCCTGTGGACTGGAGTTCCCTGTGGTCTGAAATTCCCTTCAGGCTGGAGGTCTCAGTAATCTGGAGTTCCCTGTGGTCTGAAGTTCCCTGTAGTCTGTGGTTCTCTGTAGTCTGGAGTTCACAGTGATCTGGAGTTCCCTGTGGTCTGGGGTTCCCTGTGGTCTGGATTTCCCTTTGGTCTGGAATTCCCTGTGGTGTGGTGTTCCCTGTGGTTTGGAATTCCCTGTGGTCTGAAATACCCTGCAGGCTGGTAGCCCCTGTGGTCTGGAATTCCCTGTGGTCTGAAGTTCCTTGTAGTCAGTGGTTCTCTGTGGTCTGGGGTTTCCTGTGGTCTGGAGTTCCCTGTGTCTGGAATTCCCTGTAGTTTGGGTTTCCCTGTGGTCTGTATTTCCCCGTGTTCTGAATGTCCCTGTGGTCTGGAATTCCCTGTGGTTTGGAGTTCCCTGTATTCTGGAGTTCCCTGTGGTCTGGAATTCCCTGCAGGCTTGTAGTCCTTGTGGTCTGGAATTCCCTGTGGTCTGGAACTCCCAGTAGTCTGAAGTTCCCTGTACTCTGGGGTTCCCTGTGGTCTGGAGTTCCCTGAAGTCTGGAATTCCCTGTGATCTGGAGTTCCCTGTGGTCTGGGATTCCCTGTGGTCTGGAGTTCCCTGAAGTCTGGAATTCCCTGTGGTCTGGAGTTCCCTGTGGTCTGGAATTCCCTGTGGTCTGGGAATATTTGTGGTCTGGAGTTCCCTGTGATCTGTAATTTTCTATGGTCCTGAGTTTGCAGTGTTCTGGAGTTCCCTGTGGTCTGGGGTTCCCTGTGGTCTGGAATTCCCTATGGTCTGGAGATTCCTGTGGTCTGGAATTCCCTGTGGTCTGAGGATCCCTGTAGTCTGGGGTTCCCTGTGGTCTGGAGTTCCCTGAGGTCTGGAATTCCCTGTGATCTGGAGTTTCCTGTGCTCTGGAGTTCCCTGTCGTCTAGGGTTCCCTGTGGTCTGGAATTCCCTATGGTCTGCAGTTCCCTGTAATCTGTAATTTTCTATGGTCTTGAGTTTGCATTGTTCTGGAGTTCCCTGTGGTCTAGGTTTCCCTGTAGTCAGGAGTTCCCTGTGTTCTGGAATTCCTTGTGGTCTGGAGTTTCTTGCTGTCTGTAATTCTCTGTAGTCTGGGGTTCCCTGTGGTCTGGGTATAACTGTGGTCTGGGGTTCTCTGCGGTCTGGGGTTCCCTGTGGTCAGGAGTTCCCTGTGGTCTGGAATTCCCTGTGGTCTAGAGGTCCCTGTGGACTGGAGTTCCCTGAGGTCTGGAATTCCCTGTAATCTGGAGTTCCCTGTGGTCTGGAGTTCCCTGTGGTCTAGGGTTTCCTGTAGTCAGGAGTTCCCTGGCTCTGGAATTCCTTGTGGTCTGGAGTTTCTTGCGGTCTGTAATTCTCTGTAGCCTGGGGTTCCCTGTGGTCTGGGTTTACCTGTGGTCTGGAGTTCCCTGCGGTCTGGGGTTCCCTGTGGTCAGGAGTTCCCAGTGGTCTGGAATTCCCTGTGGTCTAGAGGTCCCAGTGGACTGGAGTTCCCTGTGGTCTGGAGTTTCCTGTGGTCTGAAGTTCCCTGCGGTCTGCAATTCCCTATGGTCTGGAGTTCACAGTGATCTGGTGCTCCCTGTGGTCTAGGGTTCCTTGTGGTCTGGAGTTCACAGTGATCTGGAGTTCCCTGTGGTCTGGGGTTCCCTGTGGTCTGGAGTTCCCTGTGGTCTGGAATTCCCTGTGGTCTGAAATTCCCTGCAGGCTGGTAGCCCCTGTGGTCTGGAATTCCCTGTGGTTTGAAGTTCCCTGTAGTCTGTGGTTCTCTGTGGTCTGGGGTTTCCTGTGGTCTTGAGTTCCCTGTGTCTGGAATTCCCAGTAGTCTGGGGTTCCCTGTCGTCTGTAGTTCCCCGTGGTCTGAATGTCCCTGTGGTCTGGAATTCCCTGTGGTTTGGAGTTCCCTGTATTCTGGAGTTCCCTGTGGTCTGGAATTCCCTGCAGGCTTGTAGTCCTTTGGTCTGGATTCCCTGTGGTCTGGAACTCCCTGTGGTCTGAAGTTCCCTGTAGTCTGGGGTTCCCTGTGGTATGGAGTTCCCTGAAGTCTGGAATTCCCTGTGATCTGGAGTTCCCTGTGGTCTGTAATTTTCTATGGTCTTGAGTTTGCATTGTTCTGGAGTTCCCTGTGGTCTAGGTTTCCCTGTAGTCAGGAGTTCCCTGTGTTCTGGAATTCCTTGTGGTCTGGAGTTTCTTGCGGTCTGTAATTCTCTGTAGTCTGGGGTTCCCTGTGGTCTGGGTATAACTGTGGTCTGGGGTTCCCTGCAGTCTGGGGTTCCCTGTGGTCAGGAGTTCCCTCTGGTCTGGAATTCCCTGTGGTCTAGAGGTCCCTGTGGACTGGAGTTCCCTGAGGTCTGGAATTCCCTGTGGTCTGGGGATCCCTGTGGTCTGCAATTCCCTATGGTCTGGAGTTCACAGTGATCTGGTGCTCCCTGTGGTCTAGGGTTCCTTGCGGTCTGGAGTTCACAGTGATCTGGAGTTCCCTGTGGTCTGGGGTTCCCTGTGGTCAGGAGTTCCCTGTGGTCTTGAATTCCCTGTGGTCTGAAATTCCCTGCAGGCTGGTAGCCCCTGTGGTCTGGAATTCCCTGTGGTTTGAAGTTCCCTATAGTCTGTGGTTCTCTGTGGTCTGGGGTTTCCTGTGGTCTTGAGTTCCCTGTGTCTGGAATTCCCAGTAGTTTGGGGTTCCCTGTCGTCTGTAGATCCCCGTGGTCTAAAAGTCCCTGTGGTCTGGAATTCCCTGTGGTTTGGAGTTCCCTGTATTCTGGAGTTCCCTGTGGTCTGGAATTCCCTGCAGGCTTGTAGTCCTTTGGTCTGGATTCCCTGTGGTGTGGAACTTCCTGTGGTCTGAAGTTCCCTGTAGTCTGGGGTTCCCTGTGGTATGGAGTTCCCTGAAGTCTGGAATTCCCAGTGATCTGGAGTTCCCTGTGGTCTGGAATTCCCTGTGGTTTGGAGCTCCCTGTGGTCTGGAATTCCCTGTGGTCTGGGGATCCCTGTGGTCTAGAGTTCCCTGTGGTCTAGGGTTCGCTGTAGTCAGGAGTTCCCTGTATTCTGGAATTCCTTGTGGTCTGGAGTTTCTTGCGGTCTGTAATCCTCTGTAGTCTGGGGTTCCCTGTGGACTGGGTTTACCTGTGGTCTGGAGTTCCCTGCAGTCTGTGGTTCCCTGTGGTCAGGAGTTCCCTGTGGTCTTGAATTTCCTGTGGTCTAGAGGTCCCTGTAGACTGGATTTCCCTGTGGTCTGGAATTCCCTGCAGGCTGGAGGTCTCAGTAATCTGGAGTTCCCTGTTGTCTGCAATTCCCTGTGGTCTGGAGTTCCCTGTGGTCTGGAGTTTCCTGTGGTCTGAAATTCCCTGTGGTCTGGAATTCCCTATGGTCTGGAGTTCACAGTGATCTGGTGTTCCCTGTGGTCTAGGGTTCCCTGTGGTCTGGAGTTCACAGTGATCTGGTGTTCCCTGTGGTTTGGAATTCCCTGTGGGCTGGAATTCCCTGCAGGCTGGTACCCCCTGTGGTCTGGAATTCCCTGTGGTCTGAAGTTCCCTATAGTCTGTGGTTCCCTGTGGTCTGGGGTTTCCTGTGGTCTGGAGCTCCCTGTGTCTGGAATTCCCTGTAGTCTGGGGTTCCCTGTGGTCTGGAGTTCCCTGTGGTCTGGGGATCCCTGTGGTTTGGAGTTCCCTGTGATCTGGAATTTTCTATGGTCTGGAGTTTGCAGTTTTCTGGAGTTCCCTGTGGTCTGGAATTCCCTATAGTCTAGAGATTTCTGTGGTCTGGAATTCCCTGTGGTCTGAAGATCCATGTAGTCTGGGGTTCCCTGTGGTCTGGAGTTCCCTGAGGTCTGGAATTCCCTGTGATCTAGAGTTCCCTGTGGTCTGAAATTCCCTGTAGTCTCAGGATCCCTGTGGTCTGGAGTTCCCTGTGGTCTAGGGTTCCCTGTAGTCAGGAGTTCCCTGTGTTCTGGAATTCCTTGTGGTCTGCAATTTCTTGCGGTCTGTAATTCTCTGTAGTCTGGGGTTCCCTGTGGTCTGGGGTTCCCTGTGCTCAGGAGCTCCCTGTGGTCTGGAATTCCCTGTGGTCTAGAGGTCCCTGTAAACTGGAATTTCCTGCGGTCTGGAATTCCCTGGAGGCTGGAGGTCTCAGTAATCTGGAGTTCCCTGTGGTCTGCAATTCCCTGTGGTCTGGAGTTCCCTGTGGTCTGGAGTTTCCTGTGGTCTGAAATTCCCTGTGGTCTGCAATTCCCTATGGTCTGGAGTTCACAGTGATCTGGTGTTCCCTGTAGTCTAGGGTTCCCTGTGGTCTGGAGTTCACAGTGATCTGGAGTTCCCTGTGGTCTGGGGTTCCCTGTGGTCTGGAGTTCCCTGTGGTCTGAAATTCCCTGTGGTCTGAAATTCCCTGCAGGCTGGTAGCCCCTGAGGTCTGGAATTCCCTGTGGTTTGAAGTTCCCTGTAGTCTGTGGTTCTCTGTGGTCTGGTGTTTCCTGTGGTCTTGAGTTCCCTGTGTCTGGAATTCCCTGTAGTTTGGGGTTCCCTGTGGTCTGTAGTTCCCCGTGGTCTGGATGTCCCTGTGTTCTGGAATTCCCTGTGGTTTGGAGTTCCCTGTATTCTGGAGTTCCCTGTGGTCTGGAATTCCCTGTAGTCTGGAACTCCCTGTGGTCTGAAGTTCCCAGTAGTCTGGGGTTCTCTGTGGTCTGGAGTTCCCTGAAGTCTGGAATTCCCTGTGGCCTGGAGTTCCCTGTGGTCTGGAATTCCCTGTGGTCTGGGGATCCCTGTGGTCTGGAGTTCCCTGTGATCTGGAATTTTCTATAGTCTTGAGTTTGCAGTGTTCTGGAGTTCCCTGTGGTCTGCAATTCCCTGTGGTCTGCAGTTCCCTGTGGTCTGGAGTTTCCTGTGGTCTGAAATTCCCTGTGGTCTGCAATTCCCTATGGTCTGGAGTTCACAGTGATCTGGTGTTCCCTGTAGTCTAGGGTTCCCTTTGGTCTGGAGTTCACAGTGATCTGGAGTTCCCTGTGGTCTGGGGTTCCCTGTGGTCTGGAATTCCCTGTGGTCTGGGGATCCCTGTGGTCTGGAGTTCCCTGTGTTCTGGAATTCCTTGTGGTCTGCAATTTCTTGCGGTCTGTAATTCTCTGTAGTCTGGGGTTCCCTGTGGTCTGGGGTTCCCTGTGCTCAGGAGCTCCCTGTGGTCTGGAATTCCCTGTGGTCTAGAGGTCCCTGTAAACTGGAATTTCCTGCGGTCTGGAATTCCCTGGAGGCTGGAGGTCTCAGTAATCTGGAGTTCCCTGTGGTCTGCAATTCCCTGTGGTCTGGAGTTCCCTGTGGTCTGGAGTTTCCTGTGGTCTGAAATTCCCTGTGGTCTGCAATTCCCTATGGTCTGGAGTTCACAGTGATCTGGTGTTCCCTGTAGTCTAGGGTTCCCTGTGGTCTGGAGTTCACAGTGATCTGGAGTTCCCTGTGGTCTGGGGTTCCCTGTGGTCTGGAGTTCCCTGTGGTCTGAAATTCCCTGTGGTCTGAAATTCCCTGCAGGCTGGTAGCCCCTGAGGTCTGGAATTCCCTGTGGTTTGAAGTTCCCTGTAGTCTGTGGTTCTCTGTGGTCTGGTGTTTCCTGTGGTCTTGAGTTCCCTGTGTCTGGAATTCCCTGTAGTTTGGGGTTCCCTGTGGTCTGTAGTTCCCCGTGGTCTGGATGTCCCTGTGTTCTGGAATTCCCTGTGGTTTGGAGTTCCCTGTATTCTGGAGTTCCCTGTGGTCTGGAATTCCCTGCAGGCTTGTAGTCCTTGTGTTCTGGAATTCCCTGTGGTCTGGAACTCCCTGTGGTCTGAAGTTCCCTGTAGTCTGGGGTTCCCTGTGGTCTGGAGTTCCCTGTGGTCTGGGGATCCCTGTGGTCTGGAGTTCCCTGTGATCTGGAATTTTCTATGGTCTGGAGTTTGCAGTTTTCTGGAGTTCCCTGTGGTCTGGAATTCCCTATAGTCTAGAGATTTCTGTGGTCTGGAATTCCCTGTGGTCTGAAGATCCCTGTAGTCTGGGGTTCCCTGTGGTCTGGAGTTCCCTGAGGTCTGGAATTCCCTGTGATCTAGAGTTCCCTGTGGTCTGAAATTCCCTGTAGTCTCGGGATCCCTGTGGTCTGGAGTTCCCTGTGGTCTAGGGTTCCCTGTAGTCAGGAGTTCCCTGTGTTCTGGAATTCCTTGTGGTCTGCAATTTCTTGCGGACTGTAATTCTCTGTAGTCTGGGGTTCCCTGTGGTCTGGGGTTCCCTGTGCTCAGGAGCTCCCTGTGGTCTGGAATTCCCTGTGGTCTAGAGGTCCCTGTAAACTGGAATTTCCTGCGGTTTGGAATTCCCTGGAGGCTGGAGGTCTCAGTAATCTGGAGTTCCCTGTGGTCTGCAATTCCCTGTGGTCTGCAGTTCCCTGTGGTCTGGAGTTTCCTGTGGTCTGAAATTCCCTGTGGTCTGCAATTCCCTATGGTCTGGAGTTCACAGTGATCTGGTGTTCCCTGTAGTCTAGGGTTCCCTTTGGTCTGGAGTTCACAGTGATCTGGAGTTCCCTGTGGTCTGGGGTTCCCTGTGGTCTGAAGTTCCCTGTAGTCTGGGGTTCCCTGTGGTCTGGAGTTCCCTGAAGTCTGGAATTCCCTGTGATCTGGAGTTCCCTGTGGTCTGGAATTCCCTGTGGTTTGGAGCTCCCTGTGGTCTGGAATTCCCTGTGGTCTGGGGATCCCTGTGTTCTGGAGTTCCCTGTGGTCTGGAATTCTCTATGGTCTGAAGTTTGCAGTGTTCTGGAGTTCCCTGTGGTCTGGGGTTCCCTGTGTTCTGGAATTCCCTATGGTCTGGAGATTCCTGTGGTCTGGAATTCCCTGTGGGCTGAAGATCCCTGTAGTCTGGGGTTCCCTGTGGTCTGGAGTTCCCTGAGGTCTGGAATTCCCTGTGATCTGGAGTTCCCTGTGGTCTGGAATTCACTGTGGTCAAGGGTTCCCTGTGGTCTGGAGTTCACAGTGATCTGGAGTTCCCTGTGGTCTGGGGTTCCCTGTATTCTGGAGTTCCCTGTGGTCTGGAATTCCCTGCAGGCTTGTAGTCCTTGTGTTCTGGAATTCTCTGTGGTCTGGAACTCCCTGTGGTCTGAAGTTCCCTGTAGTCTGGAGTTCCCTGTGGTCTGGAGTTCCCTGTGATCTGGAATTTTCTATGGTCTGGAGTTTGCAGTTTTCTGGAGTTCCCTGTGGTCTGGAGTTCCCTGTGGTCTAGGGTTCCCTGTAGTCAGGAGTTCCCTGTATTCTGGAATTCTTTGTGGTCTGGAGTTTCTTGCGGTCTGTAATTCTCCGTATTCTGGGGATCCCTGTGGTCTGGGTTTACCTGTGGTCTGGAGTTCCCTGCAGTCTGTGGTTCCCTGTGGTCAGGAGTTCCCTGTGGTCTGGAATTCCCTGTGGTCTAGAGGTCCCTGTAGACTGGAGTTTCCTGTGGTTTGGAATTCCCTGCAGGCTGGAGGTCTCAGTAATCTGGAGTTCCCTGTTGTCTGCAATTCCCTGTGGTCTGGAGTTCCCTGTGGTCTGGAGTTCCCTATAGTCTGTGGTTCCCTGTGGTCTGGGGTTTCCTGTGGTCTGGAGCTCCCTGTGTCTGGAATTCCCTGCAGTTTGGGGTTCCCTGTGGTTTGTAGTTCCCCGTGGTCTGGATGTCCCTGTGGTCTGGAATTCCCTGTGGTCTGGAGTTCCCTGTATTCTGGAGTTCCCTGTGGTCTGGAATTCCCTGTGGTCCTGAGTTCCCTATGGTCTGGAATTCCCTGTGGTCTGGAGTTCCATGTGATCTGGAATTTTCTATGGTCTGGAGTTTGCAGTGTTCTGGAGTTCCCTGTCGTCTGGGGTTCCCTGTGGTCTGGAATTCCCTATAGTCTGGAGATTCCTGTGGTCTGGAATTCCCTGTGGTCTGAAGATCCCTGTAGTCTGGGGTTACCTGTGGTCTGGAGTTCCCTGAGGTCTGGAATTCCCTGTGATCTAGAGTTCCCTGTGGTCTGAAATTCCCTGTAGTCTCGGGTTCCCTGTGGTCTGGAGTTCCCTGTGGTCTAGGGTTCCCTGTAGTCAGGAGTTCCCTGTGTTCTGGAATTCCTTGTGGTCTGGAGTTTCTTGCGGTCTGTAATTCTTTGTGGTCTGGGGTTCCCTGTGGTCTGGGTTTACCTGTGGTCTGGAGTTCCCTGCGGTCTGGGGTTCCCTGTGGTCTAGGGTTCCCTATGGTCTGGAGTTCACAGTGATCTGGTGTTCTCTGTGGTCTTGGGTTCCCTGTGGTCTGGAGTTCCCTGTGGTCTGGAATTCCCTGTGGCGTGGTGTTCCCTGAGGTTTGGAATTCCCTGTGGTCTGGAATTCCCTGCAGGCTGGTAGCCCCTGTGGTCTGGAATTCCCTGTGGTCTGAAGTTCCCTGTAGTCTGTGGTTCCTTGTGGTCTGGGGTTTCCTGTGGTCTGGAGTTCCCTGAGGTCTGGAATTCCCTGTGACCTGGAGTTCCCTGTGGTCTGGAATTTCCTGTAGACTGGAATTCCCTGTGGTCTGGAGTTCCCTGTATTCTGGAGTTCACTGTGGTCTGGAATTCCCTGCAGGCTTTTAGTCCTTGTGGTCTGGAATTCCCTGTAGTCTGGAACTCCCTGTGGTCTGAAGTTCCCAGTAGTCTGGGGTTCTCTGTGGTCTGGAGTTCCCTGAAGTCTGGAATTCCCTGTGGCCTGGAGTTCCCTGTGGTCTGGAATTCCCTGTGGTCTGGGGATCCCTGTGGTCTGGAGTTCCCTGTGATCTGGAATTTTCTATAGTCTTGAGTTTGCAGTGTTCTGGAGTTCCCTGTGGTCTGCAATTCCCTGTGGTCTGCAGTTCCCTGTGGTCTGGAGTTTCCTGTGGTCTGAAATTCCCTGTGGTCTGCAATTCCCTATGGTCTGGAGTTCACAGTGATCTGGTGTTCCCTGTAGTCTAGGGTTCCCTTTGGTCTGGAGTTCACAGTGATCTGGAGTTCCCTGTGGTCTGGGGTTCCCTGTGGTCTGGAATTCCCTGTGGTCTGGGGATCCCTGTGGTCTGGAGTTCCCTGTGTTCTGGAATTCCTTGTGGTCTGCAATTTCTTGCGGTCTGTAATTCTCTGTAGTCTGGGGTTCCCTGTGGTCTGGGGTTCCCTGTGCTCAGGAGCTCCCTGTGGTCTGGAATTCCCTGTGGTCTAGAGGTCCCTGTAAACTGGAATTTCCTGCGGTCTGGAATTCCCTGGAGGCTGGAGGTCTCAGTAATCTGGAGTTCCCTGTGGTCTGCAATTCCCTGTGGTCTGGAGTTCCCTGTGGTCTGGAGTTTCCTGTGGTCTGAAATTCCCTGTGGTCTGCAATTCCCTATGGTCTGGAGTTCACAGTGATCTGGTGTTCCCTGTAGTCTAGGGTTCCCTGTGGTCTGGAGTTCACAGTGATCTGGAGTTCCCTGTGGTCTGGGGTTCCCTGTGGTCTGGAGTTCCCTGTGGTCTGAAATTCCCTGTGGTCTGAAATTCCCTGCAGGCTGGTAGCCCCTGAGGTCTGGAATTCCCTGTGGTTTGAAGTTCCCTGTAGTCTGTGGTTCTCTGTGGTCTGGTGTTTCCTGTGGTCTTGAGTTCCCTGTGTCTGGAATTCCCTGTAGTTTGGGGTTCCCTGTGGTCTGTAGTTCCCCGTGGTCTGGATGTCCCTGTGTTCTGGAATTCCCTGTGGTTTGGAGTTCCCTGTATTCTGGAGTTCCCTGTGGTCTGGAATTCCCTGCAGGCTTGTAGTCCTTGTGTTCTGGAATTCCCTGTGGTCTGGAACTCCCTGTGGTCTGAAGTTCCCTGTAGTCTGGGGTTCCCTGTGGTCTGGAGTTCCCTGTGGTCTGGGGATCCCTGTGGTCTGGAGTTCCCTGTGATCTGGAATTTTCTATGGTCTGGAGTTTGCAGTTTTCTGGAGTTCCCTGTGGTCTGGAATTCCCTATAGTCTAGAGATTTCTGTGGTCTGGAATTCCCTGTGGTCTGAAGATCCCTGTAGTCTGGGGTTCCCTGTGGTCTGGAGTTCCCTGAGGTCTGGAATTCCCTGTGATCTAGAGTTCCCTGTGGTCTGAAATTCCCTGTAGTCTCGGGATCCCTGTGGTCTGGAGTTCCCTGTGGTCTAGGGTTCCCTGTAGTCAGGAGTTCCCTGTGTTCTGGAATTCCTTGTGGTCTGCAATTTCTTGCGGACTGTAATTCTCTGTAGTCTGGGGTTCCCTGTGGTCTGGGGTTCCCTGTGCTCAGGAGCTCCCTGTGGTCTGGAATTCCCTGTGGTCTAGAGGTCCCTGTAAACTGGAATTTCCTGCGGTTTGGAATTCCCTGGAGGCTGGAGGTCTCAGTAATCTGGAGTTCCCTGTGGTCTGCAATTCCCTGTGGTCTGCAGTTCCCTGTGGTCTGGAGTTTCCTGTGGTCTGAAATTCCCTGTGGTCTGCAATTCCCTATGGTCTGGAGTTCACAGTGATCTGGTGTTCCCTGTAGTCTAGGGTTCCCTTTGGTCTGGAGTTCACAGTGATCTGGAGTTCCCTGTGGTCTGGGGTTCCCTGTGGTCTGAAGTTCCCTGTAGTCTGGGGTTCCCTGTGGTCTGGAGTTCCCTGAAGTCTGGAATTCCCTGTGATCTGGAGTTCCCTGTGGTCTGGAATTCCCTGTGGTTTGGAGCTCCCTGTGGTCTGGAATTCCCTGTGGTCTGGGGATCCCTGTGTTCTGGAGTTCCCTGTGGTCTGGAATTCTCTATGGTCTGAAGTTTGCAGTGTTCTGGAGTTCCCTGTGGTCTGGGGTTCCCTGTGTTCTGGAATTCCCTATGGTCTGGAGATTCCTGTGGTCTGGAATTCCCTGTGGGCTGAAGATCCCTGTAGTCTGGGGTTCCCTGTGGTCTGGAGTTCCCTGAGGTCTGGAATTCCCTGTGATCTGGAGTTCCCTGTGGTCTGGAATTCACTGTGGTCAAGGGTTCCCTGTGGTCTGGAGTTCACAGTGATCTGGAGTTCCCTGTGGTCTGGGGTTCCCTGTATTCTGGAGTTCCCTGTGGTCTGGAATTCCCTGCAGGCTTGTAGTCCTTGTGTTCTGGAATTCTCTGTGGTCTGGAACTCCCTGTGGTCTGAAGTTCCCTGTAGTCTGGAGTTCCCTGTGGTCTGGAGTTCCCTGTGATCTGGAATTTTCTATGGTCTGGAGTTTGCAGTTTTCTGGAGTTCCCTGTGGTCTGGAGTTCCCTGTGGTCTAGGGTTCCCTGTAGTCAGGAGTTCCCTGTATTCTGGAATTCTTTGTGGTCTGGAGTTTCTTGCGGTCTGTAATTCTCCGTATTCTGGGGATCCCTGTGGTCTGGGTTTACCTGTGGTCTGGAGTTCCCTGCAGTCTGTGGTTCCCTGTGGTCAGGAGTTCCCTGTGGTCTGGAATTCCCTGTGGTCTAGAGGTCCCTGTAGACTGGAGTTCCCTGTGGTTTGGAATTCCCTGCAGGCTGGAGGTCTCAGTAATCTGGAGTTCCCTGTTGTCTGCAATTCCCTGTGGTCTGGAGTTCCCTGTGGTCTGGAGTTCCCTATAGTCTGTGGTTCCCTGTGGTCTGGGGTTTCCTGTGGTCTGGAGCTCCCTGTGTCTGGAATTCCCTGCAGTTTGGGGTTCCCTGTGGTTTGTAGTTCCCCGTGGTCTGGATGTCCCTGTGGTCTGGAATTCCCTGTGGTCTGGAGTTCCCTGTATTCTGGAGTTCCCTGTGGTCTGGAATTCCCTGTGGTCCTGAGTTCCCTATGGTCTGGAATTCCCTGTGGTCTGGAGTTCCATGTGATCTGGAATTTTCTATGGTCTGGAGTTTGCAGTGTTCTGGAGTTCCCTGTCGTCTGGGGTTCCCTGTGGTCTGGAATTCCCTATAGTCTGGAGATTCCTGTGGTCTGGAATTCCCTGTGGTCTGAAGATCCCTGTAGTCTGGGGTTACCTGTGGTCTGGAGTTCCCTGAGGTCTGGAATTCCCTGTGATCTAGAGTTCCCTGTGGTCTGAAATTCCCTGTAGTCTCGGGTTCCCTGTGGTCTGGAGTTCCCTGTGGTCTAGGGTTCCCTGTAGTCAGGAGTTCCCTGTGTTCTGGAATTCCTTGTGGTCTGGAGTTTCTTGCGGTCTGTAATTCTTTGTAGTCTGGGGTTCCCTGTGGTCTGGGTTTACCTGTGGTCTGGAGTTCCCTGCGGTCTGGGGTTCCCTGTGGTCTAGGGTTCCCTATGGTCTGGAGTTCACAGTGATCTGGTGTTCTCTGTGGTCTTGGGTTCCCTGTGGTCTGGAGTTCCCTGTGGTCTGGAATTCCCTGTGGCGTGGTGTTCCCTGAGGTTTGGAATTCCCTGTGGTCTGGAATTCCCTGCAGGCTGGTAGCCCCTGTGGTCTGGAATTCCCTGTGGTCTGAAGTTCCCTGTAGTCTGTGGTTCCTTGTGGTCTGGGGTTTCCTGTGGTCTGGAGTTCCCTGAGGTCTGGAATTCCCTGTGACCTGGAGTTCCCTGTGGTCTGGAATTTCCTGTAGACTGGAATTCCCTGTGGTCTGGAGTTCCCTGTATTCTGGAGTTCACTGTGGTCTGGAATTCCCTGCAGGCTTTTAGTCCTTGTGGTCTGGAATTCCCTGTAGTCTGGAACTCCCTGTGGTCTGAAGTTCCCAGTAGTCTGGGGTTCTCTGTGGTCTGGAGTTCCCTGAAGTCTGGAATTCCCTGTGGCCTGGAGTTCCCTGTGGTCTGGAATTCCCTGTGGTCTGGGGATCCCTGTGGTCTGGAGTTCCCTGTGATCTGGAATTTTCTATAGTCTTGAGTTTGCAGTGTTCTGGAGTTCCCTGTGGTCTGGGGTTCCCTGTGGTCTGGAATTCCCAATGGTCTGGAGATTCCTGTGGTCTGGAATTCCCTATGGTCTGAAGATCCCTGTAGTCTGGGGTTCCCTGTGGTCTGGAGTTCGCTGAGGTCTGGAATTCCCTGTGATCTGGAGTTCCCTGTAGTCAGGAGTTCCCTGTGTTCTGGAATTCCTTGTTGTCTGGAGTTTCTTGCGGTCTGTAATTCTCTGTAGTCTGGGGTTCCCTGTGGTCTGGGTTTACCTGTGGTCTGGAGTTCCCTGCGATCTGCGGTTCCCTGTGGTCAGGAGTTCCCTGTGGTCTGGAATTCCCTATGGTCTGGAGTTCACAGTGATCTGGTTTTCCCTGTGGTCTAGGGTTCCCTGTGGTCTGGAGTTCACAGTGATCTGGAGTTCCCTGTGGTCTGGGATTCCCTGTGGTCTGGAGTTCCCTGTGGTCTGGAATTCCCTGTGGTGTGGTGTTCCCTGTGGTTTGGAATTCCCTGTGGTCTGGAATTCCCTTCAGGCTGGTAGCCCCTGTGGTCTGGAATTCCCTGCGGTCTGAAGTTCCCTGTAGTCTGTGGTTCTCTGTGGTCTGGGGTTTCCTGTGGTCTGGAGTTCCCTGTGTCTGGAATTCCCTGTAGTTTGGGGTTCCCTGTGGTCTGTAGTTCCTCGTGGTCTGAATGTCCCTGTGGTCTGGAATTCCCTGTGGTTTGGAGTTCCCTGTATTCTGGAGTTCCCTGTGGTCTGGAATTCCCTGCAGGCTTGTAGTCCTTGTGGTCTGGAATTCCCTGTGGTCTGAAGTTCCCTGTAGTCTGCGGTTCCCTGTGGTCTGGAGTTCCCTGAAGTCTGGAATTCCCTGTGATCTCGAGTTCCCTGTGGTCTGGAATTCCCTGTGGTCTGGAGCTCCCTGTGGTCTGGAGTTTGCAGTGTTCTGGAGTTCCCTGTGGTCTGGGGTTCCCTGTGGTCTGGAATTCCCTATGGTCTGGAGATTCCTGTGGTCTGGGATTCCCTGTGGTCTGAAGATCCCTGTAGTCTGGGGTTCCCTGTGGTCTGGAGTTCCCTGAGGTCTGGAATTTCCTGTGATCTGGAGTTCCCTGTGGTCTGGAATTCCCTGCAGTCTGGGGTTCCCTGTGGTCTGGAGTTCCCTGTGGTCTAGGGTTCCCTGTAGTCAGGAGTTCCCTGTGTTCTGGAATTCCTTGTGGTCTGGAGTTTCTTGCAGTCTGTAATTCTCTGCAGTCTGGGGTTCCCTGTGGTCTGGGGTTCCCTGTGGTCAGGAGCTCCCTGTGGTCTGGAATTCCCTGTGGTCTAGAGGTCCCTGTGGACTGGAATTCCCTGCGGTCTGGAATTCCCTGCAGGCTGGAGGTCTCCGTAATCTGGAGTTTCCTCTGGTCTGAAATTCCCTGTGGTCTGGAATTCCCTGTGGTCTGAGGTTCACAGTGATCTGGTGTTCCCTGTGGTCTAGGGTTCCCTGTGGTCTGGAGTTCACAGTGATCTGGAGTTCTCTGTGGTCTGGGGTTTCCTGTGGTCTGGGGTTTCCTGTGGTCTGTAGTTCCCCGTGGTCTGAATGTCCCTGTGGTCTGGAATTTCCTGTGCTTTGGAGTTCCCTGTATTCTGGAGTTCCCTGTGGTCTGGAATTCCCTGTGGTTTGGAGTTCCCTCTATTCTTGAGTTCCCTGTGGTCTGCAATTCCTTGCAGGCTTGTAGTCCTTGTGGTCTGGAATTCCCTGTGGTCTGGAACTCCCTGTGGTCTGAAGTTCCCTGTAGTCTGCGGTTCCCTGTGGTCTGGAGCTCCCTGTGGTCTGGATTTCCCTGTGGTCTGGGGATCCCTGTGTTCTGGAGTTCCCTGTGGTCTGGAATTCCCTGTGGTGTGGTGTTCCCTGTGGTTTGGAATTTCCTGTGGTCTGGAATTCCCTGCAGACTGGTAGCCCCTGTCGTCTGGAATTCCCTGAGGTCTGAAGTTCCCTGTAGTCTGTGGTTCCTTGTGGTCTGGGGTTTCCTGTGGTCTGGAGTTCCCTGAGGTCTGGAATTCCCTGTGATCTGGAGTGCCCTGTGGTCTGGAGTTCCCTGTGGTGTGCTGTTCCCTGTGGTTTGGAATTCCCTGTGGTCTGGAATTCCCTGCAGGCTGGTAGCCCCTGTGGTCTGGAATTCCCTGTGGTCTGAAGTTCCCTGTAGTCTGTGGTTCTCTGTGGTCTGGGGTTTTCTGTGGTCTGGAGTTCCCTGTGTCTGGAATTCCCTGTAGTTTGGGGTTCCCTGTGGTCTGTAGTTCCCCGTGGTCTGAATGTCCCTGTGGTCTGGAATTTCCTGTGGTTTGGAGTTCCCTGTGGTCTGGAATTCCCTGTAGTTTGGGGTTCCCTGTGGTCTGTAGTTCCCCGTGGTCTGGAATTCCCTGTGGTCTGGAACTCCCTGTGGTCTGAAGTTCCCTGTAGTCTGCGGTTCCCTGTGGTCTGGGGTTCCCTGTGGTCTAGGGTTCCCTGTAGTCAGGAGTTCCCTGTGTTCTGGAATTCCTTGTGGTCTGGAGTTTCTTGCAGTCTGTAATTCTCTGCAGTCTGGGGTTTCCTGTGGTCTGGAGTTCCCTGAGGTCTGGAATTCCCTGTGATCTGGAGTGCCTTGTGGTCTGGAGTTCCCTGTGGTCTAGGGTTCCCTGTGGTCAGGAGTTCCCTGTGGTCTGGAATTCCCTGTGGTCTAAAGTTCCCTGTGGTCTAGAGTTCCCTGTGGACTAGAGTTCCCTGTGGTCTGGAATTCCCTGCAGGCTGGAGGTCTCAGTAATCTGGAGTTCCCTGTGGTCTGGAGTTCCCTGTGGTCTGGAGTTTCCTGTGGTCTGAAGTTCCCTGTGGTCTGCAATTCCCTATGGTCTGGAGTTCACAGTGATCTGGTGTTCCCTGTGGTCTAGGGTTCCCTGTGGTCTGGAGTTCACAGTGATCTGGAGTTCCCTGTGGTCTGGGGTTCCCTGTGGTCTGGAGTTCCCTGTGGTCTGGAATTCCCTGTGGTGTGGTGTTCCCTGTGGTTTGGAATTCCCTGTGGTCTGGAATTCCCTGCAGGCTGGTAGCCCCTGTGGTCTGGAATTCCCTGTGGTCTGAAGTTCCCTGTAGTCTGTGGTTCTCTGTGGTCTGGGGTTTCCTGTGGTCTGGAGTTCCCTGTGTCTGGAATTCCCTGTAGTTTGGGGTTCCCTGTTGTCTGTAGTTCCCCGTGGTCTGAATGTCCCTGTGGTCTGGAATTCCCTGTGGTTTGGAGTTCCCTGTATTCTGGAGTTCCCTGTGGTCTGGAATTCCCTGTGGTCTGGAGCTCCCTGTGGTCTGGAATTCCCTGTGGTCTGGGGATCCCTGTGTTCTGGAGTTCCCTGTGGTCTGGAATTCTCTATGGTCTGGAGTTTGCAGTGTTCTGGAGTTCCCTGTGGTCTGGGGTTCCCTGTTGTCTGGAATTCCCTATGGTCTGGAGATTCCTGTGGTCTGGAGTTCCCTGTGTTCTGGAATTCCCTGTAGTCTGGGGTTCCCTGTGGTCTGGGGTTCCCTGTGGTCTGGAGTTCCCTGTGGTCTGGGGTTCCCTGTAGTCAGGAGTTCCCTGTGTTCTGGAATTCCCTGTGGTCTAGAGGTCCCTGTGGTCTTGAGTTCCCTGTCGTCTGGAATTCCCTGCAGGCTGGAGGTCCCAGTAATCTGAAGTTCCCTGTGGTGTGCAATTCCCTGTGGTCTGGAGTTCCCTCTGGTCTGGAGTTTCCTGTGGTCTGAAGTTCCCTGTGGTCTGGAATTCCCTATGGTCTGGAGTTCACAGTGATCTGGAGTTCCCTGTGCTCTGGGTTTCCCTGTGGTCTGGAGTTTCCTGTGGTCTGGAATTCCCTGCAGGCTGGAAGTCCCTGTGGTCTGGAATTCCCTGTGGTCTGGAATTCCCTGTGGTCTGAAGTTCCCTGTAGTCTGGGGTTCCCTGTGGTCTGCAGTTCCCTGAGGTCCGGAATTCCCTGTGATCTGGAGTTCCCTGTGGTCTGTATTTCCCCGTGGTCTGAATGTCCCTGTGGTCTGGAATTCCCTGTGGTCTGGAGTTCCCTGTGGTCTGGAATTCTCTGTGGTCTGGAGTTCCCTGTGGTCTGGAATTCCCTGGGGTCTGGGGTTCCCTGTGGTCTGGATTTCCCTGTAGTCTGGGGTTTCCTGTGGTCAGGAATTCCCTGTGGTCTGTAGTTCCCCGTGGTCTGAAGGTGCCTGTGGTCTGGAATTCCCAGTAATCTGGAGTTTCCTTTGGTCTGGAGTTAGTTGTCATCTAGAGTTGCCTAACGTCTGGAGGTAGCTGTGGTCGAGAGTTACCTTGATCTGGATGGCAACATTGTAGTCTGTCAACATTTTACAGCACCGGTTGTAAAATCAGGATTTTATTCCTGTTGCTACTTTCCCATTTAGAAAATAGTCTGGCTTTTATTCCTTCTATGAACAAAATAAAATAAAATAGAACAAAATAAGTAATTTCCCAGTAATAAAGCCAAAAAGCTTTGGAGACACTCAGCCGTTCAGTAGCACCCTGTGGATAGAGAAATGGAGTTTGCGTTTTAGTTCAGAGACTGTTTGTGAGAACTAGGAGACAGGGTGAGGGGTCATGGCCTGGAAAATTGACAACTATCTCCATAAACGATGCCGACACACTGTCAAGTTCCAGCGTACTCTGGTTTTTATTTCAGATTTCTACCGCTTGCAGTTTGTGATTTCCATTTTAAATTCCTGTCAGCTGCACTGGGATTTGAACCCCTGCCCTGAGATCATCAGACCAGATTTACTGGAATACAAATAATGGGATGATGTCCAGTATACTGCTAAAACCAATCCATCTTCTCCGAGTATCCTGACCTTGTCGTGGAGGAGAGGCTGTCAGTTCCTGAGGTCCCGAGAGTGATACCGTCTGGAGCTTGGCTCCTGGTAGGGTCAACAGGACAAGGACAATTATGCAGACAAAGAGCGATCCAACCAGGACCTCAACGGTGGAGCTGGCGCAAGACGACAACACGTCACAATGACATTAAGGTGGGGGAAGGCTGCAGCAGTGAAGAGACCCCAATCATCTTGCAAAGTTCGAACTTCAAAGTAAACTTATTAATAAAGTACATATATGTCAACATATACGACCCTGAGATTCAGTTTCTTGAGAGCATTCACAGCAAATACAAGAAACACAGTAGAAGCAATGAATGACCACATCCAACAGGATAGACTATGATCAATGTGCACAAAAGTCAGTTTAATATTTGGACAATGTTGTCTTTTGCACACTGGTTGTCCGCGCAGTCGGTGCAGTCTTTCATTGATTCCATGATGATTACTGGGTTTATTGAGTATGTCTGCAAGTAAATGAATCTCAGGGCTGTATATGGTGACATGTCACTACTGTGGAAGACCTTTAGGCACATGCAGTGTATTTCAGTAGAGTGCTTAAGTCTTTTGCACAGTACTGTATATTCTGTGTTTCCAGTTACCAAATAACACTTAATACTACAGAGCTAATACAAAGCTAAGCACTCTTATTTCTGTTTCCCAACTTCCCTCCTATTATTACTTGTTTATTTATTTATTGAGATACAGTGAGGAACAGACCCTTCCAGCCCTTTGAGCCTCACTGCCCAGCAATCCCCCGATTTAACCCTCGTCTAATCACAAGACGATTTACAATAACCAATGAACTTCCCAACAGGTATGTCTTTGGACTGTGGGAGGAACCCAGAGCACCTGGAGGAAACCCACACGGTCACAGGGAGAACGTACATACTCCTTACAGCCAGTGGTGGGAGCTGAACCTGGTACTGTAAAGCTTTTTCCTAACCACTACACTACTGTACCATGTGTATTAAACAGTATACAGTACTGTGGAAATGTCCTAGGCACCCTGGTTCGCTCGCTTGCTCTCTCTCCCCCTCTCTCCCTCTCTCCATCTCCCTCTCTCCTCTCTCCCGTCTCCTTCTCCCCCTCTCCCCTCCCCCATCCCTCTCTTCTCTCTCCCCTCCCCCTCTCCCTTCTCCCTCTCTTCCCTCTCCCCCTCTCCCTTCTCTCTCCCTCCTCTCTCTCTCCCTCTCCCCATCTCCCCCTCCCCTCTCTCTCTCTCTTCCCTCTCCCTCCTCCCCTTTCCTCTCCCCCTCCCTTCTCTCTCCCTCCTCTCTCCCCCTCTCCCTCCTATCTCCCTTCTCTTTCTCTTCTCTCTCCCTCCTCTCTCCCTCCTCTCTCTCTCCTCTCTCCCCTTCTCTCCCCTCTCTCTCTCTGTGTGCACACCTCAGACTTTTGAAGAGTACTGTATGTACTGAGACAATAGCTTTACTTTGAACTTTGAACTTTGACATGGAATAGTGCATTTCGCGTAGAGGATTTTCATCCTTCATGCCCCAGCCTACACATGAGGAAGTTGTCCAGTTCTCCTCGGATCCCTTGCCCATCCCACTCATTCGATTTTCCCTTTTAAAACCAGAGTTCCGTTTCTGGTTGGGCCGTCCAAGTTCTGTGCTACATTGACTGATATTTAATGAAATATTCAGTGTGTACTTGATGATTGATAGGCCTAACCCTGAATATTACTTCAGGCCTAATGTGAAAAGAAACAGCTTCTTTAATTCAATCTGGCTGCAAATCTCGAAGGCAGAGCTACAAATTCAACCAATGTCAAAGGACGTTAATAGAGGAACAAATACCTCCCCATTCCAGGGAGCAAAACTACAGCACAGAATGAAAGATCCCAAGATGTTCAATAAGAAAAGGCAATGTGAAAAATCCTGAGCAGTTGACCAAAGTTTAAAGTTCAATGTAATATTTATTATCAATGCCCCATATACTACCCTGAGATTCATTTTCTTGCAAGCACTCACAGTCGAAAACAGAAACACAATTTCAGGCCTCCATCGATCAGTGTTGACAATGGATGTAGTGTCCTAGCTGTCTAGATACGCAAGCCTGGGCAGTACAATATGGAGAACATGTTGTTGCCCGTGTAGCAAGCTCCCTCCTCTCCGCACAGCTGATAAGCCCGAAGGAACGTGATGCACTATCAATTACTCCAAAAGACTGGAAGTAGAGTAAATACTGAAAGGCTTTTATTAACAGTAAATGGTCCACATCCCTGCTGAGTATCAGCCCCGGACTGAGAGGAGGAGCAGTGGCACAATCGCCTTTATTTAGGGCTCTGTGGGAGGAGCTACAGGAGCAGTCAGCAGAGGGGCCTGTCCAGACAGGTAACCCAGTTACAACATATATATATGGTCTACCACATTCACCCCTCCTTTTTAAAAGAAGTGCCGTGGGGTGAAGTGACTGCCAATATTTACAAGTATATTTACAGGTCAAGTCTACCAGGCGGTCGAGTCCGTCGCTGTGATCTACGTAGCACCAGTGGTAATTACACTGGCGACAGTGGTTGTGCTGGCTCCGGCCTGACTTGAGGTGTCAGCACGTTAGGCGTTGTTAATCCCTCGTGCGTGTGCGTCGCGCCCGGTTTGGGAGTGTCATGTGGTGTCTGTGTAGGGCTTGGAGTGCGCAGTGTTTTGTGGGTATATATATTGGTGGGTACGGGGTTGATAGTCACCACGGAGTGTTCAGGGTAGGGGCCCGGTGCTCCTGTGGGCGCCAGGTCGCGGATGGAGACCGTGTCGTCCTGCCCATCAGGTAAAACCACATAGGCATACTGAGGGTTTGCATGAAGTAAGTGAACCCTCTCGACCATTGGGGAGTATTTATTGCTCCTCGCATGTTTCCGGAGCAGCACTGGCCCCGGGGACGTCAGCCAAGTTGGTAGGGTGGTCCCAGTGGTCGACTTTCTGGGAAAAGAAAAGAGCCGCTCATGAGGGGTGGCATTGGTGGACGTGCATAACAGGGAGCGGATGGAGTGGAGTGCCTCGGGAAGGACCTCCTGCCAGCGGGAGACCGGCAGTCCCTTTGACCTGAGGGCTAAGAGTGTGGCTTTCCACACTGTGCCATTCTCCTTCTCCACCTGTCCATTCCCCCGGAGATTATAGCTTGTGGTCCGACTAGTTGCAATTCCCCAAGCCAGCAGGTATTGGCGCAGCTCGTCACTCATAAACGAGGACCCTCTGCCACTGTGGATATAGCATGGGTATCCGAACAGAGTGAAGAGCTTGCGCAGGGCTTTTATAACTGACGTGGTAGTGGTATCGGAGTAGAGGATGGAGAAGGGGAACCGTGAGTACTCGTCAATTACGTTAAGAAAGTACACATTGTGGTCGGTGGAGGGAAGGGGGCCCTTAAAGTCAACACTCAATCACTCAAAGGGGCGGGTGGTCTTGATTAGTAGTGCCTTTTCGGGTCGGTAGAAGTGCGGTTTGCACTCTGCGCAGACTTGGCAGTCCCTGGTCATCATCCTGAACTCCTCAAGGGAGTAAGGCAGGTTCCGGGCTTTCACGAAGTGGAAGAGCCGGGTGACCCCCAGGTGGCAAAGGTCTACATGTAGGGCGTATAGCCGGTCGATCTGCGCGCTGGCGGACGTTCCCCAGGATAGGGCATCAGAGGGCTCATTGAGCTTCCCAGGCCTGTACATGATGTCATAGTTGTAGGTGGAGAGTTCGATTCTCCACCTCAGAATTTTATCATTTTTGATTTTGCCCTGCTGTTGGTTATTAAACATGAATGCGACTGAGCGCTGGTCAGTTAGCAGGGTGAACCTTTTGCTGGCAAGATAATGCCTCCAGTGCCCAATAGCTTCCACTATGGCCTGGGCCTCTTTCTCCACCGAGGAGTGCCGAATTTCAAGGCCTTGAAGGGTATGGGAGAAGAACGCCACTGGTTTTCCCACCTGGTTGAGGGTAGCAGCCAGCGCAAAGTCGGAGGCGTCACTCTCTACTTGGAAGGGAATAGCCTCGTCCACCACATGCATTGCTGCTTTGGCAATGTCCTCTTTTATGCGGCTGAAGGCCGCATGGGCCTCGGCTGAGAGGGGAAATGTGGTGGACTTGACCAGGGGGTGGGCCTTCTCTGTGTAGTTAGAGACCCATTGGGCGTAATATGAAAATAAGCCCAGGCATCTTTTGAGGGCTCTGAGGGTGTTGGGAAGAGGGAGTTCCAACAAGGGGCGCATATGGTCGGGGTCAGGGCCAATGACTCTGTTCTCCACGACACACTCAAAGATAGCAAGTCAGGTGGTTCTGAACACACACTTGTCCTTGTTATAGGTGAGATTGAAAGCTTTGGCCACTTGGTGAAATTTCTGGAGGTTGTTGTCGTGATCCTGCCGGTCGTGACCGCAGGTGGTGATGTTATCCAGATATGGAACATGGCCTTCAGTTGGCACTGGTCCACCATCCGGTCCATTGCCCTCTGGAAGACAGATACACCATTCGTGACACCGAATGGGACGCGCAGGAAGTGATAAAGCCTGCCGTCCGCCTCGAAGGCGGTGTAAGGGCGGTCCTCCCGGCGGATGGGGAGCTGATGGTAAGCGGATTTTAGGTCTATGGTTGAGTACACCTTGTACTGTGCTATCTGATTGACCATATCCGCGATGCAGGGTACAGGGTACGCGTCGAACTGCGTGAACCTATTGATGGTCTGGCTATAGTCCACAACCATCCTATTTTTCTCCCCGTTCCGAACAACGACCACCTGGGCCCTCCAAGGACTTGTGTTTGCCTCAATGACCCCCTCCCTGAGCAGCCGCTGCACCTCCGACTTAATGAAAGCTCTGTCCCCCGCACTGTACCTCCTGCTTTTAGTTGCCACAGGTTTACAGTCGGGGGTCAGGTTGGCGAACAGCGGTGGGGGAGGGATCTTGAGGGTGGAGAGGCCACAAGTGGTGTCGGTAGTGTGGCAGTTGGCATGATGTTGGGTGGGATGTGCGTGTCAGTGTGTGTGTGTGTGTGGTCAGTAGCGGAGTATGTGACGTATCCCTACAAAACTGGGGATTTGCGACAGTGATTAGTGGGAGGGGCCCATCATACTGCATTGTCACGCTTTTCAGGTGGCTCTGGAAGTCGAACCCCAATAGCACAGGGGCACACAGTTGAGGCATGACCAGTAACGTAAAGTCTCGATATTCTGTGCCCTGCACCACTAGTGTCACTACACAACCCCTCCAGATGTCTGTTGTATGCCACCGGGAAGCCATGGTGACCCTCTGACTTACCAGCCGTATCACGAGTCAGTAATGCTGCACCGTGGCCGGGTGGATAAAACTCTCCATGCTGCCGTGTCAAACAGGCAGCTTGTCCTGCGCCCCTCCACCAGGATGTCCATCATTGACCTTGCGAGCTGGTGGGGAGAACTTTGGTCGAGGGTCACAGAGGCCAGGGTTGAGTCGCTGTCTTGGTCCAGCGCAGTGGGGTGCCCCGTGAGCACCCGTGGGTCATAGGCAGTGTGAGGTGGCGCCAACCAAGGTGGCCGCTCCCATGTCTCGCACGTGGTGGTGGCGTGCAGGCAAGATGGCGACCCCCATGTCTCACACGCAGTGCTGCTCGATCCCACTCGCAGTTTGGACTTACAGGCCTTGGCAAAGTGGCCCTGCTTTCCGCAGCTGGAGCATGTAGCTTCTCGGGCCGGGCAGTGTTTCCGAGGGTGCTTCTCCAGTCTGCAGAAGTAGCACTTTGCAGACTCACGACTGGCGGCAGCCAAGGTCGATTTGCCGGTGGGTTGCTTGGTCTGCGGCGCGCATGAGGCCGTCGGGGGACCGCGTGCCTGGAGAGCCTCAGAGTTGTGCAGAGTGGCCTCCAGCGTGTCGGCCAGCTCAATCGCCGAACGTAAGGTAAGATCGGCGTGTTTCAGCAGCCGCTGGCACACATACACTGACCTGGTCCCCGCAACGAAGGTGTCCCTCACTAGAATCTCCGCGCGCTCTTCGGCCGTCAGCCCCCAGCAATCGCAGGTCCGCACAAGTGTCTGTAGGGCCCGGATGAACTCAGCGCTCGACTCTCCAGGCTGCTGCTGCCGCGTCGCTAAGCGATGCCGCACATAGACGGCGTTTACCGGCTGCAGGTATTGTATTCTGTGGGTGCTCGTAGCTCAGCTGGTCTCAAATCATTGAGTAGACCCATGGACTGACCTCGGAGAGGAGAACTCTGTGCTTCGCAGTGGACTCGGTCACTTCAATCTCCCCTAGGTATGATTCGAAGCAGGCCAGACAGAGTTCGAAAGCGTTAACTGATTCAGGTGTTTGCGGGTCAAGGTCTAGCTTGTCGGGTCTCAGGACGTGTTCCATGCTTTAAATTTACTGTTAATAAAATTGATGCACTATCCAAAAGACTGGAAGTTGAGTAAATACTGAAAGGCTTTTATTAACAGTAAATGGTCCACGACCCTGCTGAGTGTCTGCCCTGGACTGAGAGGAGGAGCAATGGCACAATCGCCTTTATTCAGGGGTCTGTGGGAGGAGCCATAGGAGCAGTCAGCAGAGGGGCCTGTCCAGACAGGTAACCCAGTTACAACATATATATATGGTCTACCACAGAACAATATAGTTTGGCACCAGCAGTCTCGCAGGGGTTGCCAGTCAGCATTGAACTCAACATAGGACTGTCTTAGGGACTCCAGCTCTGGATTTTTCCCTCGGAGTTTACTCCCAAAGCTTTCCCCATGGGTGGGTGGAGCCACAAGGCAGGAGGGAGGTTTGAGATCAGAGTTTCCTTCTCCTAGATGAGCTGCCAACCAGGCCTGATGAGTTCCATGTGCCCCAAGCGACTGGCTTTAAGGTGCTGGTAACCTGCCTTTGCCCCTTTCCCCTGTCGGTAGAAACAGTTCCGCTGGGCTCAGTAGCTAAGCCGCACGCGAAGGCCAGGAGCTGGACTTGGTTGTCAGAGGCTATTTGAGTCGCACGCCATTGGGGACACTTAATAGGTAGTGGGAGCTTGTCCCCATTACTACCCCCCGACTATAACAACCTTAAGGAACCAAATGAATACAACAGAACCAATGAAAAACTGCACACAAAGGTGGACAAGCAACCAATATGCAAAAGAAAAACTCTGTAAATACAAAAAAAAAATCCTGTATATTGGTGAGACCCGACATAGATTTGGAGACCTATTCTCCATCCATCAGAAAAATCAAGAGTTTCTGGTGGCCACCCACTTCAATTCTAATTCCCATTCCCGTTCCGACATGTCATTCCATGGCCTCTTCCACAATGAGGCCACACTCAGGTTTGAGGAGCAATAGCTTATGTTTCGTCTGGGTAGCTTCCAACCTGATGGCATGAACATCGATTTCTCATCTTCCGGTAATGCAAGCCCTCCGGCCCTCACCATTCCCCATTCCCATCTCCCTCTCACCTTATCTCCATCCCTGCCCATCACCTCCCTCTGGTGCTCCTCCCCTTCCCTTTCGTCCATGGCCTTCTGACTTCTCCTATCAGATACCCCCTTCTCCGGCGTTGTATCTCGTCCACCAATCAACTTCCCAGCTCTCTGCTTCACCCCCTCTCCCTCTCCTGGTTTTACCTATCTCCTGCCACCTTGTACTTTTTCCTCCCCTTCCCCCCACCCAACTTCATCATTTTTTTTTCCCAGTCCTAATGAAGGGTCTCGGCAAATGTCAACTGTTTACTCTCGTCCGCAGATGCTGCCTGGCCTGTTAGTGTTCCACCAGCATTTCTAGCATCCGAAGATTTTCTCAAGGTTGTGAAATCAGTTCAGTTTTGGGGTGAGTAAAGAAACCTCCTTTGATCCCTCTCCAATGTCAACACATTGTTTGGGACTTAAGGCTCCTGTGCCACCCATATCTTGACTAGAGATGGGGTCAAGTGAGTAACCCACTGAGTGTGGGATTGGCGTGGTTGGGTGGAGGGCTTTAAGGGGAGAGTTCTAGGGGGCAGGACACTGGGAATATGTGTTTTGCCATCAAGAATAAGTCAAGAGGCGGAGGCAGTGTGCACAGATACCAAGGAGAGGTTTGCAGAGAAGGATCAGTCAGGATCTTAGCTGTCACGCTACAAGATGGAGAAAGTAGCTAAGATATCATGACACATCTTTCGCTTGTTAGGACAATTGCTCAGCATAACTGTAATGATTAGTCAATGCTTTCAGAATTCTCAATAAAAGCAGAAAATGCCAGAGACACTCAGGCATCACCTCTGGGGAGAAGAACCGAGTTTAATGTCACAGGTTAGTGACACTCCATCAACACTGAGAAAGTGAGCAAACGAGCTGCTTCAAAGTTGTGGAGAGGAAGGAGGGAGGAGTGGATGGGATAAAGAGAATATCACTGACAATATGTAGCCAAAGTTGCCCAGGTGACCGCAATGTTTACAGAACCATGCATAGATTAACCAGGGAGTCAGGGAGAGAGAATGAGTGAAAGAGAGAGAGAGAGAGAGAGCTAGAAATAGAATGAGAGAGAGGCAGAGAGAAAGAGAAGATTTTACTTCTCTGTAGTGTTGGTTGAGAGGAGTGAAGTCGTCGACACTAAGGTTTTCTTTTCTCTCATTTTTTACGATGTTAAAACAGCCCAGGTCTTTTTTTTTTTAGTTTAGTTGATTAATTCTGTTTAGATTAGTTTTTTTTTGAGGGGGTTATTTTTTTTTCTTTTTTTTTTTCTTTTTTCATGATTTTCGTCTAGATATTTTTTCTGTTCTGTATTATTCATTGGTATCCTATGTGATTGGGAGTTTTGTCAATTAAGAACTATTTGGTTTTACAATTACTCATGTTAAGTATAACAATGTATTCCCAATAACTGTACTATCATTATGTCATGTTTATATTTTATGAAACTAATAAAAAGATTGAAAAAGAAAGAGAAGAGGGAGAGAAAGAGAGTGAGAGAATGAGAGAGAGAGAAAGAGAGGGAGAAAGAGAGAAAGATAGAGATAGAGAGAGAAAAAGAGAGAGGGAGAGAAAGCAAGACAGTGAGAGAGAGAAAGAGGGAGTGGGAGAGATGTTAAAGCTCTGAAAGGTGAAACCAAAAGCAGAACATCAGAGATGGCCAGCCGATGGTCTGATGATCAGCTGGCAGTCAGATGGCCAGCAGACGGTCAAATGACCAGCAGACGGAGAGATGGCCAGCAGAGTTAAGTGACCAGTAGACAGTCAAATGGCCAGCAGACGGTCAAATGGCCAGCAGACAGAGAGATCGCCAGTAGATGGAGAGACGGCCAGCAGACGGAGAGATGGCAGTAGACAGTTCAATGACCAGTAGACGGTCAGATGGTTAGCAAGTGCTCAGATGACCAGCACACAGTCAGCATCTGAGCAGTGGAAAGGCTTCAACGGATATTATAGAGCAGTTACGTTGTAACTGCCACCATTCTACCGAGAGTTGCTTCCAGCACTGTGAGAAGCATTCTTTTCAGGAATTGGCTCGGAAGGTTTCTAGGGCTGTCCTACATTACATATCCTGCTGACAGCATTCAGGGCTAACATCCTGAGTGGGTAGTACACCCACGGTGTTAGACACTCACAGTGACTCCTCCCCTACTACCCCAAACAATAGAGCACACAGCCCCTCAGTCACTGTCATTCTCTGATTCTGGAGAATCCCCAATAATATCAGGTCTCTCCTGATTGTATTAGTACGTAGAGAGCAGCGGAGCTGTGTCAGAGAGAGACTGGCAGTCAGGGGAGAACTTACAAGGACGCTGCCGGGTCTGGAGGACCTGAGTTACAAGGGAAGATTGAAATAGGTTAGGGCTCTAACCCTTGGAATGTAGCAGATTGAGAGGAGATTTGACAGAGGTGTACAAAATTATCAGACAGGGCAAATGCAAGCTGGCTTCTTCCACTGAGTCCTGATGAAAGGTCTCGGCCCGAAATGTCAACTGCTTACTCTTTACCATAGACGCTGCCTGGCCTGCTGAGTTCCTCCAGCACTCTGTGTGCGTGTTGTGTGTGATTGTCCACTGAGGCTGGGTGGGACTACAACTGAAGGTCATGGGTTAAGGGCGAAAGGTGAAAAGTTTAAGGGGAACATGAAGGGAAACTTCTGTCAGAGGGTGGTGAGAGTGTGGAATGAGCTGCCAGCACAAGTGGTGCACGCAAGCTCGATTCCAATGTTTAACAGAAGTTTGGATAGGTACATGGAAGGGAGTGGTATAGAAGGCTGAGGTCTCAGTGCAGGTCAATGGAAGTAGGCATATTAAATGTTTTGGCATGCACTGTTTCAATGGCTCTATAACAATTCGTATTGCTGTTCCAGGAGTGAAAATGAGAGGGAAAATAGAATGATAAAAAGTTACCATGGGGGGAAGGACATCATTCAGACTCAGCTATTCCCAATCATTCCCTTTGGAATTCCATTGGATCAAATCATGCCCCATCCAGTCACAATGCCGCAAGGGACTGCAGCTAACTCTTCATCAGTTATTTCCATTATACAAAACTGATGTTACAAACAATTCTCTCCCAGTGTGTTCAGCCCCTTTTCCACATTGGGATCCCCAATAGACCAACACACATAAAATGCTGGAGGAACTCAGCAGGTCAGGCAGCATCTATGGAAATGAATCAACAGTCAAAGTTTCAAGCTGAGAACCTTCTTCAGGGTTGGAAAGGAAGGGGGAAGATGGCAGGTAGGAGAAGGGGAAGGAGGATAGGTAGAAAGTGATAGGTGAAGCCAAATGGGCAGGAACGATAAAGGGCTGGAGAAACAAAAATCTGATAGGAAAGGAAAGTGGACCATGGGAGAAAGGGAGGGAAGAGGAACACCGGGGGAGGTGATAGACAGGTGAGAAAAATTAAAAAGTCAGAGTAGGGAATAGAGGAAGGTGGGGGGGGGGGGAGATTTTTTTTACCGGAAGGAGAAATCGATATTCATGCCATCAGGTTGGAGGCTACCCAGACAAAACATAAGGTGTTACTCCTCCACCTTCAGGGTGGCATCATCTTGGCACGAGAGGCGGCCATGGACTGCCATGTCCAACTCCGTGAACTGGTTTATGCTGGAGACCTGTACTGAGTGTAATGGGCTCTTACCGGAGTCGTACACAGGACACTGGTAGATTCTGCAGTCTATGCCCCATCCCTCTCCGACGGTACAGCAGCACTCTTGCCGTGGCGTGTCGTGTGCCAGCAGGGGAAGGCGGGAAGCTAAAAGGTGATCATGGCAGCCAGGTGGGTGGGGGAGGGTGGTTGAAGTAAGAAGCTGGGAGGTGATAGGTGGAAAAGGTGAAAGGCTGGAGAGGAAGGAATCCAATAGGAGAGTGGACCATGGGAGAAGGAGAAGGAGGAGGAACACCAGGCAGAGGTAATGAGCAGCTGACCAACAGAGCAAGCTCCTTTCCTTTATTCACTGCTGTGGTGGAAGATCTCTGCAAAAAGAGTGCAAAAAGTAAGGCAGTGTTCATGGGTTCATGGACCGTTCAGAAATTGTGTGGCAGAGGGGAAGAAGCTATTCCTGAATCATTGAATGTGTGCCTTCAGGCTTGTCTACCTCCTCCCTGATGGCAGCAATAAGAAGAGGGCATGTCCTGGCTGATAGGGATCCTTAATGATGGACGCTGCCTTTTTGAGGCATTGCTCCTTGAAGATATCCTGGATGCTACGGAGGCCAGTGCCCATGATGGAGCTGGCTGAGACTACAACGCTCTGTAGTGTTTTCTGATCCTGTGCTTTGGGGCCTCCATACCAGATCGTGATGCAACCAGTCAGGATGCTCACCGTCACATCGCTGACACTTAGGGCAGCAATCAAGGTCCTCCAACTTCATTGCTGTCTCTGTTACAATTTACTTTTACCAGTCAGGGCTGTTAGCATGAGCTGAACCTCCAAACCTGGAAGGACCGGTGGACCACTCTTAGTCTGACCTCTACCCTTTGACCTGTCTGACATGGGTAACCCTACCAAGAGCCAAAGCATAAAGGCCTGACTCCAGCCAGAATAGCTCTCCAGGTTATTGAGGCACGTAAGCCTCCAAACCCTATGACAAGGTGTGGCCCACTTGGAGGGTTCACCACAGTAAGTCCATAGAAATTTGCCAGAGTTTTCAGTGCCATGCCAGGTCTTAAAATCCCAATGAAGTATAGCCATGCATGTTCCTTCTTTGTAGTTGCATCAATATGTTGGGCTCAGAGATACTGACTGCCAGAAACATGAAACTGTTCACCCTTTCCAGAGCTGATCACTCATGGGGATTGGTGCGTGTTCTCCTGGCTACAGTTCCTGAAATCCACGATCAGCTTCTCGGTCTTACTGATGTTGAGCAATATTACTCAACCAATCGACCTACCTCACTCCAACACACCTCATCATCATCATCAACTGTTGGCGCGTGGCCAAGTGGTTAAGGTGTTGGACTAGTGATTTGAAGGTCGTGAGTTCGAGCCTCAGCCAAAGCAACGTGTTGTGTCCTTGAGCAAGGTACTTGGCCACACATTGCTCCTGCACGTTTATAGCTCATCGGCGGCGGTTGGTGCAGTATGGACAAGACAAGAGATTCTCAGTCATTGAGGATTGTAGAGCTGTGAATGGACTCTACAGACTGCTACTGCCTGGAGAGAGAAACACAGATCAGAAACTGGACAAAGTTCTGTCTCTCTGTAGCCTGAACTTATTGAGGGAATGTTTGAGCATGTAAAATGACAAAGGTTTGCAAGAGGGCTCCTGTGTTCCAAGATTCAAAGTACATTTATTACCAAAGTATGTACATCCTTGACGTTTTTCTTCCACAAAACAAAGAAAAACCATGGAAACCATTCAAAGAAAAACATTTAAACCCCAACATGCAAAAGAAAAGAACAATTTGCGCAAACAACCAAAATGAGTGAAAAACACAGAATATAAAACATTAAACCACAAAGTCATCGAGACAGTGCAGTTCAGCTCAGTTCAGTTCAGTCTAGCACTGTGTTGATCATTGACTGTAGGCTGCAGAGCTGGTCCACCTCGATAAAAATCGCACAGAAAAGCAACAAAAAAGTGAGTGACCAGAAACCAGAAACACATCATAACGTGAACTACAGAGTCCAATCCACAAACTGCATCCATTAAACCTTGCCCAAGACCCAAGACTCTGGTACCATCCTCTGGCAGCATCAAGTGAGAGGGAGAGAGAGACCATTTATACGCAGACACCTTCCTTCAGGAGCAGCGAGTGAGGGTCAGAGACATGCAGCCACCTTCCTCCATCAACAGGGAGCAAGAGGGAGGGAGGCCAGTCAGATGCTGGCAGATGGCGCTGAACACCCACTCGCATTCAGCTCTTGACCTCGTTGATTTTAATCTTGCTTGACATATTAATCAGAAAGATCGGTGAGAAATGGAGCCTACGGACATCTTGGAGCGCTGAACACACAATCCACTCAAAGCCTCATTGAACTCCCTCCGAGACAGCAAAGAGTGCCAGATCGCTCAATCGGCCCAAAAACACACCATCAAAATGTAAATCACAGAGAATCAGGTTTGACAGAGGAAGTTGAACTGTCTGGCAGATGGAGCCTTTGGCTGAGTTTTTCACTGGCGCCATCTTCCTTGCATTTGTGGGTTGCTAAAATCTCTGATTCAAGTCTTTCACTTCCTGGTGCAATGGCTGTTGGTGTTTGTAGGACTGAAGCTGCTCCAAATTTATCCCGTTTTTAAAAAGTATCCGAATCATCACATCTTGCCTGTGTGATTGATGTTTCTCTGCATGCCCTGACATCAGATGTGCCTTTAACAATTGAACAAAACCTCTCTGTCTCATTGATTATGTGTATTGTTATCACACAGTGCAGAGAGAGGCTTCTTACCTTGTGAAGCCAGCACTCTCTGACAAGCTGCCCAACACTGCAAGGTTAATCGTCTCACAAACAAGGGCAACTCCTTCCATCTCTGGCGTGGAGCAAGCTTCCACTACTGGTGAACAAAGCCACTTTAGCTTGCCACTCTGATCAGACAACCATTAACCGGGTGTCTCAAAAAGACCCATTTATACAGTGAGTCAGGTTCTGGGATAAATCATAAATACGAGAAAGTCTGTGGATGCAGGAATTCTAAAGCAACTCACACAAAATGCTGGAGAAACTCAGCAGGTCAGGCAACATCTATGGAAAAGAGTTAACAGTCGATGTTTCAGGCCGAGACTCTTCTTCAGCACTGAGAAGGAAGTCCGTAAGGTCATAAGATATAGGAACGGAATTAGGCCATTTGGCCCAGTGAGTCTGCTCCACCATTTCATCATGGCTGATCCATCTTCCCTCTCAGCTCCTATCTCCTGCCTTCTGTCCACGTCCCTTCATGCTCTGACCAATCAAGAATCAATCAACCTCTGCCTTAAATATACATAAACTCTTGGCTTCCACAGCTGCCTGTGGCAAAGAATTCCACAGATTCACCACTCTCTGGTCAAAGAACTTCCTTCTCATCTCTATTCTAAAAGGATGACCCTCAGTTCTGAGGCTGTGTCCTCTGGTCGTAGACTTTCCCACCATAGAAAACACCCTCTCCACATCCACTCTATCAAGGCTTTTCAACATTTGATAGGTTTCAATCATCCCTCATTGTTCTGAATTCTGGTGAATACAGGCCCAGAGTCATTAAACTCTCTTCTAATGACAAGCCATTTAATCCTGGATAGTTTTCACAAACCTACTTTGAACCCCCTCCAGTGTCAGCACATCCTTTTTAACATAAGGGGCCCAAAACTGCTCACAATACTCCAAGTGAGGCCTCACCAGTGCTTTATAAAGCCTTGAAGCGGGAAGAGGCCAGATGGGGGGAAAGGTCAAGGACTGGAGATTAACGAATCTGATGGGGAGGAGAGTGGACAATAGGAGAAAGGGAAGGAGAAGGAGTCCTGAAGAAGGGTCTTGGTCCGAAACGTCGGCTCTTTCCCATAGATGCTGCCTGACCTGCTGAGTTCTTCCAAACGTTTCATGTGTGGTGCCGGGATAAACCTAACCTCCCTCCATGCAGCAGATTATGAATCACCCACTCTGACCTCAATGGCAAGGTTTCCACATTTGCTCTCTTCATGTAAGCACTCACCATAGACAATGCATTACAACCATAGAGTCATAGAGAGCTCCGGTACAGAATCAGGCCCTTCGGCCCATCTACTCCTGCCGTACTGTTACTTTGCCTACTCCCATCGACCTGTACCCGGACCACGGCACTCCATATCCCCACCATCCATGTACCGATCCAAACTTTCTCTTAAATGTTGCCTCAGACCCACATCCACCACTTGTGTTGGAAGCTCATTCCACACTGTCACTACCCTCTGAGTGAGGAAGATCCCCCTCAGGTTCCCCTTAAACATTTCATCTCTGATCTCTAGTTCTAGTCTCATCCAGTGGAAAAAGCCTCTTGCACTGGCCCTATCTATACCCTTCCTTATTTTTTACGGTGATAATCTATTCAATCCTGCCCAGCAACATCCTTGTAATCTCTTCCTGTCCTTGAATTTCTGGAAGTCCATGTGATTTCTAAGTTCAAAGTTCGAAGTACATTTCTTTATGAAGTACGTATACATTATACAACCTTGAGATTCATCTCCTTACAGGCAGCCGCAAAACAAAGAAACTAAATACAACCCATTAAAAAAAAGACCGTCAAACACACAACGTGCAGAGAAAAGAATACAAATCGTGCAAACAGTAAAGGTAAGCAAATGCAATTCAGAGCAAGAGTGAGCCCTCAAATGTGAAGCCTGGAGCAGCTGAAGCAGGGCACAGTTCAGCACAGAGTGGAGTAAATGTTATGGAGGAGTGAGCAGAGCCATCCCAATCCCCGCTTCTGGTCCCGACACCCTGCATTTTCAACCCACTCGGCCTGGCGTTTAAATCGTCCAGACATCAGATCGTTCTCACTCAAAGACTGTCACATTGATACAATCTGGGGCTGGCGCCTACCAGTACGTCTCAACCCAAACCAGACCTTTCCAAATCGGTCCGGTGCTTAGGTTGATCAAGCCCTCCTCTCAGTTTAGGTGGGTGGGCCTTGAATCTTCCTCTCCTCTGCTTTGCTACCTTTGACTTTACCTTAATCTTGCCTTGACCTTGTCCCAACTTCGCCTCACCCCCTCACACTCTGCCACTCCACTCTACCTTGCCTTCGGTTGCCTCTTAATTGTTTGCAGTGATCGCTAACCATATTTTTTTTAACAGAAAAACTGTTATTAACAAAAGCATTTAGTTGTATTCCTTGTTTTGTGAACTGCCCTCAGCAGCACCATCACAGACCGGGCCACAATGGGGCATCAGTAGATACGCACTGGAAGATGGTGATGGTGGGACGGGTTCAGAGTTACGCCTGATATTGATATCTCATATTCTTGTGGATTGATGTTAGAAAGCTTCTGGTGATGGGGAACAGGGAATGGAAGAGAAGAGGTGGCCTGGCGGATCAGCCAAGATCACATAAAGTGACAGGGCAGTTTGTGAGGTCATCTGGTCTTGTGTTCTTCTGTGACTTGGCCAGCTGACTTGCTTCTCAGACACAGCCTTTCATTGTAGCGAACATGGAATATGAAAATGGAACCGAGAATACGACAGCACAGTACAGGCCCTTCAGCCCTTCAGTATGCAGTGTAGTAGTTAGCAGAATGATTCATTGTACCGGCAACAAGGGTTCGATTCCCGCTGCTGTTTGCAAGGAGTTTGTACGTTCCCCCTCGTGATTTCATAGGCTTCCACGTATCTTCCTCTACCTCCACCCTATTGTATCTCCCTCTACCTCCACCCTAACATATCTCCCTCTACCTCCACCCTAATGTATCTTCCTCTACCTCCACCCTAACGTATCTCCCTCTATCTCCACCCTATCTTATCTCCCTCTACCTCCACCCTATCGTATCTCCCTCTACCTTCATCCTATCATATCTCCCTCTACCTCCACCCAATCATATCTCCCTCTACCCTCACCCTTAAGTATCTGCTCTACCTCCAACCTATCGTATCTCCCTGTACCTCCACCCTATCGTATCTCCCTCTACCTCCACCTGATCATATCTCCCTCTACCTCCATCCTGAAGTATCTGCTCTACCTCCAACCTATCGTATCTCCCTGTACCTCCACCCTATCGTATCTCCCTCCACCTCCACCCTAATGTATCTCCCTCTAACCCCACCTGATCATATCTCCCTCTACCTCCACCCTAACGTATCTCCCTCTACCTTCTACCCTATCGTATCTCCCACTACGTCCACCTTTGTCAGCATTTTCAACTTATCTTTGACATCCCCTCTGTAGTCTTCAATGACCTTAAAATTATGCCCCCTTGCATTAGCCATTTTCATCTGGGGTTAAAGTCTCTGGCTATCCACTCAATCTGTGCTTCTTATCATCTTATACACCTCTATCAAGTCACCTCTCACCCTCCATCACTCCAAAGAGAAAAAGCCTATCTCGGTCAGACTATCCTCTCTAATGCAGGCAGCGTGTGACGAGAGACCTGGGCGAGGATGGTTAGGACCAGTGCTGGAGTCCCCATGACTAGAATCGAGAGACGATTATGAGTTGGAGACGAGGACAGGGTTCGTGACGAGATGTTAGACTAGAATCCAAAGTTCAGCTGACAATTGAGCACTGAGCCCGAGTTCGGGTGTTCTTTAAATATTAAAACCCTTGTGTCAAAATATAGCCACCAATTAGCGGAACCAACTTGGATCTTTAAAGGGGCTGCGTTGGCCATCCATACTCCGGAGAATCAGAATGTCTAAGCCCAGAAGTTGCACAGTCGAGTGTGTACTGTAGCATACTGCTCTGGTACATCTCCTCTGCACCCTCTCCAAAGCTTCCACATCCCCCCTATAATGAGGTGACCAGAACTGCATGATCCAGTCCTGGATGGGCTTTCCGACACTGAGTCCTCTGGAGCAGTTTGACAGGCTTGAGTCACTCTGCGCCAAAGCCCAAGTCTCAACTGTGCTAACCTGAGATTCATTTTCTTGCAGGCGTTTACAGGAAAGTAAAGAAATACAATAGAAATTATGAAAATCTATACATAACAAAGACTGACAAACAACAAAGTGTGCAATTGACAGTAAAAATTTACTGAGAACCTAAGTCCTTGAAAGTGAGTCAACAGGTTGTGGAATTTGCTCAGTGTTGTTATTTATTTATTGGGATACAGCGCGGAATACACCCTTCCAGCTCTTGGAGCCACACCACTCAGCCATCCCCAGTTTAATCCCAGCCTAATCACAGGGCAACTTTCAATGACCAATTAATTTACCAACCAGTGAGTATTTGGAATGTCGGAGGAGACTGGAGCACCCGGAGGAAACCTACGTGGTCACAGGATGAATGTACAAACTTGTTACAGGCAGCGGTCGGAAATGAACCAGGTCACGAGTCCTGTAAAGCGTTGTGCTAACCACTACGCTACTGTGCCACTATCTGTGCTGGATCAGGAGCCTGTTAGGTGCAGACACCACGCCTGATCTCAGCTATCACCGCCCCACAAAACCGACCGTCAAGTCAGGCTGAGGCCGGGCTGGCTCTGTAACAGACACCGGGCCTGCACTAACAATAGGATATCTGTGTGCAGGATCGGCCTACACAAAGAGCTGATGCTCCACCTTGTGTCTGAGGCCATCACAAAGAGCTTTCAGGATAATTCATTCCAGAGGGAATTCGCTTGTGAAGGTCTGGCAGCGTTACTGCAGAATCAGAATGCTGTTTCAGCCATTTACAGTCCTGCATTCACGGAGAAATCACAGGCATTGACATCCTTCCCCGATTCAGTGGGAGAAATCTGTAATTAGCTCACAGAATTGATCTTAATACCAAGTCCTCGCTTCACTTTCCATTTGCAGTGTTGACAGTGGAGATTTCTTCTAATCAATTTCCATTAAAGTGCTGGTTAGCGTTATGTTTCACAGCACCAATGACCCAGGTTCAATTCCCACTGCTCTCTGTAAAGAGATTTTACATTCTCTCTGTGACTGCATAGGATTCCTCTGGGTGCTCCAGTTTCCTTCCACATTTCAAGGACATACATGCTAGGGGCACGCAATGCTAGCACCAGAAACATGGAGACGCTTGCAGGCTAACCCAGCCACAGCCTCAGGCCATGCTGATTGTTGGTGCAAATGATGTATTTCACTGCATTTCAATGTTTCAATGCTTTGCTGCCTCAGCGCTCAACGGACTCGTGACTGTGGCCTTCAACCATGAGGCTCCTGGTCCGGCTTCACTCGCCTCAGCACCGAACGGACTCGTGACTGTGGCCTCACTTTTGGGGACTCTGTGGTTCATCCTCTGTGAATTATTTATTTACTTCTTAAAAATTGTTTGCTCAATTTGTTCCTTTTCGCACATTAAGTGTTTGACATTCTTGTTGTGTGAAGTTTTAGTGGATTCTGTTGTGTTTCTCTATTTTGTGGCTGCCTGCAAGATGAATTTCTGTGCAGCACAGAGATGTGTGCTTAGCCCCCTGCTCTACTCACCTTACACTTATGACTACGTGGCTAAGCATGGCTCCAGTGCCATATGTAAGTTTGCTGATGACACCGGTTTGGTCGCTGGCCACTCGACCATGGTTTTCGGTCGGGTGCTGGATGCTCCGAGAGATTCGGTGGGGGGCGGGTGCCTGGTGCTCGGCCGGGGGCTGTGATCGAGTAGTCGGCGACTTAGACTGGCTGCCCCACCGGAATTAGTCTGGTGAGGAGGGTGTGTGGACACCCAGCAGGACTAATAAAAACAAGACCTGACAAAGGGCGGATGAGCTCCTTGTGAGCCAACGGCCATCTTCCATGGAAGAGATTAAAGCCTCACCACGTATCTACGAATCGTATGCTATGCACCTAGTTAGAAGAGACATGATGAGCTTGGGCGCTGCACCGTGTGCCTGGACCTGCCCAAGGCCTCCGTCTAAGGAAGGGCCGAGCTCGAAGAAGCAGCCGCGGCTGGAAGCCGACACGGCCTCGGGCTCGAGTTCAGCGGGCAGTGCCAAGGCGCCAGCGAGAACCAACTGGAGGAGAGGCTGTACTCGGTGCTGTCGCAAGATCGAAGAAGATGGAGGTGCATAGCCGCCAACCCCAGATTCGGGACTGACTGATGACACCACTGTCATTGGCCAAATCAAAGGTGGTGATGAATCAGCATACAGGAAGGAGATTGAAAATCTGGCTGAGTGGTGCCATAACAACAACCTCTCACTCAGGGTCAGCAAGACTTAGGAACTGATTACTGTCTTCAGGAGAAGGGAACCAAAGGTCCATGAGCCAGTCCTGGTGGAGAGGATTAACAGCTTTAGATTCCTATTTCAGAGGATCTGTTCTGGACCCCCAGTACGTAAATACAATTGCGAAGAAAGCACAACAGCACGTCTACTTGCTTAGGAGTCTGCGGAGATTTGGCTTGACATCTAAAACTTTGACAAACTTCTGTAGATGTGTAGTGGAGAATGTATTGTCTGGTTGTTTCATGACCTGATATGGAAACACCAATGCCTTTGAATGGAAAATCTTACAAAAGTTAGTGGATTTGTCTCAGTTCATCACAGGTAAGCCCTCCCAACTACTGAGCACATCTACATGAAATGCTGTAATAGCAATGCAGCATCCGTCATCAGAGATCCTCACCACCCAGGCCATGCTCTCTTCTTGCTGCTCCCATCAGGTAGAAGGTACAAGAGCCTCAGGACTCACACCACCAGGCTCAGGAACAGTTACTACCCCTCAACCATCAGGTTCTTGAACAAAAGGGGATAACTACACTCACTTGCCCATCCATTGAGATGTTCCCACAACCAATGATCTCACTTTAAGGATTCCTTGTCTCATTATCTCATGTTCTTATTATTTATTGCTATTAATTTATATTTGCATTTGCACAGTTTGTTGCCTTCTGCACTCTGGTTGATCTTTCAATGATCCTGTTATAGTTACTATTCTAGAGTCTGGCTGAGTATGCCCAGAGGAAATTTAATCTCAGGGTTGTATATGGAGATATATATGTACCTCGATAATAAAATTTATTTTGAATGTTGAACCTGCTTTGACAATGAATGTACTTTAAACTTTTGAACTTTATATGTATGACAAATAAAATTAACCTTTAACGATCTTTGGTATTACATGATTCAGTTTACGTTGAGGCAGAATGGGCCATGTGGGAATGATCACCTTCATCCTGAAGCCTCCGTGGGTGAGAACACTGTTCACACAACCCATGCCGCCACTGTTAAATTCCCACCATGTCGTGCTGACGGGCGTCACTGGTGTGTGCCTTCCTGAGAAGTCTGAAGTGCTGGAGGTTCACGTGAAGCTCCAAACCCCCTCAGGCAGCAGACTTACTGCAGCTGAAGGAAGGGTTGGACTCAACAGTGCAGATATTTATTTGATTTCAAGATCAGCGTGGTAACCGGTCCTTCCGGCTCAATGAGCCCACGCTACCCAGTTGCACCCATGTGACCAAATAACCTACTGACCTGTACGTCCTTGCAACGTGGGAGGAGACCAGAGCACCCGGAGGAATCCCATACTGTTACAGAGAGGACATAGAAACTCCTTGCAGATGGTGTCGGGATTGGACCAAGGTAGCTTGCAATCTAAGAGTATTCCATTGACTACTACGTTACTATGTTCAAAGATCTTCAGCTGAAGACATCTTCTCATACAGACCACTCAATCCTGCCAGAATACTATCCTAACCAACACTTCCCAGCTCTTCCAAGCACCACAACTCTTATGGTCTAACTTTTACAAGTTGTGAAATGGGGAGAGTCTCAGTAGTGGATTGAAAGGGTAGGGGGGATGTGGATCAGTTATTGGGGGGAATGAAGAGGTGACATATCTGCGTGGAAAGACTTTGGAGAATTCATAATTACTGAGCAACATTGATGCATGAGAGACAGACCGTTCCTCTCCTGCCCCTCACTTGTGGAAGTGAAGGAGACTGACCCAGGGCGGGTGGGACAAAGAATTATCCGCAGGCGTTGGATGGGAACGCAAGCATGGAGAGTATATTAGGCTTGGTGAAAGGTCCCGGCCTGAAACATCAACTGATCCAGCAACTGGAGGATTTAATGAGAATGTGAAATATTTCAGCCTGGACATTGCAGCAGAATTAGGCCATTCAGCCCATCAAGTCTGTTCCACCATTCCATCATGGCTGATTTATTATCCCTTTCAACCCCATTCTCCTGCCTTTTCCCCGTAACCTTTGACTCCCCAACTAATCAAGAACCTATCAATCTCCACTTTAAATGTACCCAATGACTTGGCCTCCACAGCTGTCTGTGACAATGAATTCCATAGATTCACCACCCCCTGACTAAAGAAATTCCTCCTCATCTCTGTTCCAAGGCCAGCTGTGGAGAACCGGATTACTGAGGTGGAGGGAAGGAGGAGGTTCTTCAACAACAAATACATCAGAAAACTAACTTTTATCACAATGTGTCAGAACCTATCAGCTGCTTGCTGCTGTGAAAAGCACTTCATAAGTGTAACGCATCATTTATCTTGTAAAACTGTTCCCTCACCAAATGATTAAAATATCATTACTTTTATGATTTACGTAAAATGTAAGTGCAACTCATCCTGAAACTCAATGTGACCAGAGGTTCCCATCACAGGGTGAAAGAAATTCAAAATGTCATTTCCAGTACACGAGTGTAAATGAGAAAAAAAAATTGTTACCCTGGATCTGATGCAGCACAAACAAAAAACACAGGTTAAAGAACACAATAAATATAAATACATCAGATAGCTTATATACATAGATTGATTGTATGCTCATAAAGTGATGCTGGGCACAGGAGTGTCTGTACCTAAGGTGATTCTGACAGGAAATGATAAGGTAGTGGTGGTTGGGAGTGTGGAGGGGTGGGTTAGAGGGCGGAGTTCTTGATCAGCCTTACTGCTTGGGGAATGTAACTGTTTTTGAATCTGGTGATCCTGGTGTGGATGCTACCTAGCCTCCTCCCTGATGGGAGTGGGATAAACAGTCCATGAGCAGGGTGGGTGGGATCCTTCATGATGTCATTGCACCTTCTGATTCCTGCTTGTATTGCACCCTCTGCCGCACACTGGCATCACATCTGTCCAGCTGTATTGGTGGTCCTGCGAGGGAGGCCCTATTTTAAATGCCTGAGTGCAACACACACAAAATGCTGGAGGAACACTGGAGGGCTGGCAGCTCCTACAGAGGGACGTAAACCATCGATGTTTTGGGCCAAGACACTTCATTAGGACTGGAAAGGAAGGTAAGGGGAGGGGATGGACTACAAGTTGGCGGGTGACAGGTGACCAGGTGAGGTCAGTCCCGATGAAGGGTCTTGGCCCAACACATTGACTATTTATTCCTCTCCATAGGTGCTGGCTGACCTGCTTAATTCCTTTAACATTTTGTGTGTTTGTTACTCTGGACTTCTAGCATCTCTTCTGCTTATTATAAGACCGTAAGATATAGGAGCAGAAGTAGGCCATTCGGCCTGTCAAGTCTGCTCCGCCATTCGATCATGGGCAGATCAAATTCTTCCAGTCATCCCCACACCCCTGCCTTCTCCCCATACCCTTTGATGCCCTGGCTAATCAATAACCTATCTATCTCTGCCTTAAATGTACCCAATGACTTGGCCTCCACAGCCACTCATGGCAACTAATTCCAGAGATTTACCTCTCTCTCTGACTATCCATCCCATAGGATGATGACGGTTCCTTTCAGTCAGTTAGTGGGGTTGACCCCACTCCTCAGAAAGGAACAGCATGTGTGTGAATGGATTTCAGGTGAGTAGGGGGTTGCACAGGTCTAGCCCACCCTCTCGACATCCCCTCCCTGATCCAGCGGCATGGCGGGGTCCGAGACAGCTGAGGGAAGTTCTGTTGCAGTGAATGGTCAGACCAAGCTTCGATGCAAGGGATGCCAACCTCTGACTAAAGTAATTTCTCCACATTTCAGTTCTAAAAGGATGCCCATCGATCCTGAAGTCATGCTCTCTTGTCCTAGAATCCCTTACCATGGGAAATAACTTCGCCATACCTAAATTGTTCAAGCCTTTTAACATTCCGAATGTTTCTATGAGATCCTCCTTCATTCTCCTGAACTCCAGGGAATACAGCCCAAAAGCTGCCAGACATTCCTCATATGGTAACCCTTTCATTCCTGGAATCATTCTCATGAATCTTCTCTGAATCCTCTCCGACATCAGTATATCTTTTCTAAAATAAGGAGCCCAAAACTGCAAACAATACTCCAAGTGTGGTCTCACGAGTGCATTATAGAGCCTCAACATCACATCCCTGCTCTTATATTCTACACCACTAGAAATAAATGCCAACATTGCATTCACCTTCTTCACCACTGCCTCATCCTGGAGGTTAACCTTGAAGGTATCCTGCACAAGGACTCCCAAGTCCCTTTGCATCTCTACATTTTGAATTCTCTCCCCATCTAAATAATAGTCTGCCCATTTATTTCTTCCACCAAACTGCATGATCATACACTTTCCAACATTGTATTTCATTTGTCACTTTTTTGCCCATTCCCCTAAACTATCTAAGTTTCTCTGCAGACTCTGTTTCATCAACACTACCCACTCCTCCACCTATCTTTGTATCATTAGCAAATTTAGCCACAAATCCATTAACCCCATAGTTAAATCATTGACATACATCGTAAAAAACAGCGGTCCCAAAACCGACCCCTGTGGAATTCCACTGGTAACCGGCAGCCAGCCAGAATAGGATCCCTTTATTCCCACTCTCTGTTTTCTGCCGATCAGCCAATGCAAAACCACCCATGCTAGTAACTTCTCTGTAATTCCATGTGCTCTTATCTTGCTAAACAGCCTCATGTGCAGCACCTTGTCAAAGGCCTTCTGAAAATCCAAGTACACCACATCCACCGTATCTCCTTTGTCTACCCTGCTTGTAGTTTCCTCAAAAAAATGCGGTAGGTTAGTCAGGCAGGATTTTCTTTTCAGGAAACCATGCTGGCTTTGGCCTATCTTGTCATGTGCCTCCAGATACTCTGTAATCTCATCCCTAACAATCGATTCCAACAACTTCCCAACCACTGATATCAGGCTAACAGATCTATAGTTTCCTTTCTGCGACCTCTCACCTTTCTTAAATAGCAGAGTAATATTTGCAATTTTCCAGTCATCCAGTACAATGCCAGAATCTATCGATTCTTGAAAGATCATTGTTAATGCCTCCTCAATCTCTCCAGCTACTTCCTTCAGAACCCGAGGGTGCATTCCATCAGGTCCAGGAGATTTATCCACCCTCAGACCATTAAGCTTCCTGAGCACCTTCTCAGTCATAATTTTCACTGCACCTACTTCACTTCCCTGACACTCTTGAATGTCCAGTATACTGCAGATGTCTTTTCTATTGATCCTATATCTACCCTCAACTCTTTGCCCTTTATACACCTAAAAAAGCTTTTAACATCTTCTTTGATATGAGCTGCCAGCTTCCTTTCATAATTCATCTTTTCCATCCTAATGACCTTCTTAGTTTCCTTCTGCAAGTTTTTAAAAGCTTCACAATAACTTTGGCTTTCTTATATGCATTCTCTTTTACTTTTACTTTTGCTCTGACTACACTTGTCAGCCGCTGTAGTGTCCTTCTTCCATTCAAAAATTTATTCTTATTTGGAATACATCTGTCTTGCACTTCCCTCATTTTTTGCAGAAATTCCAGCCGTTGCTGCTCTGCTGTCCTTCCTGCTAGTGTCCCTTTCCGGTCAACCTTGGCCAGTTCCCCTCTCATGCCACTGTAATTTCCTTTATTCCACTGAGATTCCGACACAGTGGAATTTAGTTTCTCCTTCTCAAGTTTCAAAGTGAACTTGATCATATTGTGATCATTGTTCCCAAAGGGTTCCTTAACCATAAACTCTCTTGTCACCTCTGGATTATTGCACAACACCCAATCCAGCACAGCCGATCTACAAATTCTCTCTCTTGAAGTCCAGTACTGGCCTAGTTCTCCCAATCCACTTTCATGTTAGAATCCCTAATGATTATGACATTGCCCTTCTGACATGGCTTTTCTATCTCCTGCTGTAATTTGCAATCCACATCCTGGCACCAGGGAGGCAACATACCATGCGGATATTTCTATCAGGCTGACAGAACCCCTCACTATGGAATCCTCTTTGCCTACCACATTCCTCATCTTCTTCTCTCCCTTCTGCACCATGGAACCAGGCTCAGTGCCAGAGACCTGATTGCCTTGGTCGTCTTCTGTCAGGTTATTCCCCTCAACCGCATCCAAAACGAAATAACGGTTACTGAGGGGAATGGCCGCGGGGTGCTCTCTGCTATCTGAGCTCTTCACTGCCCTTCTCTGACAGTCACCCACTTGTCCAATTCCTGCAGCCTCGGGGTGACTAACCCCTTGTAGCTCCTATCTATTTCCTGCTCACTCTCCCTAATAAGATGTAGGTCATCGAGCCACAGCTCCAGATCCCTAACACGATATTATTCCCACAATATCTTGATTGTGGTTCCTTTATGCCATTATAACCAGGGGTGGTAATGGCGAGAAGCTCCCAATACCTATTAAATGCTCCCAAAGGCATGCATCTCAAATAACCTCTGACAACCAAGACCGGCTCATGGCCTTCACGCATGGCTCAGCGACTAAATCTGCCAGAACCATTTCTATTGACAGGAGAAGGGGCAAAGGTGGGCTACTGGCACTGTAAAACCTACTGTTTTGCACAATTGGCAGCTCATCTCGGAGAAGGGAAACTCTGATCTCAAACCTCCGCTGCCATGAGGCTATACCCACTCATTGGGAAGGCTTCAGGAGTAAACCCGGAGGGAATAACCTGGAGCTGCAGCATTGAGTTCAACGCTGACGGGCAACTCCTGTGACATCGCTTGTGCCAAACTGCATCGGTCTCTGCCGTTCCTTCGGATTTGTCAAAGGCATGGAGAGGGGAAGCTTGGTACATGGATAACAGCCTGCTCTCTGTATTGCACTGCCCTGGCTTGCATATCAGATAGATATCTAGCACACACATCCATCGCCACCCCCGAACAGCGGAGGCCAGACGGACAGTCAAATGACAATCAACTTGAAGTTGATTTTTTGATTTTGCGAACAGTGCTGGTGAGGAAGAAACAGTTTCGTCGAAGACCTCACAAACAAGGAGCTCGTAACCCCTCCTTCTAAATGAAGAATACATTCTTTTGTGTTCATTTCAAGAGGATGAGAAAATAAAAGCAAGGGTGTGATGTTGAGGATTTATAAGGCACTGGTGAGGCCTCACTCGGAGTATTGTGTCTCTTATCTAAGAAAGGATGTGCTGACATGTGATTTGTTCTTGTGTGACTTGGCCAGCTCACTTTCTACTCAGGCAAAGCCTTTGTGAAGCTCAGACAACAGTGAATCTGTGCAAGAAAGACAAGAACGGGCACGGTAATGACATGGAACATGGTACAGCACAGTACAGGCCTTTCGGCCCATGGTGTTGTGCTGGCCCATAGAAACCCCCTGTAAGATCAATCTAACCCTTCATCCGACATAGCCCTTCACTGTTCTATCTTCCATGTGTCTATCTAAGAGTTTCCTAAATGTCCCTCAAAAGCTCACCCCACTTTCCCACCATCTTAACCATCAGAGAGTTCCTCTTGTCCTTACCTACCACCCCATCAGCCTCCACATCCAACGCATTATCCTCTGGCACTTCTGCCACCTCCAGAGAGTTCCTACCACTAAACATATCTTTACCTCCTCCCTCTGCTTTCCGCAGGGATCACTCCCTCTGTGATTCCCTTGACCATTTGTCTCTCCCCACTAATCTCCCTCTCAGCATTTATCCCTGCAATCAACCTAAGTGCTACCCCTTCCCCACCCCCCTCACCTCAATTCAGGGCCCCAAAGAGTCCTTCCAGGTGAGGCAACTCTTCACCTGCAGATCTGCTGGGGTCGTCTATTGTGTCCGGTGCTCCCGATGCGGCCTCCTCTACATCGGCGAGACCTGCCGTAAATTGCTTCGTCATGCACCTTTGTACCAACCACCACAAGCAGGACTTCCCAATGGCCAAACACTTTAATTCCCATTCCCATTCCTGTTCAGACATGTCGGGCCATGGCCTCCTCTTGTGCCAAGATGAGGCCACCCTCAGGGTGGAGGAGCAACACCTTGTATTCCATCTGGGTAGCCTCGAACCTGATGGCGTGAACATTGATTTCTCTTTCCGATAAACCCTGTCAATGTCCCTAAAATCTGCCTCTACAACCACCCTGGCAGTGAGTTCCACACACTCACCATACCCTTTGTAAAAAAAAAATCAAATCCTACCTCTGACATCTCTCCTATACTTTACTCCGATCACCTTATGACTCCTTGTATTAGCCGCTTCCACCCTGGGAAAAAGTTTCTGGCAGTTCACTCAGTCTATGCCTCTTATCATCTTGTACACCTTTATCAAGTCACCTCTCACCTTCGTGCATTCCAATAATGGAGGACCAGTAACACATTTACAATTCGGTTCATTAGCCACAGATATTCAACTCGATTCAAGCTCAATTATCATTCAACCGTACGTGAATACAGCCAATCGAGACATTGTTCTTCTCGGGCCAAGGTGCAAGGCACAGCACCCACGGTCACATGGCACAAAGCACACGTAGCACACACAAGATTGCAAGCACATAAAGATATCAGGAAGATGCAGCTCCTCAAAAAATATAGTTCAGACCCAAGCCATTTATGCCACAGAAATCTGCATTCAACCACAGTATAGCTTGTCTTGTACCAAACAAACACTGGGGGGCAGCACCTACTCCAGCTCGGACGCCGCGCCACACTGCCCCCGGTGGAGTACTCCGGCTCTAACACCTCTCCCCTGGCAGCTGTCAACAGGCACAACATGGCTTGAGGCCGGGACCTCGGCACGACCGAGGCCATGTAGCTCCCCCACCATCCGCCCCTCCTCCCGTGGAGCAAGAGGCAGACACTTTGATTTAAGCTGAAATTAAAGGAGGGAGGAGAAGATGGCGGCGCGACCCAGCTCGCAGCAGCCACTCCGGTGGTGATGTCTGTTATCTGTCAAGTAGGGTGCCGTGCGCAATCCTGATTTGATGGAGACGGACGTGAGAGAACAGAGGAACATCTGGTGAAACTTCTGAAATGCCTGCTTCGCTGCTGCTGCTACTGTGTGATCCAGAATCTCCGGAGGGGAGGGCCCCGAGTCCTCAGCTTTGCTTGCTGCTCAGTGGCTGGGGCGGGGTCGAAGTGCTCGGCAGAGGATGGTGGTCAGTGCTCGGTGTCGGAGGGCTGGTCGGAAGCTCGAAGCTTTCAGACGGACTCAGAGTCCGCTGTGGTCAGTTGCTTCCAATGGTGCTGCATCGGCAAGTTTGCGGCGCTTGGAGGTTCATGGCGGGGAGAGTTTCTCCCTTCTGCCATCTGCGTGAGATGATGGGGCTATCGGGACCTTGAGACTGTTTTTTTACCGTGCTCATGGTCTGTTCTTTATCAAATTACAGTACTGCTTCGCACTTCTGTAACTATATGTTATAATTATGTGGTTTTTGTCAGATTTAGTCTTGGTATGTCTTGTGTTTCTGTGATATCATTCTGGAGGAACATTGTATCATTTTTTAATGCATGCATTTCTAAATGACAATAAACGAGGACTGAGTGTCCTCATAATCTAATCTAATCTAAATCAGAAAGTGAAAGCCATGGCATTAAATTCTGGATCCTGAATAGGTGCAAGGTTGAACCACGCAGCCCGTGACAGGTTGCAGACAGATTCAGATGGAACATTTCTTTCTGTGTTACTAAATTAGCACATATTTTTGCAAATTAAGATGGGAACAGGATGTCACAAGAGATGGAACCAGAAAATGATAACTAATATGTTAAAGAAAGGTAGACAAGCCATTTGGCCCACAATGTTGTGCTGACCTATTCACCTACTCGAAGATCAGTCTAATGCTTCCATCCTACACAGCCCTCTGCCTTTCCATCATCCATGTATCTATCTAAAAGTTTCTTCAATACCCCTAACGTTTCTGCCACTACCACTACCCCTGGCAGGGTGTTCTACACACCCATCTCCCTCTCCCTGTCTGTAAGAACCTTTCCTCGGCCATCCCCCCAGCCTCTGTACTTTCCTCCAGTCACCTTAAAATTATGCTCCCTTACATTAGCCATTTCTGCTCTGGGAAAAAGTCTGGCTGTTCACTTGATCTTTTCCTCTCATAGGGCTGAAGCCACTCGAGGGCGGACCGATGGGAGTGATTATCTATTTACTGAGATACAGCCCGGAAAAGGCCCTTTTGGCCCTTCGAGTCACATCGCCCAGCAAACACCAGTTTAACCCTAGCCTCATCATGCACCAATTAATCTACCACTGGTACATCGTTGGATGCTGGGAGGAAACCGGAGCACCCAGAGGAAACCTACACATTCATGGGAGAACATACAGGCAGCAGTGGGAATTGAACCCAGATCTCTGGCACTGTAAAGCATTGTGTGAACCACCACACTACCGTGCCAGCCCCAGATGAAGCACCTGCCTTTCCTCGCCAGGTACTTGTCTGTCTCACGTCCCCTGCCCTCTGTGTTCCTGGAATCTGTCACATTCACCCCACTCTCCCCGATATTTCCAAGTCTGTAGCTCACCTGAGCCTCCATTTAACAGAATTAACGTGTAACAATGAGAGAGAAGAGAATGCTACAGAAAAGGGAGTGACCTTGCCTGCTAGTGCAAGCTGGTACTGCCTTAGGATGGGGCAAGTACCCACGCCACATCACTGTGTGGAGAAAGTGGCTACAGAGCTGGCCCATTGCTTAATGTCTGCCTTGCTGACACTTGGCAACCCTCTCAACTCACTCTCAGTCTTCCACCAGAAGCTCCAGGGAGCAGGGACCAGGGTCTGACCCTGACCTCTCAAGCCATTTGTGAACTCACAGAGAGTTGTGGGCATCAGCAGGGAGAGGACAAAGCAGGTGAGCAGCCGGATGTCGTGGTCCACGTAGGGACTGATGACGTGGGTAGAAAGAGTGAGGAGGTTCTGAAAGGAGAGTTTAGGGAGTTAGGAGCCAAGTTAAAGGACAAGACCTCCAGGATTGCTACCAGTGCCACGTGCAGGCGGGTTTAGAAATAGTAAGATAGCGCAGATCAACACATGGCTGAAGACATGGTGCAGGGGAGAGGGCTTCAGATTTATAGATAATTGGGCAGTTTTCCAGGGAAGGTGGGACCTGTTCCGGCGGGACAGTCTACATCTGAACTAGAGGGGGACAAATATTCTTGCAGGTAGGTTTGCTAGAGAGGCTCCGGTGGATTTAAACTAGATACGAGGGAGGTGGGGAACCAGAGTGTAGGAACAGATGTAGAGAAGAAGGAAGAAAAAGAAAATAGTAAAGTTGTTTGCACCGTTAATGATAAACAGAGAGTAAGAGGTAGAAAATTTCTTAAATGCATTTATTTTAATGCTAGGAGCATTATAGGAAAGGTGGAGGAGCTTAAAGCATGGATTGATACCTGGAAGTATGATGTGGTAGCAATTAGTGAAACATGGTTGCAGGAGGGGTGTGATTGGCAACTAAATATTCCTGGATTTAATTGCTTCAGGTGTGATAGAATTGGAGGGACAAGAGGGGGAGGTGTTGCATTGCTTGTCAGAGAAAATATTACAGCGGTGCACTGGCAGGATAGATTAGAGGGCACGTCTAGGGAGGCCGTATGGGTGGAATTGAGGAATGGGAAAGGTGCAGTAACTCTTATGAGGGTGTATTATAGACCACCAAATGGGGAGCGAGAATTGGAGGAGCAAATTTGTAAGGAGATAGCAGATATTTCTAGTAAGTACAAGATTGTGATTGTGGGAGATTTTAATTTTCCACACATAGACTGGGAAGCCCATACTGTAAAAGAGCTGGATGGGTTGGATTTTGTAAAATGTGTGCAGACTTGTTTTTTTGCAACAATACATAGAGGTACCAACTAGAGAAGGGGCAGTGTTGGATCTCCTGTTAGGGAGTGAGATAGGTCAAGTGACGGAGGTTTGTGTTGGGGAGCACTTCGAGTCCAGTGATCACAATGTTATTAGTTTCAATATAATTATGGAGAAGGATAGGACTGGACCCAGGGTTGATAATTTTGATTGGAGAAAGGCTAACTTTGAGGAGATGCGAAAGGATTTAGAAGGAGTGGTTTGGGGCAATTTGTTTTATGGGAAGAATGTAATAGAGAAATGGAGGTCATTTAAAGGTGAAATTTTGAGAGTACAGTATCTTTATGTTCCTGTTAGGATGAAAGGAAAGGTTAAAAGTTTGAGAGAGCCATGGTTTTCAAGGGATATTGGAAACTTGGTTCGGAAAAAGAGAGATATCTACAATAAATATAGACAGCATGGAGAATATGAGGTGCTCGAGGAATATAAAGAATGTAAAAAGAATCTTAAGAAAGAAATTAGAAAAGCTAAAAGAAGATATGAGGTTGCTTTGGCAAGTAAGGTGAAAATAAATCCAAAGGGTTTCTACAGTTATATTAATAGCAAAAGGATAGTGAGGGATAAAATTGGTCCCTTAGAGAATCAGACTGGACAGCTATGTGTGGAGCCAAAACAGATGGGGGAGATTCTGAACAATTTCTTTTCCTCAGTATTCACTAAGGAGAAGGATATTGACTTTGGTAAGATAAGAGAAGCAGGTAGGGAAGTTATGGAAACTATGATGATTAAAGAAGAGGAAGTACTGGAGCTTTTAAGGAATATAAAAGTGGATAAGTCTCCGGGTCGTGACAGGATATTCCCTAAGACCTTGAGGGAAGTTAGTGTGGAAATAGCAGGGGCTCTGACAGAAATATTTCAAATGTCATTAGAAACAGGGATGGTGCCGGAGGATTGGCATATTGCTCATGTTGTTCCATTGTTTAAAAAGGGTTCTAAGAGTAAACCTAGCAATTATCGGCCTGTGAGTTTGACGTCAGTGGTGGGTAAATTGATAGAAAGTATTCTTAGGGATGGTATATATAATTATCTGGATAGACAGGGTCTGATTAGGAACAGTCAACATGGATTTGTGCATGGAAGGTCATGTTTGACAAATCTTATTGAATTTTTTGATGAGGTTACTAGGAAAGTTGACAAGGGTAAAGCGGTGGATGTTGTCTATAGGGACTTCAGTAACGCCTTTGACAAGGACCCACATGGAAGGTTAGTTAGGAAGGTTCAATCATTAGGTATTAATATTGAAGTAGTGAAATAGATTCAGCAGTGGCTGGATGGGAAACGCCAGAGAGTGGTGGTGGATAACTGTTTGTCAGATTGGAGGTCGGTGACTAGTGGTGTGCCTCAGGGATTTGTACTGGGTCCAATGTTATTAGTCATATACATTAATGATCTGGATGATCGGGTGGTAAATTGGTTGAGTAAGTATGCAGATGATACTAAGATAGGTGGAGTTGTGGAGTAGGTTTTCAAAGCTTGAAGAGAGATTTAGGCCAGTTAGAAGAGTGGGCTGAAAGATGGCAGATGTAGTTTAATGCCGAAAAATGTGAGGTGCTACATTTTGGTAGGACTAATCAAAATAGGACATACATGGTAAATGGTAGGGCATTGAAGAACACAGTAGAACAGAGGGATCTAGGAATAATGGTGCATAGTTCCCTGAAGGTGGAATCTCATGTGGATAAGGTGGTGAAGAAAGCTTTTGTTATGCTGGCCTTTATAAATCAGAGCATTGAGTATAGGAGTTGGGAAGTAATGTTGAAATTATACAAGGCATTGGTGAGGCCAAATTTGGAGTATTGTGTACAGTTTTGGTCACTAAATTATAGGAAATATGTCAACAAAATAGAGAGAGTACAGAGAAGATTTACTAGAATGTTATCTGGGTTTCATCACCTAAGTTACAGAGAAAGGTTGAACAAGTTGGGTCTTTATTCTTTGGAACGTAGAAGGTTGAGGGGGGACTTGATGGAGTTATTTAAAATTATGTGGAGGATAGATAGAGTTGACGTGGATAGGCTTTTTTCCATTGAGAATGGGGGAGATTCAAACAAAAGGACAGGAGTTGAGAGTTAAAGAACAAAAGTTTAGGGGTAACATGAGGGAGAACTTCTTTACTCAGAGAGTGGTCGCTGTGTGGAACGAGCTTCCAGCAGAAGTGGTTGAGGCAGGTTTGATGTTGTTGTTTAAAGTTAAATTGGACAACTATATGGACAGGAAAGGATTGGAGGGTTATGAGGTGAGTGCAGGTCAGTGGGATTAGGTGAGAGTAAGAGTTCGGCACGGACTAGAAGGGCCGAGATGGCCTGTTTCCGTGCTGTAATTGATATATGGCTATATGGTTATATTCGCTGTCTCCTTGGTACCAGATATATAGGTTGAGGAAAAGACAATGGAATAGATGAAATTGTTTTCCTGGGAGGTGCAATACTCCTAATGGGACAAATGGCCTCTGATTGTTTCATGATAACTGCAAGAGCTTGGCTCGTGCTCCGGAAGGCTAACCATTCTGAAGTGTGTGTTACTTAGGTTAAGGCAGTAAAGGACTAACTCCCCATCAGTATAAATACAATCACTGTAAGGAGAATCTCTCTGTCACCATGAGGACATTCTCTTCATCAACCCTACAGAGCAGTATGAGGCCACCATTCCATCGTGGTTGATTTATTGTCTCTCTCAGCCCCATTCTCCTGTCCTCTCCCTACAACCTTTGAATGCCTCACTAATCAGGGCGCTATCAATCTCTGCTTTAAGTATATCCAAGGACTTAAAATCTTGTTTCTGAATGGAAAATACCATTAGCAAGCATATTAAACTGGTAAGGACAATCCCTCTGTCACTGTAAATTAATTCTCTCCATCACTGTAAGGACAATCTCTCCATCATGATAAGGACAATCTCTTTGTCACTGTAGGACAATTTATCTGTCACTGTAACGACAATCTCCCCATCACCGTAAGAACAATCTCTCCGTCACCGTAAAGACACTATCTCCGTCACCATAAGGACAAACTCTCTGTCACTGTAAGGACAATCTCTCCGTCACTGTAATGACAATCTCTCCTTCAATGTAAGGACAATTTCTCCATCTCTGTCAGGACAATTTCTCTGTCACTGTAACGACAATCTCCCCATCACAGTAATGACAATCTCTCCATCACTGTAAGGACAATCTCTCTGTCACTGTAAGGACAATCATTCTGTCACTGTAAGGACAATCCTTCTGTCACTGTAAGGACAATCTCTCCTTCTCTGTAAGGACAATCCCTCTGTCACTGTAAGGACAACCTCTCCATCACCATAAGGACAATCTCTCTGTCACTGTAAGGACAATCCCTCTGTCACTGTAAGGACAATCTCTCTGTCACTGTAAGGACAATCATTCTGTCACTGTAAGGACAATCCCTCTGTCACCGTAAGGACAATCTCTCTGTCACTGTAAGGACAATCTCTCTGTCACTGTAAGGACAATCCTTCTGTCACTGTAAGTGATGCATCAGACATGACACTCTTGATAGGGATCCTGTAGAATGGAGGTGGGAAGCTTTGCATGCCTCAATCACCTCACAAAGTGTAGACTCTGCTGTGCCCCTCTTCACTAATGTGGAGGTATTGTAGGTTCAGGTTAGACTGTCCATTGTGTATACATCAAAGAACTTTATGCTCTCCATTTTCTCCACGGAGCAGAATTTGGCAATTCAGCCCACTGAGTCTTCTCCACCATCCTATCGATCTCCGCTTTAAATATATCCAAGCTTGGTTCTCAACAGAAGACCCTGTTGACAGGCACATTAACAGGATGTAATTTACAGACCCATGCACCTGCCGGACTGGGGCTCAGGGTGAGTCTCTCACATCCGAGCGAGGAACCGACGCTCACAACGACTATTGAGCAGGGATGCAGGCCAGCGGAGATCATCGAGCTATCCGATTGGTCAGGACCAGGTTGAGCCCAGCAGACATGGCAACAGCTGATTGACAGAACACTGAGTTGGATCAATACAAACACGAGCACTCAGCAGAAACAAAGCTCAGTTGCACACTGATGGTGTCACCTCGATGGTGATGAAACGTTTGCGATCTAACCGCATGGCTCAGCGAACAACCCCACAAGCAAGCAGCCACCATGAGCTGCTAATCTTCTCTTTCATTTCATACCCCAATGGCTCTCTGTCACCGTAAAGACCATCTCTCCGCCACAGCGTAGCAAGTGAAGCAACATAATATGTGAACGTGAGAAGTTACTGTGGGATCCTCAGACTGAGTCTAGTCCAATCCACAGTGACATAAAGCTTGGTCTAGTGGTGGTCACCATGTGAAGGGTGCATCCCACCCTCATATGGAAATGTGGAGATGGGTTCCAGGTAGAAGAGGTTGATGGCTCTATTAGATTATTATAGAGCACTGGCAAGACCTCACAGAGTTTTCAGAGCAGTTTTGGGCCCCTTATCTAAGAAAGAATGTGTTAACAATGGACAGGGTTCAAAGGAGGTTGGCAAGGATGATTCCAGGCTTGTCATATGAGGAGCGTTTGATAGCTCTGGGCTTGTCCTCACTGGAATTCAGAAGAATGAGGGATGACCTCATTGAAACCTGTCGAATGTTGAAAGGCCTTGATAGAGTGGATGTGGAGAGGATGTTTCCTATGGTGGGGGAGTCTAAGACCAAGACACAGTCTCAGAATAGGGGGATGCCCTTTCAGAGATGAGGAGGAATTTCTTTTGCCAGTGAGTGGTGAATCTGTGGAATTCACTGCCACAGATGGCTGTGGAGGCCAAGTCATTGGGTATATTTAAGGCAGAGGTTGACAGATTCTTGATTAGTGGGGGTATGAAGGGATATGGGGTGAAGGCAGGAGACTGGGGCTGAGAGGGAAATGGATCAGCTGTGACGAAAAGACCTAATTCTGCTCCTATATCTTATGGTCTCAGAATTAGGCCATTTAGCCCATTGAGTCTGCTCCTCCATATGATCATGGCTGATCCATTTCCCTCTCAACCCCATTCTCCTGCTTTCTCCCCATATTCCTTCATGCCCTGACTAATCAAGACCCATTAACCTCCACCTTAAATAGAGCTTTGGCTCTGTGAGGCTATGGAAGGATGGACTGTGAGGCTATGTTTACTAGATGCTGTGCATCTCTGCTGTCTGCAATCTTCCCCAGTGGCTTATGTATCAGAACAGCCAACCCCGCACATACTCAGACCATTGGCAACTCTCCCCCCTGCCCACCAGCTCAGCCCAGCCTAGACACAAACACCAGAGCATTCTCACTGGGTGCCCCATCCCATGGGTGACTTCAGGAAGCTCCTCCACCCTCACAAGAGCCAATTGGACATTGGCAGCATGGATTCCTGCAAGTCCAATTCACTGGTTCATTGACAAGATTAACAGTGGGGAAGCTGTGTGATCTTGAACGTGGCACGGACCAGCCCCTCACCCGTTGCTGTCTCGGGGTCACTTGTTGTGGCCACAGAGAGAGGAGACGCCGGAGCTGACTGAATTCTGCCTGGGTTGGAGTCTGACCCCTCCCATCGTGGTGGCTGACAAGCTGAGTTGTGCTGAGCAACATAAGGAACTGCTGCGGGCTTGTTCTTGAAGAAATGTGTCTCCAGGACAACATCCATGCACCATCAATCCACAGAATATGACACTCAGGGACTTAGACTATATTATTAATGCTTTTTTTTTGTTTGTACCTATGATTTTCTGCTATCATAACTGTATGTGTGGTGTGCTGTGTGTGACTGTTGGTTCTGTGTTCCTATTGCCCTGGAGGAACAATGTTTCATTTGGCTGTATTCATGGGTACAGTTGAATGACAGTAAGGAGGGAGCAGCAAGGGGTCTGCCTTACCCTTTCATAGCAAAAACAAAGACAAAACACTTGGTTCTGATCAGAAACAATATTTGATCAGAAGTATTCACCAAGTTTCTCTTTCTGCAGTTGCTGCCTGACAGGCTGGGTTCTTCCAGCATTTTTGTTGTTGAAGCAGTCAGAATGGGCTGTAACAGAGAAACCAGAGATGCCAGGTGCTGGAATTTGGAACAGCGCACAAAGTGCTGGAGGAACGCAATGGGTCAAGCGGTAGCCTTGGAGGGGTCCTAAGTAGGGTCTCATCCCAAAATGTCTCAATTGTTTATCCATTTCCATAGATGCTGCCTGACTTGCTGAGTTCCTCAGCATTTTGTGTGTGTGCTGCTTTGTATTTCCAGCATCTGCAGAATCTCTTGTGTTTATCAATAGAGGGGAATGCACAGTCAACACTTGGGGTCAGTCCTGATGAAGGGTCTCAACCTAAAACGTCAACTATCCATTTCCCTCCACAGATGTTGCCTGACCTGTTGAGTTCCTCCAGTGTGCTGTGGATTCTAATAGAGGAGATATCCATGGGAAAGTTTCAGAAACTCTGAGCCAGGACACAGCATTGCCTGCCGAATGCGAGAAAGGTCCTGATAACTCATGTGTCAAAGAGGTGGTAATATCAGTGATACCCTATTGATTTGGTTAAATATACCCAGTATACTCACTCCGGGTGAGGTACTGACTTACTGATCTGAGCTGCAAATACTGTACATCCCACTGCTATTCACTCAGTGTCTCTGCAGAAAGAACAGCTTCAGACAGCTAACATCCTGTCCCTGAAACACACACAAAATACTGGGGGAAATCAGCAGGTCAGGTAGCATCTATGGAAAGAACAAACAGTCAATGTTTTGGGCTGAGATCCCTTTTCAGGACTCATCCTGATTCGTCAACTGTCTACTCTTTTCCACAGATGCTGCCTGACCTGCTGAGTTCCTCCAGCACTTTGAGTGTGTTGCTCTGGATTTCCAGCATCGACAGGTTTTCTCACTTTCATCCTGTCCCTGCTCCATTCGGGGCTGAACTGCCGTAACATGAACAAATTCACCAGAGAGAAATCGCTGTAGATTGGTGGCTGAAGTTAGTTCCAAAGGTTATTTCCTATACATCTTAACCCCAAAAACGCCCTAACATGTATATTCAGACTTAGATCCGGATCCAGATTTATTTATCACATGTACATCATAAGACTAAAAGATACAGGAGCACAATTAGGCCATTTGGCTTATCGGGTCTGCTCTGCTATGTCATCATGGCTGGTCCATTTCCTTCCCAGCCCCAATCTCCTGCCTTCTCCTTGTATCCTCAAATCCCCTAGCTATCATGAATCTATTAAACTGCCTTACCTAAATATACCCAATGATGTGGCCTCTACTGCCGCCTGTGGCAACTAATTCCACAGATTCACCACTCTGACTAATGAAATTGCTCTTCATCTCCACTCTAAATGGACATCCCTCCATTCTGAGGAAGTGCCCTCTGCTCCTAGACTCCTCCGCCATAGGAAACATCCTCTCCACATCCACTCTAACGAGGCCTTTCACCGTTCAGTAGGTTTCAATGAGATCCCCCCTCATTCTTCTGAATATCTAAACACACCATGAAATGCGCCACTTGCTCTACCGACCAGCACAATCATGGCTGCCCACAGGCATTGCCATGTATCAAGTGCCAACGTGGTATGGCTATCATGCTTGCCAGAAGCACATTGAACATGAAAATACAGAACATACCACGCTGCAAAATAACAATAGCAAAATAAGACCTTGTTCCTCCCTCCCACATACTCTCTCTTATATCATATTGTTTCTGAGCCTTTGTCTGTGGTTTTCATTGATTCTATTGTATTTCTTTGTTCTACTATTTATTTTCTTTGTTCTACTATTTTTTCTACTGTTTCTTTGAGGGGTGTGGCAGGGTGGTAGGCCATAAAGCACCCAGCATCTGGTGCCAGGTTATCAGAGCTGGCAAAGTTATCACAAGGCTGCAGTGAGAACGTGGGCCAGGTCGTCCATGGAGTTTAACACAGGTCAATGTCAGGCTATCCGGCTTGGTCAGGAGAATACAACAAAATACTTCTAGAACAACAACAGCATGAGCTGTAATGTAAAACTTGGACAAAATTGAACAGAGTGACTACAGAACTGAAGGTGTTATATTTGAATGCACCCACTATACAGAATAAGGTGGATGAACCTGTAACATAGTTGCAGATTGGCAGGTATGATGTTGTGGACATCACTGAATCATGGCTGAAAGAAGGTTATAGCTGGAAGTTTAATGTCCAAGGATACACATTGTATTGGAAGGACAGGCAGGAAGACAGAGTTGATGGTGTTGCTCTGTTGGTTAACAATGAAGTCAAATCATTGGAAAGAGGTGACATAGGGTCAGAAGTTTTTGAATCATTGTGGATAGATGATATTAAGATAGGTGGAGTTGTGGATAATGAAGTAGGTTTTCAAAGCTTGCAGAGAGATTTAGGCCAGTTAGAAGAGTGGGCTGAAAGATGGCAAATGGAGTTTAATGCTGAAAAATGTGAGATTCTACATTTTGGTAGGACTAATCAAACTAGAACATACACGGTAAATGGTAGGGCATTGAAGAATGCTGTAGAACAGAGGGATCTAGGAATAATGGTGCATAGTTCCCTAAAGGTGGAATCTCATGTGGATAGGGTGGTGAAGAAAGCTTTTGGTATGCTGGCCTTTATTAATCAGAGCATTGAGTATAGGAGTTGGGATGTAATGTTGAAATTGTATAAGGCATTGGTAAGGACAAATTTGGAGTATTGTGTACAGTTCTGGTCACCAAATTATAGGAAAGATGTCAATAAAATTGAGAGAGTACAGAGGAGGTTTACTAAAATGTTGCCTGGTTTTCATCTCCTAAGTTACAGAGAAAGGTTGAACACACCTGGAGTATTGTGTGCAGTGTTGGTCCCCTAATCTGAGGAAAGACATCCTTGCCATAGAGGGAGTACAAAGAAGGTTCACCAGATTGATTCCTGGGATGGCAGGACTTTCATATGAAGAAAGACTGGATGAACTGGGCTTGTACTCTTTGGAATTTAGAAGATTGAGGGGGGATCTGATTGAAACGTATAAGATCCTAAAGGGATTGGACAGGCTAGATGCAGGAAGATTGTTCCCGATGTTGGGGAAGTCCACAGTTTGAGGGGCCACAGTTTGAGGATAGAGGGGAAGCCTTTTAGGACCGAGATTAGGAAAAACTTCTTCACACAGAGTGGTGAATCTGTGGAATTCTCTGCCACAGGAAACAGTTGAGGCCAGTTCATTGGCTATATTTAAGAGGGAGTTAGATATGGCCCTTGTGGCTACGGGGGTCAGGGGGTATGGAGGGAAGGCTGGGGCGGGGTTCTGAGTTGGATGATCAGCCATGATCATAATAAATGGCGGTGCAGGCTCGAAGGGCCGAATGGCCTACTCCTGCACCTATTTTCTATGTTTCTATGTTTCTATGTAAGTTAGGTCTTTATTCTCTGGAGCGTAGAAGGTTGAGGGGATGACTTGATAGAGGTATTTAAAATTATGAGGGGGATAGATAGAGTTGACGTGGATAGGCGTTTTCCATTGAGAGTGGGGGAGATTCAAACAAGAGAACATGAGTTGAGGGTCAGGGGGCAAAAGTTTAGGGGTAACATGAGGGGAAACTTCTTTACTCAGAGAGTGGTAGCTGTGTGGAACGAGCTTCCAGCAGAAGTGTTTGAGGCAGGTTTGATGTTGTCATCTGATGAAGTAATAAATCGCTTTGTGCCAAGTTTGCAGGTGATACGAAAATTGGTTAGAGGGACAGGTAGTGTTGAAGAAAGAGGTAGGCTGTGGAAGGACTTAGAGAGATTAGGAGAATAGGCAAGAAAGTGGCAAATAAAAGACAATTTTGGAAAATGTATGGTCATACGCGTTGGTAGTAGAATGAATGTGCAGACTATTTTCTAAACGGCGAAGATCCAAAAATTTGAGATGCCAAGGGACTTGGGAGACTTTGTGCAGAACACACTAAAGGTTACCTTGCATGCTGAGTCAGGGGTGAGGAAGGCAAATGAAATGTTAGCATTTATTTCAAGAGGTCTAGAATACAAGAGCAAGGATGTGATGCTGAGGCTTCATAAGACACTGGTGAGCTCTCACCTTGAGTATTGTGAGCAGTTTTGGGCTCTTTATCTTCATCTGGAGACGGTTCAGAGGAGGTTCACAAGGTTTGTACTCGCTGGAATTTGGAAGGATGAGGGGAGATCTCATTGAAACCTTGCGAGTGTTGAAAGCCATAGACAGAGTAAGTGTGGAAAGGATGTTTTCCATGGTGGGAGAGTCTAGGACAAGAGGGCACAGCCTCAGGATAGAGGGGCATCCATTTAAAACAGAGATTTGGAGGAATTTCCTTAGCTAGAGGGTGGTGAATTTGTGGAATTTGTTACCACAGGCAGCTCTGGAAGCCAAGTCATTGGGTGTATTTAAGGCAGAGATTGATATATTCTTGATTGGACATGGCATTAAGGGTTACAGGGAGAAGGCCAAGGAGTGGAACTGAGGAGGGAAAAAAGGATCAGCCATGATTGAATGGCAGAGCAGACTCAATGGGCCAAATGGCCTAATTCTGCCCCTATGTCTTATGGTCTCATAGTCTTTCTATCCAAATATATATTTGGTTCCTTAGAATACCTTTCAATAACTTTCCCGCTACTGACATTAGGCTCACCGCCCTATAAGTCCCCTGGCTTATTAATAGAGCCTTTCTTAAGCAATGGATTGTTTGAGTGAGCTGGGGCTTTTCTCTCTGAAGCAAAGGAGGTGCCTTGGTAGAGGTCTACAGGATAATAAGAGGCTTAGATTGAGAGGATAACTGGAGACTTTTTCCCAGGGTGGAAATTGTTAATACAAGGAGGCATGGTTTTAAAGTGTTTGGAGGAAGGTATAGGAGAGATGTCAGAGGTAAATTCTTTACACAGAGAGTAGTGAGCGTGTGGGATACGGTGCCAGGCTTGGCGGTGGAGGAGGCAGATCCATTAACAACATTTAAGACACTCTTAGATAGGCACATGGATGATAGAAAAATGGAGGGTTATGTGGGAGAGAGGGGTTAAATTGATCCTAGGTTGGCACAACATCATGGGATGAAGGACCCGTACTGTGCAACTGTGTTACATGTTCTACAAATGTGAGTGGCCACAGAGGGTTCTTAAATGGTGGTCACCAGAGGGCAGGGAAGGGAAACTTTCACATAGAAATTCATGCTAGTTTGATTCAATGAGTATGTAAAGATTTATCATGTCAACTGCTCTACGTTTAAGTGCTTTGTGCAGTTATTATGCCTAAAAATAATTCTCACTAGACTGAAACGTAGAGTGTAAATGATTTAGACAAGGCATAGCATGGTTGGTTGCATGTCTTGAACTCCAGTGTGGAAGTATCCAAGCACAATTTGACTATCCGAAGCAATCACAGTTGTAAGGGTGCCTTGAAACTCTCCAGTTGTGTCTGTTGAGTGGGTCTAGAGTTGGTCGGAGATGCCAGGTGTACAGGGTGGGGTCTTAACATGTCAAGAGGATTAGAATAGAAGAGTCATTGGTTGTTCAAAGTTCATGGTAAAACTATTATTAAAGTACATATATGTTACAAAATATATCCTTCTTGCGGGCATTCATAGCAAATACCAAGAAACAACATTAATAACAAATAAGTAATTATTATTGAGAACTTGAGGTGAAGAGTGCAGTTAGGAAGGAAGGTTAGTTAGGGAGGTTCAATCATTAGGCATTAATATTGAAGTAGTAAAATGGATTCAGCAGTGGCTGGATGGGAGACGCCAGAGAGTGGTGGTGGATAACTGTTTGTCAGGTTGGAGGCCAATGTCTAGTGGTGTGCCTCAGGGATCTGTACTGGGTCCAATGTTGTTTGTCATATATATTAATGATCTGGATGATGGGGTGGTAAATTGGATTAGTAAGTATGCAGATGATACTAAGATAGGTGGAGTTGTGGATAATGAAGTAGGTTTTCAAAGCTTGCAGAGAGATTTAGGCCAGTTAGAAGAGTGGGCTGAAAGATGGCAGATGGAGTTTAATGCCGATAAATGTGAGGTGCTACATTTTGGTAGGACTAATCAAAATAGGACATACATGGTAAATGGTAGGGCATTGAAAAATGCAGTAGAACAGAGGGATCCAGGAATGATGGTGCATAGTTCCCTGAAGACGGAATCTCATGTGGATAGGGTGGTGAAGAAAGCTTTTGGTATGCTGGCCTTTATAAATCAGAGCTTTGAGTATAGGAGTTGGGATGTAATGTTGAAATTGTACAAGGGATTGGTGAGGCCAAATTTGGAGTATTGTGTGCAGTTCTGGTCACCGAATTATAGGAAAAATGTCAACAAAATTGAGAGTGTACAGAGAAGATTTACTAGAATGTTACCTGGGTTTCATCACCTAAGTTACAGAGAAAGGTTGAACAAGTTGCATCTTTATTCTTTGGATCGTAGAAGGTTGAGGGGGGACTTGATAGAGGTATTTAAAATTATGAAGGGGATAGATAGAGTTGACGTGAATGGGCTTTTTCTATTGAGAGTGGGGGAGATTCAAACAAGAGGACATGAGTTGAGAGTTAAAGGGCAAAAGTTTAGGGGTGACATGAGGGGGAACTTCTTTACTCAGAGAGTGGTAGCTGTGTGGAACGAGCTTCCAGCAGAAGTGGTTGAGGCAGGTTCGATGTTGTCATTTAAAGTTAAATTGGATAGATATATGGACAGGAAAGGAATGGAGGGTTATGGGCTGACTGCAGGTTGGTGGGACTAGGTGAGAGTAAGAGTTCGGCACGGACTAGAAGGGCCGAGATGGTCTGTTTCTGTGCTGTAATTGTTATATAGTTATATGGTTTATATGGTTACTGGGAATGCTTGCAAGAAAATGAATCCCAGGGTAGTAAATGGTGATATATACGTAGTTTTGGGTTGTGGGGTGGAGATGTGTCTCCACCAGAGAGCTCCTTCCCTCCGCTAGCCTTGGGCAAATTGTAGCACCTGCTTAGCTACACTGCTGTGCCCCCCCCAATCAGGGTTATGTGAAGCCATGGGAGCAGGTGGTGGATGGTCATACGAGCAGCCGGTGCATATCGCAAGCCCTGGTTATGCGACCACAGACGCTTGGCAGACAATCTCTGAAGAGTATTGATAATGGCTGGGGTCTCCTCCCACAGTGAGAGCCTCCCTCAGTACCACCCCTTTCACTTTACAAAACTATAAAAGTTTATTTATAACACATATACACAAGGTAAATCAATATTTACAAGACAGTAAGAACACTCAGATTAAAATATGGTTGCTCCCGTCTATAAAATAGTCAATTCTGTGGGGGACCACAGCTCCTGGAAGTCCCTCAGTGTATACGCTGCAACTGCATGCTCCCTCTCCAAGGACAGCCAGGCACAAACGTATCCTCAGAAAAGAGACAGGCAGTCAGCTCGGGCAGCACCCTCCACTTTCCACCAACTAGACCCACGAATGGCCATCTTGGCCAGGTCCAGGACCAAGCCCACCGGTTGGTCATCCTCAAACTCAAAACCGGCCCCTTTCCGAACTGGGTGCCCGTATATGAGGAGTGCGGGACTACAGTGCAGCTGGAACCTGAGCAGCAGTCTCTTCAGATACTCAAAGAAGGGCTGCAACCTCTCATATTCCAGAAACGCGTGGTACACTGACTCCTCACACCCACAGAGTGGACAGCTAGACAGGGTGTCAGTGAACCTGCTCAGGAATCTGTTATATGGGATTGCTTGATGCAGGTCCCCAGTGTACTGGGGAAGCACCCTGCATAAAGAGGCTTCCACTGGGAACCTCCTCCACTGCCAGATGGGAACATTAAGTGAACTTGGCCTTTTCTCCTTGGAGCAACGGAGGATGAGATGTGACCTGATAGAGGTGTATAAGTTGATGAGAGGCATTGATACTCAGAGGCTTTTCCCCGGGCTGAAATGACTAACTCGAGAGGGCATAGTTTTAAGGTGCTTGGAAGCAGGTACAGAGGAGATGTCCAGGGTAAGTTTTTTACACAGAAAGTGGTGAGTTCGTGGAATGGGCTGCCGGTGACAGTGGTGGAGGCAGATGCAACAGGGTCTTTTAAGAGGCCCTTGGACAGGAACATGGAGCATAGAAAAATAGAGGGCTATGGGTAATTCTAGGTAATTTCTAAAGTAAGTACATATTCAACACAGCATTGTGGGCTGAAGGGCCTGTATTGTGCTGTAGGTTTTCTATGTTTCTATAGCCTGCTATGGCGAGTCTGGTCGGCAGGCGAAAGGTGTGCAGGAGCAGCCCGTACAAGAAACACTTCAGAGTGTCAAGGAATGTCACAGGGGGATTCCTGTGAGACAGCTCACGTTGTGCGAGACCGTCTCCCGCATGGTCTCCCGAGGCCTGGGTCCAGTGAGCACAACAGGTGGTGGTGCTGACTGCATCCCTCCACTTCCCCACACCCTCCCGACACCCATCGTGATAGGGTCGGGATCAGTCACTCCAGCAGCAGCCACCAGAGCACTGTCGAACGGTGCAGGAGCACCCTGCCCGGATAAGTCAGACCCCAAACCCTCCACCATTCCCGGTAGAAGCTGGATAGTTCCCTCAGAGCAGCACGGCAGACGCTGTCCGCCAGGATTCATGTGCCCTCCTGCAAACAGTGTCCCTGGCAGAGAAAGTGCATCGCCAGCACGTGCCATCACTGTACGGGTATCTCTGCAGGGTCCTGAGACAGATAACCGCCAGCTGGGTGCACACACACACCAAGGACTGACCGCCTTCCACGATCGGAAGACCGAGGACCACAGCAGAGACCCAAGGCCACCTATTGACCCAGAAGAAGTCCACCAGCCTCTTCTGGGTCCTGGAACAAACGCTGTGGGTGGGACCAATGCAGTCAGCTGGTACCACACCATGGAGGATATTGTCCTGGATCGACCACCCCAGGACCGTGAAGGACTGGTCAGGGTGGACCACTTGTGCCAGCACAGAGCCCGCTGATTGGTCATTGCCTGGACAAAGATCTTGTACTCCGCCCTGAGGAGGGATACTGGGCACCAATTCATCAGGCAACGGAGATCCCCCTCTTTGGCAGCAGGGCCACGACTGCTCTGCGCCAGGAGAGGGGCATCTCACCCATTGCCATACCCTCCCCAAGAACTCCTGCATAACCAGCCCCTAGGATGTCCCAGAAGCTCCAGAGAAATTCAACGGTCAGCCCATCTAGCCCCGGGGATTTGCCTCTCTGCAGCTGGTTGAGGGCACTGGTCAGCTCCTCCAAAGGTAGCGGGGCGTCTAGACGCTCAGCACCCCCAGGGCTGACCTTCAGCAAGTCCGTCCACAAAGCCCTGCATGCATCCTTACTGCACAGGTCCAGAGCCTCATAACCGGAATGAACTTCCGCATCAATTCTCACTGGATCCATGACGGAGGAGCTACCCTCTACCAGTAACTCGACGAGCTGCCTGCAGACACCCCTGCCCTTCTCGAGAGAATAGGAGAAGGGTGAGGCGTGGTTCCGATCCTGCAGCATCTGGACCCGTGGCCTCACGTAAGCGCCTCGGGACCTCTCAAGCTGCAGGTGCCTCAGTGCCTCCTTCCTCCACTGGTACTCGTCCCAGAGGGGCTGGTCCCCGTTGGTCAGCCCCAGCCGGGACTCCAGGTCAACCAGCTCCCTCTCGAGCCAATCCACCCCAAACATCCGCCATTTGGTTGGCCGGCGCACGTATTCCTGGCAGAACAGTGGGGTGTAAGCCTTGCTCACATCCCACCAGAGTCTCAGAGACGAAACTTCTCCACTTCTCCTGCCAGGACTCCCAGAACAGCCAGAACGAATCCCGGAACCGGCCGTCCCCCAGCAGCCAGTTGTTGAAATGCCGGTACGCAGACCCTACCCATGCGGGCAGCATACTCAGCTCCACCCACACCTGGCGGTGGTCCGAGAACGTAACCGGTCACACGGAGGCGGACGACACCCGCGATGCGTGCACCCAGGAGGTGTAGAGTTGGTTGATCCGCGAGTCCCCACCCCCTCTGTACCTCCCCAAGAAAGCACAGAGGTCAGGGTGAAGTCTCCGCCAGACATGACCAAGACCGAGGATATGACAACTCCCGTAACTTCCTCAGCGATGCTCGGCTACCCTGGGGACCAGTGTGATCCCTCTCCTCGAGGGTGCAATTGAAACCACTCCCAGGATGATGCAGTCACCACGGTCTATGGACCCCAGCAATGCAGACAGCTCTCGGAACAGGGCGCGTCTGCATCAGGCCAGGTTCAGGGGCGTACTCATTTACAAAGTTCATTGGCACGCCATCCTGATGCACGGTGAGGTGAAACAGAAGGTCTGGCACGAGATCGTAAACCTGCAATATCTCAGGCTAGAAAAAAGGGGTCAACAAGATGGCCACCCTGCTGGAAGTAGAGCTGTTGGCTCATGTGGATTTGTCTCCTGGAACGGTGTGGGTTTCCTACAGGAAGCTCACCGCACATTTCCCATTCTGGAGTACAGAGAGATGATGGAATCTGCCCCCCCCCCCACCGTTATTGATGTTAAGAGTTACAATGCTTAACTGCATGGAAGCCCCTGGGAGAAGGAGCAGAGCTCTCCTTCCAGCCCTCTCCCGTCTTCGCCCTACAACCCTTCTCCAGGGACTCCAGGAGTCTCTTAAACTGACACCTCTCCTTACGGGTCACCTCAGATCCCCTCCCCTTCTTTTGGAGGATCGCGCAGATCGACTGAATGACCCCTCCCAGACCCGACCAGTGATCAGTGGCCAACTGGGCCTGGAAAGGTTTCCTCCAGTAGTCCCTCACGAACTGCCCAATCTTGAGGAAGTCTACCACCCCAGCTTCAAAGGACACCCATCTTCGTCCTCACCGAGTCCAACGTACTCATCACTCTCCAGGCAGTCGGCAAAAAACACCCGATGCGACCACCTCAGTCATCACTATGGCCCGAACAGAAGGCCCAGCTATGGGCTCTACCCCATCCCCAGAACCAGTGACCGAGAGAGTCCTTCTACCTCCCACATCCCGGATACAAGCTTGCTGGGTCGTACCCATCTCCACACCCTCGTCACCTTCCCTGGAAACAACACTAGGAGAGTCCCCTCCCTCCTGACCCCTTGGGACACCCTCCCCCTGACGAGCTGCACGGGATGGCAATTCCGGGTTACTCTGGTTCCCCTCGTGGACTGCGTGCTCCTCGACTGGGCATTGAGGCAACAGTCTGAGAGACCCATCCCACTGATGATCTGGTACCCACAGGCGGTCCCTGTCCTACAGGGCTTTGCCCCTCCCCTGGGAATACTCGTTCTGAGTGCGCAGTCTCGAACGAAGCCAAGTTCACCTCCTCACACCACCCCCCAACAGTGGCACCGCTCCCCAGCCCGGAGGTGGTGTTTTCAGGAGATGTCTCCCTAGCAGAGGGCCCCTGTACGACTGGGCTATCCTCCAGCTCAAGGGGACATACTCCACACAAATGGCCTTCACATCCTCATCCTCCTCCTGAGGCTCCTGACCCCCAGTCTCAGGGGACAGGCCCCTCCATTGTTTCAGGCCACAGATATGCTGAGGCACGCTGAGCTCCATTACAGAGGTGCCCTCAGCCTCCGACACTACCCCCCCCCCGGCGATTTCCCCGGGGTCTTGCTGGATTTCGGGAGCCACGAGGCCCTCCAGGCTCGTTCAACGGTAACAAGCTGCTCCTTCTCTGGGGGAGAAGCCTTCAGATGCCTTTTCTTCTTTTTCACCTTCCTGCCCGCCACCTGAACCCATCCTCCCTCGTAACCCCCAACCTAAACCCCTCCCCCCTCGTAACCCCCAACCAGAACCCTTCCCCCCTCGTAACCCGCCACCTGAACCCATCCCCCTCGTAACCCGCCACCTGAACCCATCCCCCCTCGTAACGCGTCACCTGAGCCCATCCCCCCCGTAACTCTCAACCTAAACCCCTCCCCCCTCGTAACCCCCAACCAGAACCCTTCCCCCCTCGTAACCCGCCACCTGAACCCATCCCCCTCGTAACCCCCAACCTGAACCCATCCCCCCTCGTAATCCGCCCCCTGAACCCATCCCCCCTCGTAACCCGTCACCTGAACCCATCCTCCCTCGTAACCCCCAACCTGAACCCATCCTCCCTCGTAACCCCCAACCTGAACTCATCCCCCCTCGTAACCCCCAACCTGAACCCATCCCCCCTCGTAACCCGCCCCCTGAACCCATCCCCCCTCGTAACCCGTCACCTGAACCCATCCTCCCTCGTAACCCCCAACCTGAACCCATCCTCCCTCGTAACCCCCAACCTGAACCCATCCCCCCTCGTAACCCGCCCCCTGAACCCATCCCCCCTCGTAACGCGTCACCTGAACCCATCCCCCCCGTAACTCTCAACCTGAACCCATCCTCCCTCGTAACACACCACCTGAACCCATCCCCCCTCGTAACCCCTAACCTGAACCCTTCCCCCCTCGTAACCCACCCCGTGTCCAACTTCGGTTTCCACAGCCTGTGGCACAGAGGGAGGGTCAGCTGGAGGGGGGGCGGTCAGCTGGGGAAGGCCCATTTGTATCACCCTGTGCCTCCGAGGCAGAGTTGGCCGCCGATGGTTTGGGCAATTCTTCCGAATGTGCCCAAGCTCCTTACAGGCATGGCATCTCGGTGACCCATAGCCCTCGGGATGGTATACTAATGCCCCTCAAAATAAACCAGAAGCCGCCCCTCGGCATCCCCGCCCCCACTCCGTTCCAGCTGCATAAGCAGACGGCGCTGGAATGAGAATCGGTGCTTGTAACCCCGCGGAGGTGCCCTGTACTGTATCGGGGTTATTTTCGAACGCACCTCGCCGATGGAGCACAGACAGGAGAAGAGGGCCTTGTCATGGGGTGGGTGTCAGAGAGTATTATCAACTGCACGGGGGCCAACACCGGCTCCACCTGCATAAAAACCCTCCCCGAGTTTAACCCCTGACTCAGTCAAAAACACACCCCTCGGTGACTTCAAATAGAAAATAGTTTTCCCATTCAAAACCGCTACCACAACAATACCCTCACGACCTCCAACAGTCTCCGCCTTGGCTCTTATGTCGGCATTCCTACCGACTGAAGTAGGCACGGTACACTGTACAGCGTTCTTTAGAGTCAGTAATTCGAACGGGTGGTCCTCTTCGTCAGTGGCAACTACAGACCCCGCAGTTTGCGCGTAGGACTTCGGCGGAGCCAACTACGAGCCGCACCCAACCATGACACAATCAGAATTCAGAAGTTCAAACACTGCCGCTGGGAGGGGAAAAACACAGTCTACACCCAGTGGAACACCAGCAAACAGTCAAAAAAACAGTTCAGAGACGAGAATGGACAGGACGGGACGGGAGAGGAGAAGGAGTGCATAGGCAGGGAAGTCCTTGCGGTTAAAGAATTCTCAGCGCTGTCTGCACAGCAGTCGCGAACAGATGAAAACTTTTCCCCGGCCGGGAAGTCCAAAATCCTCTTCACCCAGTTGCCCTGGGCGAGGCATTGTGAACGGGACCTCTTCACCCAGTTGCCCTGGGCGAGGCATTGTGAACGGGAGGAGTTTTCCACTGTTACAAACAGAATAAATCCGTCCCCGCTCCTGGCAAAGTCAGATTCAAACTTTGGCAATCTGCCAGCCGCATTCACTGCTCAGAGCAGAGAGACGCAGACCGAAAAACTTCACCGAAACAAATCTTTCCATGCAAGGAAACCGTTTCAGTCCATCGCCGATGTGATATTCCACACTCACAAAGTCTTCAGGCAGTCTCCAAAACTGTTCTTTGGCAACTTTACAGCAAATTTCCAACTTCAGGAAATAGAGCGCCGACAGTGCGAGCCTCTCTCAGTACCACAGTTTGACCCCCCCCCCCCCGATACCCCCCCTCCCTCTGTATTTCCACTCATCACTTCCTCTCTTCCTTGCTCGATATGGTTGTCAAATCATCATGGAGCGATACCATCTCTGGAACTATCATCATATCCATATACAGTTCCCATCCATTACTCCGGAATAAATCTCTGTCTGTGTGTAATTACTGTCTGCTAACCAACCTACCGACACAGGTATTCACCATTAATCCACTTAAAGACCATCACAACTTTTGACAACCTGCACAAGAAGCTTTTCTGCTCTGTTCATGCAGAAAGAAATCTTTTGATTGAGTAAAGTATCCTTTGGATCATAGTCCATGCTAAAACCCAAACTGCATGGCATTTTTTTGTGAATATTTACCATCCTCTTGTCTTAACTTGGAGATAGGTGCTCACGCCACCACTCTGATTACTCAGAGTTGGGTTGGATCAGCGAGACAGGGTGGGACTATATCCAGGGGTCATGCATTAAGGGTGATAGGTGAAAAATTTAAGGGGAACATGAGGGTAAACTTCTTCACTCCGAATGTGATGAGAGAGTGGAATGAGCTGCCAGCACAAGTGGTGCGTGTGAGCTCAATTTCAGCATTTAAGAGAAGTTTGAATAGGTACATGGATGGTAGGGGTATGGAGGGCTGTGGTCCCAATGCAGGTCAATGGGAGCAGGCAGTTTAAATGGTTCAGCACGGACTCAATGGGCCAAAAGGCTTGTTTCTGTGCTGTATTTTTCTGTGACTCTACAACAGGAAGCCAAGACTGGGCGGTAGATGTGGTTTGCTTGGAGCACTGCAAACTCACACTTCTTCACTCTCATCTCTCATGATGAGAAGACTTCTTCCTCATCATTCTTTGGCTCTGAGGTGACAGGTTGTGAGACCCTCAAATGGGGCAGGAGGTGCCTGATTGGATGAAGGGAGACGTGGTCAGGCATGTGGTCTATTCCTTTTCTACCTATGCAAAGCCTGGGTGTACATTTGTGGAACATTGTTTATTCCAGCCTGGGTCATCACAGGCCTGAGGCTCCTGGGAGGCGGTGATCTTGAACACATCCTTGAATGTTTTCTTCTGTTCAGCGGTTAGTTTCTTCTATGGCGGGTGGTTTGGGAGTCTGGTGTCAATGCTCCTCAGAACTGTTTGAGGGGATCTACAATCTCTGAGCCGTGGATGGCAAACTAGGAGAGAACATGGCGGGCTATTCTTCAGTGAATGTGGAGGATTTGGCAGAGACGGCATTGGTGGTAGTTCTGCAACACCTTGAGCTACCTGCGTTGCTTAACAAAGATTTGTTATGAGACTAACGTGCCCAACGGTGAAACGTAAATACGTGAAATCCTCCACAGCAAGGCTGCCTGACTACTGAGATGGCGAGCAGTTTAAGATGGCCCTGCTGAATTTCTCCTACCTCTGGCTGGTGACTGATGAAACAAGGAAAACAACTGAATACTTTGATAATCACTTTTTTTTGTGATAAATGATCACTGCAGACAATAGCTTGTAATTTCCCTTTGGACTTGGAGGCAATTCAATGTGTAGGGTTGCCAATTTTCTCACTCCCAAATAAGGGACAAAAGTAGCAGTCAAATACGGGGCACTTTTACCCAGGGTGTTTACTCCGAGAAAGACTACCATGACCATGAAGCCTTGCGCGGGCACCTGTGTGCACACGCGTGACGTGCTCATACGTGTACATGCCGATTTTTTTTTCTCTACAAATCGGTTTCGGCTTAATCTTCCCGATTCTGATACACTGTACATACATTATTTCTACTTTATATAGGCTGTGCATTTATCATATCATTCCTGTTTTTACTATGTGTTAGTGTTATTTTAGGTTTTATGTGTTATTAGCGTGATTTGGTAGGTTATCTTTTGGGTCTGGGAACGCTCAAAAATTTTTCCCATATAAGTTAATGGTAATTGCTTCTTTGCTTTACGCCATTTCGGTTTATGAGCAGTTTCATAGGAACGCTCTACCTTAGCGGGGGGAAATACGGGACAAGGGTGGTCCCGTATGGGACAAACCAATTTAGCCCAATATACGGGATGTCCCGGCTAATACGAGATAGTTGGCAATCCTATCGATCTGGCAGAACTGAGGCGAGGCAGCCGGCCCTTCACTAAGACCCCAGGTTTGATCGATTTAAGTGCCAGGCCAAATCGGAAAGGTCGGGTACAGTCCGAATCCTGGTGGTGGGGTCCAGATCCCAGAGCGTATGGAAGTGACTGAACCCAATGTTTGAACGATTTCAGGGCCAGGCCAGAGTGAAAAGGTCAGGGTGTCAGGGCATGAGGTGAGGATGAGGTCAGTTCAGCTCGCTGTTCCGCTCTGCACTGAACTGGGGGTCTGTGGGCAGGATTGTCTTTGTGGACTTCAGTTCAGAACGCTATTTGTTTGCACCTTTTTTTTTCTCTCTGCACATCGGATGTTTGATGCTTCTCGTTTTTTTTAATGGGTTCTTTTGTGATTCTTTGTTCCGTAAGGAGATGAATCTCAAGGTTGTATCATGTATACATACTTCAAATCTTTCTCTCGTTTGGTCCCAGTCCTGACGCTGGGCATAGCAGTGCCAATATCCCAGAGAATTCTCCGGCCATCACTTGGACCTGAACTCGTAAACTTGCAGAGCATGCCGACAGGGAAAGGCACTGGGCCAAGGAGTCCTGCCTCACATTCAATGCCCTTTTAAGAAATATATCAAGAGCAAAGCCACAAATCTCCTTCCTGGCTTTTCAGCAGGTTACTATGGTTACGCATGGTGACTTCAGTTTCCAACTGCATTGACAGAACAGATGGAGATGGGATGAATGACATGTCCTCCCCCCACACTCCCAAACCTCAGTGCCCCACCCCAGAGATTTTCCTTTAACTCTTGGACTGCCGGCTTGGGAAGGATAATGTCTCCCTGGACCAACAATCAGTTCTCATACTAATCCTGAGCCAGCATCAGTAATTATGGCGGCACACTTATTCTTAGTGGTTGGACATTTGTTCTGCAGTCAGCGAAATGGCGAGCATTTATTCTGGACAAGGTTGAGGTGCTTTGTAACCAGGGCATGTTCCTTACATGGCCTGTCCCAAAAACAACCTTCATTCCCAGCATTACATCCCAGTACAGGGATGTGGACATCGCAACACTCTGCATGCTGATTGGCTGATTACTGTGACACTAGTGTACTCCAAAATTAGGAACTCACACAAAACTCAACGGGTCAGGCAGCATCCGTGGAGGGAAATAGACAGTCGACGTTTCGGGCCTTCATTAGGACTGGGTGTAAGAAGGTGGGCTGGGGGGGGGGTGGTAAGAACAAGATAGGTGAGACCAGGTGAGGAGAAAGGTGGGTAGGTGAGGGGGGGATGAAGTGAGAAGCTGGGATGTAGATGAGGTGGAACACATACAAAATGCTGGAAGAACTCAGCAGGCCAGGCAGCATCTATGGCAAAGAGTAAACAGTCGATGTTTCGGGCCAAGACTCATCATCACGACTGGAAAAGAAAGATGAGGAGTCAGAATAAGAAGGTGGGGTGAGGGAAGGAAGAAACACAAGGTGACAGGTGAAACAGGGAGGTGGGGAGGGTTGAAGCTAATAGGAGAGGACAGGCAGAAGGGAATACTTTATTCAGGCATTTAATTAGAACCTAAGACCTTTAGACATAGGAGCAGAAGTAGGCCATCAAGCCTGCTCTACCATTCTATCATGGCTGATTTATTATCCCTCTCAATCCCTTTCTGCCCACAATCTTTGATGCCCTGACTAATCAAGAACCTATCAAGCTCCACTTTAAATACACCCAGTGACTTGACCTCCACAGCTGCCTCAACGAATCCCACAGATCATAAGAGACACAGATCCAGTGAATAGCAAAAGATTTCTTTTACCCAGGGTGAAAATGGCCCGTGCAAGCAGGCACAATGTTAAGGTGTTTGTAGAAGAGTATTGGGGGGGGGGGGGTGTCAGAGAGGGTGTGTGGAACCCCCAGCCTGGGGTGGTGGCAGAGCCAAAGTTCAAAGTAAGTTTTATATGCTGCCACATACAACCTCTGAGATTCATCTCCTTGTGGGCATTCTCAATAAATCTCCAGAATAGTAACCATAACGGAATCAGTGAAATACCACCCACTAGAGCATTCAGCCACAGTGCAGAAGACAAAAAAGAAGAAACTCTTAGATAGGCACGAGGGTGATAGAAAAATGGAGGGCTATATAAGATGAAAGGGTCAGATGATTTTTGGAGTGGGTTAAAAAGTTGGCACAACTTTGTGGGCTGAAGTGCCTGTACTGAAATGTGTTGTCCTATGATCTAAGTAATTCAGAACAGCATGTTGTATTGAAGGGTGTGTTTCTAGCCTGTACCGATATATGTTCTATGCTCTAAAGAGGACAAGCTGGTTATCTGAAGTTGTAAGAACATTGATTTGCAAAGTCTACGTCTCACTGGACCAAGCCTCCACTCATTGATGGCCAAAGATCATTCCCCTGTCCCTCCAGCCAGGCTAGGTGAAATGTACACACACACACACACACACACACACACACACACACACACACACACACACACACACACACACACACACACACACACACACACACCACTTGGTTCAAATTACAAAGTAATCCTTGGAGTTACAAAATGTTAATTACTAAAATACCTTACATACTATTACAAAACTTCTGTTGGAAAGTGTTGCATTGGAGAGTAGATTAATAAGGCCACTGATTCACACTGTAGCCCAAAGACACACAACCTTGCATAAAGCTCTTTAAATCAATTAGTTCCTCTGTTAATGTGTAATTCGTGGCTGATTCCTTCAAGCATTTCGCCGGTTGAAAATCAGCAGATGCTGGAATTTCTAAGGTTGGAGGGCTCAGAGGGGGAAGAGGGGGAGTTATCACCAACCGCAAACCATCCATATGTTCCACACAGTTGTAAAGAAGATCAGCCTAAGCTCAAGGGTTGGTGACCCATCTTCAACTTTTGTCTACGCATAGAACGTAAAGCACAGGACACAGACACACAGAATGTAGAACACAGGACATGGAACACAGGACATAGAACATAGGACACAGAACATAGAACACAGGACATGGAACACAGGACATAGAACATAGGACACAGAACACAGAATGTAGAACACGGGACATGGAACACAGGACAGAACACAGGACACAGAACACAGAACGTAGAACACGGGACATGAAACACAGGACATAGAACATAGGACACAGAACACAGAACATGGAACACAGAACACATAACAGGACATAGAACTTACAAAACAGAATGTTACAACACAGTACAGGCCCCACAATGTCATTCCATCCTTTCAAGTTCAATCTAACCCTTCTCTCCCACATAGCCCTCCATTTTTCTAACATCCATGTGCCTAAGAGATTCTTAAGTGTCCCTAATGTATCTCCCTCATCTCCCTCTCCCACCGCCCTAGCAGGGCATTCCACGTACTCACCGCTTTCTGTGTACAATAAAAACTGCCACTCACCAAACACTAGGCCTAGATCTTCAAATTTCAAAGTAAATTTTAATATCAAAGTGTGTGTGTGTGTGTGAGACCATATACAACCTGAGCAACACACATCAAAGTTGCTGGTGAACGCAGCAGGCAAGGCAGCATCTGTAGGAAGAGGTGCAGTCGACGTTTCAGGCCGAGACCCTTCGTCAGGACTGGGGTGTCCATGAAGAAGAGGAGGGTTGAAGACGGGAGAAGGGGTCATCGGTGCGGGTGGAAGAGTCCTTGCCGAAGAAGTAGGTTCGGAGACGGAGATGGCGGAAGAAAAGTTCTGCATCGTGGCGAACACGGAACTCGCTGAGGTGTGGGCGAAGGGGGACAAACGTGAGGCCCTTACTGAGAACAGAGCGTTCTGCCTCAGACAGTTGAAGGTCGGAGGTGATGGTAAAGACCTGGCACGGATGAGAGCTGGGATCAGAGGGGGGAGGGGGGAGGCTGGGGGTGTCAATGGAGAGGGGAGGGTTGGGGTGAGAGGAAGATGGAGCCTCCGAGGGCCCAGGAGTTGACGGTGGGATCTGAGGAAGACGGGGCTGCGGAGTGGTGGTGGGGGAAGGGGAGACGGGAGTCACAACAGCAGCACATAAAGACCCGGCCTGGAGTTCAAGGCTGGAATCTTGAGAGCTGGGATCAGAGGGGGGAGGGGGGAGGCTGGGGGTGTCAATGGAGAGGGGAGGGTTGGGGTGAGAGAAAAATGGAACCTCTGAAGACCCAGGAGCTGACGGTGGGATCTGAAGGAGACGGGGTTGCAGAGTATTGGTGGGGGAAGGGGAGACGGGAGTCACAATAGCAGAACGTAAAGACCCGGCCTGGAGTTCAAGGCTGGCGTCGCAGTTGGTGGTTGCGTAATCGCTGTGAAGGTGTCCATGGTCGTTGCTGGAGTCCGGGTTTTGAATATGCCCTGAGGTGTTGGAGCCGGCGAGATCAGTGGCAGGGGCCGCAATCTGAAGTTCATGCCGGCAGGCTCTGAAGTCCGTAGATGTAGGATCTTGCGATCTTTGCCCAACATGACAAAGTCAAAAAAACGCGATTGCAGGTGTGAATCCGACGGAGGATGAAATAACGGGTAGAACCATTACAGACGGCAAAGAAAGTGTCCCGAAGGTGTGGAAGGGTCAGGGATAGGGACACCAAGTACCTCCTCATGGCGGAGAGAGTCGCCTTCAGAGCTTGACGGGAGGAGCGGCGAGAGGCTGAGTCAATAAAATGTGAGTACCTGGGATCCTCAGAAGGTCCAAACTGAGAGGCTTGGAAACGAATCCTAAAGCCAACTGGAGTAAGTTGGCAACGGGGGCACGTTCCAAGAAAGGATATATGGCTGTGATAGCGAGTCTGAGTCAAAGTCTGGTCGAAAAGTTGAAGAGTGGAAGAAATTACAGATGGGGAACAGTGAGAGATGGTTTCACTGAACTCCCATCGAAGAGAGGATCTAAACTTCTTCGGTGTAGGCATCACCGGAAGAGGCTTCGCAGTAGTGAATTTAAACGCAAACAACAGGAATTCTGCAGATGCTGGAAATTCAAGCAACACACATCAAAGTTGCTGGTGAACACAGCAGGCCAAGCAGCATCTGTAGGAAGAGGTGCAGTCGACGTTTCAGGCCGAGACCCTTCGTCAGGACTCAAGCTGAGATACAACCTGAGATTCAGTTTCTTGTGAGCATTCACAGTAGATATAAAGAAATGCCATAGAATCAATGAAAAACTGCACTCCAACACTGCATTGTGCTGTTTGCATGATTTGTTATTTTTATTTCATCCTTTGGGTGTCTCAGGGTTGTATACCACATACTTTGATAATAAATGTATGTCAAAACCATGAAACAAAGGTGGACAAATAACCAATTTACAAAAGACAACAAATTGTGCAAATATGAAATGACAATAAATAAATAAATAATTTTGAGAACACGAGTTGTAGAATCCTTGAACATGAGTCCATAGTTTGTGGAATCAATTCGGAGTTGAGGTGAGTGAAGTTATCCACACTGGTTCAGGAGCCTGATGGTTGTGGGGTAATAACTGTTCCTGAACCTGGTGGTGTGGGACCTGAGGCTCATTGTGGTGAGTGAAGTTATCCACACTGGTTCAGGAGCCTGATGGTTGTGGGGTAATAACTGTTCCTGAACCTGGTGGTGTGGGACCTGAGGCTCCTGTACCTCCTGCTCGATGGCAGCAGTGAAAGGTAAGCATAGCCTGGATGGGCCTGTTTCTGTGGTGCTTTGCTCTCCAACTTCGACTCTATGACAGCAGAAACATCCCTCGGTCTCCACACTCTGAATGCTGTAAACTTCAACAAGATCACCACATATTAAATTAATTTTCTGCCGGTCTTGGAAATGAGATGTGAGTCTTTCTGGTGGAGCACTGGACTCTTCTATTTTGTTCATTGGGGCCTTCAGGGAATGAAGCTTTCTGTCCTAACCCTGAGCCCAGCATTGATATTACAGCAATACATTTACATGCCCAGTTTTATTGCAGAGATATATCCTCCACTGTCTGGAATGGTGCAATGTGGAATCTTCGTTCTGTAAAATGTGAAATTCACTGCTACAAAATAATATCCGATTAGACCTGCCCTGCTTACCAACTTGCACCTCCCAAAAGCTCCCTGTGCTGTGGATTTTGATATTCACTGTCCCATCCCAACACTTGGTCAGCTGATTGGTCACGTGCACCGTTTAAGAACACAAACATTACAGCACAGTGCAGGCCCCTTGACCCATGATGCTGTGCCAACTTTTAACCTACTTGAAGATCAGTCTGACCCTGCCCTCCATTTATCTATCATCCTCATGCCAATCTGAGAATTTCTTAAATGTCCCTAATGTATCTGCTACCCTTCAACCATCAGGCTGCTGAACAAAGGGAATAACTTCACTCAACTTCACTTGCCCCACCATTGACATGTTCCTACGACCTATGCATTCACTTTCAAGGACTCTTCATCTCATGTTCTTGATATTTACTGCTTATTTATTTATTAATAAATTGTGTTGGCGCATGACGAAGTGGTTAAGGCGTTAGTCTAGTGATCTGAAGGTCGCTAGTTCGAGCCTTGGCTGAGGCAGCGTGTTGTGTCCTTGAGCAAGGCACCTAACCACACATTGCTCTGCGACAACACTGGTGCCAAGCTGTATCGGCCCTAGTGTCCTTCCCTTGGACAACATCGGTGGCATGGAGAGGAGAGACTTACAGCATGAGCAACTGCTGGTCTTCCATACAACCTTGCCCAGACCTGCGCCCTGGAAACCTTCCAAGGTGCAAATCCATGGTCTCACGAGACTGACGGATGCCTGTTTGTTTGTTTGTTTGTTTGTTTGTTTATTTATCTATTTATTTATTTATTTATTTATTTATTTATTTATTTATTTATTTATTGTTATTATTATTATTGTTTCTTCTTTTAGCGTTTACACAATTTGTTGTCTTCTGCAATCTGATTGAACGTTCTAGTTCATTGGTCTTCCATTGATTCTGTTGTGGTTATTATTCTACAGATTTATTGAGTATGCCCACAAGTAAGTGAATCTCAGGTTTCATATAGTGACATGTGTACTTTGATAATAAAATTTACTTTGAACTTTGAATTTTGCCTCCACCAGTTCCACACCCTCACTACTCTCTGTAAAAAAAATAAACCTGGATGTTGTCTGGATGGACGTTTCAGTTTTATGTAGAAATTGGAGAGTTTGTTTCCCCTGGAGTGGAGGAGGCTAAAGGGTGAACAGGGCATAGAATATAGAACAGTACAGCACAATACAGGCCCTTCGGCCCATGATGTTATGCTGACCTTACAAGCTCCTCTAAGATCAATCTCCTCCAAGAAGACCACAACTTTGATGATGGGTTTGGAGGCTCACGTGCCTCAGTGACCCAGAGACATATGCTGGCTGGAGTCAGGGTCTTTACGCTTTAACTCTCGGTAGGGTCACCCATGCTAAACAGGTCAAAGAGTAAAGGACTAAGAGTGGCCCACTTCTCCTCCAAGATCGTGGGGGTGGGAGGAGGGTGGAGTTTAAGCTCAGGGCTAACAAGCCAGGCTGATCAAACAGGACTGTCACAGAAGCAACAATGGACAATCAACTGGCTGTAAAGTGACATGACCAACTCTCCCTGGTCTCTACCCATGAAGAGTGAGAAGGGCACAAATTCGACTGGGCATCAGTGAAAGTCGTGGCACAAGCAAACAGACGGTATGCAAGAGAATTCCCAGATGCCAGATTTTCCTCAGACAATTTTGTAAACAGACACTTCGACCTCAATCTTACTTATGAGGCAATGCGGGCAAACTTCCAAACCACAAGACTTGAGGTTTGCCATACAACCAATTGGCAACGAGATTTCCTCCCCGCATCACAACTGAGTTTCCGTAATGACGCCCAATCAGCTGATGGATACGTATACAAAGGCCAAGCACTCGGAGGACACACTACAATTAACAATACACTGACGATGTCTCCTCACATGGCGATTAAATGTCTGTAAATGGATTGCCAGGAATGAAGAATCTTTCTGTGGACAAGCAGAAATGTAACGAGCAGTGAGTAAAATCAATTTAATGCTTCCCTCTCCCATAACCTTCCCTTTTTCCATCACCCTCATGCCTATCCAGGAGTTTCTTAAATGTCCTATACCTATCTGCCTCTACCAACCCCCATGGCAGGGCACTCCACACATTATCTCAGAAGTTGTATATGAAAGTAATGTGGCTGGATTTAAACTGACCTCGCAACAAGATCAGTGACCTCGCAGCGCAGGGTTATTTGGTGATGGGCAGTATATTTTTCCCCTGTCACAGTTGAATCGATTAGTATTTTTCATCCAGGTGGTGCCTGACTGACGAAGGCCAATGTAGCTGAAGTTTGCAGTCAGCACACATAAGCAGGCAAGGAATCTTTGGAATCAATTCCTCCATCTCCCAAGGGCTCTGCTGGACAACACACAGAGCAGCTCAGAGGAGAGGGATGGGTCACAACCGTATGTTCCGTCTCTGTTGCTCAGGATTAATCGATACTTCCGCAATAATCCTCTTTGTGCTAGTGCTCGAACCTCCAGGGTTGCAGCGTCTCTGTGATCAACTGGCCCCACCACAATTTCTGCAGTTTGAGCGGTGACAAAAATGAAATAATACCTGTCTGGTCCTCTGCACGTATAACACGCGGCATCAGGCATCTGCCCTTGCATGAAATAGACCTTTTAACCTGCGAGTATAGGACATCTTCAAGGAGCGATGCCTCAAAAAGGCGACATCCATCTTTAAGGACACCATCCCCCCCCACCCATCATCCAGGTCATGACTGTTCTCATTGTAACCATCAGGAAGGAGGTACAGAGGCCTGAGGGCACACACTCAATTTTTTAAAAATTCGTTTACAGGATGTGGGCATCGCCAGCTCAGCCAGCATTTATTGCCCATCCCTAGTTGCCCTTGAGAAGGTGGTGTTGAGCTGCCTTCTTGAACCACTGCAGTCCCTGAGGTGTAGGTACACCCACAGTGCTGTTAGGGAGGGAATTCCATGATCTTGACCCAGCGACAATGACGGAACGGCGATATGTTTCCATGTCAGGATGGTGAGTGAGTTGGTGGGGGATTTCCAAGTGGTGGTGTTCCCAGGTATCTGCTGTTCTCGTTCTTCTAGATGGTAGTGGTCGTGGGTCTGCAAGGTGCTGCCTTCTGATTCAGCAACAGCTTCTTTCCCTCTGCCATTATATACTTGCAGTAATAGTGTCATTGTATTGCATTGTACCGCTGCCACAAAGACAACAAATTTCATGACATATGCTGGTGATATTAAACCTGGTTCTGATTGTGATTCTAGTTAAAATGGAATTCCTGCCTGGTCCTCTGCATGGATAACACTGGGCTTCTGGTGTCTGCCCCTGTATGAAACAGACAGTTTTATTCAGCGTTTTCCAGAGTCTTGTTTTGACCAGATGGATTTATGAACGATGAATTGTTTGACTAAGGATGTGTAAACTAACAATTCTCCCATAAATAGCAGATATATAATTCAAGTTTGTCAGTGTCATACCCAATCCGAGTATAAATCCCATGAAAATGAGCCTCATACAACAGGAGCACCATGCAAGACAAGGACAAGCTCCAATTAACATTAGTTATGTTAATTTATGTTAATTAGTACAACGATGTTGCCAGGTCTGTAGCACCTGAGTTATAAGGAAAGGTTAAATAGGTTAGGACTTTATTCCCTGGAGCGTAGAAGAATGAGAGGAAATTTGATAGAGGTATACAAAATTATGAGGGGTATAGATAGGGTAAATGCAAACAGGCTTTTTCCACTGAGGCTGGGTGAAACTAGACCTAGAGGTGGTGGGTTAAGGGTGAAATGTGAAAGGTTTAAGGTGAACATGAGTGGAAACATCTTCACTCAGAGGGTTGTAAGTGTGGAGTGAGCTGCCAGTGCAAGCGGTGCCTGATTTCAGCGTTAAAGAGTAGTCTGGACAAGTATGTGGATGGTAGGGGTATGGAGGGCTATGGTTCTGGTGCAGATCAAAGGGAGTGGCAGATTAAGAGTTTGAAATGGACTCATTTCCCCTTTCATTCCTACATTCCAGAGAATGAAGTCCTCACCTATTCAATCTTTCCCTGTAACTCAGGTCCTCCGGAGCTGGCAACATCCTTGTAATTTTTCTCTGTAGTCTTTCAACCTTATTTACATCTTTCCTGTAGGCAGGTGACCAAAACTGCACAGACAATACTCTGAAATAGGCTTCAGCAAAGTCTTATACAACTTCAACATAACATCCCATCTCAACACTTTGATTTATGAGTGGAGCCTCAGTGTTCATGCACTGCAGCACCAGTACGTCCTCTCCCCAGCTGTGCAACAGCCGTTCATTCATTTCCCAACATCTGGGCTGGTCTCAGGCCTGCTGTATGTAACCCTGTGAAATTCAGCCAAGTGCCATTAGGCACCTGCTAAACCTTAGACACAGGAACAGGCTCTTCAGCCTGCAGTGTTGTGCCGAACCAGTTAAATCAGTCATCAAATGATCAGCCAAACTAATCTCTTCTGCCTACTTACTTCCTGGCACTTAGGGCAGTAATGAAAGTGCTCCATCTCTGTCTGTCCATACCATTGCACTCAGATATGGACGGATTCCTTATTGCTCCTTCTGAGACAATTGTGTTTGACCAGTCAGCGTTGTTAACCCTGAGCTGAACCCTCTGACCTGGAGGACCAGTGGACCCCTCAAAGGCCTTTCCCCTTTGATCTGTTTGGCATGGGTGACCTACAAGAGTCAAAGCACAAGCCCCTGACTCCAGCAGACTTCTCTTTCCAGGTCATTGAAGCACGCAAGCCTCCAATCCCAGCGACAAGGTTGTGGTCCTCCTGGAGGTCTTCCGCTGAAACATTGTCCATATCCCTCCATTTTCCTCACGTCCATATGCCTATCTAAACATCTCTTAAAAATCTCTAATGTATCTGCCTCTACCTCCACCCCAGGCACCTGCATAAAAAATTTACCCCTCACATCTCTTTTAAAATTACCTCCCTCGCTTTAAATGCATGCCCTCTGGTATTAATTATTTCAACCCTGGGAACAAGATACTGCTGTCTCATAATCTTGTGAACCTCTATCAGATCAGATTGCCTTGTAGCACCACTGGCCTCAAAGGCAGGCAACAAGCTGCAATCAAACCATCTTTCATGTTAACCTTACATAACCTTTGCGAAAGTATTTGAACTCTGATGTAGTCATAGCTGCACACCACACTCAGTTAAATCAAAGCTGATTGCTTGAAGGAATCTGCAGACATTAAGTGGCTAATAAATTTGACGAAGTGTTTCATTATTCAATGCAAGCTCGTCTAATTGCATCATTACTAATGTAACTTGTGATCAAGATAATTTATATTCCTGATCAACAATCTTTTTTGCTTTGCCAGTACAGCGAGGCTTCAGACAGGAGGAAGTGACTTGGCTTGGACCCAGATAGGCAGCATCCATGGAGAGAAATAAAGAGTCGACGTTTTGGGACTGAGACCCTTGATCAGGACTGGAAAGGAAGGGGGAGAAAGCCAGAATAAAAACATAGAACAGTGCAGCACAGTACAGGCCCTTCAGCCCACAATGTAGTGCTGACCCTTAAACCCTGCCTCCCATATAAGTCCCCACCTTAGATTCCTCCATATACCTGTCTAGTAGTCTCTTAAACTTCACTAGTGTATCTGCCTCTACCACTGACTTAGGCAGTGCATTCCACACACCAACCACTCTCTGAATAAAAAACCTTCCTCTAATATCCCCCTTGAACTTCCCACCCCTTACCTTAAAGCCATGTCCTCTTGTATTGAGCTGTGGTGCCCAGGGGAAGAGGTGCTGGCTATCCACTCTATCTATTCCTCTTATTATCTTGTACACCTCTATCGTGTCTCCTCTCATCCTCCTTCTCTTCAAAGAGTAAAGCCCTAGCTCCCTTAACCTCTGATCATAATCCATACGCTCTAAACCAGGCAGTATCCTGGTAAGTCTCCTCTGTATCCTTTCCAATACTTCCACATCCTTCCTATAGTGAGGCGACCAGAACTGAACACAGTATTCCAAGTGTGGCCTAACCAGAGTTTTATAGAGCTGCATCATTAACCCACAACTCTTAAACTCTATCCCTCGATAAGGAGGACAAACTGGTAGGCGGGGGCCATCATGCTACCTTCATGCTTAATCAACCAACCAATCCACCAACAGATCCAGGCTGTTCAATAGAGAGCCAACCAATCCACCAACAGATCCAAGCTGCTCAACAGGGAGCCAACCAATCCACAGACAGATTCAGGCTGTTGAACAGGGAGCCAACCAATCCATGGGCAGATCCAGGCTGTTCAACTGGGAGCCAACCAATCCATGGGCAGATCCAGGCTGTTCAACTGGGAGCCTTGTTCACACAGTCTCTCAAACATTCAGGGGTGGAGTGACTTATGTAGGTGAGCTTTTTTAATAAATGGAGTGTACGGGACAGCTCACACATCACATGTTCTATTCTCACTGCTGCCATCAAGAAGAAAGGACAGAGGCCTTAGGACTTGCATCCCCAGGTTCAGGAACAGGTATCACCCCTCAACAATCAGGCTCTTAAACCAAAGGGGCTAACTTCAACTCGCCCCATCATTGAAATGTTCCCACAACCTATGGACTCACTTTCAAGGACTTTTAATCTTATATTCTCAACATTTATTGCTTATTTATTTATGATTATTATTTCTTTCTTCTTGTATCTGCTCAGTTTATTATCTTTTGTACACGAGATGAACTGCAAAGTTGATGCTGTCTTTCATTGATTTCATTATGGCTATTATTCCATTATAGATTTATTGAATATGCCTGCAGAATCTCAGGATTATATATATACATACATCTACCTTGATAATAAATTTAATTTGACCTTTGAACTTTTGGACTTTGATATTTACCACTTATTTACCTCTCGGCACTAAGCCCTGCAAGGAATGGGAATGGGAAGTCAATTGAAATCTATAGCTATCAGGAATGCTGTCTTTTACGGTGGAGAGAGCAAAGATGCTTGAAGTAGCAGTCCTCCAATCTGTGCCAGGTCTCCAGGTCTCGCCGACGTAGCTGCGTCAAGAGCACTGGATGACCCGTAACAGAGTCACAGGTGAAGTTTTGCATCGCCTAGAAGGGCTGTCTGGGGCCTTGAGGATCTGATGGGAATATATGGAAAATGTGCAGGAATTGTGGAAATGGGTGTCTGTTGGTTGGCCCAGACTCAATGGGGTGAAAAACCTGTTTCTCTGCTTTGACTCTACGATGTGAATGTCACCTTTGGTCCCCACCAGACACTCAGCCCTCACCTGCGGCTCCAAGTAGCTGTCTGCATGTGACAGCGGCCACATCCCGGTACACCGCTTCGACAGGTGGGCTAAGCTAGGTGAGGACAGCTGTGGGCCTCATACCCTGGTGAGATAGGGACATTCCTGTCCCAGCATGCAACGTCAGCTCTGGCGGACAGGGCAGATGAGATCTACAGTGAGATCCAGTGGCCATGAAGTCAGATCTGCAATGCTCCGTGGAGAGCAGGGGGGATGACAAGATGCAGATGACGTCATGGTCATCCACTGCAACCAAGGAAGACCCCAGTAGTGATGACTGCTTGCAACACTAGACCCGGACTTCTGAGGTCAAGAAAATGGAACTGCCCCAGTGCAAATTCCCCACACGGTTTCCTGTCATTGCCGGATACAATGGGCTACCAACCACATTTATAATGAGTGATTGGAGCTGGTGTTACACTGGTCCCAAGGACAATTGAAGTACAACATTCCCACGAGAGGGCCGGATCTCACTGGAAACTTGCATTTCTGACCCTGCAGTCACAGATTTACTAACTCAGTGAAGTGAAGACTACTCCTGTTCCGCATTTCCCTCTGCCCAGTGAACGCACTGCCAGAAGATACATGTGCAACACACACAAAATCCTGGAGGAACTCAGCAGGTCGGACAGTGTCTCTGGGGGGAATAAACTGTCAGCATTTTGGGCCAAGAATCTTCATTGGGAATTCACTAAGAGTGTAAATGTCCTGATGGAGGATTTCAGCCCGAAACTCTGACTGTTTATTCATTTCCATTGATGCTGCCTGACCTGCTGAGTTCCTGAAGCATGTGCGTGTGTGTGTGTGTTGCTCTGGATTTCCAGCATCTGCAGGATCTCTTTGTGTTTGGGAGGTTTGTGTGTTGTGAGTCGTGTTTCTGCCCACAGTCTGGTGCAGTGGCTGTGGGAAATGTTAGTGACTGTCTCCCTCCAGTGGCTGAAATCTGAAAAGCACAGGAGCATGCACAGCCTCGTGTGACAGTGAGTGCTGGCAACAACGCCCAGAGGAACGACAAACTCCCATGTCGAGATGGAAACGAGAGGTTATACAGAGGAATTCCAACAGAATACCAGTGGCTCCACCGAGCGACACAGTGAGACAAATCGTTCTCACAACAAAGACCCTGCGGTAAGCGCTAATCGGAAGCCTGCTTTACATAACCACACCCGGTGGAGAACCCGGTGCCAGTCAAAATAACGTTGACAGGATTGAACAGGAAGCACAAGGGCTTAATGACAACAACTAAATCTACAGATGTTCCGGAAACATCGGAGCCCGACACTGTTCGGCTCAGCAGGAAGGCACAAAGGGCTCACGACAGCTGTGGGGATCATTCTGGGGATACTGTGCTTTCCCCCACCCTTTCTTTGAACTCCCATCAGATTAACAGAACAAAATCTCACCCAGTATTGGCCATTGTTGTTGTTTACAGTGTGGGTCCTGCGGGGAAACAACACGCCAGTGGCAGGATCCATCCCTCAATACACAGAATAAATCGGAATGGGGTTTATATTATCACCAACATATGCTGTGAAATGTCTTGTTTCACAGAAACAGTACAGTACAATGGATAACATTATTACTATTAGTTACAATAAGAAATATGAGAAAAGTAAATAAATATTGCAAAAATATAACATACTAAAGCTCCTCAAACTCCTAATGAAATATCACTGCTTCCTCTGTGACTGCATCAATACACTTGGCCCGGGATAGATGGATACACCTTCAGAGATGTTGACACCCAGGAAGCTGACACAGCTCATCCTTTCCACCACTGATGAGGACCTGCGTGTGTTCCTCCGACTTCCCCTTCCAAAGTTCACAATTAATTCCACGTTCGTACTGACGATGAGTATCAGGTTGATGTTGTGGCACCACTCGACGAGCTGATCTGTCTCATTCTCACACAGCTTCTCATCACCATCTGAGATTCTTCCAACAACAGTCGTGTCAGCTGTGGACTTGCTTTAGTTAACCTCAGTTGTCTGCAAGATTTCTTTTTACATCTTTGCACGTTGGGTGTTTAACAGTTTTTTTGACAGCTTACAGTCATTAAGTCAGAAGTCATAGAAAACTAATGCACAGAAACAGGCCCTTTGGCCCATCTAGTCCATGCCAAACCATTTAAACTGCCTACTCCTACTGACCAGCACCTGAACCATAGTCCTCCGTACCCCTTCCATCCTTGTACCCATCCAAACTTCTCTTAAGCATTGAAATCGAGCTCCCATGCACCACTTGCACTGGCAGCTTGTCCCACACTCTCACCACCCTCTGAATGAAGAAGTTTCCCCTCATGTTCCCCTTAAACTTTTCATCTTTCACCCTTAACCAATGACCTCTGGTTGTAGTCCCACCCAAAGTGGAAAAAGCCTGCTTGCATTTATCCTACCTATACCCCTCATAATTTTGTAAACCGCTATCAAATCTCCTCTCAATCTTCTATGTTCCAAGGAATAAAGTCCTTACCTATTTCAATCTTTCATTATAACTCAGCTCCTCCAGACCCAGCAACATCCTTGTAAATTTCTTTGTTTTGCGGCAGCCTGAAAGGAGATGACTCTCAAGGATGTGTAATGTATACATACTTTAACAGTGAATGCACTTTGGACTTTGAAGGCAACATAATGGCGTCTGGCCTGGATAAAGGACAGGAATGCGTTGGTGAAAAGACCAAGGCAAACTGAACAAGAGAACGGTACTTGCAGCCACCGCAGACAAGGTTACTCCTCAGTCCCTGGGACTGGCTGTAATCCTAGTCCAGACTGGGAACACTTTCATTCCCGAGGAATGTTAGAGAACCAGGTACAACAACAGAAAGTGCCTGAAATCTTCAGTGGGTCAGGCAGAAGCTGTGAAGGAAGAAAATGTGTTACTGAGCAGACCTAGGTAGCTTCCGGTTTAAGATGACGCTGGTGAAACTCAGTGACTTACTTAGTGGCGGCAAACAAAACAAAGAATACAACTAAATACTTCATTAATAACACTTTTTCTGGTAAAATTTTGGGTAAGCGATCACCGCAGACAATGAAGAGATGAGCAAAGGTGAGGCTGAGTCGAGGGGCAAGACATAGAGGTAAGAGGCAAAGTTGGGGTGAGTAGACCAGAGGATCCTTGGGTTCTCCACATAGCAGGGTGGTCCAGGCCCAGGTATCGATGCGACAGGGCCTGGATCTTACAGCAACAAATGTCCCAATGTTTGTACAGGACAGATGGATTGAAAAGGCAGGGTGTCAGGACAGGAGGCAGGGATTGAGCAGCTTCTGTTTGCTGCTCTGTGAAGTTTACTCAGCGCTGCATTGAACTGAGGCTGAGGCTGAGGCCTGCTCCAGGCCTCCTGTCTGGGGGCTCCACAATGTTTACTCGGCTCCACACTGAACTGAGGCTGAGCCTGTGGCCTGCTCCAGGTCTCGTGTCTGGGGGCTCTGCAATGTCTACTCGGCTCTGCGCTGAACTGAGGCCGAGGCTGTGGCCTTCTCCATTTGCTCCAGGCTCCATGCCTATGGACTCACTTCTGTTCTGAATGCTATTTGCTCACTCTGGGCTAGAAGTCTCATTGGGCTGGAAGGCCTGTTACAGTACTTTATCTCTAAATAAATATAATAAAATAAAAATATTTCATACTTCTCTACACAAAAGTAACAATGAGTGTTTAATTACAGCTTCAATTGCTACAATCACCAATTTAATACTTTGAATATAGTCTGGTAACTCTGCAGAACACAGTGTATGTTGAATGAACTCAGTAGGTCAGGCAGCAACTATAGAGAAATGAGCAGCAGCCAATGTTTTGGGCCAAGACCATTCATCAGGACTCATCTGGGAGCCTTGCATCCAGATTTCTAAGTCCCTCTGCATCTCTGATGTTTGCACCTTCTCCCCATTTAGATAATAGTCTACACTATTGTTTCTTTTACCCAAAACGCATTATCATACATTTCCCAACACTTTATCCCATCTGCCAAGTTTTTGCCCATTCTTCCATGTCTAAGTCCTGCTGCAATCGCTTTGCTTCCTCAGCACTACCTACCCCTCCACCTATCTTCGTATCATCCTCATATTTTGCCACAAAGTCATCAATTTCATTATCCAAATCATTGACAAACAATGTGAAAAGCAGTGGTCCCAATACTGACCCTGAGGAACACCACTAGTCACCGGCAGCCAACCAGAAAAGGCCCTTTTTATTCCCGCTCACTGCCTCCTGTCTGTCAGCCATTCCTCTATCCATGCCAGTATCTCTCCTGTAACACTATAGGATTTTATCTTGATAAGCAGCCTCATGTGCGGCACTTATCGAATGCCTTCTGGAAGTCCAAGTAAACGACATCCATTGCCTCTCCATTATTCACCCTGCTTGTTACTTCCTCAAAGAACTCTAACAGATTTGTCAGGCAAGCTTTCCCTTTACATGCTGACTTTGACTTATTTTATCAAGTCTCCAAGTACCCTGAAACCTCATCCTTAATGATAGACTCCAACATTTTCCCAGCCACTGAGGTTAGGTCAACTGGCCTATAATTTCCTTTCTTTTGCCTTCCTCCCTTCTTAAAGAGCGGAGTGACACTTGCAATCTTCCCATCATCCAGGAGCATGCAAGAATCAAGTGATTCTTGAAAGATCATAACTAATGCGGTCGTTTCCCTTCAGCAACCTCTCTCAGGACTTTGGGATGCAGTCCATCTAAAGGTGGGGGCTGCCCAACCTGGTGCTTTAGAGCATGCTGCTCGAGACTGAATCAGAATCAAGTTTAATATGTTGTGAAATTTGTTTACTTTGCAGAAACAGTACAATGCAATGCATAATAACAGAAATAATGTGAATTACAGTAAGTAGATATATATTAAATAGTTAAATTAAGTAACAAGTATAAAAGAGAAAGTAAAAAAAAGTACTGAGGTACGTTCATGGATTCAATGCCCATTCAGAAATCTGATGGAGGAGACGAAGAAGCTGTTCCTGAATTGTTGAGTGTGTGTCTTCAGGCTCCTGTACCTCCTCCCTGATGGTAGCGATGAGAAGAGGGCATGACCTGGGTAATGGGGGTCCTTATTGATGGACGCTGCCTTTCTGAGGCATTGATCCTTGAAAATATCCTGAATTTTACCGAGGCTAATGCCCATAATGGAGCTGACTGTGTTTACAACTTTCTGCAGTTCATTTTGATCCTGTGCAGTAGTCCCCCCCGCCACCCTCATTACTAGAGTTGATGCAGCCAGTTAGAACGCTCTCCACGGATCATCTGTAGAAACTTGCGAGTGTTTTAGGTGACATTACAAACCTCCTGAAACTCCTAATGAAATAGAGCCACTATCATGACTTTTTTATAACTCTTGTAACACCCAGAAAGCTGAAACCGCTCACTCTCTCTAATTCTGATCCCTCTATGTCCCTCACCTTATCCTTTCTGAAGTTCACAATCAGTTCTTTAGTCTTACTGACGTTGATTGCAAGGGTGTTGCTGCGACCCCTCTCAACGAGCTGATCTACCTCACTCCTGTATGCTCTTTCATCATCATCTGAAACTCTACCAACAAAGGCTGTATCATCAGCAAATTTATAGATGGCATTTGAGCTGTGCCCAGCCACACAGTCATGGGTGTAGAGAGAAGAGCAGTGGGCTAAGCACACATCCTTAGATGTGCCAGTGAGGCAGAATTGCATATTTACAATGTCTGCATATCCAAACTTGAATATTCAATACTGGCATCTGTTTTGAAGCTAAAACTGCAGATGCCCAAAATGTCCTCCTTTAGTTCTCGTGTTGAGGGATGGGTCCATGTATACCCAACGAGCTAGCAAGCTGAGTGACAAAACAGATTTGACCTGAACTGCAGATTAAGTGACATGGATACACTTTTAACAAAGTTCGGAGTACATTGATTATCAAAGTAGGTATACACTTTACCACCTTGAAACTTGTCTCCTTTCAGGCAGCCACAGAATAAAGAAACCCAGAAGGACCCATAGAAATAGAAGACAGTCGAACACTGCAATGTGCACAGAAAGAAAAAAAGATGAATGTGCTTAATCACACAGGAAAAACATAGATCAACCGCCCAAAGGACAGAACAACCTAGTAAAGTGGCCACTGATTATACATTGAATGTAGGTGCATAGAGTAATGCTTGGTGAGTTGCGTGTATGTGCATAAGGTATGTAGTGGTGATGGGGGGTGGGTGGTGGTGGGAGGTCAGTTTCCAGAGGCCAGCTGGACGTGGATAAGTGAGTGACTTGGGTCCACAGTGATCACCCTCTCTGGTGTCTGGTAGCTGTCTACGGTGGGCTGGGAGCACCGAGGGGTCCCAGCATTGGAGAACGCTCGAGCAATGTCAGGTGATGCAGACTGAAGCATGGAAAGCTTCACTTAGAGCATTGTCCAATTCTGTTTTGTCACCCAAATATTTAATGTTGGTTCAGGGACAGGGTAATTGCTACGAAAGCTGGCTAATGAGATATTGATCAGGTCGGTGTTGAAACAAATGCAGAGAGTGAGAAGGTTTTAGTTGTCCCCGCTGACTCAGAGGGATGTATCCTGGATATTCCTGCTAGATTATGACTGATCAACCTCAGACAAAGAGAGCAGAGGCTCCATCACCGTCAGTCCAACATCCATCACAGAGACTCACACCCAAGGGTGGGTAGTCCTGGGAAGGTCCACACAGAATCTGGAGGGCCTCAGCAGATCAGGCAGCATCTGTGAACAGGACATGTTTCTGGGCTAAGACCTTTCATCTGGGGAAGTGAGTCTGTATGTGTGTGTGTGTGTGTGTGTGTGTGTGTGTGTGTGTGTAAGTGTGTGTGGTCTGTGTGTGAGTGTGTGTGTATGTGTGTGTGGTCTGTGTGTGAGTGTGTGTGTGTATATATGTGTAAGTGTGTGTGTGTGTGTGTGTGTGTGGTCTGTGTGTGAGTGTGTGTGTCTGTGTCTGTCTGTATGTGTGTGTGGTCTGTGTGTGTCTGTATGTGTGTGCGTGTGTGTGTGTGTGTGTGTGTGTGTGTATGGTCTGTGTGTGTATGTGTCTGTGTGTCTGTGTCTGTCTGTATGTGTGTGTGTGTGTGTGTGTGTATGTAAGTGTGTGTGGTCTGTGAGTGAGTGTGTGTGTCTGTGTCTGTGTGTGTATGTGTGTGTGTGTGTGTGTGTGTGTGTGTGTGTGTGTATGTGTGTGTGGTCTGTGTGTGAGTGTGTGTGTATATATGTGTAAGTGTGTGTGTGTGTGTGTGTGGTCTGTGTGTGAGTGTGTGTGTATGTGTGTGTGGTCTGTGTGTGAGTGTGTGTGTGTGCGTGCGAGTGTATATGCGTAAGTGTGTATGTGTGTGTGGTCTGCATCTTGTGTGTGTGTGTGTGCGTCTGAGTATGTGTGTGTGATCTGCGTGTTGTGTGTGTGTGCGCGCACATTCAAAGTAAATTTGATTATCGAAGCACATGTATGTCTCAAATGAGATTCATTTTCCTGTGGGCATACTCAGCAAATCTATAGAATAGTAACTATATCAGGAACAATGAAAGATCAACCAGAGTGCAGAAGACAACAAACTGTGCAAATGCAAATATAAATAAATAGCAATAAATAACAAGAACATGAGATAATGAGATAAAGAGTCCTTAAAGTGAGATGTTTGTTTGTGAGAACATCTCAATGATGGGGCAAGTGAGAGTAGTTATCCCCATTTATTCCAGAGCCTGATGGTTGAGGGGTAGTAACTGTTCCTGAACCTGGTGGTGTGAGTCCTGAGGATCTTGTACCTTCTACCTGATGGCAGCAGTGAGAAGAGAGCACGTCCTGGGTGATGGGGTTCCCTGATGATGGATGCTGCTTTCCTGCGATTATGCTTCATGTAGATGTGCTCAATGGTTGGAAAGACTTTGCTTGTGATGGACTGAGCCAAATCAACTACTTTTTGTAGCATTTTCCATGCAAAGGCATTGGTGTGTCCATACCAGGCTGTGATGCAGCCAGTCAATATATTCTCCACTACACATCTGGAGAAACCTGTCTAAAGTTTTTGATGTCGTGCTGAATTTCCGCAGACTTGTAAGGAAGTAGAGTACATAGAACAGTAAAGCACAGTACAGGCCCTTCGGGCCACAATGTTGTGCCGACCCTCAAACCCTGCCTCCCATATAAGCCTCCACCTTAGATTCCTCCATATACCTGTCTAGTAGTCTCTTAAACTTCACTAGTGTATCTGCTGCCACCACTGACTCAGGCAGTGCATTCCACACACCAACCACTCTCTGAGTAAAAAACCTTCCTCTAATATCCCCTTTGAACTTCCCACCCCTTACCTTAAAGCCATGTCCTCTTGTATTGAGCAGTGGTGCCCTGGGGAAGAGGCGCTGGCTATCCACTCTATCTATTCCTCTTATTATCTTGTACACCTCTATCATGTCTCGTCTCATCCTCCTTCTCTCCAAGGAGTAAAGCCCTAGCTCCCTTAATCTCTGATCATAATGCATACGTTCAAAACCAGGCAGCATCCTGGTAAATCTCCTCTGTACCCTTTCCAATGCTTCCACATCCTTCCTATAGTGAGGTGACCAGAACTGGACACAGTACTCCAAGTGTGGGCTAACCAGAGTTTTATAGAGCTGCATCATTACATCGCGACTCTTAAACTCTATCCCTCGACTTATGAAAGCTAACACCCCATAAGCTTTCTTAACTACCCTATCCAACTGTGAGGCAACTTTCAGGGATCTGTGGACATGTACCCCGAGATCCCTCTGCTCCTCCACACTACCAAGTATCCTGCCATTTACTTTGTACTCTGCCTTGGAGTTTGTCCTTCCAAAGTGTACCACCTCACACTTCTCCGGGTTGAACTCCATCTGCCACTTCTCAGCCCTCTTCTGCATCCTATCAATGTCTCTCTCCAATCTTTGACAATCCTCTACACTATCTACAACACCACCAACCTTTGTGTCATCTGCAAACTTGCCAACCCACCCTTCTACCCCCACATCCAGGTCGTTAATAAAAATCACGAAAAGTAGAGGTCCCAGAACAGATCCTTGTGGGACACCACTAGTCACAATCCTCCAATCTGAATGTACTCCCTCCACCACCACCCTCTGCCTTCTGCAGGCAAGCCAATTCTGAATCCACCTGGCCAAACTTCCCTGGATCTCATGCCTTCTAAATTTCTGAATAAGCCTACCGTGTGGAAACTTGTCAAATGCCTTACTAAAATCCATATAGATCACATCCACTGCACTACCCTCATCTATATGCCTGGTCACCTCCTCAAAGAACTCTATCAGGCTTGTTAGACACGATCTGCCCTTCACAAAGCCATGCTGACTGTCCCTGATCAGACCGTGATTCTCTAAATGCCGATAGATCCTATCTCTAAGAATCTTTTCCAACAGCTTTCCCACCACAGACGTTAGGCTCACTGGTCTATAATTACCCGAACTATCCCTACTACCTTTTTTGAACAAGGGAACAACATTCGTCTCCCTCCAATCCTCCGGCACCATTCCCGTGGACAACGAGGACATAAAGATCCTAGCCAGAGGCTCAGCAATCTCTTCTCTCGCCTCGTGGAGCAGCCTGGGGAATATTCCGTCAGGCCCCGGGACTTATCTGTCCTAATGTATTTTAACAACTCCAACACCTCCTCTCCTTTAATATCAACATGCTCCAGAACATCAACCTCACTCATATTGTCCTCACCATCATCAAGTTGCCTCTCATTGGTGAATACCGAAGAGAAGTATTCATTGAGGACCTCGCTCACTTCCACAGCCTCCAGGCACATCTTCCCACCTTTATCTCTAATCGGTCCTACCTTCACTCCTGTCATCCTTTTTTTCTTCACATAATTGAAGAATGCCTTGTGGACCTCTGGTTTCCCTCTCCAGAACTCTACAATCATTTCCTTGGTCTTGCTGACATTGAGAGAGAGGTTGTTATGACACTGCTCAGCCACATTTTCAATCTCCCTCCTGTATGCTGATCCATCACCACCTTTGATTTGGCCTAGACAGTGGTGTCGTCAACAAACTTTGATATGATATCAGATCTGTGCAGACATTAGTGTAAAACGAGTAGAGTAAGGGGCTAAACACACATCCCTGTGTTGCTCCCGTACTGACGTATCTGTGCATGGTTCTGGTCACCACACGACAGGAAATGAGATTAGCTGAGGAAAGATGCAGAGAAGATTCACAAGGATTCAAGAGCCCAGGTATCAGGAGGGATTGGATAAAGAGGATCTTGTGCTCCAGAACAAAGGAGGCTGAGTGGTGAAGCGTTTGAGGTGGGGAGTGAGGAGACGTACAGATTGGGTAAACACAGTATCTGTTCTCAGTGGCAGGGATGTCTTCAATCAAAGGGCATAGGGCAAAGGTGAGATGAAGGAGGTTTAATCAAAATCTGAAGGATTAGTATTCCACACAAGATTGGATTCTGGAATGAGCTGCCAGTGGGGGCACGCACATGTGAACGGCCAGAGGGGGCACACGCACGTGAACTACCAGACAGGGCACGCGCACGTGAACAGCCAGAGGGGGCACTCGCACGTGAACTACCAGAGGGGGCACGCGCACGTGATCAGCCAGAGGGGCATGCGCACGTGAACTGCCAGAGGGGTGACATGAATGTGAACTGCCAGAGGGGCACGCGCACGTGAACTGCCAGAGGGGGGGCGCGCACGTGAATGTGAACTGCCAGAGGGGACACTCGCACGTGAACTACCAGACAGGGCACGCGCACGTGAACAGCCATAGGGGGAACGTGAATGTGAACTGCCAGAGGGGCACGCGCACGTGAATGTGAACTGCCAGAGGGGGCACTCGCACGTGAACTACCAGACAGGGCACGCGCACGTGAACTGCCATAGGGGGAACGTGAATGTGAACTGCCAGAGGGGCACGCGCACGTGAACTGCCAGAGGGGTGACATGAATGTGAACTGCCAGAGGGGCACGCGCACGTGAACTACCAGACAGGGCACGCGCACGTGAACAGCCAGAGGGGGCATTCGCACGTGAACTACCAGACAGGGCACGCGCACGTGAACTGCCATAGGGGGAACGTGAATGTGAACTGCCAGAGGGGCACGCGCACATGAACTGCCAGAGGGGGGCGCGCGCACGTGAATTGCCAAGCGGATTGTAGGTAAAAAGGGATTTTTGTGCCATTCACAGATGTGGAGTTTATGGCTAACACTCAGAGGCACAGCAATATCCCACTACACCGCCGTTTTCAGAGTTCTCAGTCTGGAAAGTGGTGGCTTTGCGGGAGTTTTTTCACCAGAAGCTAGGCTCTTGTAGGAATGAGGTCTTGCCATTTTGGAGCTGTACCCCACCCATAGTAAAGGCCCACACAGTCACAAATCAAACGCTGCTAACTCACTTGCAACCCTATCAGTCTTTCAAAGAGCAGTTCTGAGTAGCGAGAAAGGATAGAAGTCTCCTCCTATTCTGGGTGCAGCCAGCCCACTCCCATGTTCCTCTGTCTGATCGAAAGTCAAGCAGTTGCTACAGTATTCTTCACCCACTCGTCCCAGGCCAAGTACTCCATGTGGGAGAAAGCTTAGTAATGTTAAACGCCGGAGAAATCCATCCCAACACCTAGTAAAAGTTGCAGATGCAAGTCTTGGCAAGCTGCTAGCCAATGCCCAAGCACAGACTCAATAAAACTCCGCAAAGCAGCCTTCTCCGAGAAGAAAACTGCTCTAGTCCTGTGCCAAAGATGCTGTCGTCTCTCCTGCAACTTCTTCCGATCTCGTCACCGTTCTTCAGGGTCTATTCTTGAAATAAATCGACTTCTTCCTGAGTGCTTACACAACACTGTCCATCCCACAGTGAGACCCTCCCTCGTTGTTAATAAAACTATAAACGTTTATTTACACAACAAATACACAAAGTACAGACATTAAATATTTACAATACAGTGAATCAAATTAAAATATGATTACTTTTGTCTATAAAACAGTCAATTCTCTGAGGGGCCCTCCACTCCAGGGATTCCCCACTGTACCCATTACAACTGTATACTCCCTCTCCAAGGACAGCCGGGCATGAACGTATCCTCAGAAAAGGGGCAGGCAGTCGGCCCGGGCAGCGCCCTCCACTTTCCGCCACCTAGACCCGTGAATGTCCATCTTGGCCAGGCCCAGGAGCAAACCCACTGGGAGATCCTCCTTGCGACCCGCACCCTTCCGAACTGGGTGTCCGTATATGAGGAGCAGGGAGCTAAAGTGCAGCCAGCAGCTGAGCAGCAGCTCCTTCAGATACTCAAACAGGGGCTACAACCTCTCATATTCCGTGTAAGCGTGGTACACTGACTCCTCCCGGCCACAGAATGGACAGGTGGACGGTGTGTCAGTGAACCTGTTGTACGGTACTGCCTGATGCAACACCTTCCTCCCCAGGTCCCCAATGTACAGGGGAAACACCCCGAGTATAGAGATTTCCACTGGGAACCTCCTCCGCTGCCAGATGGTAAAACAGGCCGCCGAGGTGAGTCCGGTCGGCAGACGAAGGTGAGGAAGTGAAAGGTGTGCAGGAGCAGCCCGTACAAGAAACACTTCAGAGCGTCATGGAACAGCACGGTGGGCATCCCCGCGAGACGGCTCACGTTGTGCGAGACCCTCTCCCGCGTGATCTCCCGGGGCCTGGGGCCGACGAGCACATCGGGTGGTGATGCAAAAACGGAATCCCTCCACTTCCCCGAGCCCCCCTGACACCCACCGTGACAGGATCAGTACCAGCACCCCCCCCCCCCCAGCAGAGAGTTCCCTCAGTGCCACACGGCAGACATCACCCGCTGAGATTAGTGTGCCCTTCTGCAGGCAGAGTCCCCGGCAGAGAAACTACGCCGCCAGCCCATGCCATCTCGGAGGGTGGTCGCTCTACCCGTATCTCTGCAGGGTCCCGAGGTGGAGAGCCGCCAGCTGGGTGCGCACGCACATCAAGAACTGACCACCTCCCGCAATCGGAACACTCAGGACCGCTGCAGAGACCCAATGTCCCCTGTTGCCCCAGTAGAAGTCCACCAGCCTCTTCTGGGTCCTGGATATAAAACACCGTGGGTGGGACCAATACAATCAGCCGGTACCACACCATGGAGGTGACCAGCTGATTTATCACTAATACCTTTCCTCCATACAAGATCACACGAAGGAGGCCTGACCAGCACCCCAGCCGGGAAGAGATCTTCATCTCCAAATCCCACCAGTTCACCGGCCAAGCCTCCTCCGTCGAGCTCAGGTAGACCCCCAAGTAGAGGAGGTGCGTGGTGCTCCACGCAAATGGACTCAACCCCTCCAGTAGGGGTCCACCTGCCACTGACCCACCAAGTGGCCCGCACTCTCCTCCCAGTTGACCCTTGCAGAGGACGCAGCCGAGGAGACCTGCTGGCAGTCTCGCATCCTCTGCAAGTCATCCGGGTCGGTGACGATAAGGAGGATGTTATCAGCGTAAGCCGACAAGACGATCTCCATGTCTGGTTCATGTAGAACCAAACCCGTTAACCTCTTGCAGAGAGGGCTCCATGCAAACCGAGTACAACTGTCCTGACATGGGGCTCCCCCCCCCCACCCCCCAAAGCACAAAGGCGCTGTCAAGGACCCATTGACCTTAACAAGGCACTCCGCAGCAGTGTACAGCAGTCGGACGCAGGAGACAAGATCTGACCCGAGCCCGAATGCTCGCAGTCCCAATAAGTTACTCTTGGTCCACCCTGTCAAACACCTTCTCTCTCACAGCGTGGCTCTCCCTCAGGACTGCCGAAGATATCTGCTAACAGACTCAGTGGAGGTTTAAACTGCATCTGTAACTGCCTGAGTCGAGCCGAATCAGTGCCAATCGTTGCTGGGATGTTACTAATTCCCTTGTGTTGTGATCAGAGTAGTCTCACTTGTAAGCTGCTTATTCCGACATTATCCGCATTGTGTTCACTCCCTCTATGCTACTGTGAGAAATAAAACACTGTTAATTCTGTCAGCTTTTCTCTGTAAATTGCTGGATCACTCCTGCTGTCTGAATTCCTCTCAATGAATAAATCCACTCCAAATCCTTTCAGTGGCCACGTGATTCGGGACGTCCTGGACCTGGTACAGTGCCCACTGAGGGTATGTTTGTGGTCTCTGCTGCTGTAGCGGAAACACTTCAAGCTTTGACGTGTTGTGCATTCAGAGGTGCTCTTCTGCACACCACTGTTGTAACGTCTGATTACTTGAGCTACGGTCGCCTTCCTGCCAGCTTGAACCAGTCTGGCCATTCTCCTCTGACCTCTCTCATTAACAAGCTGCATTTGCCCACAGAACTGCCGCTCTCTGGATTTTTTTTATTCTGTTTTGTTTTTGCACCATTCAGTGTAAACTCGAGAGACTGTTGTGTGTGAGGGCACCAGGAGGCCAGCAGCAATCCCCCAGGACATGTCCTCGTCTCACGGCTACCGTCGGAACAGGTACGGGAGCCTGACGACACACACTCAATGATTCAGGAACAGCTTCTTCCCCTCTGCCATCCAATTTCTGAATAGACATTGAACCCATGAGTTCTACCTCAGTATCTTTCCCTCTCATTTTGCACTACTGACTCATTTTACATATACATATATACTGTATACATATACTGTATGCTTCTTATTGTAACTTACAGGTTTTTATTATATATTGCATTGAGGTGCTGCCACAAAACAACAAATTTCTGACATATGCCAGTGATATTAAACCAGAGATACTCAAACCACCCTGTCTGGCACCAGCAATCATTCCACGGTCAAAAAATCACTTGGATCATATTTCTTCCCCATTCTGATGTTTGGTCTGAACAACAACTGACTATTCTGACTATGTCTGCATGCTTTTATGAGTTGAGTTGCTGCCACATGATTTGCTGATTAGATATTTCCATTAGCGAGCAGGTGTACCGGTGTACCTAATAAAGTGGCCACAGAGTGTAGTTCTCAGAAACACCTAACAGTGGCTTTAAGAGGGTGAATTGGCTGAGCTGTGCGCAGTGTTTGGGGGAGTGGGGTAACAATGCCACATGCTATCCTAAGGCTGGTGAAGGTCACTTAATGGCTGTTTCTCTGACAGTTTGGTGTAATGTGGTGTACAATTCTCATTAATGGACTTGGGGTGTACAGTGTACCACAGGCATGGCGCCATCCAGTAGCGGTCCCAGAAACTCTTCTAAAGTGGCATTCTCAATCTGAATCAGAATATGTCCCCTGAGCCACAACTTCTCCGGCACATGTTGTAAAATTTGTTTGGAAATTTGCCTCCCCTTCCTTATCAGGCCAAAGAAATTCAGGCTGTTCCCACTGACCCCTTCAAATTGTCATTGGTACATCACAGACTGATAAAGTCATAGAAAAGTACAGCATGGAAACAGGTCCTTAGTCCATGCCAAACCATTTAAACTGCCTACTCCCATCGACCTGCAATGGGACGATAACCCTCCATACCCCTGCCATCCATGTGCCTATCCAAACTCCTCTTGAACGTTGAAAACAAAGTGGCATCTACCACTTGCACTGGCAGTTTCCCCTCATTTCCTCTTAAACCTTTCACCTTTCACCCATAACCTATGACCTCTGGTTGTTGTCCTACCCAGCCTCAGTGGAAAAAGCCTGGTTGCATTTACCATATCTATACCCCTCATAATTTTGTCTACCTCTATCAAATCTCCTTTCAATCTTCTATGTTGCAAGAAATAAAGTCTTATAAAGTTAAATTAAATAAGTAGTGCAAAACTAGAATTTGAAGTAGTGAGGAAGTGTTTATGGTTCAATGTCCATTCACTGAGTGTGAGCCTTCAGGCTCCTGTACCTCCTCCCTGATGGTAGCAATGAGAAGAGGGCATGTCCTGGGTGGTGGGGGTCCTTAATGTTGGACGCTGCCTTTTTGAGGCACCGCTCCTTGAAGATGTCCTGGATACTATGGAGGCCGGTGCCCATGATGGAGCTGACTACGTTTACAACTCTCTGCAGCTAACCTCGATCCTGTGCAGTAATTCCCCTCCCCACGATACCAGACGCTGATGCAGCCAGTTAGAATGCTCTCCACTGTACATCTGTAGAAGTTTGCGAGTGTTTTGGTGACATACCAATTCTGATATTATTATTCTGTAGATTTATTGAGTACTCTCACAAGAAAATGAATCTCAGGATTGTATATGGTGACTATATGTACTTTGATAATAACATTTACTTTGAACTTGGAAGTTTGAAACCTACGCAGTCACGCGGGAAGGTATAATTGGCAGCTCTGAAATCTCTGGAGTGACAAATGCATTGCGTGTGTTGTCTGCAGATTCAGTGACAGAGCTCTGTACACCCAAGAATAATTGGTTAACAATTATTATATAAAGCAGAGGCCCTCCGACTGTTGCGTTCCGAAGTTCCCAAGCGAGTACTCCCTGCAGTATCACACTATGGCCACGAGATGGTAGCGTTGTCCATGTTTTACACCTATTGCTGCAAACAAAAATGCAAGAGATTCTGCAGATGCTGAAAATCCACAGCATAAAATGCTGGAGGAGGGTAGTAGATCAGGCAGCATCTATGGAAGGGAATAAACAGTTGCTAAAGATTCATTTGCTGCATTCCAGTTTTGACTTCTTCGCTGCAAGTCTTGATGTTGTAAGTGATGATCACAACGAATGGTTTCATAGGGACATTGCAGTCATGGAGAAATGGTATCAGGGCAACTGGAATCCGTCAATGCTGGCTGATTATTGTTGGACACTTAAGTGAGAAGCCTCAGACACTGAGTACAAATGAAAATCATCAACAAAACATTTTTAACTTAGTTGAACTATTGCAAAGTGTCAGCACCATTATGTAACCAAACACATCATATTCAATAAAAGTTAATTTCTTGTTTCTCCAAATTCCTACGTGACACAGGTAGTCTAAAATTATGTTTGTGTTCAGCTTCAAGGGGTCTATCATAAACAAAAAAAAATCAGAGGGAACAACACTTCTGAAAAAACTGGTTGTCCAGTGTACTTGATCATGGAGTTAGTGGAGCGATGCGGTTGGGAGAGAAAAAAGTCTTTAATTTGATACACACACACACGCAAATAAACTGACAGCCTTTTGGAGTCACTCCAGGGAGAAAGAGAGAGGGAGAGGGTCAGAGAAAGGTGGGGGGGGGAAGAGAGAGAGAGAGAGAGAGAGAGAGAGAGAGAGAGAGAGAGAGGGAAAGAGAGAGAGGACAGAGAGAAGGAGAGGGAGACGGAGAGGGCGAGAGACAGGGTCAGAGATTCTCCAACTCAACATTCAGCACATTTCAGTGTGTATAGGAACAAAGGTAACAGGACAATTTCTACTGTTACAATGCCTTCTGAATGCTTCTTCTGAGCTACATGTAGTTTTCAATTCCCTGGATCTTCCCACCAACACTCCCAAAGTCAGTGTTCATTACTGTCGTATCCCTGCGATGGGAGGATATTGATTGCATTCATGCCTGTGCAGACATCTCAGCCAAATGTCAGAAAACTAATCTAGGCTCAGTCTGTTGCTGTTTTCATGCTTTCATATTTGGCCCATTGGCCTCTGAAGCTCTCCTGTCCACATACCTATTGGGATGGCTTTTAATCGTTGCTAATATGGCTGTCTCAATCACTATTTCTGACATGTTGCTCCTGACTCAGAACCGGCAATCACCCATTTCCTTGTACATAGGTGAGAGTGTTTGGGATTTCTGCAGACATCCTCTGAAAGTTGAACAATTGTGAGAGTTTACTTCCTGTGAGAGCATCCACTCACAGGACATTCTCAGGAACACTGGCTCTCCATAGGCCTCTAGAGATGGTGGGCTCCGTAGGGTAAGACCATAAAACCATGAGATATAGGAGCAGATCTAGGCCATTCAGCCCATCGAGTCTGCTCCGCCATTCAATCATGGCTGATCCAATTCTTGCAGTCATCCCAACTCCCCGGCCTTCTCCCCATACCCTTTGATGTCTTATCTATCTCTGCCTTAAATGCACCCAATGACTTGGCCTCCACAGCTACTCATGGCATAAAATTCCACAGATTTACCACTCTCTGAGTAAAGTAATTTCTCCGCACCTCAGTTCTAAATGGACGTTCTTCAATCCTAAATTCATGCCCTCTTGTCCTAGACCCCCCTACCATGGGAAATAACTTTGCCATACCTAATCTGTTCAGGATTTTTAACATTCCAATTGTTTCTATGAGATCCCCCCGTCATTCTTCTGAACTCCAGGGAATACAGCCCAGGAGCTGCCAGATGTTCCTCATACGGTAACCCTTTCATTCCTGGAGTCATTCTCGTGAATCTTCTCTGAACCCTCTCCAATGTTAGTATATCCTTTCTAAAATAAGGAGGCCAAAACTGCACGCAATACTCCAAGTGTGGCCTCACAAGTGTCTTATAGAGCCTCAACATCACATCCCTGCTCTTATATTCTAGACCTTTAGAAATGAATACCAACATTGCATTCACCTTCTTCACCACTGCCTCATCCTGGAGGTTAACCTTGAGGGTATCCTGCACAAGGACTCCCAAGTCCCTTTGCATCTCTACATTTTGAATTCTCTCCCCATCTAAATAATAGTCTGCCCATTTATTTCTTCCACCAAACTGCATGATCATACACTTTCCAACATTGTATTTCATTTGTCACTTTTTTGCCCATTCCCCTAAACTATCTAAGTTTCTCTGCAGACTCTGTTTCATCAACACTACCCACTCCTCCACCTATCTTTGTATCATTAGCAAATTTAGCCACAAATCCATTAACCCCATAGTTAAATCATTGACATACATCGTAAAAAACAGCGGTCCCAAAACCGACCCCTGTGGAATTCCACTGGTAACCGGCAGCCAGCCAGAATAGGATCCCTTTATTCCCACTCTCTGTTTTCTGCCGATCAGCCAATGCAAAACCACCCATGCTAGTAACTTCCCTGTAATTCCATGGGCTCTTATCTTGCTAAACAGCCTCATGTGCAGCACCTTGTCAAAGGCCTTCTGAAAATCCAAGTACACCACATCCACCGTATCTCCTTTATCTACCCTGCTTGTAATTTCCTCAAAAAATTGCAGTAGGTTAGTCAGGCAGGATTTTCCTTTCAGGAAACCATGCTGGCTTTGGCCTATCTTGTCATGTGCCTCCAGATACTCTGTAATCTCATCCCTAACAATCGATTCCAACAACTTCCCAACCACTGATATCAGGCTAACAGGTCTATAGTTTCCTTTCTGCTGCCTCCCACCCTTCTTAAATAGTGGAGTAACACTTGCAATTTTCCATTAATCCAGCACAATGCCAGAATCTATCAATTATTGAAAGATCATTGTTAATGCCTCCACAATCTCTCCAGCTACTTCCTTCAGAACCCGAGGGTGCATTCCATCTGGTCCAGGAGATTTATCCACCCTTAGACCATTAAGCTTCCTGAGCACCTTCTCAGTCGTAATTTTCACTGCACCTACTTCACTTCCCTGACACTCTTGAATGTCTGGTATATTGCAGATGTCTTCCGCTGTGAAGACTGATGCAAAATATGCATTCAGCTCCTCTGCCATCTCTGCATCTCTCATTACAATATCTCTAGTGTCATTTTCTATTGGTCCTATATCTACCCTCAACTCTCTTTTACCCTTTGTATACTTAAAAAAGCTTTTAGTAGCTGCTTTGATATTAGTCACCAGCTTCCTTTCATAATCCATCTTCTCCTTCTTAGTTTCCTTCTGCAAGTTTTTAAAAGCTTCCCAGTCCTCTAGCTTGCCACTAGCTTTGGCCTCATTTCATGCGCTCTCTTTTGCTTTTACTTTGGCTCTGACTTCACTTGTCAGCCATGTAGTATCCTTCGTCCGTTTTGAAAATTTCTTCTTATTTGGAATATATCTGTCTTGCACCTCCTTCATTTCTCGCAGAAGCTCCAGCCATTGCTGCTCTGCTGTCCTTCCTGCTAGTGTCCCTTTCCGGTCAACCTTGGCCAGTTCCTCTCTCGTGCCATGGTAACTTCCTTTATTCCACTAAAATACCAACACATTGGAATTTAGTTTCTCCTTCTCAAATTTCAAAGTGAACTCAATCATATTGTGATCACTCTTCCCTAAGGGTTCCTTAACCTTAAGCTCTCTTATCACTTCCAAATCAGAATCCTTTATCATCGCCAAGTATGTGGATACATACAGGGAATTTGATGCCGATTTCCCTGAGCTCTCACTGTACAGAATCGAAAAGCAAACAAAACAATAGTGCAAATAATCGTGAACTATATACAACGAGGTATACCTGTGTACGTACAGGTGGTTTATAATAGACTAAAATTCAAGTGTTAGTAAGACTGATGGCATATGGAAAGAAACTGTTCTTGTACCTATTTGTCCTGGCATACAGTGATCTAAAGCGCCTACCAGAAAGAAGGAACTGGAACAGGTGATGTCCAGGGTGTGGTGGGTCTACAATGATACTGTTTGCTAACTTCCTGACTCTAGATGCATATAAGTCCTGGATCGAGGGCAGCTTCACACCAATAAGCCTTTCCGCAGCCCTGATGGTTCTTTGGAGCCTATTCTTGTCTTGTTTGGTAGCTGATCCAACCCAGACAGTGATGGACGAACAGAGAACAGACTGGATTATTCCTGAATAGAATTGAATCAGCAGCTCCTGAGGCAGGTTGTACTTCCTGAGTTGATGTAGGAAATACAAACTCTGCTGAGCCTTTTTGATAAGAGCGTCCGCTTTGGGTGTCCACTTCAGGTCCTGGGAGATTGTGACACCCAGAAACCTGAAGGTCTCCACAGCAGACACAATACTGTTGAGTATAGTGAGTGGGGGGAGTACTGGGGGGCTCCTCCTGAAGTCCACTGTCATCTCCACAGTCTTGAGCGTATTTAGCTCCAGATTGTTCTGACCACACCAGAGGGCCAGCCGTTCCATCACCCGTCTGTATGCAGACTCATCACCGTCTCGGATAAGGCCAATGACAATTGTGTCGTCTGCAAACTTCAGGAGTTTAACAGATGGATCCTGTGAGGTGCAGTCATTAGTGTAAAGGGAGAAGAGCGGTGGGGAGAGCACACATCCCTGGGGGGCACCGGTACTGATTGTCCAGGTGCTAGAAATCCAGCACAGCCGATCCCCTCTTGGGCTCAACAACAGGCTGTTCTAAAAAGCCATCCCTTAGACATTCTACAAATTCTCTCTCTTGAGCTCCAGTACTGGCCTGGATTTCCCAATCCAATTTTACATTAAAATCCCCAGCGATTATCATGACATTGCCCTTCTGATATGCCTTTTCTATCTCCTGCTATAATTGGTAATCCACATCCCAGCTGCTGTTTGGAGGCCTGTATACAACTGCCATTAGGGTCCTTTTACCTTTGCCATTTCTTAACTCAACCCATAGAGACTCTACACCTTCCGATCCTCTGTCATCCCTTTCTAATGATTTAATATTATTTCTTATACACAGAGCCACACCACCCCTCTGCCTACTAACCTATCTTTCTGATACATCGTCTATCCTTGGACATTCAACTCCCAATGGCAGCCATGGTTTAGCCAAGTTTCAGAGATGGCCAATCTGTAGCTGAATTTCAAGATCGTCCATTTTTTATGCTGTGTGCATTCAATTATAACACTTTCATTCCGGTGTTTTCTGTTTTAACTGCACCACGCCTCTATTGCCCTGTAACTCGTCCCACTAGCTGTGATTGTGCCTCATCTCCTGCCTGTCATTTCTATCATCTCTGTTGCACGCTATCTTTGATTCATTTCTGTTTCCTCCTTCCTCAGCCCTATCATTACAGTTCCCATCCCCCTGCCAAATTAGTTTAAACTCTCCCTAACAGCTCTATTGAACCTGCCGGATATTGGACCCCTTTGGGTTCAGGTGTAACCCGTCCTTTTGTACAGGTCGTACCTCCTCCAGAAGAGGCCCCAATGATCCAGGAACCCGAAGCCCTGCCCCCTACACCAGTCTCTCAGCCACACATTAATATGCCTGACCATGCTAGTCTTGCGCCCGTTAGCTCATGGCACAGGCAGTAATCCTGAGATTACTATCCTGGAGGCCCTGCCTTTCAGCTTCTTACCCAACTCCCTGAATTTTCTCTTCAGTACCTCCTCCCTTTTTCAACCTGTGTCATTGGTACCAACGTGTACCAAGACTTCTGGCTGTTCACCCTCTCCCTACAAAATACTCTGGAGCCGATCCGAGACATCCCGTACTCTGGCACCTGGGAGGCAACACACCATGTGGGTATCTCTTCTTTGACAGTCACCCACTTGTCTAACTCCTGCAGCCTTGGGGTGACTAACCCCTTGTAGCTCCTCTCCATCTGCTGCTCACTCTCCCTAATAAGCTGTAGGTCATCGAGCCACAGCTCCAGATCCCTGACACGGTCTCACAGGAGCTGCATCTCGGCGCACCTGGTGCAGATGTGGCCATCTGGGAGACGGGAAGATTCCCAGGATTCCCACATCTGACACCCAGAGCAAAGTATTGACCCTACAGACATGCTCTCTATTCCTCCGAAAGAAATGAAGTCTACCTACCCACCTACCTTGCAGAAGTCCGATTGAGCCGAAGTTCTACCACTCTGCCTCAGGCCACTCCATCGATGACCGCTCCTTAGATGACTATCCGAAAAGGATGGTGTCTGTCCCAAAAACCCAGAACTGCAGTTTACTTCAAAGTTTTAAAAAAAACACCAAAAACACAACTAGGGTTAGTATTAACACTATTTCTTGACCTCTAGTAACCAATCCCCTTCCCCCCGGTCCACCACCTCAGTTTAACCCTCTCCCTCTGGACTTTCACCCTTTCTCGTCAGCTTCCCAGCCTCATGACCTGCCCACCATCTCCCTCTGGTTTATTCCATTTTCCTCATCCTCTCCAATCAAATTCCAGCTTGTTCAGCCCTTTACCCCTTCCACCAATCACCCCCTGGCTTTTTACTTCAATCCCTTTCACCCCAGCCCACCTGTTTTATCCCTCCCTCATCTGGATTTACCTGTCACTCCTCTTCCCACCCCACCCCACCCTACAGTTTTATTTTGGCTTCTTAAAGTGTTGGCACGTGGCCAAGTGGTTAAAGTCAGTCTAGCGATCTGAAGGTTGTGAGTTCGAGCCCCAGCCGAGGCAGCGTGTTGTGTCCTTGAGCAAGGCACTTAACCACACAGTGCTCTGAGACGACACCGGCAGCCAAGCTGTATCAGCCCTAGAGCCCTTCCCTTGGACAACGTCGGTGGCGTGGAGAGGGGAGACTTGCAGCATGGGCAACTGCTGGTCTTCCATACAACCTTGCCCAGGCCTGCGCCCTGGAAACCTTCCAAGGCACAAATCCATACTCTCATGAGACTAACGGATGCCTATTAAAGATAAAGAGATGGCCTTTGCTTGCCCCGTGTTCATGCTGTGGGAAATGTGTCGCTTGCATTGCGGTGATGCCGGGGGATGCCTGCCAGTGTCGCCAGGCTTCTGCTGACGTGGCCGTACGTGAGAAATTCATATTTACACAGAATATAAAAAGTAGAGCAAAAACAAAACAAAAAACACTGAGGTGGGGTTCATGAGTTCTATGTCCATTCATAAACTGGAGGACAGAGGGGAAGAAGCTGTTCCTGAATCACTGAGTGTGAGCCTTCAGGCTTCTGTACCTCCTCCCTGATGCTAACAATGGGAAGAGGGCATGTCCTGGGTGGTGGGGGTCCTTAATGACGAATGCCACCTTTTTACAGAATCATCTTTTGAAGATGACCTGGATATTGGGGAGGCTGGTGTCCACGATGGAGCAGGCTTTGTTCACAACATTCTGCAGCTTATTTCGACCCTGTGCAGTCGTCTCCCCTCACCGCCACCCCATACCAGGCAGTGATGCAGCCAGTCAGAATGCTCTCCACAGTACCCCTGTAGAATTTTGTGAGAGTTTTTGGTGACATACCAAATCTCCACAAATCTCCTCAAACTCTGAATGAAAAATAGCCATTATTGTGCCTTCTTTGTAGCTGCATCAACACGTTGGGCCCACGTTAGATTCTCAGAGATATTGACACCCAGGGATTTGAAATTCCTCATGCTTTCCACTTCTGATCCCTCCATGAGTATCAGTTTGCATTCCCTCATCTTTTCCAGTCCTTTGGTCTTCGTGATGTTGTTGTTGCAATGCCACTCAACCAGCTGAGCTATCTCACTCCTGTACGCCTTCTTACCACCATCTGAAATTCTGTCAACAGTAGTTGTATCGTCAACAAATTCAGAGATGGTGTTTGAGCTGTGCCAAGCCACACAGTCATGGGCTTAGAGGGAGTAGAGCAGTGGGCTAAGCAAGCATCCTTGAGGTGCACCAGTCTTGATCGTCAGTGAGGTGGAGATGTTATTTCCAATCCTCGCTGACTTCCAATGATGAAGTTGAGGACCCAGTTGCAGAGGGAGGCCCAGGTTTTGGAGCTTGTTGCTTAGTACTGAGGGTATGGTTGTGTTGAATGCTGAGCTATAGTCATTAAACAGCAGTCTGACATAGGTATTACTATTGTCCAGGTGACCCAAGGCTGATTGGAGAGCCAGTGAAATTCCATCTAATGTGGCAATAGGCAAATTACAATGGGTCCAAGTCCTTGCTTCGGTAGGAGCTGATTCTGGCCATGACCGACTTCACAAAGCACTTTATCACAGTAATGTGAGTGCCGCTGGGTGGTAGTCATTGAGGCAGCTCACCCTGTTCTTGTGAGGCACTGGTACAATCGTCACCCTTTCGAAGCAGGTGGGAACTTCCGACTGAGAGATTGAAGATGTCCTTCAACACTCCCACCAGTTGGTTGGCTCAGGTTTTCAGGGCCCTGCCAGGTACACCATCAGAGCCTGACACCTTGTGAGGATTCACCCTCTTGAAAGATGTTCTAATGTTGACCTCTGTCACAGAGATCAGAGATCACAGGGTCACCAGATGCTGCAGGGATTTGCAACGGTGTAGTTTTATTCTCCTTTTTAAAGCGAGCATAAAAGGTGTTGAGCTCATCTGGGAGTGAACCATCACTGTCATTCATGACGTTAGGTTTCACTTTGTAGGCCTCAAATCCTACCAGAGCTGACCGGCACCCAATTTCATGTGTAGCTTCAATTAGAATTTTTTTTAGCTCTTAAGATAGCCACTTGTAGATGGTACCTGGACTTCTTGTATAGTTCTGCATTAGCAGTTTTGAATGCCACAGCAAACTACCAATCTCCTGGTTCATCCATGACTTTTGGTTTGGGTACATCCAGCATGTTTTCAAAGGCACACACTCATACACACAGCTCTTGATGATGTGGGCCAGTTTGCTGGAGCTGTTGGGGAGGGTTTAAACGAATTAGGCAGGGTCAAGAGAACCAGAGTGCCTGGGGAGAGGATGGGGCATTTGATATACGACTAGATGTGATATGACGTTCTGGTCATCCACTGCGCCTAGACCCACCTCCAGCCGTCTAGACTCTGTCTTGCCACTGGACCCAGATGGGAATTGGGAAAAGAGAGTGAGGCTGACGCTGCGCAACTCTCCCTCACTTAAATCCAAATCACGCGCTAGTCTCGACACCATCATAATGGTGTCGAGGTCCTCATCGACGTCAACGATGGACGAACAACAACAGATGCGGTATGCAATGAGATTGTGAGGAAGGACGGACGGATAGTGGGGCAAAATTACAGTCAGTGGGATGTTGAAGTGTAACACGGGGACAACATTGAAAAGGCTAATGAATACAGGACTGAAGATGTTATATTGAATGCACACTGTATACGGAATAAGGTAGATGATCTCGTAGCATGGTACAGGGGGCTTCTTTTGACAGCAGCGTACACTGTCTGCTGTCTCGATGTTTCAGTCTCCCATGATGCAACAGTTGCCAACATCAGGGAGGAACCAGGTCTCCCACGGGGCCGCACCCTGGCGCACACCTTCCAGGCTGCATGTGGAGATACCAAAACGCCCCGGTACGAATCGAGTTTGAGAATGAGAACCGACCACCCGTACAGAACCGTAGTTTAGCTACAGCTGTAAGTCACAGACTCGGACAGACTGGCAGATATTCGCCTTCGGGCAGCGGTTGTTAATAGAAGGCCCCTGTACTCAAGTGATCACTTCCTCTCCCTCTCACTCTCTCTCTCTCATTCTCTCCTTCTTCCTCCCCCCTCTCTCCCTCCAATTCTCTCTCTCCCCTTCTCCCGCCCCCTCTCTCCCCTCTCTCTCCCTCCGTCCCTCTCTCTCTCTCTCCCTTTCTCTCTCTCTCTCTCTCTCCCTCCCTCCCCCCTCTCTCTCTCTCTCTCTCTCTCTCTCATTCTCTCCTTCTCCCTCCCCCCTCTCTCCCTCCAATTCTCTCTCTCCCCTTCTCCCGCCCCCTCTCTCCCCTCTCTCTCCCTCCCTCCCTCCGTCCCTCTCTCTCTCTCCCCCTTTCTCTCTCTCTCTCTCTCTCTCTCTCTCTCTCTCCCTCTCTCTCTCTCTCTCTGTCAATGGTGAGTGTGAATCGTGAATCTGCTGGTCCTTGAGTCAGGGAAACTTGGTCAAGTGATGCGATAACAGATTGTAACATTGAAATGGCGAGCTGCTGCTCTCCCCTCTCGTTGCTGCAGGAGCGATATCTCTCTCACTCTCGCTAGTGAGAGAGAGAGAGAGAGAGCCTGTCTGATGGTCTCTGGGGGCTTTGCTATTGCTTGCAGTGGTGGGGTTGATTGCTTTTGCTGCTACGTGCCTGTTGGAGGGGGAGGGGGTGCTTTGGGGCTTCTAATGTTTTTCCATCGTTTGTTCTTGTCTGCTTCATGGGTGTCTGTGAAGAGTAAGAGTTTCAGGTTGTATACTGTATGCTTTCTCTGATATTAAGTTGAACCATTCGAACTGTTTGGCCTCCCCTGTGGTCACTGTCAGCTCTACGCTGATGTTTGGTTCTGTCTGTCACCCCAACACACTGAAGGAACAACTCTGCCCCAGTGGAAGCTTTAACTGCGGAGATGTCGCCCGATGGAAACAATTCCCCATCCTGCCCGTTCAGCCGAGAAATCTTGCCACAGCCCCGGTGAGATCCAATTTGAAAGTAATTTGCTTGTCATCTTTAGCAGTTAATCGGTAATTGGGGTAATTGTGTGGATTACTTTGTGTGAAAGCGGGTAATTGTCTCTAAGTTAATAATTATCTGCCACTGTGGTGAAATACGAGTTCTGATCATTCTGCTAATTTCAAACTTCTCCCAGGGAGGTAGTATTCCGTAGCAGGAGGGGTTCAAAGATTTAATTTTCATTGCAGTCTCTCAAGATGCCGTTTCCTACCTGATTCATATTGACATAGCAACAATTAGTTACCCAGGTTTCAGAAATTAATTTATCACGGACAATGACCTGCCTTCTGGCATGATGCACTGAATGTGGCAGGCAAGGATGCATTTCAGCGTGATCAGTGCTCAGACCCTGACTCAGGGATGATTCAGCATCTGGCTGGCTCGTCATCTCAAACCTGGGACTACAGGAGTTTCAAGACCTGAAGATCCAATAGCCCTCATCTGGAGCATTGTATTGTGAAGTGTTCTGGTGGCCCCCCTCATAGGACGGATGTTGAGGCTTCGGAGATGGTGCAGAAGAGGTTCACCAGGTTGCTGCCTGGTTTAGAGGGCTCGTGCTATCACAAAAGGCTGGATAAACTTGGGTTGTTTTTTACCGGAGAGTCGGAGACCGTGGGGATATCTGATAGAAGTTTACAAGATTATGAGAGGCACTGATAGAGTAGACAGGGACTTACTGTCTCCCAGGGTTGAAATGTCTAATACCAGAGGGCATGCATTGAAGATGAGAGGGGGTAGGTTCAAGGTGGATGTGAGGGGTAAGTTTTTTATTCAGAGAGTGGTGGATACTTGGAATGTGCTACCTGGTAAGGTGGTAGAGATTTTTAAGAGATGTTTGGATAGGTGCATAGATATAAGGAGGAGAGATGTGGACGTGGTGTAGGTAGGAGGGATTAGTGTTTTTGATTTGCTTTTTAGCTGCATTATGGGCCGAATGGCCTGTTTCTGTGCTGTACTGGTCTTTGTTCTATGTCCTCTGTAACGAACATGGAATACCAAATCCAATATGGAGACTGCTCCAATCTCTATGTTGGACAGATGAGGAGAAAACTACCCATGAGACTACATGAACATCAGCTGGCCATAAGAAGACACGATCCTCTGTTGCTCATCTCAGCACGCAAAGACCCAGAAGGACACAAGTGTGTTTGGGAAACTACAAATATCCTGGATGAAGCACGAAACAAGTAATCAAGAGAATCCTTAGAAGTTTGGTTCTTAAGGGAAGACTCTATTCACAAGTATATTGAACTGAATCCAATTCATGAATACTGTAAGTCTGTAGGTTCGGATCTGAGGGGATGAGCTGTGGACACCCAAGGAACCAACACTCACAATGACCAATAACCAGGGATACAGGCCAGCAGAGATCACTCAGCTATCTGGTCGGCCAGGATCCAGCGGAGACTAATGGTCAATGTGACAGCTGGTCGATCAGAACCATAAGTTGGATCAATATAGAAACAACACTCAATTGTGCTTTGATGGTGTCACCTCAACTGATAACAAAACATTTGCGATCTAGCCTCCAGACTTGGTGAACAACCCTACAAACAAATTACAAGAATTCATTGTTCAATTTGTCTTTGTGAACAAGGATTGAGTGTTTCTGATGCTAACATAGAGCTTAAACCATGGAACGGTACAGTACAGGCCCTTCAGCCCATAAGGTTCTGCTGACCCTTTAATCTACTCCACGATCAGTTGAACCACAAGGGGCTGTGAACTCAGTCAGATCCATCATGGACAATCACCTCCCCTGCACCCAAAACATCTTTGAGGAGCGATGCCTCAAAAAGGTGGCATTCATCATTAAGGACCCCCATCACCCAGGACATGCCCTCTTCTCATTGCTACCATCAGAAAGGAGGTACAGGAGCCTGAAGGCACACACTCAATGTTTCAGGAACAGCTTCTTCCCCTCTGCTATTCAATTCCTAAATGGACATGGAACCCATGAACACTACCTTATATTTTATTATCCTTTAATTTTGCACCAGCATTGCCATGTAGTGCTGCTGCATAACAACAAATTTCATGACATATGCCAATATTAACCTGATTCTGATTCTAATTTCCCCTCCCACAAAGCCCTTCTTCCGTCCATGTACCTAACAATCTCTTAAATGTCCCTAATGTATCTCCCTTGACCATGACTTCAGCAATATGTTCCATGCATCTACCATTCTCCGTGTAAGAAACCAACCTCTGACACCACCCCCCCCCCCCATACTCTCCACCAATCACCTTAAAATACACACTTTCGTATTAGCCATTTCTGCCCTGGGGAAAAGTCTCTGGCTGTCTACTTGATCCATGCCTCTTATCATCTTATACACCTCTATCAAGTCATCTCTTGTCCTCCTTTCTCGCTCAACCTGTCCTCATAAGACATGCTCTCTAGTCCAGGCAGCCTCCTGGTCAGTCTAGGTTGGCACCCTCTCTAAAGCTCTCACACCTTCTTATTATGAGTCAATCAGAACTGAACACATTTCAAACTTTGCTGAGTTAAGTGTAGAAGTGACAAGCTTCAAGATTTGATAATGCCACTGAGGGAGAAAGGCTGGAGAGGTAATACAAGAGAGGTTAGAAAGATCAAAGGGAGAGGAAGGAAAAGAGAGGTGTAAGGGAACAGACAAAATGAAAGACCAGAAGACATAGGAGCAGAATTCGGCCATTTGGCCCATCCAGTCTGATCCACTATTTCATCATGGCTGATCCATTTCCCTCTCAGCCCAAATTTCCTGCCTTCTCCCCATATCCCTTCAATCCCTGACTAATCAAGAATCTATCAACTTCTGCCTTAAATATACCCAATGACTTGGCCTCCACAGCTGCCTGTGGCAACAAATTCCACAGATTCTCCACCCTCTGGCTAAAGATATTCCTCCTCATCTCCATTCTAAAAGGAAATCCCTCTATTCTGAGGCTGTGTCCTTTGGTCTTAGACTCCCCCACCACAGAAAACATCCTCTCCACATCCACTTTATCGAGGCCTTTCAACATTCAATGAGAACAGCCTCATTCTTCTGAGTTCCAGTAAGTACAGTCCCAGAGCCATCAAACACTCGTCATATGAAAAGCCTTTCAATCCGGGAATCATTTTTGTGAGCCTCCTTTGAACCCTCTCCAATGTCAGCACATCTTTCCTTAAATAGGGGGCCCAAAACTGCTCACAATACTCCCTCACCAGTACTTTATAAAGCTTCAGTGTTACATCCTTGTTTTTAGGAGATTTGACTGGGGAGAGAGGCCTGGGTCAGCAATCTCAGTGGATATGACAGGAAAAAGGAGGAGCCCATGGACTCCACAGGGCCAGTTCCCAAGATGGGTGACTGCCTCTCGTCCCCTTCTTCCTCCTCTCCATCCTGTTTTACGGCGGTTGGCACCCAGCTTAATGGTGCATTACTGTCACAGGGACCTCTCGTCCTCCCTCTCTGCCTCTGAGGTGGGTGCTCGTGTCAACGTCACCCAGTAGTCCTGACAGATGCCAAGGGTGGTAACGGGCTCCCTGGATCCAACCTGTTGACCAATGAGGCACTTACTCACCGAGCAAACCAATTTCATCACCTCATTTACAGCGTGTGGTAAACAAGTAGCTAATTGCAGAGGAATCAGTTCTCATTCCCTGACTAATTGAGCGTGAAGAAAAATAATGAGACCCGGAATTAAATACAGAGAGCTCAGGGTATGGTTCTGTTCAAGTTGATGTAGTTGGAAACCATGTTAGTGCCTGTGTCTGCTGGTCACACGAGTACTAATCTGGGAGCTGGGCTTGGTAATGTGAACATCTGCCCACACAACATTCAGACCATTCTGCACAGAGCGGGCTTAAAGTCCGGGAAGGTGTCTGTCCACTGATCTCCCTCAGAAGCACAGATTAAAGCCCAGACTGTGTGCATCACTGGCCCTCCCTGCCATTGACAGATTCCGCTGTTCTGCTCAGTAAAATGTGACGAAACAAAGATTCAAAGGTACATTTTAATGGTACATTTAATATCAGAGTGCGCATACAGTATACAACCTGAAATTCTTACTCTTCACAGACATCCACGAAACAAGAAACCCCATAGAATGAATGATAGAAACACTCAAACCCTGAAATCCTCCCCCCTCCCACGTATAGGCAGTAGCAAATGTGTCAACCTTCTCCCTCTCCCCATGCTCATCAGCAGAAACACCAACCTCCCCCCCCCCGACCTCCACCATGCAAGCAAGAGCACGAACTTCATCATACAACTAGATTTCCTCCCTACATCACTATTGAGTTTCCAAAATGACGACCAGTCAGTTCCAAGCATTCGGAGGGCACAGCACAATCAACAGAGCACTGACGATGTCTTCCCACATGGTGATGAAACGTTTGCTCGTATGTTGCTAAGATCGGAGAACAACTCAACCCAGCCATCAGCCACCCCAGCTACACATCTTCTAAGTTATTCCCAAAACCATTCTACTCTGCTGCTCCCTGCATCTTGGGTTATTTTTAATCTCCGGGCCTGAATATTTTTGCAGCTCATTTTTCACACAAATTAATAACCTTTGCATGTGAAAAGACTGTTAGCAGCCACTGCAAAATCCCATCTATTTCCTGTCATTTACCACCTTATTACATCTCCAGTTCCTTTCGAAAATGAAGTGACCTGACAATTTGTACTAATCTAACTCATCTACCGTGGAATAAAATTTAAAGCCTGCGTCCGCTCCACAGGCTCTCCACACTTCCCCGGCTTCTGCCATCTCAGAGGGAAGTTGTCTCTACTCCCTCTTTCCCCACCCTCTCTCCAGCTCACTACTCCCTCCGCTTCCACCCTCTCTCCAGATTACTCAATCCCTCTGCCTTCAGTTCTACAACATCCAGATGTGCTCCAGTGCATGGCAGGATCCCAAAATATAGGCAGCCAGTTCATAGAGTCCTGGAATCATAGATTCGTAGAGTCATAGGAAAGTACAGCACAGAAAAGGCCATTCAACCCATCTAATCCATGCTGAACCAGTTAAACTGACTACTCCATTAGACTTGCAGCAAGACTATTGCCCTCCATACCTCTACCATCCATGTATCTATCCAAACTTCTCCTAAATGTTGAAATCGAGCTGGCATGCCCCACTTCTACTGGCAGTTCGTTCACACTCTCACCACCCTCTGACTGAATATGTTTCCCCTCATGTTTCCTTGAACTTTTCACCTTTCACCCTTAACCCATGACCTCTAGTTGTAGTCCCACCCAACCTCGGCAGAAGAAGCCTGTCTACATTTACCCTGTCTATACCCCATCATAATTTTGTGTACCTCTATCAAACCTCCCCTCAATTTTTCTACGTTCTAAAGAATACAGTTCAATCATGTTCAATTTTTCCTATTCAATCTAATTCTAACCTATTTGATCTATCTTTATAACTCAGGTCCTCCAGACCCGGCAACATCCTTGTAAATTTTCTCTGTATTCCTTCAACCTGATTTATATCTTTCTTGCAGATAAGTGACCAAAACTGCACAGAATACTCTGTTAGACCTTACCAATCTCTTACACAACTTCAACAGAACATTCCACCTCTTGTACTCAATACCAAATAAAAGAAAATCTGCAGATGCTGGAAATCCAAGCAACACACACAAAATGCTGGAGGAACTCAGCAGGCCAGGCAGCATTATGGAGGAGAGTATAATCAATGTTTCAGGCCATGACCCTTCATCAGGACTGAAGGGAAGATTTAAACTTCTTCAGGGTGGAGATCCCTGAAAGAGACTTCATAGTGTAGTAGTCCTATAACAAACAAGAGAAAATCGGCAGATGATGGAAATCCAAGCAACACACACAAAATGCTGGAGTAGGGTCTTGGCCTGAAACGTCGACTATACTCTTTTCCATAGATGCTGCCTGGCCTGCTGAGTTCCTCCATCATTTTGTGCATGCTTCCTGTACTCAGTGCTTGGATTTATGAAGGTCAACATGCTAACAACTTCCTTCATGACCCTATCTATCTGTGACATGACTGTCAATGAATTACGGACTAGTATTCCCAGACCCCTTTGTTCCACCATAGTCCTCATTGCCCTACATAGTTAAAGCCAATTGGTTAGGCTGACCTTTCATCTCACATTTGAGTTCAGGCAATGCAGTGATTGTTTTTTTGTGGAATTTAATGCAGCCAAGCGTGACCCTTAACCCACGACCTCTGGTTGTAGTCCCACCCAACCTCAACGGAAAAAGCCTGTTGCATTTACCCTATCTATACCCCTCATAATTTTGTATACCTCTATCAAATCGCCTCTCAATCTTCTACGTTCAATGAATAAAGTCCTAACTTATTCAATCTTTCTATATTACTCTGGTCCTCCAGACCCAGCAACATACTTGTAAATTTTCACTGTACCTCTCGTCTTGCGTTTGAGTTCAGACACCATAGTATTAATTTTACATGGAATTCAATGCTGACAAGTGCTGGGTGTTGCACTTTAGGGGAGGACTTACACAGTGAGTGGTGGGACGCTGAGGAGTGCAGTAGAACAAAGGGATCTGGGAATACAGGTCCATAACACATGCACGTTGGCCTCCATAAATCAAAGTATTGACTATAGGAGTTGGGATGTTATGTTGAAGCTGTACTGAAAGTTGGTGAGGCCTAATTTGGAGTATTGTGTGTAGTTCTGGTCAACTACCTACAGGAAAGATGTAAATAAGTTTGAAAGCTTATAGAGAAAATTTACAAGGCTGTGGCTGGGGCTTGAGGACCTTAGTTGTAGGGAAAGGCTGAATAGGTTAGGACTTTATTCCTAGAGTGCAGGCGAATGAGGGGAGATTTGATCGAGGTATACAAAATTATGAGGGATGTAGATAGGGCAAATGCAAGCAGGTTTTTTCCACTGAGTTTGGGTGGGACTAGAACCAGAGGTCATGGGTTAAGGGTGAAAGGTGAAAAGTTTAAGGGGAAACATGTGGGGAAGATTCCTCACTCAGAGGGTGGTGAGATTGGGGAACGAGCTGCCAGCATCAGCATTGGATGCAGGTTTGATTTCAATGTTTAAGGTAAGTGTGGATAGTACGTAGGTGAGAGGGATGTGGAAGGCTATGGTCTTGGTGCAGGTTGATTGGAATAGGCAGAGTAATAGTTAGCAATGTACTAGATGGCCTGAGGGGCCTGTAGCATGCATGACTTTGTGACTCAGTGACAATGTTGTGATCATTTCCCCTATTCGCTACTCCCAGGTTGAGCTATGCTCGTGGTTGGTCCCAAACTCATCAGCCGCTTGGTTTCCTGGACTCTCAGGTAATCTGTCTTAATCCATGGTCCCCCATAACCTCCGTAAATTCAGATGAAAGGTCTTAGTGCAAAACTGTGTATTTCTCTCCATAGATGTTGGCTGTCCTGCTGAGTTTCTCCATCGCTTTGTAAGGAATGAGCATGATATGTTCAGACAGGGAGGAAATGCAGGGATCCGAGTGCAATTCCCAGCCATTCCAGTCTGCATCAGTGAGATGTAGATGAGGGGATTGAATATATTCCGTGCAGGAGAAGGAAACCGGAGGTCCATGAGCCAGTCCTCATTGGAGGATCAGAAGTGGAGAGGATTAGCAACATCAAATTCCTGGATGTTACTATTTCCGAGGACTTGTTCTGGGCCCAGCACGTAAAAGCAATTGTGAAGAAAGAAGGCAGTGCATCTACTTCCTCAGGAGTTTGCAGATATTTAGTATGGCATCTAAAACATTAACTAACTTCTATAGATGTGCAGTGGAGACTGGCTGCATCACAGCATGTATGGAAACGCCAATGCCCTTGAATGGAAAGTCACACAACAAGTAGTGGATTCAGCCCAGTAAATCGTGGGTAAAGTCCTGCCGACCATTGAACACATCTACATGAAACACTGTCGCAAGAAAGCAGCATGCTCTGCCCCTACTACCCGGGACACGATCACTTCTCATTGATAACATCAGGTAGCAGCTACAGAAGCCTCAGGACTCACACCACCAGGTTCAGGAACAATCATCAGGCATTTGAACAAAAAGGGATATGGATGGTAGGGGTATGGCAGGCTATGGTCCTGGTGCAGATTAATGGGAGTAGCAGTTTAAATGGCTCAGTACAGACTGGATGGGCCAAAGGGCTTGTTTCTATGCTGTACTTTTCTATAACTCTATGACTGTATAACTACACTCAACTTCACTTGCCCCATCATTGAAATGTTTCCATAACCAATGGACTCACTTTCAAGGACTCTTCATCTCATGTTCTTGATATTTAGTGTTCATTTATTTATTATTATTGTTTCTTTGTTTTGTATTTGCAGTTTGTTGTCTTTTGCACACTGGTTGAACACCCATATTGGGTAGTTTTTCATTGATTCTGTTATGGTTGTTATTCAATAAGTTTATTCAGTATGCTCGCAAGAAAATGAATCTCATGGTGACATGTATGTATTTTGATAATAAATATACTTTGAAGTTCACTGAGAAGCTGGGTGACATTGTAAGCAGTGATGACAATTTAGAGAAGTTCAAACCAAACTGGGCCTTTGTATCTCTCTCTGCAGCTGGATCCTGGACTTCCTCATCGGGACACCAGTCAGAGCAGGTCGGTAATAACAGCCCTTCCTCAGTGACAGTCAACACAGACACATCTCAAGAATGCTTGCTAGCCCACCTTGCTAGTCTCTCTACACCCATGCCTGAGTGGCTAGGCACAGATCAAACACCACCTATAAATTTGCCAATTACATCACTTTTGCTGGCAGAATCTCCGATGGTGGCAGGGAGACGTGCAAGAGCAAGAAAGATCAGTTGGTTGAGTGGCCTCACAACAACAACCTTGCACTGAACATTACTAAGACCAAGGAATTGATTGTGGACTTCAGGAAGGGGAAATCAACAGAATACACGCAAGTCCTCATCAAGGGATTAGCAGTGGAAAGGGTGAGCATCTTCAAGCTGCTGGATGTCAACATCTCAGGGGATCTCTTTGTGCCCCCCAATGTATTTATGCCATCATGAAGAAGGAACACCAGTCACTATATTTCATTTCATGTTTGAGGAGGGTTGGTGTGTCACCAAAGACATTTGTTGCTGTAGTCACTGAACAAATTATCTCAAAAGCAAGTACTGGGAGTGTACACGATTCAACCCTTGGTTCAGGGCCGGATCCAGAGACCAGCACTGGCTAAGGGCCAAATCCGGAGACCTGTAGGGGGACAGAGAGGGGGGTATACAAATCGACACTGGGATAGGAAAGGTTGGACACACTGGACAAAGAAAGGAGGGACAGTACTGAGGGAGGGTCATATTGTGGGAGGGGGCAGTACTGAGGGAGGGGTACCTTCCAGGAGAGGTAGTACTGAGGGAAGGGTGGTACTGACAACAGTTTTTAAAGTCAGTTCACTAACCACCCGTCCTCTTGTCCATTCTGTGACCAGTTATCTGGAGTGTGAGAGGTTGCAGCCCTTGTTTGAGTATCTGAAGGGGCTGCTGCTCAGCTTCTGGCCTCACTTCAGACCCGTGCTCCTCATATACGGCACCCAGTACAGAGGAGGTAAAATGGGTCACTCGGAAGATCTGCTGGTGGGCTTGGTGCCGGGCCTGGCCAAGATTGCCATTCACTATCTAGACAGCAGACAGTCAAGGGCTCTGCCCAAACTGACTGCTTGCCTCTTTTCTGAGGATATGTTCATGCCCGGCTGTCCTTGGAGAGGGAGCACGCGATCACGATGGGTACAGTGGGGAGCTACCGGGAGAGGTGGGCCAGCCAGGGAATTGACTGTTTTATCAACAGTAGTACTCATAGCTTAATTTGAATTTATTTACTGTCTTGGAAATACTTGATGCTTTGTATTTTGTGCATGTTTTGTGTAAATAAACTTTAGTAGTTTTGAAAAACAAGGTTGGTACTGGGGGAGAGACAGACAGTGAGGGATAGCCATATTGTGGGAGGGGTGGTACAGAGGGAATTGCAAGAATGAGGTGTGTGGAGTGGCTCCTGTGCCCAGACTGAAGGTGCAGGAACCAGTGGGTGTTGGGATGTGGGTGATCTCCACTGCTCTCTGAACATCACCCCGTCTGCAGATGTAACCCGCGGCACAGCTAATAAGAAAAAGCAGGATCCATAATCACTCAGAGTCCTAACTGGGATGAGACGTGTCCTGCCCTTCTTCATATCAGAGCTTGTCAAGGGAAGACAGGCAAAAGCGATTGCCTCAGGTCTCCTGGGAGCGAATCAACTTCTCCTGGTAGCTGTGCTTGTGATGAGGTCGAGAAATGTCCAGGTATTTTTCTGTCCCAGCGGAGTTAACTTATAATTCAGTTTAGAAGCACGAATGGCTTTCTCAGACTGACAATTCACTGTTGCCTCGATCTGGTTCCAGACCTTGTTAACCCTTTCAAGGCCAGAGTGAAACACTGATAGTGGGGAAATCTTTAGCCTTTCCTGGGATATGTTAGCATTGGAAACTGGAGTGTAATTGATGTTCCTAAAGCGATGGGAGCAAGAGATTTTAATGTCTCTCCCTCCAGAGAAGGAAACACTGCCTCAGTCACTTGCTGAACATAAGTCCCAGGGGCTTTTTCTGATCGTGTGGGCTACAACCCCGTGATGTTTCCTCAGGAGCAGTGGAGGCAGAGGGGAGATGTGATTGAGATTTATAACATTATGAGAGGTGTAGACAGAGTGGTGGGTGGCAGGGTGAAGATACGTCTCTACCAAAGGAGGTGTAAGGCTCTCCTTCCCTCCGCTAGTGTGCAGGTCACCCTTGGGCGAGGTGAGACACCTGCTTAGCCCCCGCCCCCTCCCCCGGATCAGGGTCACGTGAAGACATGGGAGAAAGTTGTATGAGCAGCCGGTGCATATCACAATTGCTGGTTATGTGACCACTGACGCCAGGGAGACAATCTCTGAAGAGTATTGATCATGGCTGGGGTCACCCGTCTTGTAAAGACACTGCCCAGACTAAGGCAATGGCAAACCACTTCTGTAGAAAAATTTGCCAAGAACAATCATGGTCCTGATCTTACGACCAGAACATAATGAACAAACAAACTGAGAGAGTATACCATCTTTAGAGGGACAATGATGAAGGAGCATCCCAAACTCAGTGGGACAGTACTGAGGGAGCATCCCAATTTCAAAAGGACAGTACTGAAGGAGTATACAATCTTTAGAGGAGCAATGATGAGGGAGAATCCCAAATTCAGTGGGATAGTACTGAGGGAGCACCCCAAGTTCAATGGGACAGTACTGAGGGAGCATCCCAAGTTCCAAGTGATAGTACTGAAGGAGTATATCATCTTTAGAGGGACAATGATGAGGGAGAATCCCAAATTCAGTGGGATAGTACTGAGGGAGCATCCCAGGTTCAGAGGGACAGTACTGAGCGAGCACCCCAAGTTCAGAAGGACAGTACTGAGGGAGTGTTATACTTTCGGAGAGGTGGCACTGAGTGAGTGTCAGGTGGTGCAGTAACAAGTGGAATTTAATTGCTGGTCTTTGCATCACAGTGATGGGACAGCACAGTCATGGTGACACACTTTTCCCTGAGTGAGAAACCTGTGGCCCTGACCAGCATGGGCCACCAGTCTACCACAGCTGACCAGCCGGAATCCATCAGAGCTGAAAATCAAACTGTGGCCCTGACCAGCATGGGCCACCAGTCTACCACAGCTGACCAGCCGGAATCCATCGGAGCTGAAACTCAAACTGAAGACAAGTTCCGAAGGATGTTATGACAACGAGCCCGTACGCAAGGGCTCGGTGAGGAAGGACCACAGTATAGGGTTCTTCTGTGACTGGGGTGGGGGGTGTTAGATGAGGAAACCCCTCAACTATTGTAGTTGTGAACTAGGCCAGGGGACATGTGAGTGGCAGGAATCTTATAGATGTGTATGAATGTACAGCAGAGTCCGGAAAGCCTTCAAGTCAAGTTTATTGTGACCTAACTATGTACACGTATACCACCAAGCGAGACATTGTTTGTCCCGACCACGATGTAAAGCACAGTACTACACAGAACACACATATAATGCACAGTAACTTAGGAAAGTAAGAATTATGCAGAGATAAACAAAGTAAAGTGCACAAGTTAAATATTGCAGGGTACAGTACAAATTATCCTGTGACATTTCGAATGTGATGTGGCAGGAAGTTCAGAAACCTGATGGCCTGAAGGAAGAAGCTGTTTCCCATCCTGACCGTTCTTGTCTTTATGCATTGGAGTTTCCTGTCTGATGGTAGAAAGTCAAAGAGGATGCTGGATGGATGGGTGGGATCTTTGATTATACTAAGAGCCCTGCATATGAGCACTCCTGATAAATGTCCCTGATGGATAGTAGGGAGACCCCTATGATCTTCTCGTCCTTCGTAGGGACTTCTGGTCTGACGCTCAGCAGCTCCCACACCAGATGGAGATGCAGCATGTCAGGACCGTCTCGGTGGTGCTCCTGTAAAATTCAGACAAGATGCTTTGTTTGGTGGGGGGGGGAGACTCTCTTGCCTCAATCTCCTCGGGAAGTGGAGGTACTACTGGGGAGGTGATGTTGGGGTGAGTCTTCCATGATGAGAACTCCCATGCAACTTGGTGCACTTAAAGGGGGACGGTTCGTCTGCACCTTCCTGAGTCCATAATGATTCCCTTGGTCTTCTCCACAATGAGACTTAAATCGTTGTTCTCACACCAGTCCACCAGCCAGTCCACATCCTCGTTGTTGATGAGGCCAACCACTGGTGTGTCACTCGCAAACTTGATGACACAGCATGAGCTGAGCACACAGCCTTGGGGAGTGCCAGTGCTCAGTGTAATGGGACAAAAAACATTGCTGCCCAAACGGAAGCATTGAAACTCACAGGGACAGTTTCTCCGCCAGTTTCTGGGGTATGATGGTGTTAAAAGCCAAACTGAAGTCTATCAACAGCAGTCTGGCATATGAGACCCCATTCTCCAGGTAAGACAGTACAGACTGGAGGGCAAAGGCGATTGCTTCCTCAGTGGATCGATTTGAGCGATAAGCAAACTAGAAAGGGCCCATTGTAGTCTGGAGAAAGGCTTTAACGTGCTCCATGATCTGCTGCTCAAAGCATTTCATAATGTCACTGGATGATAGTCATTTAGGCAGGCTACTGTTGTTTTCTTTGACACTGGAATAATGGTTGCCACCCTGAAAACCAAGGGGACAATGGATTGTTTCAGGAAGATGTTGAATATATCTGTCAGCACCTCTGTCAGCTGGGCTGCACAGTCTTTCAGAACTTTTCCTGGTATATTATCAGGCCCTGCAGCTTTGTGTCGGTTGACTTTGGCCAAGGTCTTTCTCACCTCAGCTTCAGCCAGACAAAATATCTGTTCCCCGGGGGAGGGGTGCCTTCCTCGCCAGCACTTTATTCTAGCATCAAACTGGATGTAGAAGACTTTCATCTGTAGGACAGTGAGGCATCCTGGTCACCGACACGCAGGGTTCATTTGTAGTCCATAATCCTCTGAATTCCCTGCCACATGCGCCTCGAGTCTCTGGTAGTGCAGAAGTGGTTGTACATTCTCTGAGAATGCTCCAGTTTAGCCTTCCTGATGGAGTGGGAAAGCACAGTTCTTGATTCCTCGAGAGCTGTCACATCTCCCGATCTAAAGGCAGCATCACGATCCCTCAGCTGTGCACAGACCTTGGCAGTAAGCTGAGGCTTCTGATTTGCCCCCATATCCTCAGTACATTTCTCTGCGTAGCTGGTCACAGAATCCCCATATTCCTCAATGTTTACACAGTCGCCATAGGTAGCGGACTCTCTGAGCATACCTCAGTTTGTGTTTTCAAATGCTGTGGTTGCCAACTCAGGCCAGGTTTTCACCACCTTTACAGCTGGTTCGACCCTTTTGATCAGTGATTTGTGTTTGCTGGAACTAGCATAAGAGGTAAGTGATCAGAGAGCTCAATGTCAGGCCCAGGGCACCTGCTAGTCAGTATAAACCTGGTTGAGTGTGTTTTCACCTCTGGTACCAAAATCAACCTGCTGGTGGAAATTAGGTAGGACTGTTTTGAGATCACATGGTTACAATCCCCAGCGACAATGAAGATACCATTAGGGTGACTATGAATGTAAGAATGCAGTTTATTCTTAGAGTCATAGAGTCGTAGGAAAGTACAGTACAGAAACAGGCCTTCAGCCCATCTATTCAGCGCTGAACCATGTAAACTGTCTACTCCCATTGACCTGCACCAGGACCATAGCCCTCCATACCCCTACAATCCATGTACCTATCCAAACCTCTCTTGAACATTGAAATCAAGCACACAAGCACCACTTGTGCTGGCAGCTCGTTCCACACTCTCACCGCCCTCTGAGTGAAGAAGTTTCCCTTATGTTCCCCTTAAACTTTTCACCTTTCACCCTTAACCTCCAGTTGTAGTCTCACCTAACCTCAGTAGAAAAAACCAGCTTGCATTTATTCTGTCTATACCCCTCATAATTTTGTATACCTCTATCAAATCTCCCCTCAATCATCTACATTTCAAGGAATAAAGTCCTACCATATGACTCCATTTTTCCAGACCCGGCAACATTCTTATAAGTTTTCTCTGTACTCTTTCAACCTTATTTACATCTTTCCTGTAGGTAGATGACCAAAACTGCACACAGCACTCCAAATTAGTCCTCACCAATACCTTACACAACTTCAACATAACATCCCATCTCCTGTACACAATACAATAATTTATGAAGGTCAATGTGCAAAAAGATTTCTTTACAACACCATCTACCTGTGACAACACTTTCAATGGCTTATGGACCTGTATTTCAAGAGTCCTCTGTTCTATCACACTCCTCAGTCCCCTGCCATTCACTGTGTAAGACCTATCCTGGTTGGTCTTACCAACTTCAACGTCTCGCACTTGTCTGCATTAAATTCCACCTGCCCTTTTCAGCCCATCTTTCCGGCTGGTCCAGATCCTGCTGCAAGCTCTGATAGTCTTCCACACTGTCCACTACATCCCCAATCTTGGTGCAATCTCCAAATTTGCTGATCCAGTTAGCCACATTGAGCAAAGACAATGGAGCTTCCAGTTTCTGTCACATCCTTGATGCTGGCTGCTTCTCTCAATCCAGTTAGCTGGGTGACAGAGTTACTGTCCTCTCCTTGTGTGTCAGCTAATAGCAGAGCCCATTAAATATTTCAACGATTTGAAGGTGCTCTTTCCTCATGACTAATGGTCCCTCCTCCTCTTCAATCTAATTTTCTGCTGTCTAACAAGAAGATGTAGCTTCAAGGACACTGGTGTGTCAGCCTTCCTGTGTGCTCAGTCAGACCCTGAGACTGCTGATAACAGTGCGGCTAAGGCAAACCTGACGAAGACTCCCATCTCACTGCCTCGCCAATGTCCCAGTACCAGACATCCTGTCCGACTCGTTGTCTACTTTTAACCCACAAAATCTACTGCCCCAAAATGAGATCGGCTGACCCATCACCCAAGCAACACACACAAAATGCTGGAGGAACTCAGCTCCTATGGAAATGAATGAAGGACTTTGGGCCAAGACCCTTCTTCAGAAATGAGAAGGAAGGGAGTAAATGCCAGAACAAAAAGTCAGGAGGAGGGGAAGGAGGAGAGCTAGAAGGTGATAGGTCAAGACGGGTGGGTGGGAAAGGTCAAGAGCTGGATAAGAAGGAATCTGATAGGATAGGAGAGTGGAAGGGAAGAAAGGGAAGGAGGAGGTGATAGGCAGGTAAGAAGAGGTAAAAGGTCAGAGTGGGGAACAGAGAAAGAGGTGGGGAAGGGGGTAAATAAGTTTACTGGAAGAAGAAATTGAAATTCATACCATCAGTTTGGAGGCTACCCAGACGGAATATAGGTTTTTCTCCTCCTCCCTAAGGGTCACCTCATCTTGGGGCAAAAGGAAGCCATGGGCCGACATTCTGGAACAGGAATGGGAATCAGAATCAGAATTTGGCAACCGGAAAGTCCTACTTGTAGCGGATGGAGTGGAGATGCCTGACGAAGTGGTGCCCCCAGTTGTCGATGGGTCTCACCGATGTAGAGACTGCATCGAAAGCGCCGGACACAATCGACGACCCCAGTAGGTTTGCTAGTGAAGGGTTGCCTCACCTGGAAGGACTGTTTGGGGCTCTGAATGGAGGTGAATGGGCAGGTGTAGCACTTTGGCCAGTTGGAGGGATAAGTGCCAGGGGAGAGGTTAATAGAACCATAGAACCATAGAAACTACAGCACAGAAACAGGCCCTTTGGCCCATCTTGGCTGTGCCAAACCATTTTCTGCCTAGTCCCACTGACCTGCACACGGACCATATCCCTCCATACACGTCCCATCCATGTATCTGTCCAATTTATTCTTAAATGTTAAAAAAGAACCCGCATTTACCACCTCGTCTGGCAGCTCATTCCATACTCCCACCACTCTCTGTGTGAAGAAGCCCCCCCTAATGTTCCCTTTAAACTTTTCCCCCCTCACCCTTAACCCATGTCCTCTGGTTTTTTTCTCCCCTTGCCTCAGTGGAAAAAGCCTGCTTGCATTCACTCTATCTATACCCATCATAATTTTATATACCTCTATCAAATCTCCCCTCATTCTTCTACGCTCCAGGGAATAAAGTCCTAACCTATTCAACCTTTCTCTGTAACTGAGTTTCTCAAGTCCCGGCAACATCCTTGTAAACCTTCTCTGCACTCTTTCAACCTTATTTATATCCTTCCTGTAATTTGGTGACCAAAACTGAACACAATACTCCAGATTCGGCCTCACCAATGCCTTATACAACCTCATCATAACATTCCAGCTCTTATACTCAATACTTTGATTAATAAAGGCCAATGTACCAAAAGCTCTCTTTACGACCCTATCTACCTGTGACGCCACTTTTAGGGAATTTTGTATCTGTATTCCCAGATCCCTCTGTTCCACTGCACTCCTCAGTGCCTTACCATTAACCCTGTATGTTCTACGTTGGTTTGTCCTTCCAACATGCAATACCTCACACTTGTCAGTATTAAACTCCATCTGCCATTTTTCAGCCCATTTTTTCAGCTGGTCCAAGTCCTTCTGCAGGCTCTGAAAACCTTCCTCACTGTCTACTACACCTCCAATTTTTGTATCATCAGCAAACTTGCTGATCCAATAGGGAAAGATGAATGTAAGAGGGGATCAAGAAGGGAGCGATCCCTGTGGAAAATGAAGAGATGGGAGAGTTAAGTATCTGTTTGATTGTACCTTCCCTTTGGAGATGGCAGAGGCTGCGGAGGATAATGCTTTGGTTGTGGAGGCTGAGTGGGTGGTAGGTAAGGACAAGAGGAACTCTATCACTGTTAAGGTGGCAGGAAGATGGGGTGAGGTGAATATTCAGGAAATGGAGGAGATGTTGGTGAGGGCAGAGGGAGGGACTATTTCCTGACTACAGTCAGATGACGGGTAATGATCTATGAGTTGGAAGTCGAGTAGAAGACAGGGTGATAAGGACCCTGATAAGGATCCGGGGACATCAGAGAGACTCTTGGGTTTCTCCAACAAGCTGATGGTTTCAGAATCACCATTACTGACATGAGGCTGGTGTCACCAACAGCATTTATTTAGTTGTGTAACCTACAGTAGAGCCATACAGTTTTCGAGAGCTGCAGAACAGAGAGAGAGAGAGGCCCTTTGACCCATCTAGTCGAAGCCAAACTATTATTCTGCCTGCTCCCGTCGACCTGCACCCGGACCAAAGCCCCCCATACCCCCTCCCACCCGTGTACATATCCAACTTTCTCTTAAGCATTGAAATCATTTTTTATATCTTGCACCATTCTGTTGCTGCAAAACCACGAATTTTACGAACGTTGCCCAATTTTGGCATTTGACCAGAGTGCAGAAGACAACAAACAGTGCAAATACAAAAGAAAGAAACAATAATAATAAATACATAAGCAATAATTAGCGAGAATATAACATGAAAAGTCATTGAAAGTGAGTCCATTGGTTGTGGGAACATTTCAGTGATGGGGCAAGTGAAGTTGAGTCCTTTTGTTCAAGAGCCTGATGGTTGAGGGGTAGTAACCGTTCCTGAACCTGGGCATGTGAGTCCTGAGGCTCCTGTACTTTCTTCTTGATGATAGCAGTAAGAAGAGAGCATGTCCTGGGTGATGGAGGTCCCTGATGATGGATGCTGCTTTCCTGCAATAGTGTTTCATGTAGTTCTGCTCAAGTGTTAGGAGGGTTTTATCCGTGATGGGCAGGTTCATATCCACTACTTTTTGTGGAATTTTCCATTCGAGGGCATTACTGTTTCCATACCAGGTCGTGATGCAGCCAGTCAATACAGTCTCCACTACACATCTATAGAAGTTTCTCGAAGTTTTAAATGTCATGCCGAATATCCGCAGACTCCTCAGGAAGTAGAGGTGCTGTCATGCCTTCTTTGTAATTGCATTTATGTGCTGGCCTTGGACAAATCTTTCAAAGTGTCATTACAAAGTGTGCGTTTTGCTCTGAATTGGGTAGTGTACTGGTGAGGAACTGTCTGCCACAATGTCTGCAGCAGCTGTGGTATCCTGCAAGCTCTATAAAGTATATTAGGACGATTGAGAATGAGAAAGCAAGGCCCAATTTATCACCCTTGCTGCTGAGCTGGAACTTCTATCAGAGACACATTAAACATCCTCCACTGCTAAAAAGATGATTCATTCTACGTTGTTTCACAGGCCTGCGTCTCTCCAACAATAACAGTTTATTGACAAAAAAAAAAGCCCACACTCAGTAGTTTATGGAGCTCTCAGTTCCTTTGTCATATGCAATCAAGTGTTAAAGTGGAGTGAGGCAGCAGCTAAACTCACAATTACTTTCTGAAATGGAGTTCGGAAGCCACACAGGGGAACATTATGCCAGGTCATGCATAACTCTTCCCCATCAAAGGGCTGATGAATCACAACCAGGTTCACACCCAGGTTCTTGTTCACATCAAGACATTCTTTCTCCCAAAAGCTTGCAATCATAAGTCAAATCAAATATAGGACAGTGAGTCTGACATCAGTAGTGGGAAAGTATTGGAAGGTATTTTAAGGGACTGGATATATAATTAGGAGCATTGTGTGCAGATATGGTCACCTACCTATAAGAAAGATGTAAATAAGGTGAAAGAATTGTGTCGACTCTTCGTGACTTCATGGACCATAGGGTCCATAGGGTTTTCATGGCAAGAAACGAAAGTAGGTTGCCAGGCTTTTTCTCCATGCAGATATTGCTGGTGTCCAGGTTGGAACCCAGCTGAGTTTGAACTTAGGACCAGCTGGCCCACTGAAATAGTACAGGAAAATTTACAAGGATGTTGTTCGGCCTGGAGGACCTGATTTATAAGGAAAGATTGCATAGGTCAGGACTGTATCCCTTAGAATGTAGAAGATTGAGGGAAGATTTGATATATAAGATTATGAGTGGTATAGACAGGGTAACTGCATGCAGGCTTTTTCCACTGAGGTTGGGTGGGACTACAACCAGAGGTCATGCGTTAAGGGTGAAAGGTGGGAAGTTTTAGGAGAATATGAGCAGAATGAGCTGGTGCACACGAACTCAACTTCAATATTTAACAGAAGTTTGGATAGGTACATGGATAGTAGTGGTATGGAGGGCTATGCTCCAGGTGCAGGTCAATGGGAGTAGGCAGCTGAAATGATTTAGTGCAGTCATTACGAATTTGGTACAAGTTTCGCAAGTTTTTTAATCTTAAAAAATTTAACCTTCTTAGTTTAATTTATTGAAACTATTTATTTAAACCTTCACTTAGTGATCCTACCTTTTCTCTTTGGAGGAATAAAGGAATTTATTCCTTTATGGATTTGTTTCAAGAAGGCCTATTGATGTCCTTTGAGAAATTAGTAACTAAATACTCACACTTTTTGCAATATCTTCAGGTCAGACATTTTTTACAAGAATATTTAAGTAGTTTTCCATATATACAAGATTCTGACCTGTTAGACACTATTTTAAAAATCAACCCTTTAGTGAAAGGTTTTATTGGGAAAATTTATCATTTACTATTACAACAGGATTATTATCCTCTATTTAAGATTAAGCAAGATTGGGAAACAGAGCTTAACATGATCTTGATAACAGAGGATTGGTTTTGAATTTTGAATTTGGTTAATCCTTCTTCGATTTGCACTAGTCATTCTTTGATTCAATTTAAAATTGTACATTGTTATTATTTGACAAAGGAGAGACTGTCTAAAATATTTCCTAACATTAATAGTCAGTGTGATAGATGTAAAACTGAGATAGCTACATTGACACATATTTTGGTCGTGTTCTGTGCTGAAACAGTTTTGGAAATCTATTTTTTCTACAATTTCTAAAGCTTTAAAAATTAATTTACAACCTAATAAATTGACAGTTTTGTTTGGTATAATTTCTCGATATATTCATGGTATTTTTATATCAGACCAATATGTAATTGCATTTGTTACATTATTGGCTAGAAGGGCTATTTTATTAAAATGGAAAGATGCCTCTGCTCCCACTTTGATACAATGATTCTCTCAGGTGATGCTATGTCTTAGTTTGGAAAAAGTCAGAAGTTGAACTTTTGATCCTCGATTTGACTTTGAGAAAAGGTGGGGCTCTTTTGCCTGCTACTATCATTTGATTTGAGTTAATTAAGATGGTTCTGATTCTTGGGTAAATGGATTTAGTTGGTGGATTGATGTCTTTTTTCTAATAGAAGCTTGTATGGCATATAGCTCTGGGTTTGTGTTCCAAATGGGTTTTTTTTCTCTTTTTTTTTGTTTGTTAGCTGGGTTTTTTTTTTGTTTTTGTTAGTAGGGGTTCTTTTTTCCTTCTTTCTTTTTTTTAAAAAGAATAGCCTTAACATTTCATTTTTTAAAAATTTTATTATCGATATACTGTTTTGCTTGGTTAATAGTTTGACTCTTATTATACATATTGATATATCGACTTGATTATTTTAATGTATTTTTTGTTATCAATTTTCAATAATAATTAATAAAAAGATTTAAAAATGAAATGTAATGGCTTAGCATGGACTAGATGAGCGAAAGGGCTTGTTTCTGTGCTGTACTTTTCTATGATTCTATGACTGTCCATTTCCCTCCACAAATTCTTGCCCAACCTGTTGAATTCCTCCTGCAGTCTGCTTGTTGTTGTAGGGAAAGACCTGATCCTAGGTTGTGTTGACATGGTCAGCGAGACAAGATGGAGTAATCAGAGAATGTCTGACAGAGCAGGGCAGTAGGTCCATTGAATAGGTGTTGGCTCTTTGGAGGTCTCCTCTGTTAAGGAAGGAGTAAGCAAACCAAATCAGTGCTGGTGCGTGGAGATACATCTCTACCAAAGGAGGTGTAAGGCACTCTTTCCTTCAGCTAGCCCTCAGGTCACCTTTGGACAAGGTGTAGCATCTACTTATCACCCCCCCCCCACCACCCCTGGTCATGGTCACATGAAGCGATGGGTGCAAGTGGTGGATGATTGTATGACCAACTGGTGCATATCACAAGTTCTGGTTATGTGACCCCTGATGCCAGGCAGATAGTCTCTGAAGAGTATTGATAATGGCTGGGGTCACCCATCTTATAGACAATAGACAATAGGTGCAGGAGTCGGCCATTCAGCCCTTCGAGCCAGCACCGCCATTCACTGTCATCATGGCTGATCATCCACAATCAGTATCCAGTTCCTGCCTTATCCCCATAACCTTTGATTCCGCTATCTTTAAGAGCTCTATCCATCTCTTTCTTGAAAGCATCCAGAGACTTGGCCTCCACAGCCTTCTGGGGCAGAGACACTGCCCAGAAGGCAACAGCAAACCACCTCTGTAGAAATATTTACCAAGAACAATCAGGATCATGGAAAGACCATGATCGCCCACGTCATAGGACACGGCACAGAATGATGATGAATCAATTGCACATAGTTAATATAGTCAGATCTATATTGCCAACACAGAGTGATCAATAGCTACAAGTACCAACCTTCAAACTACTTCCATGAAATGTCAATTTTGTAACAAGGAATCTCAATCAATTATTAATAACTACAAGCTGTGATTGGGTTGATATCACAGTGTAATGTAAGTAAAGGTCACTCACAACAGCATTTAACCAATAATCCTTGAGACTGAAATGGGTGTTTGTCCAGTGTGTACATGTGTTCAAACTCAGGAAAGAGAGAATGTGACATAAGCAATAGAACAATGCGCTGTGTTGGGATGTGTAAGAAAGGCTTTGCAATCTAATCCCTGAGAGACCAGACAATGACCTGCTGACGAGATCGTGGTGAGGGAGAACGTTACATGAAAAAATAAGACAGGTGCTCTGGAAATAAAAATTTCTATTGATAGTGTCACTGCCATTACAAATTCTTTGTTTGCCCCACTCCCATCAGGGAGGAGGCTATGTAGCATCCATGCCAGGACCATCACATATATATCACTATATACAACCCTGAGGTTCATTTTCTTCTGGGCATACTCAATAAATCTATAGAATAGTAACTATAACAGGATCAATGAAAGATCAACCAGAGTGCAGAAGACAACAAACTGTGCAAATACAAAAAGAAGAAAAATGAACAATAAACAAATAAGCAGTAAATATCGAGAACATGAGATGAACAGTCGAAAGTAAGTCCAGTGGTTGTGGAAACATTTCAATAATGAGGCACGTGCAGTTGATTGGAGTTATCCAGACTCAAAAACAGTTCCTTTCCCCAAGCAGCAAGGCCGATCAACACCTCCAGCCATTAACCCACCCCTCCACACCCCTAACCACAACTACTTTATCATTTCCCGTCAGAGTCACCGTATGTATGTACTCCCGTGTCTGGCGTCACTTACAAAGCAGTCTATGTATTTAAGCTATCTAATGTATTTACATTTATTGTGTTTTTATTAATAATATGTCTATTATCTTATTGTCAGAGAGCTATAGAAAAGTACAGCACAGAAGCAGGCCCATCACCCTCCATACCCCTACCATCCATGTACCTATCCAAACTTTGCTTAAATGTTGAAATCGCGCTTGCATGCACCACTTGCACTGGCAGCTCATTCTACACTCTCACAACCCTCTGAGTGAAGAAGTTTCCCCTCATGTTCCCCTTAAACTTTTCACCTTTCATCCTTAACCCATGACCTCTGGTTGCAGTCCCACCCAGCCTTTCTTTTTGTGTGGTATTGGATCCAGAGTAACAATTATTTTGTTCTCCTTTAAACTTCTGTACTGGAAATGACAGTAAACAATCTGGAATCTTAAACCTTGAATCTTAATTAGTTTGATTGATCTTTACTCGTTCTGAATCTGAACATATAAACATTGTGCACAAGTCTGTAACATTTAAATTTCAAGCTCCCGGATGCTTGTTTTCAATCCAGCAGATTCACACTCCATGACCACACAACTAGACAACACCTTCGGAATATCTGTCTCTTGTCCAGGCACTGTGAAGAGGGATTAACTCAGAGGGAGTGGATAAGGGAAGTTCAACAAAGCAGGTCCACAATCCTACTGGATCCCGCTACGTAAAGACAGTAACAAACCAGTGAGGTTTGAGGAGATGTCATTCTCTCTCAGTGACATGGGTTGTGTGGAGACACAATCCCCTTGTTCTGCGTCACAGAGGAAGGGTACCTGAAGTTACCTTTTCTGCCAGAGTGTGCTGGAATTCTTACACAGAACAAATTGCCCCCAACAATGCTTATGTTCAACCTCCAGAGACCACCCGATCCCTGTCTGTTCTGGAATATCTGCACTGTCCATGTGGTCACATCACCTGGTCCTGAAGCAGCAAGGAGGAATACTTCCAGTGACCGAGAGGACAGCTGAGAGAGGAATCCCATCCCACCTGTCCCAAGAGATGTCACGCTTTTGTCCCATGTCCACAAAATGATTCTATGGTTGCTATTTTAATGTTACAGTCACTTTGAAGTGTAGCTTTTTGAATCATCACCGAGAAAGAGAGAGAGAGTGATCAATCATCGAATACAGAGACCTCTGACAGCCGCCCTCGCTATCTGTGATGTATTGGTAAGTGCTACACTGCAGTTTGCGATATCAGAAAAAGATTGTGTCTGCAAGGCCTAGCAAGGCTGCACACTCAAAGGTGCCTGACTTCAGGCCGAACCTGGACATGTTGAAATGCAGCCAATCAGCGGGATCCAAGAATGGGAACATGTCGCCATGCAGAACCACAGTTTGAGTGCCGCTGTAGATCAAAGACCCTGACAGGATCCCAGACACTCTGAAAAGGAAAATTGGGACATTAGAAGAGGAAGAATTTAACTGCTTCACTGATGAGCTGGGAGAAGTCATCCTCTGGAAACTTCCTGCTGGTCCCTTCCTCCTTCCCTCTCTCCTATGATCCACTATCATATAACCATATAACAATTACAGCACGGAAACAGGCCATCTCGGCCCTTCTAGTCTGTGCAGAACTCTTACTTTCACCTAGTCCCACCGACCTGCACTCAGCCCATAACCCTCCATTGCTTTCCTGTCCATATAGCTATCCAATTTAATTTTAAACGAACCTGCCTCAACCATTTCTCCGGAAGCTCGTTCCACACAGCTACCACTCTCTGAGTAAAGAAGTTCCCCCTCATGTTACCCCTCAACTTTTGCCCTTTAACTCTCAACTCATGTTCTCTTTTTTGAATCTCCTCCACTCTCAATAGAAAAAGCCTATCCACATCAACTCTATCTATCCCCCTCATAATTTTAAATACCTCTATCAAGTCCCCCCTCAACCTTCTATGCTGATTCATTCTTCTCCAGCTCTTGACCTTTCCAAATGGCCTGGCTTTATCTTTCACCTTCTTGCTAGCCTTTTTCCACTCCACCCATCTTTTGATTTCCCCTTTCTTTTCAGTCCTGAAGAAGGATCTTGGCCCGAAACGTCAACTGTTTACTCATTTCCACAGATACTACCTGACCTGCTGAGTTCCTCTAGCATTTGGTGTGTGTTGCTTTGGATTTCCAGCATCTGCAGACTTTCTCATGTTTATCATTTAGATATCTTCGGGATCCGTCTGCAACAGCTCCACATTCAGAGGCAGCCCACCAACAGTCACAATCACAAACTTCATTCTTGCAGCCACCGTACAATTCATTCAATGATCCCAGCTGAGCATCCTCTGACCATGAAAGGGAACTTGACTTCCAACCGTCCAGGCCATGAGGAATCTCTGCCCCACCTTTTTATTAATGAATCTCACCACTGGAACACCCTACAGGATAAAGCTCAGATAATAGAGAGATGCAGATGTGAATGAGTGGCTGAGGGAACAAATTTCGAAGTTCAAAGTGCAGTGGTACCTTTATTAAGAAAGGTACGAATTACACCATATACTACCCTGAGATCCATTTTCTTACAGGCATTCACAGTAGAGTGAAGAAATACAACAAAATCTATGAAAAATTAACCAGAGTTCAGAAGACAACAAACTATGCAAATGCCAATATAAATAAACAGCAATAAATAATGAGAACATGAGATAATGAAATAAAGAGTCCTTAAAGTGAGATCACTAATTGTGGGATCATCTCAATAGATGAGTGTAGTTAGCACCTTTTGTTCAGGAGCCTGATAGTTGTGCGGTAGTAACTGCTCCTGAACCTAGTGGTGAGAGTCCTGAGGCTCCTGTACCTTCTGGGTGGTGGGGTCCCTGCTTTCTTGTGGTCGCACTCGTTGTAGATGTGCTCAGTGGTGGGATGTCTTTACATGTGATGGACTGGGCTGAATACACACTTTCTATTTCTAAACATGGGGATCGGTGTTTCCATTCCAGGCCATCACCAGAGCACGTGACCTTTTGCCAAAAGTCCTGGCAAATGCATATTTTTGTGAAGTTACCATTATTAGAAACTTGATTGGGGATAATTAATCTGTTTGCCTCTAAGAGGCAGTGCTTCAATATTCTAATAAATCCATTCTCTCTGCTGCGTGAAGTTAGTTAACATTTAATGTGATTCATAACGGGTTATTAACAAGTTCTGTAAACATGAATGAAATTCCTCCCTGAAATCCCCATTCTGCAAATTCCTTCAGAGACCAACCGCAGTCTCAGAGCACACTCACAGGCAGTTGTCAGAGATGGGGCTTTTGTCATCATCAGACACACTAACACAGACATTGTTAACGTCAGGGACAGTGACGGGGACTTCATCATCATCAGAGGTACTAACGGGGCCTTTGTCGTCATCAGACACACTAATAGTGACGTGGTCTGTCACGCCTTATTTAGCCCCAAGTGGAAAAAAAGCAAAAGCTGGCCAGAAGTTGTGAAGAAAAAGGATATTTATAAATAGACAATTGAAAGCAAACATTTACAAATGTACAGAGGATTTTTCCACGACACGCTTTGTCGTTAACTTTCCAAAAAACTACTCACCAACCATCAAATCCAGCCTCCACACCCCTCAGCAAAGCCAAACTGAGGGTTTAAATCTGTCCGCATAGGGAGTAGTGCACCTGCTCCCACCAACACAGGCATTAGTTTAGGACACCCAAACTGTCCCTTGGGACTTTTGGAGCTGATCTGCAGTCTACAAACTGATGACACGGTGTGAGTGAAAATAGATGAAACTGTTTGGAATGCCTGTGTCTAGAATCCTTATTTTTATGAATTATAAACCAGTAGAGCATGTTAACAGAAGGGATTGTTTTGATTAGCTAAGCTAGCGATTGTTTTACTGTTGGGGTGTGTAAATAGTGAACTCCCAAGAACTGCAGAATGGGAAGGCAAAGTGTGTGACCTACTGGGGAAACTGGACCAGGGACAGAATGAGAAGGAGTGACTAACCAGGTAAAGGGGCAAGGTTAGAGGGAGAATTAGCATTGCCTACCTGTTCTGTCATATCACACCCTCCCCCCACCACCTCTTCTGGATTGCACAAGGTGGGCAATCGGGAGAGATAGTCTGCCGTGATGTTGTGCTGTCCTGCCTTATAACAGATGTTGAAATGGAATGGTTGTAGAGCCAGGTACCATTTCATAATTAATGCATTGTTGTCTTTTATGGAATGGATCCAGGGAGTGCTTTGTGGTCAGTCTCCAGAATGAATTCTATGCCAAGCAGGTAATACCAGAGGCTCTCCAAGGCCCATTTTATGGCAAGAGCTTCCTTCTCAACAGTGGAACCCCTTGTCTCCCATGGTAGCAGCTCCCAACTAACGTATAACACCTGCTGTTCTTCCCCCTCTTTCCCCTGGGCCCAGACTGCCCCAATCTCCACAGAGGCGTTGAACTGGATGGTGAATGGTTTGGTGAAGTCTGGGTTGCTGAGGACCGGCCGGGAACACAAAACCTCCTTCAGAGTCACAAAGGCTTCCTCACATTCTTTAGTCCACTGGATCAGACTCTTTGCAGACTCCAGCGTCAGTTCTGTTAGTGGGACTGCCAAGGTGGCAAACTGAGGGACTAAAATGGTGATACCACCCAATTAACCCCAGAAAGGACCAGACCTGTTTCTTCATGAGGGGCCGGGGATTATTCTGGTGGGCTCGACTTTGTCAACCAGTGGCTGAATGAGTCCTCGCCCCAGCTGGTAGCCCAGGTACTGTGTCGCAGTGAGGGCCCAGTCGCACCTCTGGATGTTCAGTGTCAAGCCAGCAGCTGCAATCTTCTTCAGTACATCCCTAAGGTGCTTCAGGTGGTCTACCCAACTGGTGCTGAAGATGACCACATCATTCAGGTAGGCCACTCAGCGCTTCTTGCATCCCCTCACCACACGGTCAATCAGTCGTTGAAAAGTCACTGAGCTCCATGGAGCCTGAATGGCATGACGGTGAAATGAAAGGGGCCAAGGTGAGTGCTGAATGTGGTGGACTCATGAGAGCTCTTTGCCACCGGGATTTGCAGAGGTCAAGCACTATTATAAACTTGGCTTGGACCAACCTCTTCAGCAGCTCATCAATCCGCAGCGTGGGGGAGGTATCAAACTTGGAGATGGTGTTGATTTTTCAGAAGTCAATGCAAATCCTCAAATCCCCACACACTCCCACACTCAAACTCTTCTGCTCTCCCACACTCTCTCACACTCTCCCACACACTCCCACACTCACACTCTTCCGCACTCTCCCACTCTCCCACTCTCCCTCACTCTCCTATAGTCTCCCACACTCTCCCACACTGTCATAATGGGGCCGTTGATGGGAGCGGACCCAAATGCAAGACACAGACACTGAAGTACTAGGAACTGGACATGGCACTTGGAACTAGGAGCCTGGGCTTGGACTCCAAGCCAGAGACTGGACCAGGACCTGAAACCTGGGTCTTGCCTCGGGCTCAGACCCCGGATCTAGGCGAAGATATGACGAGGCTTGCATTCTTCGAGATTAGGGTATTTCGAGTCCTGGGTATGGACTCCGAGCCGGAGACTGGGCAAAGACACAGAACCTGGGACTTAACTTGGGCTCGAACTCCAGAACTAGGTGAGGACAAGATGTGGCTACAGGACAAAGAGAGGCAACAGGACTGGACATGAGACTCCTGGACAGGAAAAGGGAACCCCAGCACAGGACGAGGGAACCCCAGCACCGGGCTAGGCAAGGTACTCCTGGGCTGGGCGAGATACATGGATTAGACGAGAACACAAAGCCATGGCTTGGACAGGACAAGGTTCTTGGATCGTGGCTAGGACTGGACGAGACCCTGAAACCTTGACTAGGTCGAGAGAGGGACAGGAATGCAGAGCCTTGGTCGAGGGACAGACAGGAACGCAGAGCCAGGACCCCTCCTTGGAAAAAGGACGTAGGGCCGGGACTCATACACAGAATGCAGAATATGACGAGACGGTTCCCAACACAAAGTAGTGGCAGTTGGCCGGACCTACCTAGAAAAGGCGTGGACACAGAGACAGTTCAAAACAACGATAGACAGTTCCTTATCTTGCTCCGGCGATTGAAATTGACAGCGGTGCAGGCGAGGCAAGGCTTCAGACGAGGCAAAGCAGGCAAGGCGAGGCGAGCTGAGGCCAGGCTTCAAACGAGGCGAGGCAAGGCTTCAGGCGAGGCAACAGAAGGTAGGGGAAGGAAAGGGATTCAGACAGGGTTATAGACAGGAACAATCCAGCAGCCAGAGGCTGAATCCTGAAGGTACTTATGAAGCCAGCCCAAACAAAAATCAGCTGCCTCAACAGAAACTGGGAAAACCGGAAAACCTGGAATAAGGAAATGAACTGGACCGTGAACCAGAATGCAGATTTCACGGACTGGACTATGACACACAGTCTCACACTATCCCACATTCTCCCACACTTTCCTACACTCTTCCACACTCTCTCACATTCTCCCACAGTCTCCCACTCTCCGCTGCTCCTCCACTCTGCAAACCTGCTCTCTGAGAATGGTCTCAACTTTAGTAGATCATTAGCAGAAACTCCTTACGTCCACGTTCAATTCTCTGATGAGGTTCTCCCAGAGCACGAATCCATTCATCAAACAGTTCATAAAATGGAGGTTACGGAGCAGCTTCACAAAATGGCAGCCTCAATTCCTTCAAGCACATGGCAAGAACAAAGACATCTGGCACTGTCCTTGAGCCCATTTGAGTTCAATGTTTCCTTCCCGAGTTGAATGAGCTGAAGATGTTTTACTGATGATACCAATCTGGGAGCTAGTTGGAGCAGTGACCTGACTCAGGTGCTGTCTGTGTGGAGAACGTTTACACGTTCCCTCCATGAGCCTCATGGCAGAACTTGAAGCAAGAAATGAGTTTATGTGATGTCCAGGCAAGGATAGTTTTCAGTTAGTGTGCAGTTAGTCCAGGCAAGGAAGGACTTTGTAGAGCATAGACCACCGTCACCCCCCCAACACCTTTTGTGGGCAGCAGAGCCATTTGACATAGAAGGACAAAATAGGGATGCAAACGAAGTGTTTTACAGTGACACTTACTGTTCGTCTGTTACTTTACAAATTCTGGCTTTTAATGTGGAGATTCAATTGGCTGTAGCTAGCCAGTGCTGCATGCCAGATTTCGAGACGAGAGGTCCCCAGTTCAAATCCAGCCAGCTCCTTGCACACTTTCTGTCCGTCTGGGTTGAGCACAGAGCCAGCAACCCGGCCTCCAAAAAAAAAACAGACAAAAATGCTAAAGAAACGGCAACATCACCACCTGATGCATCACAAGGCATGTAGTCTGTGGGGAGGAAGGAAAATGCAATGCTAGCATTTATTTTGAGAGGTCTAGACAATAAAAACAAGAATGTTATGGTGAGACTTTATAAGGCACTGGTGAGGCCTCACTTGGGGTATTGTGAGTGGCTTTGGGCCCTTATCTTAGACAGGATATGTTGATATTGGAGACCATTCAAAGGAGGTTCACGAAAATGATTCCAGGATAGGCTTGTCACACGAGGAGTGTTTGATGGCTCCAGGACTGTATTCAGAAGAATGATGGGTGACCTCATTGAAACCTATCAAATGTTAAAAGCCCTCAATAGGGTGGATGTGAAGAGGATGTTCCCTGTGGTGGGAGAGTCTAAGACCAGAGGACACAGCCTCAGAGTAGAGGGGTATCCTTTTCGAATGGAGATGAGGAGGAATTTCTTTCATCAGAAAGTGGAGAATCTGTGGAATTCATTGCTACAGGCAGCTGTGTTGGCCAAATCTGCATGTATATTTAAGGCAGAGGTTGATAGATTCTTGATTGTTTGGGGCATGAAGGGATACAGCGTGAAGTCAGGAGATTGGGGCTGAGAGGGAAATGGATCGGCCATGATGAAATGATGGAGCAGACTCGATGGGCCAAATGGCCTAACTCTGTTCCTGTATCTTATGGTCTAATATTTCAGCAATACTTGAGAAATTTTATAGATTTATGGATTGATTAAGCATTCTCATTCATTTAAATAATTCAATACAGGTTGTAAGTGTAAATTTGTGAATTGTGTACATCTTGATGCGACCCTGTGATACACGTGTGCCTCACTGAAAATAAGGACCAAAATTAAAGCTCGCATCTCTTGGCTCTCTTGTTTTTAAAGTGTATTTGTTTAACATTTTGAAGTTACAGAACATAACAGGATGGAGAGTTAGAGAGGGATCTCTGCTTGCAGGATAACCAGTTTAAAGCACATCTATCTCCCACCCCACCTCCAACCCTCCCCACCACTCCCGATCTGGTCAATGGCTTCAGATGATGAACAGTTCAGAGATCAGTCAGTTTATCAATCAGCTATCCCTCGAAACCAGCTTCCCGCCACCAAAAATCAGCGTTGTTAATCATCTTTGCGTTGCTGGGAAGTTTCCCTCCCCAGAGAGTAGTTTTCACACCAACAAGAAGGTAAAGTGACCAGGACCTTAGCAGAGGCCGACGTGCTCCACTGCCTGGGATTGTACTGACTGATAGGACCAGATGGTGCCAGTGAACAACGGTACCAAGGGTGACATCTTCCAGACAGTTAGTTCACAATACGATGTGTTTCTGGCTCCTGGTCACTCCTTTGCTATTCTTGGTGATTCTGACTTGGGGCGGCCTGCAGATAACAAGCACTGAGCTGAACTGAAATCTGCCTGGACTCCTGATTTTGTGTTTTATATTCTGTGTTTTTCACTCACATTTTTGTTGCTGTTTGCACAATTTGTTCCTTTTTTTTGCATTGGGGGTTTGATGTTTTGCTTTGGACAGGTTCCATGGTTTTCCTTGATTCATGGCTGTCTGTGGGGAAGATGAATCTCAGGGTTGTACATTGCATACGTACTTTGATAATAAATGTACTTTGAATTTTTGAATCAGGAGGAGGCCATTTGACCCATCAGCCCATGCTGTCTCTCAACACAATATATTTAATTTGAATATAGATAAATATTTTAAAGAGCTGGGAATGGAGGGTTATGGGGAACAGACACAGAGAGAAGATAAGGCCAGCATCAGTCAGCCATGATCATACTGAATGGTGGGGCAGGTTTGAGGGGCTGAGTGGCCTTCTCCTGCTCCTGGTTTGTGTCACTTCATGCTCCAGTTAATCCCATCTCTCCTCACAAAGAGAAAAGATTAAGCTTTATTTGTCACATGTACATCAAAACATGCAGTGAAATGCATCGTTCATTTCCAATCAGATTGCTAAGGATGTACTGGCAGCAGCCTATACATGTTGGCTTGCTTCTGGCACCAACGTAGGAAGTCCATAACTTACTCACCCTAACCCGGATGTCTTTGGCATGTGGGAGGAAACTGGAGCCATTAGAGCATAACACGTCAGTAGAATTAGGGCAGTACAGTAGGATAGTGGTTAGTACGAAACCTTACAGTACCAGTGACCTGGGTCCAATTCCCACCGCTGCCTGTAAGGAGCTTGTACGTTCTCCCCGTGACCGCCTGGCTTTCTTGTAAGTGCTCCGGTTTCCTCCCACAGTCCAAAGACATACCAGTTGGTAGGTTAACAGGTCATTGTAAATTGCCCGTGATTAGGCTCGGGTTAAATCGGGGGATGCTGGGTGGCATGGCTCGAAGGGTGGCAGGTTCTTTATAAATAATAAATTTGGCCATTTGGCCCACGTAGTCTGCTCCATCATTCCATCATGGCTGATCCATTTCCCTCTCAATCCTATTCTCCTACCTTCTCCCTGTATCCTTTGATGCCCTTACAAATCAAGAACCAATCAACCTCTGCCTTAGATGCCTATACCCAATGACTTGACCTCCACAGCTGTCCATGTCAATGAATTCCAAAGATTCAGTACTCTCTGGCAAAAGAAATTCCCCCTCATCTCCATTCTAAAGGTCATACTCTAATATGGTTCTCTCACTTCAACCCTGCCCCTCCCCTTTGGTTCCTTTGCCACTAACCTACGCAAAGAGACGCTTCAGCACCATCATTATGTGTCATGTTGTATGACATCATCACTATGTGTCCTGTTGTATGACGTGGGCGATCATGGTCACATGGCCATGATTGTTCTTGGCAATGGTATGTCATTGCCTTCTTCTGGGCAGTGTCTTTACAAGACAGGTGACCCCAGCCATTATCAATATCATTATCTCTTCAGACATTGTCTGCCTGGTATCTGCGGTCGCATAACCAGGACTTGTGATACGCACCAGCTGTTCAATCGACCACCCACTACCTGCTCCCATGGCTTGGCATAACCCTGATCTTTGAGGGCGGGGGGGACCACTAAGCAGGTGCTACACCTTACCCAAAGGTGACATGCAGGATAGTGGAGGGCAGGAGTGCCTTATACCTCCTTTGATAGAGACGTATCTCAACCCCGCCACCCACACACAGACCCAGCAGACACAACACTGGCTCAGATCTGGGTGATTTCTACTCCCTGCACCACCCCACTGCAAACTCCAGAAAAAGTCACAATGTTCTACTGTCTGTTAAAACCATTCCCAATGTACATTTGGGCTGGGGTTATCAGGAAATTCTGGGTGCTGTGACTCATATAAACACCTTCACTACCCAGGGAACTAAGTGTTGATGTGTGACACAGTGAGGTGTTTAGAGGAAATTATGGGGTGGGGGAGGGAGTCTGTTTGAAAATATTTGGTGTATCACCTGAAACACTCGCACATTTCTACAGATGTACCATAGACAGCATTCTAACTGGCTGCATCATTGTCTGGTATGGGGGTGAGGGGGCTACTGCACAGGATTGAAATGAGCTTCAGAGAGTTGTAAACTCAGTCAGCTCCATTATGGGCACCAGCCTCCATAGTATCCAGGACATCTTCAAGGAGCGATGCCTCAAAAAGGTGGCATCCATTATCAAGGCTCCTCATCACCCAGGACGTGCCCTCTTCTCATTGCTACCATTGGGGAGGAGGTACAGGAGCATGAAGGCGCACACTCAACGATTCAGGAACAGCTTCTTCCCCTCTGAATGGACATTGAACCCAGAACATTGCCTCAGTTTTTTTTTTAATTTCTGTTTTTGCACTACTTATTTAATTTAACTATTTAATATATACACTTACTGTAATTCAATTTTTTCTATTATTATGTATTGCATTGTACTGCTGCTGCAACGATAACAAATTTTCTAACATATGATGGTGATATTAAACTTGATTCTGATTCAGAATTAGGTCTTATGCAGAGCGCAGTGAGTGTGTGGAAGGTGCTCCCAGGTTCGGTGGTAGAGGCAGATTTATTAGATCAGGGATTCCAACCGTTCTTATGCCATGGACCAAAACACTAAGTTATGGGTCTGTGGACCCCAGGTTGGGAACCCCTGGATTAGAGGAATTGAAGAAACTTAAAGATAGGACAGACTCTTAAAGAATCTTAAACATTTATGGTAGTCACACAGATGATAGAAAAATGCAGGGCTATATGAGAGGGAAGAGTTAGATTGATCTTAAGGTAGGTTAAGAGGTCAACACAACATTGTGGGCTGAAGGGCCTGTACTGTGCTGTGAGGTTCACTGTTCTACATTCTAAATTCTAACTCTAGGGGTGCACCACATCCCTGATCCCTGTGGCCATTGGGATTATTCAGCAAGGAAACCCCAGTGTGACCTTGTACACTGCAGTGGGTCGAAGACTGCAGGACTCAGGAGCGATGTTCTCAGGGTGGAAAGACAGTAGGCAGAAGCCGTTATTACAGGAAGGTAGGAAGGCACCTGCCTCCACCAGCAGGTGGTGGTATGAGGTGGCATTTCCATATTCTGACTGTAGCTGGCACTGGCAATGGTTCAACAGTCTCACACTCCCTGAGCTCCCCAAGGCAAAGAAAATCCAGAGGCAGCTCAGACAACAACAACTTTGGAAATCTCTGCTCCCTTCCCCGGGAACAATCAATAGTCAGCAATTAGCAACAAAGAGACTCCATCACCATAACACTCAGAGGTATTTCGGTATCCTCTCCACTTCCTCACTCCCTCTACCAACTGGAGGTCCTGAGGGGTGGCAGGAAGGGAATTCCCAATGGAGGGCCATAGGAAACCAGTACAGGAGAGGAGCTGGTGGTCGAAGTTCAAAGTTCAAAGTAAATTGTGTTACCATAGAGATTAATTTTCTTGTGGGCATACACAACAAAACTATAGAATAATAGTTATAACTGAATCAATGAAAGACTATCCAACTAGGGTGTTCAACTAGAGTTCAGAAGATAAGAAACTGTGCAAATAGAAATGAAATAAATGATAATAATAAATAAGTAAGCAATAAATATCAAGAACATAAGATGAAAAGTCTATGAAAGTGAGTCCATAGGTGTGAGAACATTTCAATGATGGTGCAAGTTAAGTTGAGTGAGGTTATCCCTTTTGGTTCAAGAGCCCAATAACTGAGGGGTTGTAACTATTCCTGAACCTGGTGGTGCGAGTCCTGAGGCTCCTGCACCTCCTTCCTAGTGGCAGCAGCGAGAAGAGAACATGAGCTGGGTGATGGGGGTCCCTGATGATGGATGCTGCTTTCGTACAACAGTGTTTCATGCAGATGTGCTCAGTGGCTTGGATTGCTTTACCCATGATGTACTGGGCTGAATCCATTACCTTTTGTGGAATTTTCTGTTCAAGGACATTGGTGTTTCCATACCAGCTGTGATGCAGCCAGTCAATATATCCTCCACTACACATCTATAGAAGTTTGTTAAAGTCTTGGATGTCATGATTACAATGAATGGTGGGGCAGGTGAGAGGGGCCAAATTGCCTACTCCTGCTCCTGGTGTCCTGTTTTCAAGGTCCCTGTATTATTCAGTCCTTCTTTAGTCCCTATGTCAATGTACATGTCCCAGACTTGTTACACCTCCCAGAATGCACACCTCACACTTGACAGATCAAATTCCACCTGTCACTGCTCGCCCAGTTTAACAACTGATCGATATCTTTCTGCTTCTTTCAGGTCAGTGGTTGGCCATGTTGCACGTTAGTGATTCTGGTGAAGTGTCTCCCACTCTGTTACAGGTGAAGAGCCTCAGCTTATGAAATTCTTCCCTCTGACCCTACATCAGCCTCCCCAAAACTCTCCGTCACCCTGGTAACCAGCTGTGCTGGGAAATACTACAGGCAAGGGCACCTCAGATCACCGCAGTCCTTCAGTAACCCATTGTTATTTTGCTTTGAACACTGTCAGATTGAACTCCAAGGCCAGCAGTCAGACCATGAACATCTCCATTTCTCCCCCAATATCTCTCGATCCTGCCGCTATCTCCAAGATGAGGCCACCCTCAGCGTGGAGGAGCAACACCTGATAATTCTGCCTGGGTAGCCTCCTACCTGACGGTGTGAATATTGATTTCTCCTTCCATTAAAAAAATTCTCCCTTTTCCTCTTCCTCTATTCCCCAGTCTGACCTTTTACCTCTTACCTGTCTATCACCTCGCCCGGGTTCCCTCCTTCCTTTTCTCCTGTGGTGCACTCTCCTCTCCTATCAGATTCCTTCCTCCCCAGCCCTTGACCTTTCCCACCCACCTGGCTTCACCAATAGAAACATAGAAACATAGAAAATAGGTACAGGAGTAGGCCATTCGGCCCTTCGAGCCTGCACCACCATTTATTATGATCATGGCTGATCATCCAACTCAGAACCCTGCACCAACCTTCCCTCCATACCCTCTGATCCCCGTAGCCACAAGGGCCATATCTAACTCCCTCTTAAATATAGCCAATGAACCGGCCTCAACTGTTTCCTGTGGCAGAGAATTCCACAGATTCACCACTCTCTGTGTGAAGAAGTTTTTCCTAATCTCAGTCCTAAAAGGCTTCCCCTTTATCCTCAAACTGTGACCCCTCGTTCTGGACTTCCCCAACATCGGGAACAATCTTCCTGCATCTAGCCTGTCCAATCTCTTTAGGATTTTATACGTTTCAATCAGATCCCCCCTCAATCTTCTAAATTCCAACGAGTACAAGCCTAGTTCATCCAGTCTTTCTTCATATGAAAGTCCTGCCATCCCAGGAATCAATCTGGTGAACCTTCTTTGTACTCCCTCTATGGCAAGGATGTCTTTCCTCAGATTAGGGGACCAAAACTGCACACAATACTTCAGGTGTGGTCTCACCAAGGCCTTGTACAACTGCAGTAGTACCTCCCTGCTCCTGTACTCGAATCCTCTCGCTATAAATGCCAGCATACCATTCACCTTTTTCACCGCCTGCTGTACCTGCATGCCCACTTTCAATGACTGGTGTATAATGACACCCAGGTCTCGTTGCACCTCCCCTTTTCCTAATCGGCCACCATTCAGATAATAATCTGTTTTCCTATTTTTGCTACCAAAGTGGATAACTTCACATTTATCCACATTAAATTGCATCTGCCATGAATTTGCACACTCACCCAACCTATCCAAGTCACCTTGCATCCTCTTAGCATCCTCCTCACAGCTAACACTGCCGCCCAGCTTCGTGTCATCCACAAACTTGGAGATGCTGCATTTAATTCCCTCATCCAAGTCATTAATATATATTGTAAACAACTGGGGTCCCAGCACTGAGCCTTGCGGTACCCCACTAGTAACTGCCTGCCATTCTGAAAAGGTCCCGTTTATTCCCACTCTTTGCTTCCTGTCTGCTAACCAATTCTCTATCCACATCAATACCTTACCCCCAATACCATGTGCTTTAAGTTTGCACACTAATCTCCTGTGTGGGACCTTGTCAAAAGCCTTTTGAAAATCCAATTATACCACATCCACTGGTTCTCCCCTATCCACTCTACTAGTTACATCCTCAAAAAATTCTATGAGATTCGTCGGACATGATTTTCCTTTCACAAATCCACGCTGACTTTGTCCGATGATTTCACCGCTTTCCAAATGTGCTGTTATCACATCTTTGATAACTGACTCCAGCAGTTTCCCCACCACCGACGTTAGGCTAACCGGTCTATAATTCCCCGGTTTCTCTCTCCCTCCTTTTTTGAAAAGTGGGGTTACATTAGCCACCCTCCAATCCTCAGGAACTAGTCCAGAATCTAACGAGTTTTGAAAAATTATCACTAACGCATCCACTATTTCTTGGGCTACTTCCTTAAGCACTCTGGGATGCAGACCATCTGGCTCTGGGGATTTATCTGCCTTTAATCCCTTCAATTTACCTAACACCACTTCCCTACTAACAAGTATTTCGCTCAGTTCCTCCATCTTACTGGACCGTCTGTCCCCTACTATTTCTGGAAGATTATTTATGTCCTCCTTAGTGAAGGCAGAACCAAAGTAATTATTCAATTGGTCTGCCATGTCCTTGCTCCCCATAATCAATTCACCTGTTTCTGTCTGTAGGGGACCTACATTTGTCTTTACCAGTCTTTTCCTTTTTACATATCTATAAAAGCTTTTACAGTCAGTTTTTATGTTCCCTGCCAGTTTTCTCTCATAATCTTTTTTCCCCTTCCTAATTAAGCCCTTTGTCCTCCTCTGCTGAACTCTGAATTTCTCCCAGTCCTCAGCTGAGCTACTTTTTCTGGCTAATTTGTACGCTTCTTCTTTGGAATTGATACTATCCCTAATTTCTCTTGTCAGCCACGGGTGCACTACCTTCCTTTGTTTATTCTTTTGCCAAACTGGGATGAACAATTGTTGTGTTCATCCATGCGATCTTTAAATGCTTGCCATTGCATATCCACCGTCAACACTTTAAATGTCATTTGCCAGTCTATTTTAGCTAATTCACGTCTCATACCTTCAAAGTTACCCCTCTTTAAGTTCAGAACCTTTGTTTCTGAATTAACTATGTCACTCTCCATCTTAATGAAGAATTCCACCATATTATGGTCACTCTTACCCAAGGGGCCTCTCACGACAAGATTGCTAATTAACCCTTCCTCATTGGTCAAAACCCAGTCTAGAATAGCCTGCTCTCTAGTTGGTTCCTCGACATGTTGGTTCAAAACCATCCCGCATACATTCCAAGAAATCCTCTTCCTCAGCACCTTTACCAATTTGGTTCACCCAATCTACATATAGATTGAAGTCACCCATTATAACTGCTGTTCCTTTATTGCAATCACCTTCCAGCTAGCCGCTTTCCCCTCCCCCACCATTTTGTTTTGGTGTTCTCCCACTTTCCTTCCCAGTCCTGAAGAAGAGTCTTGGCCCAAAACATTGACTGCTCATTCATTTTCATAGATCTGCCTGACCTGCTGAGTTCCTCCACCATTTTGTGTGTGTTGCTTATCTTCCCCTGATGTAGACAGTCTCTGTTCACGTTGACAATTACAGTAACATCCTATGTGATTTAACACAATGAGGGCAAGGTTCCTTGTAAGCATCAGATCAGTTGTGAAAAATTACCTGGCAGATCTCCCAGAACCTTGGGTGGGAATTGCTTGTAGATCTTTCAGTGTTGTGACTTGAATGATGGGAAGCCCATCCTTGCTAGCAACCTTTAGAGGTAGGATGGCAAATTCTTTGTGTTTCTGTGATAAACATCTCACTCCTTACACACACCATCAACTGCGATGGCCACAGTGCCAGGGCTGAGGAAGGAGAATGTGAACAATGTTCTGATATCTGTCACTCTACCACCTCTGAAGCAAGGATTATCAGATCTTCTGATGAACATCTTTGAAACTGAAGGAGCAGACATTATGTGATGTGTTTGTCTGTTTATCAAAATGGCCAGTGATGTCTTATTCATTCATTGTGTGCCGTGTCAAATGATGAGGGCAATCATGGTCTTTGACAACAGTTGTTCTTGGCAAATTTTTCTACAGCAAAATTTGCCATTGCCTTCTTCTGGGCAGTGTCTTTAGAAGACAGGTGACCCCAGCCATTACCAATACTCTTCAGAGATTGTCTGCCTGACATCAGTGGTCACATAACCAGGACTTGTGATGTGCACCGACTGCTCATACGACCATCCACCACCTGCTCCAATGGCTTCCTGTGACCCTGATGGGGTGGGGGGAGGTGAAGGGGCTAAGGAGGAGCTACACCTTGCCGAAGGGTGACCTGCAGGCGTCCCAAGGGAAGGAGTGCCTTACACCTCCTTTGGTAGAGATGTACCTCCAACGTGCCAAGTGTTCTGTGTCCCATGTTCTATGATCTATGTTCTGTGTTCCATGTACTGTGTTCCATGTCCTATATTCTATGTCCTGCATTCTATGCTCTAGGTTCTATGTCTGTGCCTATTCTGAGTCCATTTCATCTCTAATGCAATTGGCACCAGTTCTGATTTCCAGGACAGTCTGAAGCAGGGTTGTATATGGTGATATATCTGTCCTTTGATAATAAATTTACTTTGAACTTTAAATACTAGTGGGCATAAGGTTAAAGTGATAGGGGGAAAGCTTAGAGGAAACGTATGAGATAATAGAGTGTTGGGTGCCTGAATGCACTGCCAGGCGAGGTGGTGGAGGGGGCTGGAGACTGGGGGTCCTTAACGATGGATGCCATCTTTTTGAGCCATCGCTCCTTGAAGATGTCTGGATGCTGGGAGGCTGGTGCCCATGATGGAGCAGTCTGGGTTTACATCTGGGTTGTTATTAACAAAAGAAGTCATAACCGTATCTGGGTGGTTATTAACAAAAATGGGCCCAGCTCCCCCTCGGCCGGGAGCTGCCTGCATTATTTAAACCTCAGTGATGGACGCTTGCTACGGGGTGCAATTTCTCACAATCTGTCTGCAGCCACACTTGCTGGGAGATTGGGTTTCAATAATACATGTAATCATCAGAGGTAAAGCAGCACAAAATTTGCACACTTATTCATGCCTGCCTCTTTATCCTCACCTGTGGGAACAGTCAGAACAAAGTGAAAATCCCGGGATGGAGCCTCCTGATACCAATGGGATGGGTGAAGGTTGATCATCTCCCTCCAGGTTTCACTTCATCCAAAGTGAGATAAAGAGAATCAAATGGAGAGGATGAACAGGCTCTGCTGTGTTTGTAAGACCATAAGGTATAGGAGCAGAACTAGGCTGCCCCACCATTTCATCATGGCTGATCTATTTTCCCTCAGCTCCAATCTCCTGTCTTCTCCCCATATCCCTTCATTTCCCAACTAATCAAGAGCCTATCAACCTCTGCCTTAATGATACCCAATGACCTGTCCTCCACAGCTCCCTGTGGCAATGAAATCCACAAGGCTCACCAACCTCTGGCTAAAGAAATTCCTCCCCATCTCCATTCTAAATGGACGCTTCTCTATCCTGAGGCTGTGCCCCATGGCCCTAGACTCTCCCACCACAGGAAACATCCACCGGGGTTTAGGACAGCAGTCAAGGTCCTCCATCGCTCTCTGTCCTTGGCCATCCAAACCAATTTTGGTCTTTGCCTTCTCAGTGTTCAGGGCTTCCTTCTTTGTGCTGGTTGCTTCCCCTCAGTTTTCACAGTCAGTCATGCAAGTCCCTGGTCAATCCTCAGAAATACCTTCGCACACAGATATAGAAGGATTCTTCATTACTGTTTCCGTAACAATTTTGTTTTACCAGTCTGAGCTGAACCCCCCGAACCCGGAGGACCAGTGGACCACTCTTTGTCTGGACTTTGCTCTTTGACCTGCTTGGCATGGGTGACCCTACCACGAGTTAAAGCACCAGGCCCTGACTGCAGCCAGCACTGCTCTCTGGATCATTGATGAACTCAAGTCTCCAAACCCTGTGACAAGGGTGTGATCCTCTTGGAGGGTGAGACTGCTGTACCACAGAGGAAAGTGTGGCATGAATGATTTGCCCACTTGGTATGATACAGATGAAGGGGCTGTCAAGATGGCTGAGGAGGCTCACATCTCTGCCCATAGCATCTGCTCGACTTCAGCGTCACCAAGCGAACAAGGACGCAATCATCATGAGGGAATGTTGGAGATGGATTGGACACATGATGAGAAGAGAGGCCACCTCCATCATCAAGACAGCACTTCATTGGATCCCCGAGGGGTGTAGGACGCATGGGAGACCAAAGACATCTTGGCACCGTACCCTAGAACCAGAAATCAGGGCTCTGAACCACACCTGGGGCACAAGAGAGAAGATGGTCAAGGACAGAGACGAAGGACCTTCATTACTGCTCTGTGGAATGTAGGTTGCATCACCATCTGGCCTGGAGAAAAAGCTGCAGAAAGTTGCAAACTCAGCCAGCATCATCATGGACAATGGCCCCCCAGCATCAAGTACAGTGTCAAAAGGCAATGCCTCAAAAACCAGGCATCCATCATTAAGGGCCCCCATCACCCAGGACATAATGCTTCAGGAGCCTGATGGTTATAGGGTAATAACCGCGAGTAACCAAAAGGTGGTGCAGACTTGATGGGCTGAGTGGCCTAATTCTGCTCCCATGCCTTACGTCTCATTGTTCTGTACCTCCTGCCCAATGGTCGTAGCGAGAAGACAGCATGGCCTGGTTGGAGGGGTCTTTGATGATGGTTGCTGTACCTTGCGGTAGAGCTCCGTGTGGGTGCGCTCAGTGGTGGGGAGGGCTTTGTCTGTAATGAACTGGGCTGTATCCATCTCTTCCATACCAGGCCGAGATGTAAACAGTCAGGATACTCTCCACTGTGCATCTGAAGAAGTTTAAAGTCTATAGAAGTTTAGAAATATAGAACCCTTCCTGGTTAATTCTCTCCTGTAAATGGACAAGAGTGAATATTGTTTGGGCTAGAAATAGGAGTGGGCTAGCCCAGACGGAAACCTATCGAATGGTGAAAGGCCTCAATAGAGTGGATGTAGAGAGAATGTTTCCTGTGGTGGAGGAGTCTAAGATCAGGAGACTCATCCTCAGAATAGAGGGACGTCCATTTAGGATGGAGATGAGGAGCAATTTCTTTAGCCAGAGGGTGGTGACTCTGTGGAATTTGTTGCCACAGGTGGCTGTGGAGGCCAAGTCATTGGGTATATCTAAGGCAGAATGTTGACAGGTTCTTGATTCCTCAGGGCATGAAGAGATACGGGGTGAAGGCAGGAGACTGGGGCTGAGAGGGAAAATGAATCAGCCATGATGAAATGGTGGAGCAGACTTGATGGTCCAAAGGGATTAATTCTTCTCCTATACCTTATGGTCTTATGTATTGTCCTCTTACCCCCTTAGAGCTTTTCCAAACCCATGACCCAATGTTGTCCGGCACTTTACAGAGATCACAAAAACTGCTGCCTACAAATGGCAGGAGGAGATTGTTTGAGGGAAGGGTGAGGACCCAGTCACCGTGTTTAAGAAGCTAATGTGGGGGCAGTTTGCATAGAATCAGGGTACACTTCACCTCTCCCACCTCCCCCAACCACCCACCTTCTCCCTCACCTGGTATCACCTATCATCTGCTTGTACTCGTTCCTTTCCAGTTCTGGTCAAGGGTCTCGTCCCAAAATACTGACTGCTTATTCCCCTCCATAGATGCTGCATAGCGGCCATATTTCATTGGGAGTTTGAGGAGGTTTGGTGCGTCACCAAACACTCTCACAAATCCCTACAGACATTCTTGCTGCATCACTGTCTGGTATGGAGCGGGGGCACTGCATAGAATTGGAACAAGCTGCAGAGGGCTACAGCCTCAGCCAGCTCCATCCTGGACACCAACATCTCCAGTACTGAGGAGGTTTTCAAAAGACGATGCCCCAAAAGGTAGCATCCAGCATTAAGGACCCCCATCATCGAGGACATGCTCTCTTCTCATTGTCACCGTTAAGGAGGTGGCGCAGGAACCCTTCAGGAATTTCAGGAACAACTTTTTTGCCTCTTCCATCAGATTTCTGAATGGACAATGAACCCATGTACACTACCTCACTTTTTGCAGTAATTACTTAATTAAATTTTATATATATATATACTTCTTATTGTAATTTATATTTTTAGTATTATGAATTGCAATGTACCGCTGCCACAAAACAAGCAATTTCACAACAGCATGGAATGTCCTGCTGGGGTGGTTGAAGAGGAAGATACATTAGGGACATTTAAGAAACTCTTAGACAGGCACAGGGATGACAGAAAAAGAAGAGCTCTGTAGGAGGGCAGCACAGCATTATGGGCCGAAGGGTCTGCACTCTGCTATAATGTCTTATGTTCTAAAATGGATGCAATATGGCTAAATGGACATTGTGTTGAATATAAGAAGGTTGGCACAGAGGTAGTGTGTCAAAGGACCAGCTTCCGTGCTGTATGAACCCATGGCTGTGACATCCGGCTTGGCTCCTGAAAAAAACACAAATAATTGAAATATTCCTAGCAACACTTAAATCTCTCATTAAACCTTCCCACAGGCTGCTGACCAGAACTGCAGACAGCAGTCTGGATGAGAAATCAAAACCGGATTACTGGTATACATCTGATACCGGTAACGTTGAGGGCAGAGCAGGTTATCAGAGGTCTCCTGCTTTGTCTGGAAGTCAGTGGCTGGATGTTCTCTGCTCTACAAATTCTGGAGGATTTTGAATAAAACCGAGACGATTATTCCTTGCTATATTGACGCAGAGATTTATTCACTGCCCCCAAGATGTTATTATCTGGAGAGCTGGAACTAGAAACCCTCCCATTTTACAGGAAAAGTACAAAATTAAACACCTTGATAAAATATTCATAGTCTGTGGTTGGTGTGTTGATTGTAGTTTTTCATTTCTCTTGTTAGATGATGTCACCTCAAGGGAGGAAGTTGGTTTATTATTCACTGGTTGAACCCAAGGCTGAGATTAGACACAGAATATTGATAATTGGAACAAAGAAAATGTTAGTGAAGGGATGAGTATGAATCACTAAATACTTTTAAATTACCACACACCTCCAATTTGTTGGCTGTGAACATGCAGACATATTTGAACTTTATGTTCTGGAGGTGGCATTGATTGATTGATTTTGAAGTTCAAAGTTCAAAGTACATGTAGACCATAAGACCATAAGAATTTGATGCAGATTTAGGCCATTTGGCCCATTGAGTCTGCTCTGCCATTTCATCATGGCAGATCCATTTTCCCTCTCAGCCGCAGTCTCCTGCCTTCCCCCTATATCCTTTCCTGTCCTGACTAATCAAGAACCTATCAACCTCTGCCATCAATATATATAATGACTTGGCCTCTGCAGCCATCTGTGGCAATGAATTCCACAGATTCACCACTCTCTGGTTGAAGAAAACACAAAGCCGGGAGCAGGCCCACAGCTTCAGACTCGGTTCATCACACAGTGGGGCAAATCATTAGGGAGCTTGCAGACATGAAGCCCAGAGCAGCCAGAGCAGGCCCACAGTGACACAGCCTCAGTGCCATGGAGGGAGGAGTAAACATTGCAAATCAGCGACTAGAACTGGCTTAACCTTCGCCTAGAAACCCCGACACCCAGCCTTTTCAATCCATCTGGCCTGGTGTTTAAATCATCCCTCGCTGTAGAACCTAGGCACTGTCACACCAATACGCTCTGGGCTTGGACCCCATCGCCTTAAACAGAAATGGTTTACCTATTGATGATTGAGATACTGTGCGGAATAGGTCCTTCCAGCTCTTCGAGCTGCGCTGCAATCCCCCGATTTAATCCCAGCCTAATCATGGGACAATCTACAATGACCAATGATTCTACCAACTGGTACACCTTTTGACTGTGGGAGGAAACAAGAACACCCGGAGGAAACCCATGTAGACACGGGGAGAACACACAAACTTGCTTACAGGCAGCAGCAGGAATTGAACCCGTGTCACTGGTTCTGTAAAGCGTTGTGCTAACCACTATGCCTGTCTGCCGTCCACCGAAATTGGCTTGGTATAAGGAGACGGGGTGATGGAGATTTGTGTCTGTGGTTGGAACGGTGCTTGTTATCTAGATTTGGGTATGAAAATAGGAGGTAAGATTGGTCCATTCACAGATAATTCAGAAACCATTATGTTGTTGGTGTGAAAGTATGTATTGAACTTGGTATTTTTGTAACCGTTTGATGTGACAAAATGGAGTTGTACAAATCCCAGAGTGCTAAGCTAATTTGTTGCAATATACGTACGTGACTACAAGAAATGTGCTTACTAAAGGAATACGTGACTACAAGTCCCAATGCACTGAACATTGTGCAAGGATAAGGAAGTAGCACAGAAGAGTGAACTGCGGATGACGTATTACAATAAATGTATCAGAAAGACTGAGCTCACCGGAAATAGCAACCTCGCCTTGTTTTCCTGTACAAAAGGAACACTTTATAAATGGTATGTTGGAAGCCCCCTACCATCCTTGGTGGGAGTGGAGGTGAACTTGCCCAGTGTGCTTGATAAAGATTCACTCAGTGCTGATATTGTGTTTGTGAGACTTAGCAGAAAGATACTCAATATTGCATGAGAGGAGTGCCATAGATAGTGTAGTGGTTCTGATAAATTGGTACATTAGGCACTGCATCTTCAGAAGGAACTAAGTTCCAGTAAGTGTGAGGTGATGGACTAATAAGGGGGGAACATGCCTGGGGAATGGTGGAGCCTCCAGTCAGTCCCACACTGGAAATACTGACTGGTAAGTCCCACACCAGGAGTGATGATTGGTCAGTCCCACACCAGGGGCGACAACCGATCAGTCCCACACCGGGAGTGACTACCGGTCAGTCCCACACCGGGAGTGAGGACCGGTCAGTCCCACACCGGGAGTGACAACAGATCAGTCCCACACCGGGCATGACGACCAGTCAGTCCCACACCAGGAGTGACGACCGATCAGTCCCACACCGGGAGTGACAATTGGTCAGTCCCACACCGGGAGTGACTACCGGTCAGTCCCACACCGGGAGTGAGGACCGGTCAGTCCCACACCGGGAGTAACAACAGATCAATCCCACACCGGGAGTGACGACCGGTCAGTGTCACACCAGGAGTGACGACCGGTCAGTCTCACACCGGGCGTGAGGACCGGTCAGTCCCACACCGGGAGTGACGACCGGTCAGTCCCACACCGGGAGTGACGACCGGTCAGTGTCACACCGGGAGTGACGACCAGTCAGTCCCACACCGGGAGTGACGACCGGTCAGTCCCACACCGGGAGTGACGACCGATCAGTCCCACACCGGGAGTGACAATTGGTCAGTCCCACACCGGGAGTCAGTCCAGACCAATGGACTGCTGGATTGTGCGGCCACCTTGATTTCATGCTGAGGGAATATTTGCAATTTAGTAATCACTTGAACATTTAATAAAGAATAATTTCTTGTGACAATCGTTAACTTGGCGTGGGGATTTATTTTAGAGTACATTTCTCCAGAATCACCAGTGAAGATAAACACCTTTTCCTGGAGTTCCAGACAACTTGTCACTGCTGGTCAACAGTAACTGGACTTGCGAGGCTGAACTTGTGACCATTTGTCCTCAATGGGGTGCTGGCCCAGCTGCAGTCCTGGACCTGGTGATCTTTCCACAGATGCTGCCTGACCATAGGAATATTCTATGGGAGTTCTGTTTTTATGGTTGGGAGGGGTACGTCGGACTGTGGTCTGGGTGCAGGTTGATGCAGTTTAGCATGGGTTAGATGGGCTGAAGAGCCTGTTTCTGAGCTGTCCCTTTGACAGAATATGGAAGCTACAGAGTAAGTGATAGAAAAGTTAGTCAAAGAGGGAAGCATCTTGGAATTAGAACTGGAACAGGACTTGGTCAGTTATTGTTACATGTACTGAGATACGGTGAAAAGCTTGTTTTACAGACTGCTTATACAGTGCAAGAAGAGATATCTGAATAATTAGTTGAAGAGAAGGACTAGTTCAAGTGCAGGTTGATGGAATAAGGCACAACAATAACTTAGCATGGACTAGATGGGCTGAAGGGCCTGTTTCTGTGCTGTAGTGCTCTATGACTCTATAATATAGCAGAAGACACACATCACCTCTTACTTCAGCATTGAATTCTGGGCCCGGCAGTCACAGTGAATGTTACTGGGACTCTCCGCCAGGTGCCAACGTCCGGCGCTGGTTGTTACAGAGGTGCGATGCTGGTTAAAGCTGAGGCGGGACTGCAGTCACTGCTGTGTCTTTGCATCTGGTTCAGTAATATGGAGGCCGCTTCCCTTTGAAGAATATCATGTACGGTTGTGGCCCAGTCCAGAAGGCTGTAGGGAAGTAGAGCTATTCTGGGGAGCTACTTTTTGCGTAGCCAATTATTTACAGAGGACTAAAGCTGTGATGTTCACAGTGACCATGGGCAGTGGTATGCCACTGAAGTGTTTGTACCTCACGGGATACTGTGAGCTTCCGGAAGGTCACCAAGCTGAAACATTAACACGTTTTGCTTTGCGCAGTTCCATGTCAAATGCTGAGTGTTTCGTTCCTTTCTAGAACTCATGAGCCGTTAATTCAGACAAACTGTAAACACCGTCAATATTAATGCAAAACACAAAACACTTTCTTAAATAGTTATGGAATCGGGAATTACTTCGGCACAGAAACAGTCCCTTCTGTTCGTCTAGTCTGTGCCAGACTATTATTCTTCCTGGTCTCATTGCATTGCCCTGCAGCTAGAGTGTAATCCTCCTACCCATGTACCTATCTCAACTCCTCTCAAACGTTGAAATCGAGCCCGGATTCTCCAGTTGTGCGGACAGCTCGTTCCACCCTCTGAGTGAAGAAGTTTCCCTTCGTGTTCCCCTTAAACTTCTCACCTTTCACCCTTAACCCGTGGCCTCTAGCTGCAGTCTCACTCAGACTCAGTGGAAAAACCTACTTGCATTTACCCTATGGATGCCCCTCATAATTTTGTATACCTCTATCAAATCTCCTCTCATTCTCCTACATTCCAGAGAATAAAGTCCTAACCTATTCAATCTTACCCTGTAACTCAGGTCCTTCAGACCCAACAACATCCTTGTAAATCTTCTATCATATTGATCCCTTTCCTGTAGGTGGGTGACCAGAACTGCACACGATATCCAGGATGGAAGAATTTCGTAAGCGCATAAGCTATACTGCAGGAGCAGAATTCGGCCCTTTGGCCCATGGAGTCTGCTCCTCCATTCCATCATGGCTGATTTATTTTCTCTTTCAACCCCACTTTCCTGCCTTCTCTCCGTAACATTTGACTCCCCTACTAATGAAGGACCTATCAACCTCCACTTTAAATACATCCAATCACTTGTCCTCCACAGCCGTCTGTGGCAACCAATCCCACAGACTGACCACCCTCTGGCTAAAGAAATTCCTCCTCATTTGTGTTCTAAATGGACATCTTTCTATTCTCAGGCTGTGCCCTCTGGTCCTCGACTCTTCCACTTTAAGAAACATCCTCTATCTATCCACTTTATCTCTGCTTTTCAATATTCAATAGGTTTCAGATGAGATCCCATCGTTCTTCCAAACTCCAGTGAGTACACGCCCAGAGCCATCAATCGCGCCTCATATGTTTCATTCTGGAGATCATTCTCCTTAATCTAATGACGCTCCCAGTTCTAAATGTCAGCAAATCTCTGAAATGGCAGCACAGTTGGGGCTCTGCTTCTTTAGCCCTTTGAAGCCAGTCCATTACATTCACCAGGTATCATAATAGGCCACAGAAAGCTGACCAGGTTCCCCAGTGAGGCAATGGATACGTAATTCAGCTCCAGATTCACACTATTGGGCACAGGAAGGCACTGTGTGAATCCACAAACACATTAAACAACCCAGCTGACAGCAACTTGCGGTTACCTCTTCTATGTGTGTCCCGTTAGAACACCTGTCTTGTATAATCTTGCATTCCCACACAAAATAAATTTGTAGCACTAGATGGCCAGGTGTTTGTTAGAGTACTGGTAGGAATTCAGTCTACCCTGGATTGATGTGAATCGAGAAAACAGAATCACTGCAGACTTGGTCCCCTGTGGAGGCCGTAACCTGTAACAGACTTGGTCCCCTCTGAAAGTTGTAACCTGTAACAGACTTGGTCCCCTGTGAAAGTTGTAACCTGTAACAGACTTGGTCCCCTGTGAAAGTTGTAACCTGTAACAGACTTGGTCCCCTCTGAAAGTTGTAACCTGTAACTGGCCAGGTCCCCTGTGAAAGTTGTAACCTGTAACAGACTTGGTCCCCTGTGGAGGCCATAACCCGTAACTGGCTTGGTCCTCTGTGGAGGGAGTTACCTGTACCAGGCCAGATCCTCCCTGGAGGCAGTTCCCTGTGGAGACAGTTCCCTTTAACAGGCTTGGTGTTCTGTGGAGACAGTAACCTGTCGAACTATCGTCCCTTGGTTTCACAGTTCACTGCTCTTGACCAGCTGACAGGACCTTCATTTCATGTCATTGTCAGCAAAGATGCTGAAGGAGCAGAACTGGTAATGACACAGCTAATCTCCCACACACACACACACACACACACACGCGGCGGAGTGGGAAGCTCCAATGTTCTCAGGGATTGTGCTCAGTAATTGAGATATCTTAGCTACAAGTTAAAGAAAAAATATTGATCAGCTGAAGAGAAAAGATGCAGGAGAAATTGAAAGGAACAGGGAAAAAAAGATTTGTATTCCTATGTCACCTTTCAGAATCAATTTTCGCACAATAGCTTCTTACAAACCACATTGTGGTAGCATCCAGGTCAGCTATTTGTGTTGATGAACTTGTCTCAAAGTTTTAAGTACATTGATTATTGAAGTATGTATACATTCTACAACCTTGACATTCATGTCCTGACAGGCAGCCACAAAAGAAAGAAACCCATAAGAACCCATAAGAAATGGAGGCTACCAAACAGCCAATGTGCAGAGAGAGAAGAAAACAGATCATGCAAGCGTCAACCACAAGCAATTAGCCTTCTGAACTGAAAAGAGAGTCAGAGACCCATTGGTCAGTGCAGAGCTGAGAAAACATCCCGGAGCCGTGAGCTGAACTGACTCATCCCTCGCCTCGAGGATGATTGTGGATAGGTTGAGAGAGCTAAGGCTTTTCTCTTTGGAGCGAAGGAGGATGAGAGGTGACATGATAGAGATGTACAAGATGATAAGAAGCATAAATGGAGTGAATAGCCAGTAATATTTTCCCAGGGTGGAAATGGCTAATACAAGGTGTGTAATTTTAAGGTGATTGGAGGGAAGTGTAGGGGGGATGTCAGAGGTAGTTATTTCACACAGGGACTGTTGGGTGTGTGGAATGCCCTGCCAGGGGTGTTGGTAGAACAGGATGCATTAAGATAGTTAACAGACTCTTAGATAGGTATATGGATGATAGAAAAATGGTTTATATGAGGGGGGAAGGAGTAGATTAATAGAAACCATAGAAACTACAGCACAGAAACAGGCCTTTTGGCACTTCTTGGCTGTGCCGAACCATTTTCTGCCTAGTCCCACTGACCTGCACACAGACCATATCCCTCCATACACCTCCCATCCATGTATCTGTCCAATTTATTCTTAAATGTTTAAAAAAGAACCCGCATTTACCACCTCGTCTGGCAGCTCATTCCACACTCCCACCACTCTCTGAGGGAAGAAGCCCCCCCAATGTTCCCTTTAAACTTTTCCCCCCTCATCCTAAACCCATGTCCTCTGGTTTTTTTCTCCCCTTGCCTCAGTGGAAAAAGCCTGCTTGCATTCACTCTATCTATACCCATCATAATTTTATATACCTCTATCAAATCTCCCCTCATTCTTCTACGCTCCAGGGAATAAAGTCCTAACCTATTCAACCTTTCTCTGTAACTGAGTTTCTCAAGTCCCGGCAACATCCTTGTAAACCTTCTCTGCACTCTTTCAACCTTATTTATATCCTTCCTGTAATTTGGTGACCAAAACTGAACACAATACTCCAGATTCAGCCTCACCAATGCCTTATACAACCTCATCATAACATTCCAGCTCTTATACTCAATACTTTGATTAATAACGGCCAATGTACCAAAAGCTCTCTTTACGACCCTATCTACCTGTGACGCCACTTTTAGGGAATTTTGTATCTGTATTCCCAGATCCCTCTGTTCCACTGCACTCCTCAGTGCCTTACCATTAACCCTGTATGTTCTACCTTGGTTTGTCCTTCCAATGTGCAATACCTCACACTTGTCAGTATTAAACTCCATCTGCCATTTTTTAGCCCATTTTTCCAGCTGGTCCAAGTCCCTCTGCAGGCTCTGAAAACCTTCCTCACTGTCTACTACACCTCCAATCTTTGTATCATCAGCAAACTTGCTGATCCAATTTACCACATTATCATCCAGATCATTGATATAGATGACAAATAACAATGGACCCAGCACTGATCCCTGTGGCACACCACTAGTCACAGGCCTCCACTCAGAGAAGCAATTCTCTACCACCACTCTCTGGCTTCTTGCATCGAGCCAATGTCTAATCCAATTTACCACCTCTCCATGTATACCTAGCAACTGAATTTTCCTAACTAACCTCCCATGCGGTACCTTGTCAAAGGCCTTACTGAAGTCCATGTAGACAATATCCACTGCCTTCCCTTCATCCACTTTCCTGGTAACCTCCTCGAAAAACTCCAATAGATTGGTCAAACATGACCTACCACGCACAAAGCCATGTTGACTCTCCCTAATAAGTCCCAGTCTATCCAAATGCTTGTAGATTCTCTCTCTTAGTACTCCCTCCAATAACTTACCTACTACCTACGTTAAACTTACTGGCCTATAATTTCCCGAGTTACTTTTTGATCCTTTTTTAAACAACGGAACAACATGAGCCACTCTCCAATCCTCCAGCACTTCACCTGTAGACAGCGACATTTTAAATATTTCAGCCAGGGCCCCTGCAATTTCAACACCAATCTTCTTCAAGGTCTGAGGGAACACCCTGTCAGGTCCCGGGGATTTATCCACTTTAATTTTCCTCAAGACAGCAAGGACCTCTTCCTTTTCGATCTGTACAGTTTCCATGATCTCACTACTCGTTTCCCTTAATTCCATAGACTTCATGCCAGTTTCCTTAGTAAACACAGACGCAAAAAATCTATTTAAGATCTCCCCCATTTCCTTTGGTTCCGCACGTAGCCGACCATAATCTTGGAGTAGATTAAAGCTTGGTACAACATCATGGGGTGACGAGCCTGTACTGTTCTATGATCTTGTAGCAGACTTTTCTCTTTGGAGTGAACAAGGATGAGGCGTGAGTTAATAGAGGTAAACAAGATGATAAGACGCATAGATCAGGAGAGGCAGAGACTTTTTCCCAGGACAAAAATGGGTAATACGATGGAGCATAGTTTTAAGGTTAATGGAAGAAAGTATAGCAGGGATGTCAGAGGTGGGATTTTTACACAGAGAATGGTGGGTGTATGGAACGTGCAGCCAGGGGTGGGGGTAGAGGGAGACATATTAGGGCATTTAAGAAACTCTTGATAGACATATGGATGCTCGAAAAATGGAGGGCTATGTTGGAAGGAAGAGGTTGATTGATCTTGGAGTAGGTAAAAAAGGTTAGTACAACAAGATGGGATGAAAATCCCTGCACTGTTCTCTAGCATTCTCTGTTCTATGTTCTAAATAACGGCCACAAAGCTCTGGGGAACCTTTGTGCTGCACTTCAATAGTGTCCATAGGACCTTTCTTCTGATGTGTGGGGTGCCCAGAGAGGGGTAGCACCTCCGGTGACGGTGCTTGTCGTGTCCATTCACCTTCAGGCCCCACTGGACACTCAGCTCTCACCTGTGGCTCCAAGTAGCTGTTTACATGTGGCTGCAGCCGCACCGCCGTATACTGCTTTGACAGGAGGGCTAAACCAGGTGAGGGTACTCCAGTGAGATAGGAGCATGCCTGTCCCAGCGTGCAGATGTGCCGATGAGATCTACAGTGAGATTGAATGGCCAGGAAAATGGTACTGCAATGCTCCAGTGAGAACAAAGGGCATGGCAAGGCACAGAAGACATCATGGCCATCCACTGCAAAGTAAGAAGACTCCAAAACCACACGCACAAAATGCCGGAGGAACTCAGCAGGCCAGGCAGCATCTATGGAAATGAATAAACAGTTGTCATTTTGGGCTAAGACCTTTCTTCAGGACTGGAAAGGAAGGGAGAAGCATTCAGACCAAGAAAGTAGGAGGAAGGGAGGGAGTAATACGGGATGGTAGGTGATAGGTGAAACTGGGAGGGGGAGGGGTGAAGTAAAGAGCTGGGAAGTTGATTGGTGGAAGAGATACAGGGCTGGAGAAGGAGGAATCTGATAGGAGAGGACAGAAGGCCATGGAAGAGAGGAAAGAAGGAGGAGCGCCAGAGGGAGGTGATGGGCAGGTAAGGAGATACGGTGAGAGAGGGAAATGGGAATGAGGAATGGTGACAGATGGGGGAGGCAACTAGCAGTAGTTTGAGAAATCAATATCCATGCCATGCGGTTGGAGGCTACACAAACAGAATACAAGGTGTGCTCCTCCAACCTGAGTGTGGCCTCATCGCAGCTGCAAAGGAGGCCATGGACAGACTCCAGGAGTGATGACTACTCATACCAACGGACTCGGACTTCCGAGGTCGCAAGGATGGAGCTGCCTCAGTACAACAGCTTATCCAAATACTCCCCCCTCCCCCACCGAGAAGGTATTCTGTCATCAGTGGACATGATGAGCAAACACCATGAGATCTTTTTGACAGGGAGAAAGCTCTTCACATTGTTAGTACGTTCAGTAACAACAACTGGTGTTTTAAGTTTCAGTCTACAGAGTGGAATTTGAACAACCAACCAGACTAAGACTAAAGCAACACACATAAGACTCTGGAGGAACTCAGCAGGTCAGGCAGTATCTATGGAAATGAATCAACAGTCGACGTTTCGGCCCAAGACCGTTCTTCAGGACTGAGAAGGAAGGGGGAAGACGCCGGAATAAAAAAGTGGGCAGAGTGGAAGGAAGTGGAGCCAGGTGGATGGGAAAGGTAGAGGAGAAGGAATCTGATAGGAGAGGAGAGTGGACCTTGGCACAAGAGGAGGCCATGGATTGACATGTTGGAATGGGAAGGGAATGGGAATTAAGGTGTCTGGCCACCACGAAGTCCTGCTTGTGGTGGATTGAGGTACTCAATGAGGCAGTCCAGATTGCTTTGCTGAATCCAGATAAACTCATATATATGAAGAAAGTCTTTTAATCAAATCAGCCTTTGGGCCCAATGAAGGGTTTGGGCCTGAAATGTTGCCTGTATACTTTTCCCTAGATGCTGCTTGACCTGCTGTTGCTCCAGTATTGCTTCTAGGCCAGGGAGTTTCCCAACCTGGGTTCCTCAGTTACCGGAAGGGATCCAAGGCAAAAGGAAGGTCGGGAACCCCTGCTCTAGGCTGTCCTGAATGGGAAATCTGAGAGAGACAGAGTTTTAGTTTGGGGTGATCGCCCCACCTCTGTTGCTCAACTTCAGATTTTGACAATCCTGCACCAATTCTTCAAGAGGCCATTCCACGTGTCTAGCACCTCCATAATCCATCCAACATTAACTAGAATAAAACAGTTCCTCCCCTTCCACAAATTCAAATGACACCAAGTTTACAAGGATGTTGCCAGAACTTGAGGACATGAGTTATGGGGAAAGTTTGAATAGGTTAGGACTTTCCATGACCATGATTGTTCTTGACAAATTTTTCTACAGGAGAGGCTTTCCATTGCCACCTTCCGGGCAGTGGCTTTACAAGACAGGTGACCCAAGCCATTATCAATACTCTTCAGAGATTTTCCGCCTGGCATCAGTGGTCCCATAACCAGGATTTGTGATATGCACCAACAGCTCATACGACCTGCTCCCATGTCTTCATGTGACCCTAATTGGGGTCTGTGTTAAGCAGGTTCTATACCTTGCCCAAGGGTGACCTGCAGGCTAGCGGAGGGAAGGAGCACCCTGTACGTCCTTTGGCAGAGACGTATCCCCACACCGCCACCCCTCTCCCATTAGGTAGAAGATACAACAGACTGAAAGCACGTGTTGCTCGGCTCAAGGACAGCTTCTACACCGGTGTTATAGGACTATCGAACGGTTACCTCGTATGATACGATGCACTCTTGAACTCACAACCTACCTCGACCTTGCACCTTATCAGTTACCTGCACTGGACTTTCTCTGTTGCTGTTACACTTTGCATTGTTATTGTCTTACCCTGTTCTGCCTCTTCTTTTCCCCAAAACCATGAAAGTTTATTTACACAACAAACACACAAAGTACAAACGTTAAGTATTTACAAGACAGTGAGTACACTCAGATTAAAATATGATTACTACTGTCTATAAAACAGTCAATTCCCTGAGTGGCCCACACTCCCGGAAATGCCCCAGTGTACCCATTGTGACCGCATCTCCTTCGCCAAGGCAGGAAGGAATGTATCTTCGGAAGGGGAGCAGGCAGTCGGTCCTGACAGAGCCCCGGACTTCCCACCGCCTGGACCTGTGAAAGGTGGCACCCATCATTCAGGACTCCCACCACTGAGGACATGCCCTCTTCTCATGGCTACCATTGGGGAGGAGGTATAAGAGCCTGCAGGCACACACTCAGTGATTCAGGAACAGCTTCTTCCCCTCTGCCATCCGATTTCTGAATGAACATTGAACCCATGAACACCACCTCACTACTTCCATATTTCTATTTTAGCATGATTTATTTAACCATTTTATACATATGCAGCAGCAGAACAAGGCAATAAAATACGAATTACAATATAGTTTATCATGTATTGCATTGTTCTGCTGCAGCTAAGTTAACGAGTTTCACAACTTTAACAATTTTCACGACATATGCCAATGATAATACACCTGATTCTGAAGCAGGATGGTCATCTTGGCCAGGCCCAGGAGCAAGCCCCACCAGTAGATCCTCCGATTGGCTTACCTCCTTCTGTACTGGGTGCCCATATATCTGGAATGTGGGACTGAAGTGCGGCAAACCCTTCTGATATTCAAGTGGGGCTTTGTTCTACTCACTGTGGAATGACTTGTTCTGTATGAACAGGGTGCACGACAAGCTCTAACATGTGACTATAATAGTCTAGTTCCAATTGCAATTCCAGACCTGCACAGGATCCTCTGGAAGTCACAAGTGTGTTTGTGCTTGTAAAACCTATCAGGCAAACCAGTTCTAGTCAACCTGTGGATCGTTCATTTCAACAGGGAGAACATAGTCATTTAATGGACTTCAATTCATTAATCTAAAACGTATTAAAATTGAATTAAATAGAATTAACATAGTCGCAATCCCCAAACTCGGAGGCAGTGCCTTTACAATGTGCCATTTATTTTAATGAGGGAAAGCACCACAGAATTACTTAAGGAAATTATATCAGTTAATTTAATTACTCACCAATCAAGATAAATCATACTAACAGGAAGGAAGCTATGGGTGTGTTTGGGCATATTCCGGAATTAGGTATATCGCAAATATTAACTTCAGTAACCAACCTTTAGACCTGAATGTGATTATAAATTAAATTTAAAATGCAGCTCTGATCAATAGGTTCCTGGAGCTGTGGACGACAGGTAATTGAAAAACCAGACAATGCAGATTAACATTGATTTTGGGTGTCTGGGGTATGGGTGCGAAGAAGGGGCTGTGAAAATTATATGTAAATCAAAGGAAGCTTTGTAGATACATGGTAAATATAAAATTGTCCTTTGGTCTTTAGCATATAAAATATCATGCAATATTGGATCAAACAGGCCTCTTCCTCATTTTGTTGAATAAAAGAATGCTGTTGTATCTGCCAGTTGCATCTCTACTGTGGCTTTGTTCACATTTCAACAGCTGAGTGGGGTTTGTATAAGTTCCTACACACCAGGATCTACGGCCTACAGGCAGTGAATGATTCAGTGAGGGATTGAGCTGAACCGAATACACCTGGACTCTTTTGACAACTTTGTGGTTTGATGTTTTATATTTTTTCACTGGATGTCTTTGCTGTTTGCATGATTTGTTTTCTTTTTTTGTGCATTTGAAATTTCTCTTTGGGTGAGTTACATGATTTTCCTTGTTTTGTGGCTGTCTGTGAGAAGATCAATCTCAAGGTTGTATACTACACGCACACTTAGACAATAAATAAACTTTGAACTTTGAATCATTGATCAGTCAGTCCCCATTTCATTCGCAAAAGTAATGCTAGTCTGTCAAATGTCAGAACACTGGAAGGATTTCCCAGAATTAATTTAGAGAGGTTAAATCGACAATGCAACCAGATTGTCTCACAGTCAATGGACTTCCTATTGGAAGGATTCTATCACAGCATTCTAATCCTGATCACAGTATGCTAATCCTGGATCAAGAGCTCAGATCAAAGTCCCAGCCGAGTCTGTGTAATGAACACAAGAGAATCTTCAGATGCTGGAAACCCAGAGCCACACACAAACTGCTGGAGGAACTCAGCAGGTCAGACAGCATCTATGGAGAGGAATAAACAGTCAAAGTTTCAGGCTGGGATCTAAAGGACACATGGGGTAATTCCAGAGGGAAGGGCAGAGAAGAACTGAAGAAAGAGTTTGCATTCTTTTCATGATAACCCAGGGCCACCTCAGCTCCACTTCCATCATGGTGGCACCTTTTCTGCAGCCTGAAATATTGAAGGTTCAGGATCTGTTGCCAGGCTGCCTGCTTCACCTCACCAAGCGTCAGGATGGCGTGCCGATGGACTTTGTCAATGCGTATGGCCCTGAGCCTGGCCTGGTACAGGTGCGCCTGTTCCGAGAGGTGTCTGCGTTGCTAGGATGCATAAACCATAGCCGAGCATCGGCGAGGAAGTTACAGGAGTTGGTCGTGACTTCGGATTTGGTCGATGTGGAGCGGAGCCTTCACCCTGACGTCTGTGCTTTTCCAAGGCGGAGGTGGGGAACGTCTCCTGGATGTCGGTCGCCTCCATGTGGCCGGTTGCATTCTCGGACCACCGCCGGATGTGGGTGGAGCTGAATGCGCTGCCCGCACGGGTAGGGTCGGCGTACTGGTATTTCAACAACCGGCTGCTGGAGGACGACCCGTTCCGGCTGTTCTGGGAGTCCTGGCAGGAGGAGCGGGGGAGTTTCCCCTCTCTGAGACTCTGGTGGGATGTGGATAAGACTCACATCTGACTGTTCTGCCAGGAATACGCACGCCGGCCGACCAAACGGCGGAAGTTTGGGGTGGATCGGCTCGAGAAGGAGCTGGTCGACCTGGAGTCCCGGCTGGAGCTGACCAACGGGGACCAGCCCCTCTGGGACGAGTACCAGTGGAGGAAGGAGGCACTGAGGCACCTGCAGCTTGAGAGGTTCCGAGGCGCTTACGTGAGGTCACAGGTCCAGATGCTGCAGGATCGGAATTACGCCTCGCCCTTCTCCCATTCTTTCGAAAAGGGCAGGGGTGTCCGCCGGCAGCTCGTCGAGTTACTGGCAGAGGGTAGCTCCTCCGTCATGGATCCAGTGAGAATTATTGTTGAAGTCTACTCCTCTTACGAGGCTCTATTCTCACAGGACCCACACACATGCCGGGCTCTGTGGGGGGACTTGCCGGGGGTCAGCCCTGGGGGTGCTGAGCGTCTAGACGCCCCGCTACCTTTGGAGGAGCTGACCAGTGCCCTCAATCAGCCGCAGAGAGCCAAATCCCCGCGGCTAGATGGGTTGACGGTTGAATTTCTCTGGGGCTTCCGGGACATCCTAGGGGCTGGTTATGCAGGAGTTCTTGGGGAGGGTATGGCAATGGGTGAGATGCCCCTCTCTTGGCGCAGAGCAGTCTTGGCCCTGCTGCCAAAGAGAAGGATCTCCGTTGCCTGAGGAATTGGTGCCCAGCGTCCCTCCACATTGTGGAGTACAAGATCTTTGCCCAGGCAATGGCCAATCGTTTGGGCTCCGTGTTGGCACAAGTGGTCCACCCTGACCAGCCCTACATGGTCCCGGGGCGGTCGATTGAGGACAATATCCACATTGCGCGGGATCTGATCGACCTGTGCCAGGAGGCTGGAATATCATTTGCTCTTCTCTCCCTCGACCATGAGAAGGCATTTGACAGGGTGGACCATGAGTACCTTTTTGGGTCTCTGCAAGCATTTTATGGCCCACGTCTGACTGCTGTACACTGCCGTAGAGTGCCTAGTTAAGATCAACAAGTCCTTGACAGCACTCTTGTGCTTTGGGAGGGGGTGCGTCAGGGGTGCCCCATGACGGGACAGTCGGTTTGTGTGGAGCTATTCCTGTGCCTTAATGGGTTTGGTTCTACATGAACCAGTCATGGAGGTCGTACTTTTGGCTTACGCCAATGACATCCTCCTTATGGTCACCAACCTGGTTGGTTGCAGAAGATGCGAGGCTTCCAGCAGGTCTCCTGGGCTGCGTCCTCTGCAAGGGTCAACTGGGAGGAGAGTGCGGGCCTCTTGGTGGATCAGTGGCAGGTGGACCCCTACCGGAGGGGTTGAGTCCATTTGCGTGGAGCACCACACACCTCCTCTACTTGGGGGTCTACCTGAGCTCGACGGAGGAGGCCTGGCCAGTGAACTGGTGGGATCTGGACACAAAGATCTCTGCCTGGCTGGGGTGCTGTTCAGACCTCCTTTGTGCAACCTTATGCCGGGGGAGGGTATTAGTTATAAATCAGCTGGTTTATAATAGTGATATGGTACTGGCTGCTTACTTTAGTCCCACCCACGGTGTTTGTATCCAGGACCTTGAAGAACCTGATGGACTTCTTCTGGGGCAACAGGGGACATTGGGTCTCTGCAGCGGTCCTGAGTGTTCCGATTGCGGGAGGCGGTCAGTTCTTGATGTGCGTGCGCACCCAGCTGGCGGCTCTCCACCTCGGGACCCTGCAGAGATACGGGTAGTGCGACCACCCTCCGAGATGGCACGGGCTGGCGACACACTTTCTCCACTGGGGACTCTGTCTGCAGGGGGGCACACTAATCTCAGCGGGTGATGTCTGCCGTGCCGCTCTGAGGGAACTGCCTCGCTTCTACCGGGAACGGTGGAGGGTTTGGGGTCTGGCCTCATCCGGGCTGGGTGCTGCTGTGACGGTTGATTCTCTTCCTGCTGCTGGGTGAGCTGGTCCCAATCCTATTTCGGTGGGTGTCAGAGGGGCTCGGGGATGTGGAAGCATTCTGTCTGCCTCACCAGCTGATGTGCTCTCAGACCCAGGTCTCCGGAGATCACGCGGGAGAGGGTCCCACACAACGTGAGCCGTCTCGTGGGGATGCCCACCGTGTCGTTCCATGACACTCCAAAGTGTTTCTTGTACAGGCTGCTCCCGCACACCTTTCACTTCCTTGTCTTCGTCTCCCGACTGACCTCACCTTGGAGGTCCGTTTTACCATCTGACAGTGGATGAAGTCTCCAGTGAAAATTTCTTTACACAGGGGTCCTTCCCCTGTACATTGGGGACCTGGGGAGGAAGGTGTTGCATCAGACAGTACCGTACAACAGGTTCACTGACACCCCGTCCACCTTGTCCATTCTGTGGCCGGGAGGAGTCAGTGTACCACGCTTACACGGAATATGAGAGGTTGTAGCCCCTGTTTTGAGTTTCTCAAGGGGCTGCTGCTCAGCTTCTGGCTGCACTTTAGCTCCCTGCTCCTCATATACGGGCACCCAGTATGGAAGAGTGCGGGTTGCAAGGAGGATCTCCCGGTGGGTTTGCTCCTGGGCCTGGCCAAGATGGCCATTCACGGGTCTCGGTGGCGGAAAGTGGAAGGTGCTGCCCGGGCCAACTGCCTGCCCCTTTTCTGAGGATACGTTCATGCCCGGCTGTCCTTGGAGAGGGAGCATACAGTCATAATGAGCACATTGGGAGATTTATGGGAGCGGTGGGCCCCCCCGCCCCCCCCCCCCGGAGTACTGATTGTCTAATAGATGGTAGTACCCATATTTTAATTTGAGTGTACTTAGTCTTCAGTCTTATAAATACTCAATGTCCGTACCTTGTGTATTTGTGATGTAAATAAACTTACAGAGTTTTGTTTAAAAAAAGGGGATGGTACTGAGGGAGAGTCACACAGTGGGAGATTGGTTCTGAGAGAGAGTCGCACTGTGGGAGATCGGTTCTCAGAGAGAGTCGCACCATATGGAATAGTAGGGATTGGTCCTGAGCTAATTGTCACCACATCGGGTGGAGATCACACACTCTGACTCATCGGAAGTTTCTGTAAGTTTCTGTAAAATGTTGTTTCCTTTTACTGAGACACAGAAGATGGCAGAGTCATAGCATGTTTTATCTCAGGTTGTTTCTAATCAAGTAACAATGATGTTTGGACTCTAAGGCTTTGGGGCAGAATTAGGCCATTTGGCCCAACGAGTCTGCTCCGCCATTTCATCATGGCTGATCTATTTACCTCTCAGCCCCAAACTTTGCTGATGCTTCTGTGTGGGAGGGGAGAGCTGGGGATGGGGACTTTGGGGTTCTAACATTTAACTGTCATTTATTCTTTGAGGCACTCCTCTGTTTTCAAGGATGTTTGCGAAGAAAAGAATTTTGGGATTTATATTGCACATATTTCTCTGACATTAAATGTACTTTTGAAACCTTTGAACCTTTGAACTCCTGGCTTATCTCTGTAGCCCTTCAGGCCTTGACTAATCAAGAACCTATCAACCTCCACCTTAAATATACCCAACTAACTCCAAAGAATTACTACCCTCTGGCCAAAGAAATTCCTCTTTGTCCCCATTCTGAATGGGTATGGAGAGGATTCATACCCATGTTCTGAGGTTGTGCCCTCTGGTCCTGGACTTCCCCACCATAGGAAACATCCTCTCCTGTTTATCACCCTGGACCAGGGGTTCAGTCTAGAGTCTAGATCAGGGGTTCCCAAACTGGGGTCCATGGCATAAAATAGCTGGTGGTGGTGTAGTGATTTTGAGGCCAATGGTGCCAGAAGCCATAAGAAGAGAAAAGATGAAATATGAGAATAGACTTGCCAATAATATAAGGCAGGATACCAGAAGTTTTTTTCAGTTATGTAAAGAATTAAAGGGAGGCGAACGTTAATATTGGACCACTGGAAAATGATGCTGGTGAGGTAGTAATGGGGAACAAAGAAATGGCAGATGAACTTAATGGGTACTTTGCATCATTCTTCACTGTGAAAGGCACTAGCAGTGTGCCAAAGGTCTGTGAGTGTCAGGGAGCAGGAGTTACTGCCATTAATATTACAAAGCAATAAGTGATGGACAAATTGAAGGGCTTTAAGGTGGATAAGTCATCGGGACCAGATGGACTACATCCCAGAGTTCTGAGAGAGGTTTCTGAAGAGATAATGGATGCACTGGTTATGATCTTTTAAGAATCATTTGAATCTGGCATGGTCCCAGGACAGGAAGATTCCAAATGTCACTCCACTTTATAAGAAAGGACGAACTCAAAAGAAAGTAAATTATAGGCCAGTTAGCCTAACCTCAGTGGTTGGGAAAGTGTTGGAGTCTATTATTAAGGATGAGGTTTCAGATACTTGGAGACTAATGATAAAATAAGTCAAAGTCAGCATGGTTTCCGTATTCTCCCTTGACAAATCTGTTAGAATTCTTCCAGGAAGTAACAAGTAGGGTGAACAAAGGAGAGGCAGTGGATGTCATTTACTTAAATTTTCAGAAGGCATTTGATAAGGTTCCACAGAAGAGGCTGCTTAGCAAGATGAAATCCTATGGTGTTACAGGAAAGATACTGGCATGGATAGCGGAATGGCTGACACTCAGCGGGAATGAAAGGGGCCTTTTCTGGTTAGCTGCCAGTGACTAGTGGTGTTCCTCAGGGGTCAGTATTGGGATGCTATTTTTCACATTGTTTGATTTAGATAATGGAATTGATGGTTTTGTGGAAAAGTTTGCAGATGATACAAAGATAGGTGGATGGGTAGGTAGTGCTGAGGAAGCAATGCGATTGCAGAAGGACTTAGACAAATTGGAAAAATGGGCAAAGAAGTGGCAGATAGAATACAGTGTCGGGAAATGTATGATAATGCATTATGGTAAAAGGAATAGTGCAGACTGTTATCTGGATGGGGAAAACATTCAAACATCAGAAGTGCAGAGGGACTTAGGAATCCTCATGCAAGACTCCCAGAAGGTTAATTCACAGGTTGAATCTATGATAAAGAAGATAAATGCAATGTTGGCATTTATTTCAAGGGGAATAGAATATAAAATCAAGGAGATAATGTTGAGCCTTTATTAGATACTAGTGTCAGGGCACTGGCGCAGGGATCTAATTGCAGACCCAGTACTGTGCACACAGTGATATTAATTGAGTAACAAATCCCAAGGTGCAAACAAAGTCAGCGTCAAAGTTCAGGCAGAGATCAAAACATCCAGAGAAATCCAGAAACCAGAATTTGGAAACAGGCAGAGTCATTATTCAGACGGACAGTACAGATACGAATGCAGGAAAGGCTCAAGAAAATTTACTGGCACAATCTGGCAACAGACAGGTGAAAACACAGGACTGAAATACACTGAGCAATAAACAGAGAGGCAGATGATAGGAGGAGCACAATGAGACACAGGTGGCAGCAATACAGGTAATAATGAGAAACAGGTGAGAGACGGAGTACTCAGTAATACAGGGGCCAGAGTAGTAGCACATGGGGCACAAAAACAAACAAGAGCACATGGTAATTAAAAAACACAGAATGACGGCTAGGGGAAAAACACACAAAAAGACAGAGTTCAACTGGAGGTACTGACAACTAGTCGGGCTGCACTTGGAGTATTGTCAACAGTTTTGGGCCTCATATCTCAGAAGGGATGCACTGTCATTGGAGAGAGTCCAGAGAAGGTTCACGAGGATGATTCCGGGAATGAAGGGGTTAACATATGGGAAGTGTTTGGCAGCTTTGGGCCTGTACTCACTGGGATTTAGAATAATGTGGGGGGATCTAATTGAAACCTACCAAATGCTGAAAAGACTAGATAGAGTGGATGTGGAGAGGATGTTTCCTATGGTGGGGGTGTCCATAACTAGAGGGCACAGCCTCAAATCTAGGGCTGACCCCTTAGAACAGAGGTAAGGAGGAATTTTTTTAGCCAGAGAGTAGTGAATCTGTGGAATGCTCTACCACAGACTGCGGTGGAGACCAAGTCCATTGGTTTATTTAAAGCGGAAATTGATAGTTTCCTGATAGGTCAGGGCATCAAAGGGTATGGCGAGAAGGCAGGTGTATGGGGTTGAGTGAGGTCTGGGATCAGCCATAATAGAGTGGCAGAGCAGACTCGATGGGCTGAATGGCCTAATTCTGCTCCTGTGTCTTATGGTCTTATGGAATCTGGCCTGCTCCTTGCATGCTTTCCATTCACGCTGGGCTGAGCATCGAGCTAGTAACTCAGCCTTGTGAAGAACAGGTAAGTGCTAAGGAAGCGGCAAAAAACGGCACCTGACGCGTCACGAGGCATAAAAATGAATAACAACACTGGCATAAAATTGGTTGAGAATCCCCGGTCTAGGCCTTGTCCTGTCTACTGGAGGCCTGAATGAAGCTGTGGTGGTGTTTACACCAGGAATCTTTGAGCTCATTGTCTCATGCTTTGATATGAGATTGTGGCTCATCTGCCAGAATGTAGATTCAAACGCGTTATGTAGATTCACAGAGGGATTGGAATCAATTACTCCCCGCTCCTCATCAAATTGAGGACTGATCTAGACAGCCACCTCTCCTGAAAGATTTCATTAGCATCCATTTTCACTGTGCTTGGAGGCATAGGTTATAAATAGAATAGAGTGAGACTTTTATCTTGATGAAATTTCTCACATGGCTGTGAATTATTTTGCTTCGAACCTTTGAGTTTGGGATTTTATCTCTTACATTTATGCCTTCAAACTGTTGGATGGTGTCTCTCCCATTTCCAGTTCAGTTCCCACTGTGTTAGGTGGAAAGCCACAAATTGTTTTGTTTGCTCTCAGATGTCTGGTAAAGTCAGGTAACCATGTACCGCTATGTATGCTGTCACAGCAGTAAGCACAGCCCCACCACCCCAAAGGCATTCCCCCTATTAGGCTGTCTTGTGGAAGGAACCGTTCATCGTAAAGAGAATGGTGGCAGGTCGGGAGGGCCTGAGTTGTAAGGAAAGATTGAACAGGTTTGGACTTTATTCCTTAGAACATAGAAGATTGAGGGGAGATTTGATAGAGGTATATTAAATTATGAGGGATATAGATAGGATAAATGCAAGCAGGCTTTTCCACCTGAGGTTGTGTGGGACAACAAAGAATGGTAACAGGTTAAGGGTGAAATGTGAAACATTTAAGGAGAACACGAAGGGAAACTTCTTCAGATTTATCACATGTACATCGACATATACAGTATAACGCACCATTTCCATTTTACTGTGCACTTGTAATACTGAAAGGCTTCAATAGAGTGGATGTGGAGAGAACATTTCCAATCGTGGGAGAGTCTAAGACACAATCTCAGAATAGAGGGGCGTTCTTTTAGAATAGAGACGAGGAGGAATTTCTTTAGTCAGAGAGTGGAGAATCTGTGGAATTCATTGCCACAAGTGGCTGTGGAGGCCAGGTCATTGGGTATATTCAAGGCAGAAGTTGATAGGTTCTTGATTGGTCAGGGCATGAAGGGATATAGGGAGAGGACAGGAGATTGGGGCTGAGATGGAAAATAGATCAACCATGATGAAATGGTGGAGCAGACAAAATGGGCCAAATGGCCTAATTCTGCTCCTATATCTACAGTCCTATGGTCTTTATGCAAACCACCAACACATCCAAGGATATGTATTTGTCACCACACGTTGTGGTGCCAACATACTATGCCCACCATGCTGGGCAGATGTACAGTATCTCAGGAATGATGTGCATACAGGGCTCTTAGCAATGTTATTGTTCCCTCGCATCTGTTCAACAATCACCTTGACCCCCCACTCCCCTAACATCAGGCAGGAGGTACTGTTGCATTAGGACAAGGACTGTTAGGTTGGCTAACAGGTTCTTCTCCCAGGCCATGAGAATACTGAACTCTCTGTCACCACCCGTGATTCAAAGAAGCATAGAAAATTACAGCACAGAAAAAGCCTTTCGGCCTATCTAGTCTGTGCTGAACTATTTAAACTACCTATTCCCATTGACCTGCACCGGGACCATAGCCCCCCATACACCTCCCATCCAAAACTTCTCTTTAACATTGAAGTTGAGCTCGCATGCACCAATTGTGCTGGCAGCTCGCTCCTTACTCTCATGACCCTGAGTGAAGATGTTTCCCCTCATGTTTCTCTTAAACCTTTCACACTTAACTTTTAACTCATGACCTCTGATTGTAGTCCCACCCAACTGCATCACACATAAAGTGCCAGGGGCATTATACTGTTTACTTTTAAACTTTTGTTATACATGCACCTTATTATTTGTGGTAGTATTATTTTATGTGTTGTGTGTGTGAATTATATGTGCTGTGTTAAGGAACATTGTTTTGTTTGGAGGTAAACATGCCACAGTTAGATCACAATAATCTTGACCTTGAAGTCGAACTTCAACTTGAACACAATCGAACATACCAAGTGGCAAAACAATGACAGCAAAGGAACCCCCTTCCCTTCCTCGCACCCATGTAATATACGAAGACCTCTAACCCCAGGACAGGTCGTCTTCTTGGGCCTCCAGCCTCCAGTGAACTCTGGAAATGGCAGGCATTTGAATCCACGTTTGGACAAGGCTCTGGGCAATCTAACAGACTAAGGGTTTTCAGACATTGACAACTGAAACTTGCATTTTAGTGGCACGCAGCAAGTCAGGCAGGATCTATGGAGCGCAGTGCACAATCGATGTTTCGGCTTGTTCTGTTCTTCTGTTTGCCCATTGTTCTCTATAGATGTTGCCTGCCCTTTTGAGTTCCTCCAGCATTTTGTGTGTCTCACAACTTCTGCAGAATATTGTGTGTCCCAGTCTTAGTTTTATCAAGAGATACTAATGTGGACAAGATTATACGTCACTCTACAAGTCAGGTGGCATCTATACAGAAAGAAACAGCTCTATCACCTCTATCAAAGATCTGGTGAAGGTCTTTGACCTGAAATGTGAGCCCTGTTTCTCTCTCTCTCCGCAGACGCTGCCTGACCTGGTGTGTGTTTTCAACATTTCAGGATACCAGCAACCAGAGATACTTTTTGCTCATCAGTACCTGATGCTCAGTCACACATTATAGTGTGTTAGCCTAGAAGCTGGGTTCGCGGAGGGGCTTAAAATCGGGGAGGAGCGGGGCGTGGAGAGCTTGGAATAAGAGCTGAAGGCACGTCTGCCTGTAGTGGAGGGTTGTAGGGCTTCATTGGGGATCATGAAGAATTGAAGGAAAGACCTCCATAGGGTAGACTCATACAGTTATAGAATCAAGGACCAGTACAGCACAGACAGAGGCTCTTCCACTCATCTCGACTTTGCTGAACCATTTAAACTGCCAAGGGTAGCAAGAGATTGAAATACTGCATTGTGATGGTACAGGAAAGGTATCCTCTCCAAGAAGGGCCTGAAGAAGGGTCTCAGCCCGAAATGACGATGGTTTATTCCTCTCCAGACCTGTTCTGTTCCTCCAGCATTTTGAATTGAATTGAATTGAACTGAATTGACTTTATTTCTTATGTCCTTCACATACAAGAGGAATAAAAATCTTTGCGTTACGTCTTATCTAAATGTGCAATGTGCTATCATAGTAATTTATAATAAATGGAACAGTCAATGTAACATAGAAATACACTCAAATCGGCGTGAGTTAATCAGTCTGATGGCCTAGTGGAAGAAGCTTCTATGCTGCGCTGCCGTTTCCCGGATGGTAACAGCTGGAACAGTTTGTGGTTGGATGACTTGGGTCCCCAATGATCCTACGGGCCCTTTTCACACACCTGTCTTTGTAAATGTCCTGAATCATGGGAAGTTCACAACTACAGATGTGTTGGGCTGTCCGCACGCACCACTCTCTGCAGAGTCCTGCGATTAAGGGAGGTACAGTTCCCATACCAGACAGTGATGCAGCCAGTCAGGATGCTCTCAATTGTGCCCCTGTAGAAATTTCTTAGGATTTGAGGGACCATACCAAACTTCCTCAACTGTCTGAGGTGAAAGAGGCGCTGTTGCACTTCCTCTCACCACACAGCTGGTGTGTACAGACCACGTGAGATCCTCAGTGATGTGGATGCTGAGTAACTTAAAGCTATTCACCCTCTCACATTATATAGGCATCCCTTAGTCTCGTGAGACCATGGATTTGTGCCTTGGAAGGTTTCCAGGGCACAGGCCTGGGTAAGGATGTATGGAAGACTGGCAGCTGCCCATGCTGCAAGTCTCCCCTCTCCACACCACTGATGTTGTCCAAGGGAAGGGCACTAGGGCCGATACAGTTTGGCACGGGTGTCGTCGCAGAGCAATGTGTGGTTAAGTGCCTTGCCCAAGGACACAACACGCTGCTTCAGCTGAGGCTTGAACTAGCGACCTTCAGATCACTAGACTGATGCCTTAACCACTTGGCCATGCGCCAACACTCAGCCCCAGATCTATTGATATCAATGGGAATTAGTCTGTCTCCATTCCTCTTGTAATCCACAACCAGCTCCTTTGTGTGCTGCTCTGGATTTCCAGCATCTGCAGAACCTCTAGTGTTTAGATTTATTCCTGAGGTTGAGAAGGTCGATGCACTTTACCAATCAGATGAACTCTGCCTCTGAGTTCATTCTATTGATCTTGGAACGATCACACCAGTCGGGTGTCAGACTGTGTAGCGTAGATCATGTAGACGTGAATGCTGAGGATTGTCTGCAGCTCAGGCTGTAGCTGAGGAGAGAGAAATAGCATCAAGATTCTGAAGTTGAGTGGGACTACAACCAGAGGTCATGGATTAAGGGTGAAAGGTGAAAAGTTTAAGGGGAACATGAGGGAAAACCTCTTCACTCAGAGGGTGGTGAGAGTGTGGAACAAGCTGCCAGTAGAAGTGGGGCATGCAAGCTCGATTTCAATGTTTAAGAAAAGTTTGGATAGGTACATGAATTGTAGGTGAATGGGGGGTGCAGGTCAATGGAGGTAGGCAGTTTAAAGGTTCAGCATGGACTAGATGGGCTGAATAGCCTGTTTACATAATGAATCAATAACAAGAAGATTGGGACATTATTACTGTGTCTCTCGCACTGTCATCCTTTTAAATAAAGTGCACCAGGAGAAGATTCAGAAAGTCACTGAGATTCTGCGTGCTGAATAATTCAGGGTTGTCATGGAAACAAGATGGTGCCTGCAAACGGATGGAAGTATAAGTATCTCTCTCCCATTGAGTGATCCTGTCTCTTCACAATAGGAATTGTTTCTCTTGGGAATGGGCTATTGTGTGGAGTGTCTGTGCGTTTTGTTCCTTATTGACTTCTGTGCGGTAATATTACACCACGTGACCACCCAGGGTCAGCAGTACACCCCCTCCATTGGACCAGAAAGAGTGAAGGTTGTTGCTGTACCACAGCATCATAGGAGGAATGAGAAAAAACAGATGTTGGAGCATACAGAATCCCACTGGCCTGCAGCACTTTGTTTAATTCGTCTACAGAACTGCCGAGGACCTTTTACAATCAGATGTGGTGCAGGAGACGGAGACCTCAGAATCAGGTTTAATATCACTGGCATATGTCGTGAAGAGCACCTCCACACCATCCACCACAAGCAAGACTTCTCCATGGTCTGACATTTTAAATCTCATTCCCATTCACGCGCCAACATATCAATCCATGACCTCCTCTTGTACCAAGATGAGGCCACCCTCAGGGTGAAGGAGCAAGGCCTTGTATTCCATCTGGATACCCTCCAACCTGATGGCATGAATATCGATCTCTCCTTCCAATAAACAAACTTCTTCCCCCCCCCCCCACTTACTCGATTCCCACTCTATCTTCTTGCCTCTTCTCACCTGCCTATCACCTCCCCACTGATCCCCTCCTCCTTCCCTTTCTCCTATGGTCCACTCTCCTCTCTTATCAGATTCTTCCTTCTCAAGCCCTTGACTTTACCACTCACCTAGCTTCACCTATCACTTTCCAGCTGTCCTCCTTCCCCTCCTCCCACCTTTTTATTCAGGCATCTTCCCCTTCCTTCTCAGTCCTGAAGAAGGGTCTCAGCCCAAAGCTTCGAGTGTTTGTTCATTTCCATAGATCCTGTCTGACCCGCTGAGTTCCTCTAGCATTTTGTGCGGGTGTTGCTTGGAACACAAGGTGTTGTTCCTCCACCCTGAGTGTGGCCTCATCTTGGCACAAGAGGAGGCCATGGACCGACTTGTCAGGACAGGATGGAACGGTCCTTTATCTTCTGTACGTTTCTCAGATTGTAATATAGAACATCGAACAGTACAGGCACATCAGCCCACAATTTTTTTAAAAAAGTTTTTATTTATTTTTGTTTTGCGATACAACACAGTAACAGGTCCGTCTGGCCCAGTGACCTAACTACCCTTTTGCCTCTGTTCTGTAGTCTCAGTGTCCTTCTCACGAGTAAACACAGATGCAAAAAAAAACTTAAGATCTCCCCCTTGTTCCTGTTTTTTCAATATTTGTATGTAGCCCGGATAATGGGTAAAGAAGTGTTGGAATACAGTGTCAGAAAGTGTATGGTCATGCACCTTGGTAGAAGAATTGAAAGGGTTGACTATTTTCTAAATGGAGGGGAAATACAAGAATTTGAGGTGCAAAAGTCCTTGTGCAGGATTCCCTAAAAGTTAATTGGCAGCTGGTGTCTGTGGTGAGGAAGGTAAATGTGATGTTAGCATTCATTTCAAGAGGACTAGAGTACAAAAGCAAAGATGTAATGCTGAGAATTTATAAAGCACCGGTGAGGCCTCACTTGGCATATTGTGAGCAGTTTTGGGCCCCTTATCTCAGAAAGAATCTGCTGAAACTGGAGAGGGTTCGAATGAAGTTTATGAAAATGATTCCAGGATTGAATGGCTTGTCATATGAAGAGTGTTTGACGGCTCTGGTTCTGTATTCACTAGAATTCAGAAGAATGGGGGGTGATGTCATGGAAACTTATTGGATGTTGAAAGAGCCTGATGGAGTGGATATGGAGAGAATGTTTCCTAAGACCAAAGGACACAGCCTCAGAATAGAAGGGCGTCCTTTTAGAACAGAGACGAGGAGGAATTTCTTTAACTAGAGAGTGGTGAATCTGTGGAATTCGTTGCCACAGGCAGCTGTGGAGGCCAAGTCATTGGGTATATTTAAGGCAGAGGATGATAGATTCTTGATTGGTCAGGGCATGAAGGGACTCAGAGAGAAGGCAGGAGACTGGGGCTGAGAGGGAAAATGGATCAGCCATGATGAAATGGTGGATCAGACTTGATGGGCCAATTAGCCTAAATCTGCTCCTTTATCCTTTGGTCTTATGACAGATCCTCTGAGATGCTGATGCCCAGGAACGGTACTATTCACTCGTACCTCTGCTGCCCCCTCCGTAAGGATTTGTGTGTGATCGATTGTGAAGGAACTGTAATGAATCGATTGCAAACTCCACAATCAGATCCTTAGGTTTACCGATGCTGAGTGTAAGGTTGTCGTTGCAACACCACTCAACCAGCTGATCTATCTTGCTCCTGTACGCCTCCTCGTCACCATCTGAGATTCCACCAACAATAGTTGTACGATCAGTAAGTTTATAGATGGCATTTGAGCTACACCTAGCCACACAGTCATGGGTGTAGAGAGAGAGTAGAGCAGTGGGCTAGGCACACAGGGAGTTGTCATTTCCAATCTACACAGACCGTGGTCTCCTGGTGAAGAAATGAAAGATCCAGAGAGAGGTACAGAGGCCTGGGTGTTGGACTTGTTGATTAGAACTGAGGGTATGATTGTGTTGAAAACTGAGCTGTAATCAATAAACAGTAGGTATTACCGTTGTCCAGGTGATCCAAGGCCGAATGGAGGGGCAGTGAGATCGCATCCGCTGTCGACCTATTGTGGTGATAGGAAAATCACAGTGGTCCAAGTCCTTGCTTAGGCAGGAGTTGATTCTATCCATGACCAATCTCTCAAGGCACTGAGCTGACTGTTCCCCTCCCGGGCAATTACCCAGCTCGGCAGTTAAGAGGTCTGGTTAGTCCTGCTATGAAAGAGTAATGAGTTATCATGCCTAAACCCTGCCCACACCTCAGAATACACTGTCCACACACCGCCTCAGGGGCAGAGGGAGCACCAGCCTCTGTGTGAACACTGGACAAGGGACAGATTACTTCACAATCTGCCCTGGGCTGAGCCCACAGTCACACAAACTCCCTGAGGAGAGGACGATCCCATTGTTCATTTACAATTCTCTGTGGCGATTAAGGATGAGAAATTTATCACCAAAATACAAGTACAGCATCTGCCTTGCAGCTCAAATGTCTTTTCCAATAATTAATGATGTGTGTCCATCCAATCACAGACACTGCCTTTTACTCAGCTACCTCATAAACACAGAGGGAACAGCTGTGTACTGAATCTGGCTGAGGATTTTACCTCAGCGCAGCCCGGAGCCGTCTCTCAGAAGATGCAGCACAGAGAAGAAACTCAAGGATTCAGAAACTTCCTCCTCAGACCCTCCAGTACTTCCCCACTCAGCCCCTCCAGTAACTCCCCCCTCAACCCCTCCAGTAATTCCCCCCTCAGCCACTTCAGTAACTCCACCACTCACTCATCCAGTAACTCCTCCCTCAGTCCCTCATTCAGCTACTCCCCACTCAGCCCTTCCAGTAACATACTACTCCCACCACCAGTAACACACTACTCAGTCCCTCCAGTAACTCCGCCGTCAGACCCTCCAGACATTCCCCCTCAGTCCTTCTTCCAGCAACTCCTCCCTCAGCCCCTCCTCCAGTAACTCCCCCCTCCATCTCAGCCTGTGGGACTTTCACTCTTTCTGACCTTGCCCCTGCCTACTGACTGGTCTGATGCAGGAGAGTCCTGCTCCTCACATCAGGGTACGATCTAACTCCGAACACACAGACACACACACACAAACTCACCCACACACACAGACCCAAACACACACTCAGCCACACATACAATACACACACCAACACATGCACAGAGACACAGAAACAGACAGACAGACAGACACACACACACACACATACACACACACTCACCCACACATACAATACACACACACTTACACACACAGACACGCACGCACGCGCGCGCGCACACACACACACACACACACACACACACACACCAGCACAGAAGTGGTTGAGGCAGGTACATTAATGACTTTCAAAAGGTATTAGACAAGTAAAGGAATGGTAGATATTGAGAAGCATAGGCCAAACAAGTCCATAAGACATAGGAGCATAATTTGGCCATTCAGCCCATCAAGTCTGATAGAGCATCATGACTGCTTTATTATCCCTCTCAACCCCATTATCCTGCCTTCTTCCTGTAACCTATGACGTCCTGCCAAATCAACAACCTACCAACCTCCATTTTAAATATACCCACTAACACTGACTAAGACAGGAACCTGGGCCAGCATGGACCAGTTGGGCAGAAGGACCTGTTTCTGTGCTGTGTGAGAAAGACCACTGCATTCTCAATGGTCCTCCGGTCTGTCCCTCAACTGCTCGTGGATGGAGTTTTGAACATTAGATAAGCTATAGGGGCAGAATTAGGCCATTTGGCCTATCGTGTCTGTTCCACCATTTCATCATGGCTGATCCATTTTTTCTCTCAGCCCCAATCTCCTGCCTTCTTCCCGTATCCCTTCATGCCCTGACCAATCAAGAACCTATCAATCTCTGCTTTAAATATACCCAATGACTTGGCCTCCACAGCCAGCTGTGGCAATGAGTTCCACAGATTCACCATCCTCTGGCTAAAGAAATTCCTCCTCATCTCAGTTCTAAAAGGACACCCCTCTATTCTATTCTGAGGCTGTGTCCTCTGGTCTTAGACTCTCCCACCATAGGGAACATCCTCTCCACATGCACTCTATCAAAGCCTTTCACCATTCCACAGGTCTCACTAAGGTTGCCACTCATTCATGTGAATTCCAGTGAATACAGGCCCAGAGCCATCAAACACACTTCATATGACAAGCCACTCAATCCCAGAATCATTTTTGTGAACCTCCATTGAACCCTCTCCAATGTCAACACGTTTTATTAGAAATGGAGAACAAAGGGGACCATATCTGCTCTCAATACTCCCAAGTGAGGGCTCACCAGTGCCTTATAAAGCCTCAATATTACATCCTTGCTTTTATATTCTAGTATTGTTTAGAACTGAGCTGGCTTGTTGTTGATCCTCTCTGCACTTTGTGGCATATTAGGCAGCAACTCTTTCATTTCTTCAGCATTTTTGGCTGTTTTTTTATGAGGCTGCACTGCTAGCCCCCAGCACGGACGGAAAGCGTGCAAGGATCCGGCCGGATTCGAACTGGGGTGGACTCGCCTCGAAATCTGTTGTAGATGTCCCTACGCCGCCGACTGGCACAGAGTTGGGCTTGGGCCTCCCTCCAAACCCTTTGGACTCCAACAGCAGTGAAGAAGATCTTTGAAAGATGTTCAGACTGAAATCTCTTCCTCTGACTATCGGCAGAGAGACAGAAGGCAACTACTGCAGTGTTAACCTCTCAGCAGTGGGTGTCTTGCCAAAGACAGATTGATTTTAAACGATGTTGAGAGCTGGAGACTGTCAGCTTGACAGTTTGCAGAAGCCAAGCGAATCTCTCCGAAGGATCAGATGAAACATCTACTGGGCTGCGTAAAAATGGAACCATTTCCCTTCAGCCATTTCACTGAAACTTTGGTGTGTCCGGAACTTCTCAGCATATTGGGGGCACTTCCCAAAATATCTCAAAGACATGACAAAGAACCACCACCCCACCCCCCCGCACTGCTGTCCTCTGTGTCCTCAGCCACCCTACAGCCGAGGGGTAACTGACGGCCAAGACTTGACAGGTTGGCTGTGACAGTAGGTGGCATGGAGGCAAAGCCCTTGAAGGCAGGGACTCTCCGCTAGCAGCTCTTCTTGATCTGTTTCCATTCTTTAATCTGCGTGGTGGCTTATTTATTTATTATTATTATTTTAACTTAGTTATTTACAGTAAGCCAGCATTTATTGCTCATCCCTAGTTGCTCTTGAGAAGGTGGTGATGAGCTGCCTTCTTGAACCACTGCAGTCCCTGACGTGTCGGTACACCCACAGTGCTGTCAGGGAGGGAGTTCCAGGATTTGGACTCAATGACAATGAAGGAACGGCAATATGTTTCCATGTCAGGATGGTGAGTGACTTGGAAGGGGATTTCCGAGTGGTGGTGTTCCCAGGTATCTGCTGTTCTTGTCCTTCTAGATGGTTGTGGTCGTGGGTCTGGAAGGTGCTGCCTTAGGAACTTCGGTGTGTTGTTGCAGTGCATCTTGTAGATAGTACACACTGCTGTTAGGGGTGTATGGGGGTGTCAGGGAGGGGTAGCACCTCTGGTGGGGGAGCATGTTGCATCCTTTTCAAGGCAGTTAGTCCACCTTTGGTCCCCACCTGGCACTCAGCTCTCACCTGTGGCTCCCCGTAGCTGTTTGCATGCGACAGCGGCCACACTCCGGGCAACGGCTTCGACAAGCCAACTAAACCAGGTGAGGGTAGCCGACTGGTCTCAAACCCTCGGTGAGATAGGGAGTTGTCTATCCCAGTATGTGAAGACAGACTCCGGCGGATTGAGCGGATGAGACCAATGGAAGGTTCAACGGTCAAGAAGGTGGTCTCTGCAAGTGTCGTGGAACGTGTAGAGCACGACAACACACAGAAGTTGTCCTGGTCATCCATTGCACCTAGGCCCATCTCCAGCTGTCTAGACTCTGTCTTGCCACTGGATCCAGATGGGAATTGGGAAGAGAGAGTGAGGCTGACGCTACACAACTCTCCCTCACTTAAATCCAAATCACGCGCTAGTCTCGACACCATCACCATGGTGTCAAGGTCCTCATCGACGTCAATGATGGACGAACAACAACACCCACTGCTGCAACTGTTGATCGATGGTGTAGGGATTGGCTGCTTGTGGAAGGGGTACCAGTCAAGTGGGCTGCCTCGTACTTACTGCTCTGCTGTGAGGGGCTGTCATAAAGCACTCCAGTCATAGAACACTACAATAGCAAAACAGGTCCTTTGGCCCATTTAGTATGTGCTGAACTGTTATTCTGACTAGTCTGGACCTCAACTCTCCATACCACTCTCCGATACATGTACTTAACCAAATTTCTTAACCATTGAAAGTGACCTTGCATCCACAGCTTGTTCCTCACCACCCTCTCAGGTTCTCAGTTTTCCTTATATATTTCACATTTTATCCTTCACTTACAGTACTCTGCAAAAGTCTCACACACACACACACACACACGCACACGCACACGCACGCACACACGCACGTACACACACACACACGTATACACACACACACACAAACACACACACACGTACACACACACACACGTATACACACACACACACACACGCACACGCACACGCACGCACACACGCACACACGCACGTACACACACACACACACGTATACACACACACACACAAACACACACACACGTACACACACACACACGTATACACACACACACACACACACACACGTACACACACACACACGCGCACACACGTATACACACACACACGCACACACACACGTACACACACACGTACACACACACACGTACACACACACGTACACACACACACACGTACACACACACACGTATACACGTATACACACACACACACACACACACACACACACACACACACACGTATACACACACACACGCACACACACACACGCACACACGCGCACACACACGTACACACACACGTACACACACACACACACACACACACACACACACACACACACACACGTACACACACACAGCTCCTGGCCCTTCACGTGTGGCTTAGCTACTAAGCCCGGTGAAACCGTTTCTACTGACAGGAGAAGAGGCAAAGGCAGATTACTGGCACCTTAAAACCAGTTGCTTTGGGCAGATGGGGCATGTCAGCTGTGTTGGCAGCTTATCTAGGAAAAAGACAACTCTCAAACCTCCACTGCCTTGTGGTTAAACCCACTCATGGGAAAGGCTTTGGGAGTAAACCCCGAGGGAAAAAAATTCAGAGCTGGAGTCCCTAAGGCAATCCTACATTGAGCTCAACGCTGACCGGCAACTCCTGTGACACTGCTGGGACCAAACCGTGTCGATCTCTGCTATTCTTTTGGGTTCATCAGATGCATGAAGAAGGGGAGCCTGCTTTCCATACTGTACTGCCCTGGCTTGCATATCTAGACAACTGGGACACACCATCCATGGTCAATCCTGATTGACAGAGGCCTCAACAACATTTAGAAGTTACACTCACAGCAGGAGGTAGTGGTGACTGTGAAGGCTTTGTTCTGAGGCCTGGAGGAAAGATCAGGTTCAGTCACAGGGAGGGGCTGGTCCTAAATTCATGAATTAAATAAATAAGTCAGAATTTCTCTTTCTGTACGTTCCCCTCTCCAGCCCACACCATCCTGTCCTTTCCTGCACAGTCACTGGATATGACTCTTCGAACCTTTCCCAAAATCAGGGTGGCAAACAACATCACTAGGAGGTCTACAATGGCTTAAGAAGCTATCTCACCGCTCTCGAGATCCAGCCTCTCACTGTGACCCTGTCGGTTTTCTCCTAGGTGCTCTGATTTCCTCCCACAGTCCACAGTTCTAAAGTCAAGAGGTTATGTTGCAACTTTATACAACTCTGGTTCGGCCACATCTGAAGTATTGCATACTGTTCTGGTCGCCCCACCGTAGGAAGGATATCGAGGCCTTGGAGAGGATACAGGAAAGGTTTACCAGGATGCTGCTTTGTTTAGAGGGCATGTGCTATCGTGAGAGGCTGGACAAACTTGGCAGAAGCTGAGGGGAGATCTGATAGAGATCTATAAGATTATGAGAGCCATGGATAGAGTGGACAGGGAGTATCCCAGGGTAGAAATGTCTAATACCATAGGGCATGCATTGGAGGTGGGAGGGCGTTAGGTTCAAGGGGCGTTTGAGGGGTAAGTTTCTTACTCAGAGAGTGGTGGATGCCTGGAATGTGCTGCCTGGTTTGGTGGTAGAAACAAATACAACAGAGGTTTTTAAGAGATGTTTAGATAGGCATATGGATGCAAGAAAGATGTAGGGAAATGGTGTAGGTTGGAAGGATTAGTGTTTGGGTGATTTTGAATTGCTTTTTTAGCTTGTTGGGCACAACATTGTAGGCCGAGGGGTCTGTTCCTGTGCTGGAGGAGGGGAGAAGAAGATAGCGGCACGACGCAGCCGCTCCGAAATAATGTCATTTGTTAAGTAGGGGCCGTGCACAATCCTGATTTGATGGAGACAGACGTGAGAAGCACGGAGAAACATCCGGAGAAACTTCTGAAATGCTTTCTTCGCTGTCGCTGCTACTGTGTGATCGAGAATCTCCGGAGGGGAATCTCCAAATCCTCGGCTTTGCCTATTGCCTGTTGCCGGAGGCCAGGGTCGAAGAGCTCAGCAGAGATGGTGCTCGGTGCTCGGTGTCAGAGGGCTGGTCGGAGGCTCGAAGTTTTCGGATGGACTCAGAGTTGGACTGTGGTCGGGTGCTTCCAGGATGCTGCATCGACAAGTTTGCGACGCTGGAAGCTCATGGCAGGGAGAGTTTCTCTCTTCAACTGTCTGTGTGAGATGATGGGACTTTCAAGAGACTTTGAGACTTTTTTTTACCGTGCCCATGGTCTGTTCTTCAACAAATTACGGTATTGCTTTGCACTGTTGTAACTATGTTATAATTATGTGGTTTTTGTCAGTTTTTTTCAGTCTTGGTTTGTCTTGTGTTTCTGTGATATCATTCTGGAGGAACAAATTGTATCATTTCTTAATGCATGCACTACTAAATGACAATAAAAGAGGACCGCGTGTCCTCATAATCTAATCCATACTGGTCTATGTTCTATGTCCAGGTTAACCGCTATAAATTGTGCCCTCCCCCCCCATGTGAGAATGAAGGGTTGAATTTGAGGAGAGGCAATGAGATCAGAAAGCGTGATTAATGTGCGATTAGTATAAATGGATAGAAGGTTGGGACCAGAGGTCATGGGGTAAGGGTGAAAAGTTTAAGGGGAACATGAGGGGAAACTTCTTCACTCAGAGGGTGGTGAGAGTGTGGATTGACCTGCCAGAGCTTAGTGGTACATACAAACTTGATTTCAAAGTTTAGGAGAAGTTTGAATAGGTACATGCATGGTAGGGGTATGGAGGGCTATGGTCCCAGTGTAGGTCAGTGGGAGTCAGCAGTTTCAATGGCTCGGCAGGGACTAGATGGGCCAAAGGGCCTGCTTCTGTTGTACTTTTCAATGATTCTAAGGTCAGTCCACTTTCAGTAGACGAAAGGGCCTGTTTTCATATTGTATCGCTATAATTCCCTTTGAAATGCCTCACCCCAGCTTCTTAACTCTATAAACTGCACCCCCCCCCCACCCCCCATGTGTGGACGAGAGGTTGATTCTAAGGAGAAGACTTAATCAGCCAGTTTGTGGACTCATTCTGTAGCTTATGTTGTCATGGTGTTTCTGGTTTCTCCTTACTCCTCTTGCTGCTGCTGCCTTGTGAAGCTTTGATCGGGATGGACTCGCTCTGCAGTCTACAGTCAATGAACAACACAGGGCTAAATTGAACTGATCTAAATTAACCTGAACGTACCTAGACTGTTTCAATTACTTTGTGGATTGATGTTTTATTTCTGTGTTACTCGCTCGTTTTTTCCTCCGTTTGCGCGACTTGTTCTTTTTTTGCGCATTGGTTGTTTGATGTTTTCTTTGAACGGGTTCGATGGTGTTTCTTTGTTTCGTGGCTGTGTGTGGAAAGACAAATTTCAATGTTGTATACTGCATACATACTTTGAAATTAAACGTACGTTGAACAATGCCTGAGGTACTTTTGCTCATTGAAAGAAAGAGCTGGATCCAGTGACAAATATTGTTGGATTCTCGGAATCCAATAGGAATTCTTTCAGCTTCACGCTTCCAAGCCTTCCCAGGGTCTATCATGAGCAACCCTAGCACAGCCTCTGTCTAAGTTTGAAGTATGGTGAGGGTATTTAATGACGGATGTTGTCTTCTTGAGGCACTGCCTTTTGAAGATGTCCTTGATAGCAGGGAGGCTTCAAAGTTCAAAGTAAATTTTATTATCAAATGTGATTCATTTTCTTATGGCCATACTCAATAAATCTATAGAATAATAACCATAACAGAAACAACGAAAGACCACCCGACCAGGACATTCAACCAGAGTGCAGAAGAGAACAAACTGTGCAAATACATACAAGACTAATAATAAATAAGTAAGCAATAAATATTGAGAGCTTGAGTTGAAGAGTCTTTGTAAGTGAGTCCAGTGGTTGTGGGAACATTTCGGTGATGAGGCGAGTGAAGTTACCCCTCTGCCATCTCTGCGCAGTCACGATGGGCGACAACCAGGACTCCTTGAAGCCTAACTGACAAGATGCCCAAAGTCTGATGAAAATTGGAACACAGCAATTCTGAACTGAAGCTGTGACTTTGAATAGAAAGAAACCCTCCCCAAATGCAACAGGGAATGTCTCCAAAAACTGATGCAACAGATTGTACAGCTTGATCGAAGAGATGGCTGTTTCCAAAGATTAGATAAGATTACATTTATTTGTCAATGAAAAACACTGTCCGAGAGTGTGCTGGGGGCATCCCACAAGTGTCAACACACTTCTGGCATAGCATGACCCTAACCCATATGTCTTTGGACAGTGGGAGGAAACTGGAGCACCCAGAGGAAACTCACGCACTCACAGTGAGAATGTGGGAATCGTCCATGATATTACGGTTGGTTCGGTGTAAAGTTTGACACCCAACTGCTACACCTCTCTGTCACCCCTTTAGGGGGTATAAACATATTCTTCATCACAAGTGAGGTATAGTCACATCTGACGCCTCTCTGGACCGGAGTTTGGAAGTGGAGTATATCAGAGAACTTCTGTACCTCGCCCTTCAAGAGGACCACAACCTTGTTGTGGTTTGGAGGTTTGTGTGCTTCAATGACCCCAAGAGCTATATTGGCTGGTGTCAGGGATTTCTGCTTTGGTTCCTGATAGGGTCTCCCATACTAAACAGGTCAAAGGGTAGAGGTCAGACTAGGAATGGCCCACCGGTCTCCAGGTTCAGGGGATTAACAACCCTGACCAATCAAACAAGGCTGTTACAGAAATAGCAAATAATATTTCTTCTTCTGAGTGGCCACGGACAGAAATGGAGGACCTTCATTTTTGCCCTAAACACTAGTGGCGTAACGGGCATTAAGTAAGTACAGTACTGTGGAAAAGTCTTAGGAATCCATGATTTTTTATATGGTTTCAGATGGCATGGCCTCCAAAGAGCCTGGATCTCTAAATAACTCTGATATTTAGAAATTTCATTTCATTATTTTAAAAAGTATTTTCACCTTACAGAATTTTTTAAAAATGTACTTACGACTTTTGCACAGTACTGTAAGTTCTGTGCAAAATGTACACACAATGGACACAGGCATCCCCAGATCTACAGCCACTATCCCACGTTACAGGGTCTCGACCACAACATTCACAATCCACATCGTTCTGATCAGGATCAGAATCATTTTATTGACAAGACCTAGGCTACTCAGCCCATCGCATCTGCTCCGCCATTTCATTGTGGCTCATTATCCCTCTCAACCCCATTCTCCTGTGTTTTCCCCATAACCTTTGATTACCTTCCTAATCAAGAACCTATTAACCACCACTTTAAATACACACAGAGATTTGGCTTCCACAGCCATATGTAGCAATGTATTCCAACAGATTCACTGCCCTCTAGCTAAAGAAATTCCTCCTCCTCTCCATTTTAAAGCGACGTCCTTCTATTTTGAGGCTGTGTCCTCTGGTCGTAGACTCCCCCATAACAGGAAAAAAGTCCTCTCCACATCTGCTCTATTTAGGCCTTTCAACATTCGATAGGTTTCAATGGGATCCCTTCTCATTCTTCTGACTTGCAGTGAGTACAGATCCAGAGCCATCAAATGCTCCTCATATGAGAAGCCACTCAATCCTGAAATCATTTTCATGAACCCTCTCCAATATCAGCACACCCTTTCTTAGATAAGAGGTCCAAAACTGCTCACAGTACTCCAAGTGAGGCCTCACCAGTGCCTCAACATTACATCCTTATTTTATAGTCTACTTCATTTATCTTATTGCCTGTCTGTGAAAAGTACCAGAGTTGATTGTGAATTGATGCCAAGCATGAAACACAGTACAATACCACAACAGACAACATAAAGCAACCAACAATTTACAAGACAATAGTGCAAAGCAGCTGTGAATGATCAGCAATTAGCAGAACGGCCACGTGCTAACGCCAATAATCAAACTTAAATAAATGTGAACATACAAACAAGATCAATAATTAACCACAGAACAAGGAGAGCAGGAAAGACCATTTAATCGTTGTTGTGCATGGACAGTTAATGTATTACACCTGCAAATTTCTACAGATGTACCGTGGAGAGCATTCTAACTGGCTGCATCACCGTCTGGTATGGGGGCGGGGAACACTGCACAGGATTGAAATGAGCTTCAGAGAGTTGTAAACTCAGTCAGCTCCATCATGGGCTCTGGCCTCCATAGTATCCAGGACATCTTCAAGGAGCGATGCCCCAAAAAGGTGGCATCCATTATTAAGGAACCGCATCACCCAGGTCATGCCCTCTACTCATTGTCCCATCAGGAAGGAGGTCCAGGAGCCTGAAGACACACACTCAACCATTCAAAAGCAGCCTCTTCCCCTCTGTCATCTGATTTCTGAACGGACATTGAACTCATGAACACCACCTCACTACTTCTTATTTCTATTTTTGCACTACTTACTTAACTATATATATATATATACTTACTGTAATTCACAGTTCTTTTTCTCTAGTATTATGTATTGCATTGTACTGCTGTTGCAAAGACAACAAATGTCACAACAGATGTCGGTGATATTAAAGCCGATATTGATTCTGATTTGGATTCTGAGTGAGTTTTATTGAGAAGCTGGACAGCTGCAGGGAGGAAGCTACAAAGATGACCTGTAGCCCTGATAGTGGTGCTGCTTGACCTATTGATTTCTTCCAGTAGTTTGTTCCTTGTCTTGCTGTCTGTCCTTTGATGTCCCACATCATTCAAGGCTGGCTCTTGGCTAAGCAAAAATGATGGTCTAGTGATTTGAAGCTTGCGGAATGAGCAAGGTGGAGGGTGGGGGGAGAGACATCAGGCCTCTGAAAGGTTGTTAGTGGAGAGCTTGACTTCACCGGGACTTCAGCTTTCCTTGCAAATATTACCCCTTGTCATGAGGTCTGTGGGCCTGCACGGCGGGCTGTAGAGCATTGGGTTCCAAAGCTTCTAGAGAACCCGTATTTGTTAATTGTTCTCTTCACTAGAGTCATTAAGCATTTGCGCTTTCTGTTTCATCTTGTCAAGTTAATTGTGTTACGTACCCCGTAACTGGGTTGCCAAACCAGCAGAAATGGACCACTTAGTTGGAGTCTGGATTACTGGAACTAAGAAAGTTTTATTAAAGAAATAAGTAACACAGTACTCTAATCATAAGGATATAAATGCAACAGGTTAGCAATGATAAAACACACATGTACACAGGACTAGGATAATAGGAATCAATCACGCTCTATCGCAGTCTAGGGGTGAAATGATCAGTCTCAAGTGACGCAGAGTTCAGTTCAGTTTAGTACAGTTCGCAGCAATCGCGGTTGTGCCGTTGGAGAGAGAATATGCAAATCCGATTCAGACAGACCTTTGTTCTTTGCAGTTAGCTTTCGGCGCAAGCCCTTTTAATATCTTCTGAGGTCACCGACTGTGACCCCTCCGTTCCGGATACGATCGTTCTTCTGCGGTGAACTCGGCACCCAGGCAAGGGCGGACACACACACCCGGTTCCCGCCGATCGTACCCTTTTCACCCTGTGCGTCTATGGTCGGTCCGGTGACCAGACCTCCAAACTCCCACCAACTTGTGGGGGCACACCGCACTTCCAGGGTCTCGTTATCTCATGGTGTTGTGGTGAGTCCCTTGCCTTAGCAAACCTGTTCCTTTTATCCCCCTGCTGGGGTATCGCCTGTCCATCAAACTTCAAACAGTTCAGGTTCAAAGCCACCGGTCTGACAATACTCGGAACTGTGTCTCTTTTCGTTAATCTCTCTTCTCTCTCATTAACATTTCTGCATGTTTCCCCATTGTCTCTCTTATCTCTCTCATCGGCATCAATCTTCTGATAACTTGGTCTTTTGTCACAATTGTAACTGGCACGGGGTTTCCGTGTACTATCATAATTTAAAGCGGGCTCCCAGTTAGCACTTTACCATGGGGTCCTTGTGTGAGGAGAATGATTCGACTTGCAGTGTCACCTGGTCAGCCACTGATGTTCTGCTAGAATTCCTATGAATAAATTCTTGTTTCCGTCTCTACGTGAGAGTCTGCCAATCCTCCACACCTGCTTCAGTCGTTGCCAGCACTCACCAGGACACCTCTGACAGGATAAATACCTACAGCTGAAGTCAGGAGTTCACATACACCTTAGCCAAATACATTTAAACTCAGTTTTTTCACAATTCCTGACATTTTAAGAATGTGAAATGTCAGTAAGTAGTAGAGAGAATGATTTATTTCAGCTTTTATTTCTTTCATCACTTTCCCAGTGGGTCAGAAGTTTACATATACTTTGTTAGTATTTGAAACATAGAAACATAGAAACATAGAAAATAGGTGCAGGAGTAGGCCATTCGGCCCTTCGAGCCTGCACCGCCATTTATTATGATCATGGCTGATCATCCAACTCAGAACCCCGCCCCAGCCTTCCCTCCATACCCTCTGATCCCCGTATCCACAAGGGCCATATCTAACTCCCTCTTAAATATAGCCAATGTACTGGCCTCAACTGCTTCCTGTGGCAATGGTAGCATTGCCTTTAAATTGTTTAACTTGGGTCAAATGTTTTGGGTAGCCTTCCACAAGCTTCTCAGAGTAAGTTGCTGGAATTTTGTTCCATTCCTCCAGAGAGAACTGGTGTAACTGAGTCTGGTTTGTAGACCTCCTTGCTCGCACACGCTTTTTCAGTTCTGCCCACAAATTTTCTATCGGATTGAGGTCAGAAAATGATGTCAAGTCTGGTTCATCCTTGGGAGCAATTTCCAAATGCCTGAAGGTACCACGTTCATCTGTACAAGCAGTACGCAAGTATAAACACCATGGGACCACGCAGCCATCATACTGCTCAGGAAGGAGACGCTTTCTGTCTCCTAAAGTTGAACGTACTTTGGCACGAAAAGTGCAAATTAATCCCAGAACAACAGCAAAGGACCTTGTGAAGATGCTGGAGGAAACAGGTAGACAAGTATCTATATCCACAGTAAAACGAGTCCTATATTGACATAACCTGAAAGGCTGCTCAGCAAGGAAGAAGCCACTGCTCCAAAACCACCATAAAAAAGCCAGACTACAGTTTGCAAGTGCACATGGGGACAAAGATCTTACTTTTTGGAGAAATGTCCTCTGGTCTGATGAAACAAAAATTGAACTGTTTGGCCATAATGATCATCGTTATGTTTGGAGTGAAAAAGGGCGAGGCTTGCAAGCCGAAGAACACCATCCCAACCGTGAAGCATGGGGGTGGCAGCATCATGTTGTGGGGGTGCTTTGCTGCAGGAGGGACTGATGCACTTAAGGACAACAAAGTCAAGGTATTAAAGTGGGCATCACAAAACTCTGACCTCAATCCGATAGAAAATTTGTAGCATTTTGACATTTCACGTTCTTAAAATAAAGTAGTGATCCTAACTGGCCTAAGACAGGGAATGTTTTCTAGGATTAAATGTCAGGAATTGTGAAAAACTGAGTTTAAGTGTATTTGGCTAAGGTGTATGTAAATTTCTGACTTCAATTGTACATCAAAACAACTTGTCCTTGCCTTCTTTCTCTATTTAGATGTAGAAAACTTTCTGTTTAGTTGTATTTAATGGTTTATATATAATTAACAATAAGTGAATGCACTGTGTTCCATGTTGGTTCTCCACCACAAATCATGTTTGAACTGCCCTAGAGATTAGTTCCTTTGAAGGTACACAGTTGTCCTTCAGCCTATCACCATCCAGAACACTACCGGGTGGCTCAGTGACAGTCGCACAGGGAAGAGTTACTGCCTCACAACTCCAGTGAACCGGGTTTGATCCCGAACTCCCTATGACACCCCTGGCTGATGGACTTTCCCCCACCCACGTCCTTAAAACATTGTTGTCAAGTTATTAGTTTCAAGATTGTTCTTGTAGGCGCCCACACCCAAACTCACACACGTGCACACACGAATAAACACAAACATACACAGAGATACACTCACCCCAGACAGACACACAGGCACTCATACACACACTTGTACAGACACACAGTTACACAGACACACACACTCACATACATGCACACTCGTACAGACACACACACATACAAACACTTGTACAGACACACACACAAATACACACTCGCAAACAGTCACACACATGGGACTGGGATGTCAGTGAGCTGTTCTCAGCAACAGACTATAGTAAAGGTCGGGAGGTTATTTGACTGCTGAAAGATGGTGCACATGTGTATGTGAAGGTGGAACCATGCGCGAGGATCTGATGTAACTGTGAAGTGAATAAAAGAGGGAGGGATTGCTGAAGGATCAAAGACCATAAAACCATACAGTACAGCAGCAGAGTTAGGCCATTCAGTCCATCAAGTCTGCTCAGTCATTTGAGCAAAATGGATTTTGTTTTCATTCAACAGGAATTCTGCAGATGCTGGAAATTCAAGCAACCCCTGCTTCTGCCTTCTCCCTGTAACCCCTAACACCTCCCCCTGTCCAATCACACCCTAATAATTGCCACAGATGGCTGATGGCTGGGGAGGCCAAGTTATTGGGTATATTTAAAGCAGAGACTGATAGGTTCTTATTTCATCAGGGTGTCAGTGATTACAGGGAGAAGACAAGAGAAAGGGATTGAGAGGGATAATAAATCAGCCATGATGGAATAACAGTGCAGACTTAATGGGCTGAATGGTCTTAATCTGCTCCAATGTCCTATGGTCCTATGGTCAACTATCAGCCTTAAATATACCATTAAATATACTTGACTTAGCAGGATCCTATTCCCTTTAAATATATCCAATGACTTGGCCTCCATTGCTGTCCATGGCAACAAATTCCATAGATTCACCACCCTCTAGCTGAAGAAATTTCTCCTCATCTCCATTCTGAATGGGCATCCCCCTATTCTGAGGCTGTGCCCTCTGGTTCCCAACCTGGGGTTCATGGACCCCGTTACTTAATGGTGTTGGGCCATGGCATAAAAAAGGATGGGAACCCCTGGGTCTTAGACTCCCCCACTATAGGAAACCTCCTGCCCACATCCACTCCATTGAGGCCTTACAACATTCAAAAGATTTCAATGAGATTTCCCCCCCCCCATTCTTCTAAATTCCAACAAGTACCTGCCCAGAACCATCAAATGCTCCTTTTACATTAACACTTTCATTTCCGGGATCATTCTCATGAGATTCCTCTGGACCCTCCAATGCCTTTCTTTTTCTTCTCATTTCATTGTTTTATATATATTGGGAGCTTTTAATAGGTAGTGGGAGCTTATTCCCATTACCACCCCCGGCTATAACAACACTAAGGAACGTATATGAAACCTATATTATTATTTCTAAAATCTACTATATATTGCACTTTACTGCTGCCACAAAACAAATTTCATAACATATATCAGTGATATTAAACCTGATTCTGATAAGGGGCCCAAAACTGCTCACATTACTCCGAGCGCAGTCTGACCAGTGCCTTATGAAGCCTCAGCATTACATCCTTGCTTTTATATTCTAGTCTTCGCTAAATGAATGTTAACATTGCATTTACCTTCCTTACCACCGACTACTGATTTACTTTCAGGCCGTTATACCACTGGCACTTAGGGCAGAAATGAAGGTCCTCCATCTCTGTCTGTCCTTGGCCACTCAGATATAGAAGGATTCTTCATTGCTGTTCCTGTAACAATTTATTTTTGACCAGTCTGGGTTGTTAGCCCTGAGCTGAAAAGCCTAACCAGGAGGACTGATGGACCACTCTTAGTCTGGCCTCTGCCCTTTGACCTGTTTAGCATGCATGACCCTACCAAGAGTCAAAGGACAAGGCCCTGACTCCAGCCAACGTAGCTCTCCAGATCACTGAGGTACACAAGCCTCTGAACCTTATGACAAGTTGGTGGTCCTCCTGGAGAAACCAGCAATTTAACGTTTAGGGGATCCTGCGTGAGGAACCCTCAGACCCTCCAGAATGTCTGGACCTAGCTGAGCCTGGGAGCTGGGACAGAGAGCACCAGCAGTGACTGACTATCACATGTGCTCTTGCCAGCATTTCCCCTGGATCACCCTGCTTGTTAATTAAAATAATAATTAGCCTCATTAATGTGAGTGACAAGAAACATGTAATAAGCAGTGGTGACAGATAACATGACACAAACAGAAATGTAAATATATGATAGACTGAGATGAAGTGACAAGAAATTAGCCAGATAAAGCTTTCATCTTCAATTGAAAAATCAGTGTTTCTTTGATTCAATCAGGTAAACATGCAAACCTGCCCAGGGGGTGCTGAAGAGTGCCTGCTATAGGGAACCCTGCACTGTATAAGGTAAATCCAATTCAGCTTTGACCTCACCTTCAAAGGTTCAAACACAGCACGTTGAAGCAGTTTTGTGAGAAATGGAATGGTGATGTGTTGGAAGGAGAGGTGGTACTGAGGGACTGTCAAACTGTGGAAGAGGTGGTAGAGTTGTACTTGGTTTGCACGGAGCCATTCCTGTGCGTTCTCTACAAGAGGTTAACGGGTTTGGTTCTACGTGAACCAGACATGGAGATTGTCCTGTCGGCTTACGCTGATAACATCCTCCTTATCATCACCGACCCGGATGACTTGCAGAGGATGCGAGACTGTCAGCAGGTCTCCTCGGCTGCGTCCTCTGCAAGGGTCAACTGGGAGGAGAGTGCGGGCCACTTGGTGGGTCAGTGGCAGGTGGATCCCTACCGGAGGGGTTGAGTCCATTTGCGTAGAGCACCACACACCTCCTCTACTTGGGGGTCTACCTAAGCTCGACGGAGGAGGCCTGGCCAGTGAACTGGTGGGATTTGGACACAAAGATCTCTGCCTGGCTGGGGTGCTGTTCAGACCTCCTTTGTGCAATCTCATGCCGGGGAAGGGTATTAGTTATAAATCAGCTGGTTTATAATAGTGATATGGTACTGGCTGCTTACTTTAGTCCCACACACGGTGTTTGTATCCAGGACCCTGAAGAATCTGATGGACTTCTTCTGGGGCAACAGGAGGCATTGGGTCTCTGCAGCGGTCCTGAGTGTTCTGATTGCGGGAGGTGGTCAGTTCTTGACGTGCGTGCGCACCCAGCTGGTGGCTCTCCACCTCGGGACACTGCAGAGATACCGGTAGTGTGACCACCCTCCGAAATGGCACAGGCTGGTGATGCACTCTCTCCGCCAGGGACTCTGCCTGCAGGGGGGCACACTAATCCCAGCAGGCTGCGTCTGCCGTGTCGCTCTGAAGGAACTGCCTCGCTTCTACCGGGAACGGTGGAGGGTTTGGGGTCTGGTCTCATCTGGGCTGGGTGCTCCTGTGATGGACGGTGCTCTGGCTGCTGTTGGATCTCCGTTGACTAAGGAATTGGTGCCCAGTGTCCCTCCACATTGTGGAGTACAAGGCCTTTGCCCAGGCAATGGCCAATCGTTTGGGCTCCGTGCTGGCACAAGTGGTCCACCCTGACCAGCCCTACACAGTCCCGGGGCGGTTGATCCAGGACAATATCCACATTGTCTGGGATCTGATCGACCTGTGCCAGGAGGCTGGAATGTCATTTGCTCTTCTCTCCCTCGACCATGAGAAGGCATTTGACAGGGTGGACCATGAGTACCTTTTTGGGTCTCTGCAAGCATTTTATGGCCCATGTCTGACTGCTGTACACTGCCGTAGAGTGCCTAGTTAAGATCAATGGGTCCTTGGCAGCACCCTTGTGCTTTGGGAGGGGGTGCGTCAGGGGTGCCCCATGACGGGACAGTTGGTTTGCATGGAGCTATTCCTGTGCCTTCTCTGCACAAGGTTAATGGGTTTGGTTCTACATGAACCGGTCATGGAGGTCGTACTTTCTGCTTATGCCAATGACATCCTCCTTATGGTCACCAACCTGGTTGGTTGTAGAGGATGCGAGATCTCCAGCAGGTCTCCTGGGCTGCGTCCTCTGCAAGGGTCAACTGGGAGGAGAGTGCGGGCCACTTGGTGGGTCAGTGGCAGGTGGACCCCTACTGGAGGGGTTGAGTCCATTTGTGTGGAGGACCACACACCTCCTCTACTTGGGGGTCTACCTGAGCTCGACGGAGGAGGCCTGGCCGGTGAACTGGTGGGATCTGGAGATGAAGATCTCTGCCCGGCTGGGGTGCTGGTCAGGCCTCCTTCGTGAGATCTCGTACCGGGGGAGGGCGTTAGTGATAAATCAGCTGGTCACCTCTGTGGTGTGGTACCGGCTGACTGCATTGGTCCCACTCATGGCGTTTGCATCCAGGACCCAGAAGAGGCTGGTGGACTCCTTCTGGGGCAACAGAAGGCCTTGGGTCTCTGCAGCGGTCCTGAGTGTTCCGATCGCAGTGGGCGGGCCAGTCCTGATGTGCGTGCGCACCCAGCTGGCAGCTCTCCACCTCGGGACTGTCACCACCCTCCAAGGTGGCCCGCACTTTCTCCGCCGGGGGCATTGCCTGCAGGAGGGCATGCAAATCCCGGTGGATGGCATCATCCGTGCCGCTCTGAGGGAACTGCTTCGCTTCTACCGGGAACGGTGGAGGGTTTGGGGTCTGGCCTCATCCAGGCAGGGTGCTCCTGCGATGGACGGTGCTCTTCCTGCTGCTGGGGGAGCTGGTCCCGATCCTATTTCGGTGAGTGTCAGTGGGGCTCAGGGACGTGGAGGCATTCTGTCAGCCTCACCACCTGATGTGCTGTCAGACGCAGGCCTTGGGAGATCACGCGGGAGAGGGTCCCGCACAACGTGAGCTGTCTCGCGGGGATGCCCACCGTGTCGTTCCTTGACACTCCAAAGTGTTTCTTGTACAGGCTGCTCCCGCACACCTTTCACTTCCTTACCTTCGTCTCCCGACTGACCTCACCTTGGCAGACTGATTTACCATCTGGCAGTGGAGGAAGTTCCCAGTGGAAATCTCTGTACACAGGGGTCCTTCCCCTGTACATGGGGACCTGTGGTGGAAGGTGTTGCATCAGGCAGTACCATAGAACAGGTTCACTGACACACCGTCCACCTGTCCATTCTGTGGCCATGAGGAGTCAGTAGATCATGCTTATATGTAGTGTGAGAGGTTGCAGCCCCTGAGTTTCTCAGGGGGGCTGCTGCTGAGGTTCTGGTTGTATTTCTGCCCTGCGCTCCTCATATATGGGTACCTAGCACGGAAAGGTGCGAGTCGCGAGGAGGATCTGCTGGTGGGTTTGCTCCTGAGCCTGGTCAAGATGGACATTCACGGGTCTAGGTGGCGGAAAGTGGAGGGTGCTGCCCGGGCCGACTGCCTGCCCCTTTTCTGAGGATACGTTCATGCCCGGCTGTCCTTGGAGAGGGAGCACGCGGTCGCGATGGGTACAGTGGGGAATTTCCGGGAGCGGTGGGGCCACTTCTGGGAGCGGGGCACTGACTGTTTAATAGACGGTAGTAACCATATTTTATCCAGAGTGTATTCACTGTCTTGTAAATACTGAATGTTTGTACCTTGTGTATTTGCGATGTAAATAAACTTTTATAGTTTTGTAAGAAAAAGAGTGGTACTAAGGCATGGTCAGCTCGGTTTAAACGTTTATGAGAGGTTTGGGTAGGTATATGGATGGTAGGGGTATGGAGGGCTATGGTCCTGGTGCAAGTCAATGGGAGTAGGCAGTTTAAATGGTTCAGCATGGACTAAGTGGGTCTGTCCCTGGGCTGTACTTCTTTTCTTATTGTACTGTATTGTAAATTTTATGTATTTTATTGAACTACAGTGACAACACAACAGATTTCACAACATCTGGCTGCGATAATAAACCTGAGCAACACACATCAAAGTTGCTGGTGAACGCAGCAGGCCAGGCAGCATCTATAGGAAGAGGTACAGTCGGCATTTCGGGCAGAGATCCTTCGTCAGGACTAAGGTCTCGGCCTGGAGCGTCGACTGTACTTCTTCCTATAGATGCTGCCTGGCCTGCTGCGCTCGGCAGCAATTTTATGTGTGTTGCTTGGAATTCCAACAGCTGCAGATTTCCTCGTGTCTTGTGATAATAAACCTGATTCTGATTTTCCTTCTGTGCAGTCAGACCTAGACCCCATGCCTGTCTCAGACACCACCCAGCAGGGGGACCGGAGAGCCACCAGGGCAGTGAATTAACTGCTTGAGGAGCCCTCACCATGCAGAAAACTACACGGCTGTTTGCTTGCAGGGAAGCCTCCTCGGCTGGCCCGCGTGCACGGGACCAGTACAGCTGCATCCAGACTAGCCCCTGTGCAGATATATCCCAGGTTCTCTGATCGAGAAACATGGACAAGACCGGGCACCCAGCCATCTCACACACCAGCTAACATCCCAACCCGAGCCAAAGTCAACAGAAAATATTTACCAAAATTAAATTGTAAAAGTGTTCCCAAAGGCTGGATGAGTTTACTGTATGATGAAGATTAAACTGAATTTGAGCTCTCCAGCATTCATCTTCTTTCCACTCATTAGCTGCTTGGCAATTTTTTTTAATAAACTCGCCATTGTGTTTTGAACTGAATCCATTAGCTCACTGCGTGTGTGTGAGAATGGGTTATATTAATATTAAGGAAGCCTGGTGGAAGGAAGTGGGATTTCAATTAATCAATGCGTGGAAAGTGACTGAAGCGCACAGTTTGTGCTCAGGGGTGACAGAGATTGTGGGCCACACCAGGGAGAGTCTGGCACAGCACCTGGTACTGCCCCTCCCAGTGTTCGCCCAGCAGAAGACATGGTCGTCTGAAGATTTCAATGGACTCAGGGTCTGGTCCTTGTACATAATAGATAACAAAAGTTTACAAGTTATCAGTAAAACACAACTCTGCAAATAAATAAATAAATATATGATATGAGCTCCAACTTACGTGCACATTTGGACTGGGTTAACTGCAATGAGCCATTTCTAATTTATTTTTTCTTTTCTCTTCCCTACCAACTGTTCGATAAAGCTGAAATTTGTAAATATGCTTTCCTACTAATTGCATTTCCTGCCAACAGCTAATTGCGCGGGGGCAGTACTTACACAGTATTTGCACAGGTCAGGGTTCGGATGGGCGAGATAGCCCCTCAAGGGTTTGGTGGGACCCGTGTCATACCAGACCTGGACTTATGGTGTTTGAGAATGGTGGTTTTCTCATCGCTATTTTGCTGGCTGTTAGCTAGCAGCTAATGAGCCGCGTCTCTAGAGACGCCCAGTAAAAACCGGTTTCTCTTTGATTTATTATCCCTGTCAACCCCATTCTCTTGCCTTCTCCCCGCAACTTTAGACACCCTGATTTTTCAAGAGCCTATCAATCTCCACCTTAAATATACCCAATTGCTTGAACTCCACAGCCGTTTGTGGCAATGAATTCCACAGACTCATTGTGGCTAAAGAAATTCCTCATCTCTTTTCTAAACAGACGTCCCTCTATTCGGCGCCTCTGGCCCGCGACACCCCCACTATAGGAAACATCCTCTCCAAAACCACTTTATCTAGGCCTTTCAATATTGATAGATTTCAATGAGATCCTCCTTCGTTCTTCTAAATTCCAGCAAATACAGGCCCAGAGCTATCAAATTCTCTTCACACGTTAACCCTTTCATTCCTGGAATCATTCTTGTGAACCTTCTTTCGACCCTCTCCAGTGTCAGCACATCCCTTCTTAGATAAGAAGCCCAAAACTGCTCACAATACACAATTCTTTGTCCATAGCAAAGAATTCCACAAATTCACCACTCTCTGGCTAAAGAAATTCCTCTTCATCTCTGTTCTAAAAGGACACCCCTCAATTCTGAGTCTGTGTCCTCAAGTCTTAGACTCCCCCACCATAGGAAACATCCTCTCCACATTCACTCTATCGAGGCCTTCCACATTCAATGGGTTTCAATGAGGTCACCCCTCATTCTTTTGAATTCCAGTGATACAGGCCCAGAGCCATCAGACCCTCTTCATATGACAAGTCATTCAATTCTGGAATTTTTTTCACATGCCTCCTTTGAGCCTCTCCAAGCACATCCTTTTAAAGATAGGGGGCCCGAATCTGCTCACAATACACCAAGTGAGACCTCACCAGTGCTTTATAAAGTCTCAACATTACACCCTTTATTTATTTACCCATTGGGATACAAAGCAGAATAGGCCCTTCCGGTCCTTCGAGCCACACTGCTTAGCAATCTCCTGATTTAACCCTAGCCTAATCACAGGACAATTTACAATGACCAATTAACCTACTAACTGGTACGTCTTTGGACTGTGGTTGGAAACTGGAGCACCTGGAGGAAACCCACGCGGTCACGGGGAGAACATACAAACTCCTTCCAGGTTAAACAATCTGGGTCTCTCGTACTTTAAACTGTTGTGCTAACCACTACTCTGCCATGCCACCCAACAGAGTGGAAGAGCGTTATCTGTATTAATTGGATACCAATATAGTAGGCAACATCGTAACCGTAGCTTCTGGACATACAGCCACCTGGAACTTCAAGTATTACCTTCCCCTTTTCCTGGACATTAGGGACTAGAGGCCAGTTGGGATTAGAAGAAGTGAGCCAAGCTCCTGTTTCCTGTGGCTAAAGCCACAGAGAGTGACAGTACAGAAGTAGGCACTTCGACCCACAGGTTCTAAGTTGACCCATTTACACTGAACCTGTGTGGTATGTGGTGTCCAAGGAGGGGTATCGCCTCTGGTGAAGGGGCTTCTCGTGTCCATTCCAGAGCGGCTCACTCACCTCTGGATCATCCGGGCACTCAGCTCTCACCTGTGCTTCCTAACAGTTGTTTGCATGTGGCAGCAGCCACATCCCAGTATACTGCTTCAACAGGCAGGCTGTATACCGGTGAGACAGGGACATGCCTGGCCAGCACGTGAAGTCAGCGCCGGCGGACTAGGTGGATGAGATCTACAGGGAGATCTAACGGCCAGGAAGGCGGTTCCGCAATGCTCCGTGGAGACGAAGGGCATAACAAGGCACAGAAGACATCATGGTCATCCACTGCAACCAAGGAAGACTCCAGTTTGTAACGCTTGTTCATACCACTGGACCCAGACTTCTGAGGTCAAGAGTGGAACTGCCCCACTTTATATTTCTGAAATTCCTGTAACTATGGTAAATACTCCTCAACCCAACATTTCCAAAACAAGTTTGACATATATTGGACTTGCTTCCACTTGTGACAAGCATAAACATATTCCTTTTGGAACTCTCCTGGTGTTAAATATGATGAGATCGTCAGAAGCAACAGGTGGTTGGGTGTTAGTGCTTCTAAATCACTGGGATCAGAGGATACTTTAGGAATTGGATGACCATTGATAATAGCCTCTACTTCACAAAGGACTGTGTGAAAACCCTCTTCATCAAGATTCTTCATTGTAGAATTGAGGACATTCCTCAGACTTTCTCCCCTTTGCAAATGAGAATTCATCTGGACTCACAACACACTGGAGGAACTCAGCAGGTCAGGCAGCATCCGTGGAAACAATCAGTCAATGTTTTGGGCCGGAACCCTTCATCAGGACTGTAGAGGTAAGGGGCAGAGGCCCTATAAAGAAGATGGGGGGATGGTGGGAAGGAGAAGGCTGGTAGGTTCCAGGTGAAAAACCAGTAAGGGGAAAGATAAAGGGGTGGGGAACGGGCAGCAGGGAGGTGATAGGCAGGAAAAGTTGGAATAGGGGAAAACACAATGGGTAGTAGAAGGAGGTGGAACCATAAGGGAGGTTCGCATAACCTTTCGGATATGTCCATACATGGCCTCCTCTACTGCCATGATGAGGCTAAACTCAGGCTGGAGCAGCAACAGCTCATATACCGTCTAGGTAGGCTCCAGCCCCTTGGTATGAACATAGAATTGTCCAACTTCCAGTAATTCTCTCCCCCTCCCTTCCCCTATCCCTATTTCACTCCGCCCCCTCCCCCAGCTGCCTATCACCTCCCTCTTGGTTCCGCCTCCTTCTACTACCCATTGTGTTTCCCCTATTCCTTCTTCACGTTTCCTGCCTGTCACTTCCCTGCCTCCCCTCCCCCACCCCTTTATCTTTCCCCTTACTGGTTTTTCACCTGGAACCTACCAGCTTTCTCCTTCCCACCCTCCCCCCACCTTCTTTATAGGGCCTCTGCCCCTTCCCTTGACAGTCCTGATGAAGGATTCCGGCCTGAAACGTCGACCGATCGTTTCCACGGATGCTGCCTGACCTGCTGAGTTCCTCCAGTGTGTTGTGAGTGTTGCTTTGACCCCAGCATCTGCAGAGTATTTTGTGTTTAGAATTCATCTGGATTTCTCTTTCTTTGAAAAAAAACAACAATTTCTATTTCAGCCTTACAGAGATCCACCACTAAGAGATAATCTCGGCCAATTTAGCCTTCTCAGTCTCTTTCCCCAAAGAATACACTTGCTGTTCTTCATCCGACTCAGACTGCATAAAAACAATATTCAATTGATTCCTCTTCCAACTAAAAAACAGGAGCAGGTTCTTAAATCTAAGAATGTAAGCCACTGTATTACTCAAATAGATCCAAGACAAGATGTGATGGATTATACGTGTTACCGTGTCCACATCCTCTTCAATCTGCATGACATTCATTGTAACAAAAGACAAGTAGAGATTGCTACACACCCGGTGTTTGGATATATACAGGACACTACATCACCTGCAGTAAGCAAGAGTGTAAACAAAACTAAGCCAAAATTTCATTCTAAGGCTGAAGAAAGCAGCTTTGCCAATATCGTGGCCATGGTGAGAAGTAAAGTTAAAACCAAACCTGGAACTAACAGAAGGGAAATGAAGAAGATACTGACACCCATGTGTTATCCTTCAGCTTCAGCCTTCTAGAGGCCACATTGCGCAAAATGTTTGCATTCCTCTATTGAGATGCTTGTGAAATGTTAAGAATTACTGTTCATCACCAAACTGTTCCCATAGTAAAGCCGCAAACACGAGGAAATCTGCAGATACTGGAAATTCAAGCAACACACACAAAATGCTGGTGGAACGCAGCAGGCCGGGCAGCATCTCTAGGAAGAGGTACAATCGAGGTTTCGGGCCGAGACCCTTCATCAGGACTAACTGAAAGACGAGATAGTAAGAGATTTGAAAGTGGGGGGGGGAGGAGGAGATCCAAAATGATAGGAGAAAACAGGAGGGGGAGGGATGGAGCTAAGAACTGGAAAATTGATTGGCAAAAGGGATACCAGGCTGGAGAAGGGAGAGGATCATGGGACGGGAGGCCTAGGGAGAAAGAAAGGGGGAGGGGAGCATCAGTGGAAGATACAGTGAGAGGGACAGAAGGAGAAAAAAGAGAGAGAAAGAAAGAGGTGGGTAAATAAATAAATAAATAAATAAATAAATAGATAGATAAATAAATAATAAAAAGGTCGCTATGGTTAATGTTTACGCTCCGAATGTGGATTATCCTGAATTTTTTAAACACTTACTCACTTCCTTTCCTAATTTAAACGAGTATATGTTGATAATGGGTGGTGATTTTAATTTATGTTTGAATCCCATGTTGGACAGATCCATAGGTAGTCCGGCTTTACCGAATAAGTCGGCTACTATTATTAACTCTTTTATGTTGGATTCTGGGATTTCAGAAATTTGGAGATTTCTACATCCAAATGATAAGGAATTCTCCTTTTTTTCACATGTACATCATTCTTTTTCCCGAATTGATTATTTCCTGATTGACTCTCATTTGATTCCATATGTAGTTGATTGTAATTATGACATTATTGCTATTTCAGATCATGCTCCAATGAAACTTTCCATCAAGTTAATGGACACCTCTTGTACTAGCAGACAATGGCGATTTAACCCTATTTTGCTTCAAGATCAGGACTTTGTCAAATTTATAAAGGAGCAGATTGATTTCTTCTTTTCAACTAATACTACGGAAGAAGTTTCCAATGGAACTGTTTGGGACGCCTTTAAAGCTTATATCCGTGGTCAGATTATTTCCTATTCGGCTGGTTTGAAAAGACGTATTAACAATGAAATACTTCTGTTGGTTGATAAAATTAAAGAAGTCGATAAAAAATATGCTATTTCTCCCAGTAAGGAGCTGTACAAACACAGAATTGAACTCCAATTGGAACATAGCTTATTATTAACATCCTCGATCGAAAATCAATTAATGAGAACTAGAGGTGATTTTTATATTCATAACGATAAATCGGGTAAATTACTGGCTAACCAATTGAAATTTGATTCGGTTAAACGTCAAATTACTAAGATTCGCAAACAGGATGATACTTTCACAGTTGATCATGTTGGGATAAACCAAACCTTTCAAGAATTTTATACCTCTTTATATCACTGACTTTCCCTCATGATTCTAATTTCATGCATGATTTTTTAAGTAAATTGAGTTTTCCGAAACTATCACCCGAAGATTGCCTATCATTAGAAACTTCCATTTCAGAGGAAGAAATAATAACTGCAATCTCATCATTGAATTCCGGTAAAGCACCCGGTCCAGATGGGTTTACAGTGGAATTTTAAAAATTTTTTTCCTCCATTCTTTCTTCTAAGTTGTCTAGAATATTCAAGGAAGCAATCAGTTTAGGTAAATTACCACAATCGTTTTACGAAGCCTCTATTTCCTTAATTCTTAAAAAGAATAAAGATCCTACTGATTGTGCATCATACAGACCGATATCTCTTCTGAATGTAGACTCTAAAATTTTTTCAAAAATTCTAGCAACTAGACTGGAGAAGGTGTTACCTCAAATTATTTCCATGGATCAAACCGGATTTATTAAAAATCGCTATTCATCCTTTAATATTAGGAGGTTAATGAATATTGTTTACACCCCCTCATTTACTACCCCGGAATGTATTATCTCATTAGATGCTGAGAAAGCCTTTGACAGAGTTGAATGGCCTTATTTATTTAATGTTCTTGAGAAATTTAATTTTAATTTGACACTTATATCTTGGATTAAATTGTTATATTACTCCCCGGTAGCCTCGGTTTGTACAAATAATTATAGATCTCCTTTTTTTCATCTTTTTCGTGGTACTAGGCAAGGTTGCCCTCTTAGTCCTTTACTATTTAATATTGCTCTTGAACCTTTAGCAATTGCTATTCGTGACTCGCCAAATATTGTTGGTATTACCCATGGAAACGAAATACATAAATTATCATTATATGCAGATGATTTGTTGTTATACATCTCTAACCCGGAGAAGTCAATTCCTGCTATCCTAGATCTGTTAGCTCAATTTAGTAACTTCTCTGGTTACAAATTGAATCTTAGTAAGAGTGAATTATTCCTTTAAATAAGCATGTACCTATTTATGGACGTTTACCATTTAAATTGGTTACTGATTCATTTATATATTTAGGGATAACAATTATGAAAAAATATAAAGATTTATTTAAAGCTAATTTTTTACCTTTAATTGATCAGATTAAACTTTTATTTACCAAGTGGTCCCCAATCTCTTTGTCTTTGATTGGTCGGATTAACGCTATTAAGATGATCATTTTGCCCAAATTTTTGTATATATTCCAATCGGTTCCAATTTTTATCCCAAAATCTTTTTTTGATAACGTAGATTCAAAAATTTCCTCATATATTTGGCAGAATAAAAATCCTAGGTTAGGTAAAAGGTATCTACAGAAATCTAAAAAGGAGGGGGGGCTCGCCCTCCCAAATTTTAGATTCTATTATTGGGCAATTAATATTCGATATTTAAAATTTTGGTTACAAGATTTGGACGCATCTTTAAACCCTCATTGGGTAAATCTTGAATCTAATTCATTACAAGGGTTTTCCTTGGGTTCGGTTTTAGGAACTTTACTTCCTTTTACTTCTTTTAAATCATATAAACAAATGAACAACCCAATAGTTAAGCATACTTTACGTATATGGTTTCAATTCCGAAGATTTTTTGGGTTTAATCAATTTATTCTAGCAAGTCCCATTATATCAAATTTTCTTTTTCAACCTTCCACGATGGATCAGGCTTACTTTGATTGGAAAACCAAAGGTATAATATCTTTTCGCGATTTATTTTTGGATAATTGTCTTATGTCTTTTGATCAACTCTCTAATAAATATAACTTACCCAGATCTCACTTTTTTAGATATCTACAGATTAGAAACTTTTTAATTACTGTCTCCCCTAATTTTCCACACCCATATCCAATGGACACTTTGGAAAAAATCTTAGATTTAAATCTCTCTCAGAAAAGTGTAGTAGCAATTATATATAATATTATTATGAATTTATGTCCTGATGCTTCTAATAAAATTAAAGCTGACTTGGAAAGAGAACTTGAGATTAATATACTGACTGAAAAATGGGAAAAAATTCTTCAGTTGGTGAATTCATCCTCTGTATGTGCTAAGCATAGGTTGATACAGTTTAAAGTAGTGCACAGGACTCATATGTCCAAAGATAAACTATCTCGTTATTACTCTTATATTAATCCAATTTGTGACAGATGTTATTCCGAGATAGCTTCTTTAACCCACATGTTTTGGTCATGTCCCTTGTTGGAGAAATATTGGAAAGATATTTTTGATATTATTTCAACGGTCCTAAATATAGACTTACAATCTCATCCAATTACTGCTATCTTTGGACTACCAATGATAGACTTAAATAATTTAACCTCTTCATCATGAAGGATGATTGCATTTCTTACTTTTATAGCTGGAAGGTCCATTTTGTTGAATTGGAAAGAGATTAACCCTCCTACCGTATTTCATTGGTTTTCACAAACTATGGTGTGTTTGAATTTGGAGAAAATTAGAAGTGCAGTTTATGACCCTTCCATTAAGTTTGAAAAAACTTGGAGGCCATTCATTCAGCATTTTCATTTGATGTAATTTCATCATTTCCAAACTTGTTTTATCTCTCTTTACTGTTGTTGGAGGGGAATGGAGTCGTCGACACTAAGGTTTTCTTCTTTTCCATTTTTAAGTTGTTTGTTTTGCCCAAGTCTTTAAGTTTAGTTGATTAATTTTGTTTTTCTTTGGGGATGGGGTTTGCTTTTTTTTTGTTTTATTTTTTTTTTCTTTTTCATGATTTTTTTTTTCCAGTTTTTTTTTTGCTTTGTATTATCCATGGTTAGTTCTACATGATTGGGAGCTTTGTTAACTTACACTACTTGGTTTTGGAATTACTTTTTTTAAGTGTAACAATATATCTCCTACTATTTGTATTATTGCTATGTTTTGTTTCTATATTTTGAAATTAATAAAAAGATTGAAAAAGAAAGAAAAATAAATAGATAAATAAGGGAATAATGGATGGGGTACGAAGGGGAGGAGGGGTATTAACGGAAATTAGAGAAGTCAATGTTCATGCCATCAGGTTGGAGGCTACCCAGAGGGAATATAAGGTGTTCCTCCAACCTGAGTGTAGCTTCATCTTTACAGTAGAGGAGGCCGTGGATAGACATGTCAGAATGGGAATGAGATGTGGAATTAAAATATGTGGCCACTGGGAGATCCTGCTTTCTCTGGCGGACAGAGCGTAGGTGTTCAGCAAAGTGGTCTCCCAGTCTGCGTCGGGTCTCGCCAATATATAGAAGGCCACATCGGGAGCACCGGACGCAGTATATCACCCCAGCCGACTCACAGGTGAAGTGTTGCCTCACCTGGAAGGACTGTCTGGGGCCCTGATTGGTGGTGAGGGAGGAAGTGTAAGGGCATGTGTAGCACTTGTTCCGCTTACAAGGATAAGTGCTGGGAGGGAGATCGGTGGGAAGGGATGGGGAGGACGAATGGACAAGGGAGTCACATAGGGAGTGATCCCTGTGGAACGTGGGGTGGGGGGAGGGAAAGATGTGCTTAGTGGTGGGATCCCATTGGAGGTGGCAGAAGTTACAGAGAATAATATGTTGGACCCGGAGGCTGGTGGAGTGGTAGGTAAGGACAAGGGGAACCCTATTCCTAGTGGGGTGGCGGGAGGATGGAGTGAGAGCAGATGTGTGTGAAATGGAGGAGATGCGTTTGAGAGCAGAGTTGATGGTGGAGGAAGGGAAACCCCTTTCTTTAAAAAAATAAGACATCTCCCTCGTCCTGGAATGAAAAGCCTCATCCTGAGAGCAGATGCGGCGGAGACAAAGGAATTGCAAGAAGGGGATGGCATCTTTGCAAGAGATAGGGTGGGAAGAGGAATAGTCCAGGTATCTGTGACAGTCCGTAGGCTTATAGTATATATTAGTAGATAAGCTGTCTACAGAGGTAGAGACAGAAAGATCAAGAAAGGGGAGGGAGGTGTCGGAAATGGACCAGGTAAACTTGAGGGCAGGGTGAAAGTTGGAGGCAAAGTTAATGAAGTCAACGAGCTCAGCATGCGTGCAGGAAGTAGCGCCTCCCCCTCCCACTTTCAAATCTCTTACTATCTCTTCTTTCAGTTAGTCCTGACAAAGGGTCTCGACCTGAAACGTCGACTGTACCTCTTCCTATAGATGCTGCCTGGCCTGCTGCGTTCCACCAGCATTTTGTGTGTGTTGCTTGTAGTGAAGCCTTGGCCTTTAGGTATCCTTCCTTAGGGTCAACACGCTGGCAACGTCTGACAAGTTCTTTAGGGTGCCCTCCAGTCAAGGAAATAGAGGCAGTCACCATAGTTGTCAGTCTTGCCTTCAACACTATTCTTAAAAGCCCTTACGAATGCATGATATTGCAATGGATTGCCATCAAAAATTTGAATCTTTCTTTTAGGCAGAGATGCAACACATTGCTGTTCTACCAGTAAGGTTGTTATTTCATTTTTCCAACAGTATCATCTAAACAAGAATATTGGTGAATGCCCCCATGAGCACCTTGAGCCGTTGGCCATGACATAGGTTCAGAATGCTTCCTTAGTGCAGACTGTGAGTGAACATCCTGAACTACCCCCTGGAGATCTAACTTACGTTTCACAGACATTTGTGGAAAAATTAGTTCAACAGTGACATTGCATGTGTTGGGCTTTCTCTTATCATTAAAAAAACTTACACCATAGGACTGTCCTGTTGGAGCACTCGTACACCCCTCACATTGGCCATCTGTACAGCAATTTCTTCCTTCTTTGTAGCTGCTCCTCTTGCTCTTCCAGCGCAAGTTTGTCCTTCAATAATTACTGCTGTGAGATTAATGCAGCTAAGTTAGCCTCCATTTTAACGCATGCTGAGAGGGTTTTAGGAACAGAAGCTGCTGTCTTTGCAACAGAACTTGGTGCATGCACATTTGACACACTGTTGCTCAGGTGTACATCATATTGTGGATCCTCAGCTTTATGCAGGCATTAAAACATGCCTTGGAACTGGAGAAGTAGTTTCACTTGTTTCAATACATGACCTTCAACATTATTAGATTAGATTAGATTATGAGGACACGCAGTCCCCTTTTATTGTCATTTAATAATGCATGCATTAAGAAATGATACAATATTCCTCCAGTGTGATATCACAGAAACACAGGAGAGACCAGGACTGAAAAACTGGCAAAACCTACATAATTATAACATATAGTTACAACAATGCAGGCAATACCATAACTTGATGAAGAACAGGCCATTAACACGGTAAAAAGTTCAAAGTCTCTCGAAAGTCTCACATCTCACGAAGATGGGAGAAGGAAGAAAACTCTCCCTGCCATACCCGACCACAGTCCGACTCTGAGTCGCCCGAAAACTTCGAGCTCTGTCCAGCCCTCCGACACCAAGCACTGAGCACCATCTCTGCCGAACGTTTCGACTCCAGCCCCAGCTGCCAGTAGCAGGCAAAGCCAAGGATTTTGGGGCCTTCCCTCCGGAGATTCTCAATCGCACAGTAACAGCGGCAGTGAACCAGGCACTTCAGAAGTTACTCCAGATGTTCCTCTGTGCTCTCACGGCTGTCTCCATCAAATCAGAATTGTGCACAGCCCCTATTTAATAATACAATATCATTTCACGGGAGAGGCTACACGCGTTGCGTTGCGTCGCCATCTTCTCCTCCGGCCTTATATGCTTGCTTCAGCCATTGTTCAGCATCCTCTACGATTTCACTTCTAAAGTTTTCAATATCTACAAAACTTGCAGTTTGTTTACCTTGCTGTGACCCTGAAATTAAAGACAGCAACATATGGTGCTGCTCAGCAACAGATTCATGGAAACTATTCAAGTCTTAAAGATAAGACTGCACTTGTATGATATTTTCTTTATCTCACATAAGATCTTTAATTGATGATATTAAACCTTTAACTTTGCTCACAATTTTCTTACATTTCTTTTGAAAACTTTTGATTCTAATCACTAAAGCTTTCGGTGTAAGTTTAGTTTCTCTTTTTGTCCCAACTTCAAGGTCAATGACGTCAGTTCTACTCAGGTTACTTTTTCTAGCTGCACCACTTGCAGTTAATTCATTGTTCATCTGTCACACTGGCAATATTCCAATTCAATAAACGTAGTCACCTCCAAGAGGTCCACAGCCTTGTCATAGGGTTTGGAGGCTTGTATGCCTCAATGACCCAGAGAGCTACGTTGGCTGGAGTCAAGGTTTTATCCCTTGGATCATGGTCGGGTCACCCATGCCAAATAGATCAAAGGGTAGAGGCCAGACTAAGAGTGGTTCAATGATCCTCCAGGTTCGGGGGTTCAATTCAGGGCTAGCAACCCAAAATTGTTATGGAAACAGCAACGAAGAATCTGCATTGGCGCTGCTTCCTGCACGCATGCTGAGCTCGTTGAATTTATTAACTTTGCCTCCAACTTTCACCCTGCCCTCAAGTTTACCTGATCCATTTCCGACACCTCCCTCCCCTTTCTAGATCTTTCTGTCTCTGTCTCTGGAGACAGCTTATCCACTGATGTCTACTATAAGCCTACTGACTCTCACAGCTATCTGGACTATTCCTCTTCTCACCCTGCCTCTTGCAAAAATGCCATCCCCTTCTCACAATTCCTCCGTCTCCGCCGCATCTGCTCTCAGGATGAGGCTTTTCATTCCAGGATGAGGGAGATGTCCTCCTTTTTTAAAGAAAGGGGCTTCCCTTCCTCCACTATCAACTCTGCTCTCAAACGCATCTCCTCCATTTCACACACATCTGCTCTCACTCCATCCTCCCGCCACCCACTAGGAATAGGGTTCCCCTGGTCCTCACCTACCACCCCACCAGCCTCCAGGTCCAACATATTAATCTCCGTAACTTCCGCCACCTCCAACGGGATCCCACCACTAAGCACATCTTTCCCTTCCTCACCTCTCTGCTGTCTGCAGGGATCACTCCCTACGCGACTCCCTTGTCCATTCTCCCTCCCCATCCCTCCCCACTGATCTCCCTCCTGGCACTTATCCTTGTAAGTGGAACAAGTGTACACATGCCCTTACACTTCCTCCCTTACCACCATTCAGGGCCCCAAACAGTCCTTCCAGGTGAGGCGACACTTCACCTGTGAGTCGGCTGGGGTGATATACTGCATCCGGTGCTCCCGATGTGGCCTTCTATATGTTGGCGAGACCCGACGCAGACTGGGAGACCACTTTGCTGAACACCTACGCTCTGTCCGCCAGAGAAGGCAGGATCTCCCAGTGGCCACACATTTTAATTCCACATCCCATTCCCATTCTGACATGTCTATCCACGGCCTCCTCTACTGTAAAGATGAAGCCACACTCAGGTTGGAGGAACAACACCTTATATTCCGTCTGGGTAGCCTCCAACCTGATGGCATGAACATCGACTTCTCTAACTTACGCTAATGCCCCACCTCCCCCTCGTACCCTATCCGTTATTTATTTTTAGACACACACTCCTTCTCTCACTCTCCTTTTTCTCCCTCTGTCCCTCTGAATATACCCCTTGCCCATCCTCTGGGTTTCCCCCACCCTTGTCTTTCTTCCCGGACCTCCAGTCCCATGATCTTCTCATATTCCTTTTGCCAATCACCTGTCCAGCTCTTGGCTCCATCCCTCCCCCTCCTGTCTTCTCCTATCATTTTGGATCTCCCCCTCCCACTTTCAAATCTCTTACTCACTCTTCCTTCAGTTAGTCCTGATGAAGGGTCTCAGCCTGAAACGTCGACTGCACCTCTTCCTACAGATGCTGCCTGGCCTGCTGCGTTCACCAGCAACTTTGATGTGTGTTGTTTACGAAGAATCCTTCTACATCTGAGTACAATGGTATTCCAGAGTCTCCACCTGGGACTTGCATGACTGACAGGAGTGAAAATCGAGAGGAAGCTACTGATACGATGAAGGAAGCCCTGAACATCACCAGAGATGGAGGACCTTCATTGCTGCCCTAACTGCCATCAGTATAGACAGATGATGATAATAAATGTAACCAACGGGACCATCCGGACATATGCAGCACTTAAACTGGACCAAACACTCAATTCAACTGTCGGCCACCGGAATGTTTCAGTACTTCAATAGAACAAAGCGACAAACCCTTAGACAAACACCACCATCATCAAACCACCATATGGGCAGCGCTGATGAATCCAAATGTGGTTCAAACCGCAAATAAACAGCACTAATCAACAAAAGGTCATTACTTGCTGCTGCAAGCTGCTCTGGCTTCTCAGTGTTCCGATTCCAATTTTGCCAACAGGTCTGAGCCAATCCTTTACCGTAGATGGTGTTCATTTGGTATAACTATATTTTTGTTGACAAAATGTAGCAGTTACTATAAAATAAAGCAAAAGTGCTTTGGGATGAGACCCTTGACCAGGACTGGAAAGGAATGAGTACGTGCAGGTGACAGGTGAGACCAGGAGGTAAGAAAGGTTATATTCAATGATCGAGTGAAGTGTCCCCTCATTCTGTACAAACTGCCCCCATATTAGCTTCCTAAACACAGTGACTGGGTCCTCACCCCTCCCTCAAACAACCTCCTCCTGCCATTTGTAGGCAGCAGTTTTTGTGATCTCTGTAGAGTGCTGACCAACAGTAGACCATGGGTTTGGAAAAGCCGTCAGGGGTAAGAGGACAATCTGTTTCCCTCTGGGCTAGTCTGCTCCTATATCTGACATAACCAAATTGGTCTATTTACCCTGAGACAGGCTGGGATTAGCTTAGAAGGGTTCTATATTTTTATACTTCTGGACTTCTGTACACTTTAAACTTCCATTGGCTGCTGTGGAGAGTATCCTAACTGTTGCTTCACAGCATGGTATGGAAATACCAATGCCCAGGAATGGAAAAGTCTGCAGAAAGTGGTGGACACAGCCCAGTTCATCTCAGGCAGAGTCTTCCCCATCATTGAGCACATCTATACAGAGACGTTGCCAGAAGGAACACATTCATCATCGAGGATCCCACCACCCACGCTACTAACATCAGGCAGGAGATATAGAAGCAATAACACCTAAGACATAAGGGCAGAGTTAGACCACTTGACCCATTGGGTCTGCTCCACCTTTTGGTGTTTCCTATGCCCATAATAGGAAAAGTTCTCTCCATATCCACTCTATCGAGGCCTTTCAACGTTCAAGAGGTCTGAATAAGGTCATCCCCGCCATTCTTCTGAATTCCAGTGAGTACAGGCCCAGAGCCACCAAACGATCATCATGTGACAAGCCTTTCAATCCCAGAATTATTTTCCTGAATCTCCTTTGAACCTTCTCCAATGTCAACATATCCTTTTTGCAAAATGTTATTGTATTTCTTTTTCTTCCTGTAAATACCTGCAAGAAAATGAATCTCTGGGCTGAATATGGCAACAGTAAATTTACTTTGAACTCTGAACTTTGAGGCAAGCTGACGTAGAAAGGTCAAAGTCACAGATCTGAGTCTGAATCTCCCAGACTAGCTCCCTGACCAGCTCTAACTTCACACACTCACCTCACCACATTCACTGAATGATTTCCAGGCCATAAAGCACCCTGGGAAAATACAAACATTTGTATTATCTTTTAATGAAAACTGCAGGACAAAATAAGATCAAGTGCAGCTTTGTGTAGACTTTGGGAGAGTGAGAAAGCAAATTAGCACTCAGTAGAGTGGCATTGAATGAGCACCTCTCATTGACATTATTAAATCTTGATCGACTCACTTACAAGGCCTTCATCTCACATTCTCAATATTTATTGCTTTTTGTATTTGCACAGTTTGTTGTCTTCTGCACTTTAGTTAAACACCCAAGTTGGTGCGGTCTTTCATTGATTCTTTAATAGATTTGCTGAGTATGCCCGCAAGAAAGTGAATCTCAGGGTTGTATATGGTGACTTTGAGAACAATGGACAACACTGGGTGTATCTTATTGACTTGGCGCTCCCGATCATGAAAATCACCATGGAATTTCCCTACCACACACCATTTTTTTGAAATCACCTATATCAATTCATGATTCATGTCTAAATAACTGATGCCAAGATTAAGGCAGGCATTTTTGTGGTCCACAAATCAAACAGATCATCAATGACAGGCAATTCAAAGAATATCTAGTGGGACCGGAGAAAATCACATGGAAGGCATTCAGGGGTGTAGAAATTTTTCTTGGCAACTACAGAGCATCAAACAAAGTGCAACTGGTTAACAATATGCTTCAAGCACAGAAAACCATGAAGTGCGACATGTCACTGAAGATTCATTTTCTGCATTCCCATTTAGACTTCCCTGCAAATCTTGGCATTGTCAGTGACGAGCACAGTGAATGGTTTCACCAGGACATTGCAGTCATTGAGAAATGGTATCAGGGCAACTGGAATCCATCAATGCTGGCTGATTATTTTTGGGACACTTAAACGAGAAGCCCCAGACCCTGAGTACAAATGGCAATCATCAACAAAACACTTTCAGCTTGGTTGAAATATTGCAAAGCATCAGCACCATTATGCAATTAAACACATTATATTCAATAAAAGCTCATTTCTTGTTTCTCCAAATTCTTACGTGATACAAGTAGTCTGAAATTCTATTTGTGTTCAACTTCAGGTGATCTGTCATAAGCAAAAAACAAAGTCCAGTGTAATAAATGTACTTTGAACTTTAAACCTGAAAAGCTCTTGCTGCTGGCTAAGAAAGCAAGCTTCATCCAGCCCTGCTTTCCAATTGGATCCCCAACCAAGTGAACGGTGATTAATCTAATCCTACAGCCACTGCCATTAACATGTAGGCTGGGAAACCTAGCTGGGTGAAAGGCTGAACAAAGTCAGGCATGGTCTGAGCTGAAATGGAGCCACTTTTCCCAGATGTGTTCCGCAGAGTGTCTGAAATGTTCCCAATATCTCTCATTGGCCCCTGGGCTGGTGTGGTAGCAGGGAACACAGGGTCTGGTGTCCACCTGAAAATCAGCAATCATCTGCAAAAACTAACTGCAGGAAGAACTCGATGGGTCAGACACCATCTGTGGACAAATTTGCTCTCAGCTCAAAACATCAGCTGTACATCTCCCTCTGAAGATGGTGCCTGAACCGCTGAGTTCCCCCAGCAGATTGTTAATTCTGTAAGGGAGTTGCAGAGAGTGTAAGAGAGTGGGAGAACATCAGTGAATTAGACTTTATTAGGTAGAGTAACAAAACCCAGTATGGTCTTCTGCTGCCTTTGTCCATCCTCTTCAAGGTTTCACCTGTTCTGCATTTAGAGTTGCTCTTCTGCACACCACTGCTGTGTTACATCATTATTTGAGTTACCGTTGCCTTCCTGTCAGCTTGAACCAGTCTGGCCTCTCTCATTAACAGGGTGTTTTAACCCACACAACTGCAGCTCACTGGATGTTTTTCTGTTTTTTGCACCATTCTCGGTAAACTCTAGAGACTGTTGTGCATGGAAATCCCAGGAGATCGGCAGTTTCTGAGATACTCAAACCACCCCGTCTGGCACCAACAATCATTCCATGATCAAATCACATAGATCACGTTTCTACCTCATTTTGATGTTTGGTCTGAACAATAACTGAACCTCTTGACCATGTCTGCATGCTTTTATACATTGAGTCATTGACACATGATTGGCTGATTAGATACACAAACACGAGGAAATCTGCAGATGCTGGAAATTCAAGCTAACACACAGCAAAGTTGCTGGTGAACACAGCAGGCCAGGCAGCATCTCTAGAAAGAGGTACAGTCGACGTTTCGGGCCAAGACCCTTCGTCAGGACTAACTGAAACAAGAGCTAGTAAAAGATTTGAAGGTGGGAGGGGGAGTGATGGAGCCAAGAGCTGGACAGTTGATTGGCAAAAGGGATATGAGAGGATCATGGGACAGGAGGCCCAGGAAGAAAGAAAAGGGGGAGGAGGGGAAAATCCCAGAGGATGGGCAAGGGGTATAGTGAGAGGGACAGAAGGACACACTCAGGTTGGAGGAACAACACCTTATATTCCGTCTGGGTAGCCTCCAACCTGACGGCATGAACATTGACTTCTCAAACTTCCGCTAATGCCCCAACAACCCCTCATACCCCATCCGTTACTTATTTATTTATATACACACATTCTTTTTCTCTCTCTCCTTTTTCTCTCTCAGTCCCTCTCACTATACCCCTTGCCCATCCTCTGGGTCCCCCTCCCCCCCTTGTCTTTCTTCCCGGACCTCCTGTCCCATGATCCTCTCGTATCCCTTTTGCCAATCACCTGTCCAGCTCTTGGCTCCATCCCTCCCCCTCCTGTCTTCTCCTATCATTTTGGATCTCCCCCTTCCCCTCCCACTTTCAAATCTCTTACTAGCCCTTCCTTCAGTTAGTCCTGACGAAGGGTCTCGGCCCGAAACATTGACCATACCCCCTCTTCCTAGAGACGCTGCCTGGCCTGCTGCGTTCACCAGCAACTTTGATGTGTGTTGGCTGATCAGATATTTGCTTTAATGAGCAGGTGTACAGGTGTGCCTAATAAAAAGGCCACTGAGTGTGTAATGCGGAGAAATGCCCATTTCAGCAGAAAGTAAGCACATCACATGATGAGAAGTTTCAGAGGTCTGAGGAGCCCTTCCCGAAGGTTTGCATCCTTTCAGTAACATCAGACTGCAGTAGAGTGCTGGGGACTCAGAGACTGCAGACACCAGAATTTGGAGCAAGATCTTATTCTGCCTGTAAACCTCCAACTTGACGGCATCAACATTGATTTCTCTAACTTCCCAGTGATTTCTCTCCCTTTCCTCCTCCTCTCTTTTTCCGATCTCTGATCTGGTTCCCCTCTTACCCCTTCTTATCTCCTCATCTAGCCATCACCTCCTTCTTCCCTTTCTCCTTTGGTCCTCTCTCCTCTCCTATCAGATTCCTTCTTCAGCCCTTCACCTCTTCCACCTACTGCCTCCCAGCCTCTCACTTCATCCCCTCTCCCACCACCCACCTTCCCCCACATCTGGTATCACCTATCACCTGCCATCTTGTTCTCCTTCCTCTCCGCCTCCTCCTTATTCTGGCTTCTTCCCCCTTCCTTTCCAGTCCGGAAGAAGGATCTCATCCCAAAACAATTCCTTTCCATAGATGCTAACCGTCCTACTGAGTTCCTCCAGCATTTTGCATGTATTGCTCTGGATTTCCAGAATTTGCAGAATTTCTTGTCTTTAGTTTCGAAATAAAAATCCTCAACTTCCGCATCGATAAAAGCACAGTCAGTGCAGATCAGTAATAACACCACATTCTCACTGACAATCAACACAGGCACACTTCAAGGATGTGTGTGCAACCTGAGGGGAAATTGTTGAAAGGCCTTGATAGAGTGGATGTTCAGAGGATGATTTCTATGGTGGGGGAGTCTAAGACCAGAGGACACAGCCTCAGAATAGAGGGAATTCCTTTTAGGATGGAGATGAGGAAGACTTTCTTTTGCCAGAGAGTGGTGAATCTATGGACTTTGTTGCCACAGGTGGCTGTGGAGGCCAAGTCATTGGGTATATTTAAGGCAGAGGTTGATAGATTCTTGATTCGTCAGGGCATGAAGGGTAAAGGAGAGAAGGCAGGAGATTGTGACTGAGAGGGAAATGGATCAGCCATGATAAAATGGCAGTGTAGACTCGATGGGCCAAATGGCCTAATTCTGCTCCTATACCTTATGGTCTTATGAACTGATCACAGTCATTGCAAATCAGTATTAACCCTTCTTTCTCCCTGACAATCAGCACAAGTGCACCTCAGGAATGTGTGCTTAGCCTGCTACTCTGCTCTCTCTTACACCTATCACCTGTGCCTAGACAACCACTGTTCAGACAGTGATGATGAGGAAAATAGGAGTGAGAAAGGTAAGTTAGTTGAGTGCTGTCACAATAACCGCTTCACACTCAATGTCAGTTAGACCAAAGAACTGATTGTAGGGAAATCAGGAGAACACACACTAGTCCTCATCGAGGCGTCAGTAGTGGAAGGAGTGAGCAGCTTCAAGTTCCTGGGCCTCAATATCTTGCGACCAACACATCAATGCAATCACTAGGAGGCAAGGCTGAATGGCTGAAACTCTACTTCATTGGGAATTTGAGGAGGTTCAGTTGCTGTTCAGACCGAATGGGGAAGAAATGTGATCTGAGTGACTTTGACCGTGTAGTGATTGTTGGTGCCAGACAGGGTGGTTTCAGTATCTCAGAAGCTTCTGTCACCTACTCTGCCTTGTACATTTCCTGGCCTGTGTTTTCTCTTGCAACAGTGTTGCAGTTCCCTGGGACATCAAATCTGCAATTACTTTTCCGTTGCCAGCATCCACTGGGGGCTGCTTAAAGACAAGGTCTCTCCTACGTACAGTCTCTGTCCCCCATTCTGCAGCCAGCTCTACCAAACCACACAACACCCTTTTCCCCTTTACCTCAACTTTAGTTTATGTAGCCTGGGGAAAAATACACACTCAGGACAACAAATACTTTTTCGGGTCTTAAATTCATTTATCTGTTTCAGATGTTTTATTGGAGAAAGAGGGTATCAAAATAAAAATGACAAAATAAATTTTTAAAAAACAGTTCCCGCTATTACAATCTCTGTTTAACTTCAGACCACACCCTTGTTACGTATGCAGTATGAAAATAACTAAAACACAATATACAAAACCGATACGGTAGTGGCAAAACTGAAAAAACAATACAAACAAAGTTAGAATCCCACCAACCTTGTACCTTATATACAACATCGAAAATATGAATAAGTACATCTCATCTCAACTAAGAGATATACTCACGTTTGGCACACACGTGCTTAACTTCCAAACACATGTTGGCTAGACCCTGAAATGAGTTCTTCTTGCCCACGCTACGTGAACCGAGATTAACACATTCACATTCAGTCATGAAACAATAAAGAAAGACAAATAAACTTTTACAATATATTGCCTTGTAGTTGAATTACTAAAAATACTAACCTAGTGGGCAAATTAAGGAACTTCACAATCACGCTATCCAGTGTTGATCAATTTACTCATGAAAATCTAAAGCATCTACATGTAAAACACATCAAATTACTGATATTCTAGATTTACAAACAAGTATAGATGAATTTACATGGATATTATCTGATATTATTTACCTTTCCTAACCAAACCTGGGAAAAGCATTCGAACGTCGTCCTTTCCTTTCTTGAACACGGCGTCTCTTCGTTCTACTCCACCCATGCAAAATGGCATCACCGGTTTCTCTTAAAGGCACAGCCAGCTATTTCAGCATTACCAAGACGAATACGTAAGTGCACTTGAACAATAAAAAATGGTATTCAGCGGTCACCTGGTTACATTCTCCCCTGCATACCAGTAAGCATCCTCAAATACTCACTGACTGCAAAAGTAGTTTTAACCTCTTGAAGCACCTTCAATAACTCCAGAAGACTGAGGTTTTGTAAAATACTGAAAGGCTTTTATTCGCTGTACAATACGACCTCCACGGTGAGTGTCTGCCCCCGGACTGAGGGGGAGGGGCAAGACGAACACCTTTATACAGGACTCTGTGGGAGGAGCCACAGGGGCAGTCAGCAGAGGGGTGTGTCCAGACAGTTAACCCAGTTACAACATATATATGGTTTACCACATTCACCCCTCCTTTTTTTAAAAAAAGATTCCGGCAGGGTGAAGTGACTGACAATATTTAAAGCAAGTATATTTACAGGTCGAGTCCATCAGGCGGTCGAGTCCGTCGCTGTGATCTACGTAGCACCGGCGGTGATTGCATCGGCGACGGCGGTTATGCTGGCTCCGGCCTGACTTGAGGTGTCAGCACGTTAGGCGTTGTCAATGGGCGTGTGCGTCGCGCCCGGTATGGGAGTGTCGTGTGGTGTCTGTATAGGGTTTGGGGTGCACGGTGTCTCGTAGGTACATACATTGGTGGGTACGGGGTCAATAGTCACCACGGAGTGTTCAGGGTAGGGGCCCGGAGCTCCTGCGGGTGCCAGGTCGCAGATGGAGACCGTGTCCTCCCTCCCATCAGGTAAAACCACATAGGCATACTGGGGGTTTGCATGAAGTAAGTGAACCCTCTTGACTATCGAGGAGTATTTATGGCTCTTCACATGTTTCCGGAGCAGCACTGGCCCCGGGGACGTCAGCCAAGTTGGTAGGGTGGTCCCAGTGGTCGACTTTCTGGGAAAAGAAAAGAGCCGCTCATGAGGGGTGGCATTGGTGGCCGTGCATAACAGGGAGCGGATGGGGTGGAGTGCCTCGGGAAGGACCTCCTGCCAGCAGGAGGCCGGCAGTTCCTTTGACCTGAGGGCTAAGAGTGTGGCTTTCCACACTGTGCCATTCTCCTTCTCTACCTGTCCATTCCCCCGGGGATTATAGCTTGTGGTCCGACTAGTTGCAATTCCCCGAGCCAGCAGGTATTGGCGCAGCTCGTCACTCATAAACGAGGACCCTCTGTCACTGTGGATATAGCATGGGTATCCGAACAGAGTGAAGAGCTTGCGCAGGGCTTTTATAACTGACGTGGTAGTGGTATCGGAGTAGAGGATGGCGAAGGGGAACCGCGAGTACTAGTCGATAACGTTAAGAAAGTACACATTGCGGTCGGTGGAGGGAAGGGGGCCCTTAAAGTCAACACTCAGTCGCTCAAAGGGGTGGGTGGCCTTGATGAGTTGTGCCTTTTCGGGTCGGTAGAAGTGCGGTTTGCACTCTGCGCAGACTTGGCAGTCCCTGGTCATCGTCCTGATCTCCTCAAGGGAGTAAGGCAGGTTCCGGGCTTTCACAAAGTGGAAAAGCCGGGTGACCCCCGGGTGGCAAAGATCTACATGTAGGGCGTATAGCCGGTAGATCTGCGCGCTGGTGCATGTTCCCCGGGATAGGGCATCGGAGGGCTCATTGAGCTTCCCAGGCCTGTACATGATGTCATAGTTGTAGGTGGAGAGTTCGATTCTCCACCTTAGAATTTTATCGTTTTTCATTTTGCCCCGCTGTTGGTTACTAAACATGAATGCGACTGAGCACTGGTTATTTAGCAGGGTGAACCTTTTGCTGGCGAGATAGTGCCTCCAGTGCCTAATATTCCACTATGGCCTGGGCCTCTTTCTCCACAGCGGAGCGCTGAAGTTCAGGGCCTTGAAGGGTACGGGAGAAGAACGCCACTGGTCTTCCCGCCTGGTTGAGGGTAGCAGCCAGCGCAAAGTCGGAGGCGTCACTCTCTACTTGGAAGGGAATAGCCTCGTCCACCACATGCATTGCTGCTTTGGCAATGTCCCCTTTTATGCGGCTGAAGGCTGCGCGGGCCTCGGCATCGAGGGGAAATGTGGTGGACTTGACCAGGGGGCGGGCCTTGTCTGCGTAGTTAGAGACCATTGGGCGTAATATGAAAAGAAGCCCAGGCACTTTTTGAGGGCTCTGAGGGTGTTGGGAAGAGGGAGTTCCAACAGGGAGGTCAGGGCCAATGACTCTGTTCTCCACGACACACCCAAGGTCAGCAAGTCAGGTGGTTCTGAACACGCACTTGTCCTTGTTATAGATGAGATTGAAAGCTTTGGCCACTTGGAGAAATTTTTGGAGGTTGTTGTCGTGATCCTGCCGGTCGTGACTGCAGATGGTGATATTATTCAGATATGGGAACGTGGCCTTCAGTTGGCACTGGTCCACCATCCAGTCCATTGCCCCCTGAAAGACAGATACACCATTCGTGACACCGAAGGGGACGTGCAGAAATTGATAAAGCTTGCCGTCCGCCTCGAAGGCAGTGTAAGGGCGGTCCTCCCGGTGGATGGGGAGCTGATGGTAAGCGGATTTTAGGTCTATGGTTGAGTACACCTTGTACTGTGCTATCTGATTGACCATATCCGCGATGTGGGGTAGAGGGTACACGTCGAGCTGCATGAACCTATTGATGGTCTGGCTATAGTCCACGACCATCCTATTTTTCTCCCCGTTCCGAACAACGACCACCTGGGCCCTCCAAGGACTTGTGCTTGCCTCATTGACCCCCTCCCTGAGCAGCCGCTGCACCTCCGACTTAATGAAAGCTCTGTCCCCCACACTGTACCTCCTGCTTTTAGTTGCCACGGGTTTACAGTCGGGGGTCAGGTTGGCGAACAGCGGTGAGGGAGGGATCTTGAGGGTGGAGAGGCCACAAGTGGTGTCGGTAATGTGGCAGTTGGCATGGTGTTGGGTGGAATGTGCGGGTCGGTGTGTGTGTGTGGTCAGTAGCATGGTATGTGACGTATTCCTACAAAACTGGTGATTTACGACAGTGATTGGTGGGAGGGGCCCATCATACTCCATTGTCACGCTCTTCAGGTGGCTCTGGAAGTCGAGCCCCAATAGCACAGGGGCACACAGTTGAGGCACGACCAGTAACGTAAAGTCTCGATATTCTGTGCCCTGCACCACTAGTGTCACTACACAACCCCCCCAGATGTCTGTTGTATGCGACTGGGAAGCCATGTTGACCCTCCGACTTACCGGCCGTATCATGAGTCCACAATGCTGCACCGTGGCCGGGTGGATAAAACTCTCCGTGCTGCCTGTGTCAAACAGGCAGCTTGTCCTGCACTCCTCCACCAGGATGTCCATCATTGACCTTGCGAGCTGGTGGGGAGAACTTTGGTTGAGGGTCACAGAGGCCAGGGTTGGGTCGCTGTCTTGGTCCGGCGTGGTGGGGCGCCCCGTGAGCATCCGTTGGTCGTAGGCGGTAGGAGGTGGCGCCAACCAAGATGACTGACCCCATGTCTCACACGTGGTGGCAGCGTGCAGGGAAGATGGCAGCCCCCATGTCTTGCACGTGGTGGTGGCATGCAGGGAAGGGCGGCAGGCAAGATGGCGACCCCCATGTTTCGCACGCGGCGCTGCTCGATCCCGCTCGCGGTTTTGACTTACAGACCTTCGCGAAGTGGCCCTTCTTTCCGCAGTTGGAGCAGGTAGCTTGTCGGGCCGGGCAGCGTTTCCGGGGGTGCTTCTCCAGTCTGCAGAAGTAGCACTTCGCGGACTTGCGACTGGCAGCAGCCGAGGTCAATTTGCCGGCGGGTTGCGGGGTCTTGCAACTGGCGGCAGCCGAGGTCGATTTGCCGGCGGGTTGCGGGGTCTGCAGCACCCATGAGGCCATTGGGGGATCGCGTGCCTGGAAAGCCTCGGAGTTATGCAGAGCGGCCTCCAGCATGTTGGCCAGCTCAATCGCCGAACTTAAGGTAAGATCGGCTTTTTCCAACAGCCGCTGGCGCACGTACACTGACCTGGTCCCTGTGACGAAGGCATCCCTCACTAGGAGCTCTGCGTGCTGCACCGTCGTCAGCTCCTGGCAATTGCAGGCCCGTGCGAGCGTGTGTAGTGTCTGGACAAACTCGGCACTCGATTCCCCAGGCTGCTGGTGCCAAGTCGCTAATCAGTGCCGCGCATAGACAGCGTTTATCGGCCACAGGTATTGTCTTTTGAGGGTGCTCATCGCGCCATTATAGCTCGGCTGGTCTCTGATCAGCGAATAGACCCGTGGACTGACCCTGGAGAGTAGAACTCTGCACTTCGCTGTGGGGTCGGTTTCTTTAATCTCCTCTAGGTACGCTTCGAAGCAAGCCAGCCAGAGTTTGAAAGCGTTTCCAGCTTCAGGTGTCTGCAGATCCAGGTCTAATTTGTCTGGTCTCAGTGCGTGTTCCATGCTTTAAAACGTACAGCGAATAAAATTGAAGCACCTTCAATTACTCCAAAAGACTGAGGTTTGGTAAAATACTGGAAGGCTTTTATTCGCTGTACAATACGACCTCCACAGTAAGTGTCTGCCCCCGGACTGAGGGGGAGGGGCAAGGCGAACACCTTTATACAGGACTCTGTGGGAGGAGCCACAGGGGCAGCCAGCAGAGGGGTGTGTCCAGACAGTTAACCCAGTTACAACATATATACATGGTTTACCGCACCTCTTTAACCACTTCTCTGAATAGAACTGAACTTAGACTGGCCAGTATCTGTGACACTGGAGGCTACATCTAGGACTGACCTTGGATCCTGATGTGTGTTAGAGTGCCCTCCAGCATTTACTCTTTTACTCCTGCAGGGTGCTGCAACAGGAAGATGACCAACATCTGACCCTGTATCAGCTTTCACAGGCGCTGTGGTCTCAGATCCAGAAGTTATGTTGTCAAGGCTAGTGTACACCCTGTTCTGACACATCTTCTCCCAATATCACACCATTCTCTGAATCCTGAGAATCTGATTCATGTCCCAGGGAAGGACTACCCTGAATTACAGGAGTTTGCAGTCTCCTCTGAGGAGCTGGGGTGGGAAGGGTCTCTCAGGGCCTGATGTCTACCCTGTTCACCCTCTTGATCAGCCCTCCCTCCAAAGGTTCCACAGGGTATGTGTTGTCTAACACCTCCACCACCCTGTAGACAGCTGATTTCCAAGCATCCTGGGCCTTATTACACCCTAATAACCTATTCCTGAGGTAAACCAGTGCATTTACGTCAATCTGGGGACAATGAACTTTATCCTCCTGTGAGGCAATGTGTTCTGCAGCCTTCTGCTCAGAGTACTCTTTCACTCTGGCATGGGCATCACTCAGTCATTTCTGGTGTGTGGCTAACCCGTCACAATTCCTGTTCACAGGCTGTTCTCACCCCAGCAGAGCATCCACTGGCAAGTGGGGATCCACACCAAACAGTGGGTAATAAGGAGAATATCCAGCAGTTGCATGAGGCGTCACATACACTAACTCGGGTAGATGCTCTGGCCACCTGCGTTTCTTTTCCAGAGGCAACGTACACAACAAATCACGCATCGTCCTGTTGGGACGCTCACACTGAGCATTGCCAGCAGGATGATGGGGTGTAGTACGACTTTTCTTTACCCCATACAGTTTGCAAAGCTCAGTTATGACCTCACTTTCGAAGTTACGGCCCTGGTCAGAATGCAACCTCTCAGGAGCACCGTACTTCATAAACCATTCCCTCAAGAGCACCCTTGCTGTGGTATCGGCCTTTTGATCCCAAGCAGGGAATGCTTGGGTAAATTTTGTAAAAACATCTGTGACTACTAAGGCATTTTCATGCTCATCAGCTGCCAGCTCAAGCACAGTGAAATCTACAGCGACAACTTCCAGCAGCCTAGAAGCATGAAATGATTTCATGGGGCGGGCGGGGGGGGGGAGGATGGATCTTAGGGGGTGACATTTTAGTTAAAACACAAGGTGGACAATTTTTGATCCACTGTACCCCATCCTCGTGCATGCCCACCCAAAAACATCTGCTTCTCAACAAGTGCAAAGTATGCCCTATGCTGTGATGGCCCATAGTCATGTACCTACCATAACGCTTTACTGAAGCAGGTAGGCAGCAGAAGCTGGTAACACTCACCGTGCTTCTCATCAATTACATGTTACAGTAACCCCTTACGCTCCCTGATCCTGTCCCAGTGCTTTAACAGAGACAAAACCAGTTTAGGCAGAGCTCTATGTTGCTTGCCATTCAATTTACTTTTCAGTGCCATAAGTTTCTGAAGACACTTAACACAGGGTCTTGTTGCTGAAAAGCGTGCAAATCCCCAGTAGAATAACCCGGGAAGGTTGGGGTGTTTCCCTGCATCACCCCACTTACATCACTAGTATCAGCTTCAGGAGCTCGAATTTGCTTAACCTTACAGCCTTTAAGACCAGCTGTAACCAGTGCCAGGTCAAGAGCAGGGCCGCAAATGATCAGACTACTAATCACCACACACCTGTCAAACTCAGCACCCTCTGAGACAGGCTCAGTCTCCCCTGCAAATGGCTGCCTAGAGAGAACATCAGCCACAGTATTGCTCCGACCTGTGTTACATGTCCACAGTTTTGTTTTACTTTGAGTCCGCAGTTTCGTTTCTGTGAGCGTTACCTTATGACGTATGGCGACGGTATAAAAGAAATGTGGACGTTTTGCTGAGGAGGGAGTCAAAGGAAAGAGAGAGCGAGTGAAGATCGCAGGCTTAGAGCTATCCGGGAACAGCTCACAATCGAGAAGGGTAAAGTCTAATGCTTATCCAGACCCAAAAGATTTGGGTTAATCAGCAGCACACTGTACATTGTGGAGATGTGTCTGTCCTTCGTATGATCCATGGATATGGATTTCCTGACAGTCACTTTGTGAAATTGCTTTTTGTTGATGTCGGAACAGTATTCCTTGGCTGGGATCTTTGGTAACCGTTTCTTCGTTTGCTAGCTGTGGAATCTTTGGAATTCGTCGTGATCGCCTCGTTGCTGCAGTGTGAATCCACAAGTCTCTCCTCTCACCTATTTTGTGAATTACTGGGACTCTCTGAACTGCCATGTTAAGACTGTGCTTGAGTAAGATCTGTTAAGAACGGGTTCTAAGTTTGACTGTTTGGGAGCTATAGACGCATAACACTGTTAACTTCTGTTTAAGAAAGTAGTTTATTTAATTTTCTATATTTTTGAGTAGATGTAAATAAATATAGTGGTTTTAATATTAAAACCTGACTCAATCTGTCATCTCTTACTGCTGGTACGTTACAAAATCGTGACACCTGGACGATACTAAGCATCAAAGTCAAACACTGACAGCTGTGAGATCGGTCTCTGCTCAATTGCTCCCAACGTGGCAGTTTTCAAGTGGGATAATGGATTATTATCAGTTTGAATTTGGAACCCAATAAGTAACCACAAAACTTCTCTACTATAGCCCACTTAAGTGCAAGCAGCTCTAATTCCATGCTGCTATAATTCCTATCATTCTTTTCAGCATTTCTCAATCATCAGCTTGCATACGCAGTAGCTCTCTTTGTCTCTCTATTGCTGGTATAAAACAGCTCCTAGTCCACAACTGCTTGCATCGGTCTCCGCTATGAAAGGTTGTGTGAAATCAGCAAAGCCAGGGATAGGTGAACTGGTCAGTTTCTCTTTGAGCAAGTCAAAGGCAGTTTGACATTCTTCTGTCCAAGACTGTTTTAACAGCTGGTTTATTTACTAAAACTCCCCGCACTAAGACATAAATTCACTACACCATGCAGTGGACATGCAATCTTTGAGAATCCCTGAATGAATGGTCTATAATAACTACAAAAGCCAAGAAATGATCTTAAATCTTTGACTGTAGCTGGTACTGGCCATTGCTGAACAGCCAAGACCTGCTTAGGATCTGTGTCTATCCCTTGGCTGATATCTGGTGACCTAAGAACTTTACCTCCGACTGCAGAAAATGACATTTTTCCAATTTCACCTTCAGACCCGTTTCTTTGAGATGCTGAAGCACGGTGTCAAGCCTCTCCAAGTGTTTCTAGAAAGTCGGTGAATGTAACAAAATATCATCCAGCTGCACCAGCATAACTTACTGGTGTATCTTAATCATTCATGGTTGCCTGCATGAGTCTTTGAAAAGTCGCCGGCCCATTGCAGACTCCAAATGGCATGCAAAGATATTCATACAGACCAAACGGGGTCGAAATAGCAGTCTTATGCCTATCACGCTCCTCTACCTCCACTTGGCGATAACCACTCGCAAGGTCTTTCACTGAGAAAAACTGCGCTCCCCGCAGAGCATCAAAACTCTCATCAATACGTGGGAGCAGGAATGCGTCCTTTTTAGTCTTAAGATTCAGTCTCCGATAATCTACGCAGTCTTATGCTACCAACAGCCTTCTGGACCAACACTACAGGCGAGGCATACGCACTATTGCTCTCCTGAATCACACCCTTTGACAACTTTGAGATGTGCTTTTTCACTTCACTGTATTGATTTGGCAGAATGTGATGGTATGGCTGTGAAACAGGCTCGTCATGAATTAAATGAAATTCATGCTTGACCTTGTCAGTGTACCCAAGGTCTTCCTCCTTGACTGCAGAGATATCCAGGTACTTAGTCAGTAAAGCTCTTAGCTGAACTTGTTGTTCTTCACTAACCCCCATGTCGAATTTCGCTAGAATTGACTTTAATTTGTGGTTACTACCCTCCTCCTTTACACCAGCTGTCACTTGTTCAATGCCAGCTGAGATGCACTGAAATCTTACAGCACATTGCTGATCACTATCTACGCATTCTACCTTTGATAGTATACCCAGCCAGGTCCTAGGTGAGAGAGAGGTTTAAAACCTATACTGGCACTGTATGACAACAAGAGTCAATAGGCATGGGAATAGCTACAAGACCACCCGGTAGACGGGTGTTCAGTGGCTCAAGTAACATCTTATGGTCAGTACCAGCATCTCCAGGGGGCTTCCTAGCCACAATGGTAACTACAGATTCAACAGGTATGTGCTCAGTATCTTTTCCTTATACTCGGACTATGACTTGCTTTTCAGTAGTGCGCATCTGCACTTTCTGGAAAACATCTCTCCAATCAGAATCGAACTTTCCTTCAAGGGTTGTGTCAAATTCAGAGTAGACAAGTTGTCTACTTTGGCTGATAATGTTCATGCCTACAATGTATGGTACAGGTTGTTCAGTGCTAATAGGATCTCTGACTACTAGAAAGCCAGAGTTGGGAATCCTCATGCCCATTACTTGAACCTCTAGCTCCAGATACCCAAGGTAAGGAATATCAAGACCGTTAGTAGCTGTTAACCTAAGGCAGCAAGCAGTGGACAACATATCCTCACCCTCTCCATTCAAGTGCTCTCGAGAGAACTGCTCAGTCATGGTGCTCACTTGACTGCCTGTGTCTAACAAACAATGGACAGCGACACCTTATATCTTAATCTCAACATCAGGACATGTTCCTACAGCATGTTGCGGCACACGGTCACAGGATGGCTGTGCATTACCTGAGTCTATCAGGTTCCCCCAAATTGCCCAATTCACAACAACCTGAGGGCTGGAGGATTCAGGCTCTACATCTTTTGCACTTTGCTTCTGTGGTCAATTCTTTGCAACATGTCCTCCCACCTGACACTTGAAACATATTGGTTACCCATCCTTTGTGAATCTAGGCTGTAACTTAGGTCTACTGCATGTGTAACACCTCTCTGTACGGCAAGATCTTTCATTGCTTGAGTCAACTCACTAATGGTTTTGCCCTGCTCTGTAACTACTTTAAGGACATCTTCTAGAGTGACAGACTTAGATTCCTGAGCTTTAAGGGTTGAGCACTGTGCCTGGCTACTGCTACTTTGACTTTACACTCTTCTGCGAACCACAGACCAGCCTCCTCTCACACTTCTATCACTGAGGACTCGGGGTTGTTCCGCATAAATCAGTGGAGCTTCCTTCTAAAGGGAAGGATCCCTGATGCCCTCTACAAATTGATCCCTGGGCACCACCCTCTTATTGGCCAAAGCATCAGGAGAATGCTTCAGTAGCAGTTTAAGAGCTTGGGCTACAGGCATGTGAAAACTCTCTTATGTCTTCACCCTCACGTTGTTTGTGACTTTAGAAGCTATGCAACAGCTGGGGTGTACTATGATTGTCATTAAAAGCTTCCCTGAAATAGGTGAACAAATCATCAGCCTGGTCTTCCTCAGACTGCTGTGCATACGTGCTTCTTCTAGAGCTGCACCCCTGAGCACTGACATAGCAAAATCATACTGATCCTGGTCAGACTGACTTCTACAGTTCTTCAATAAAGTCATCAACAGACCTCCCATCTTTCTCAACATCCCCTGTAAATGGAGCAATGTGTCTTTCCCTTGGAACATACATTGCTTAATTTATCTACAGTTGCCATGGTTTCCTCATGCCTACTACGCGACCCTCTAACTTGTTCATTCAAATCAGGTTCAGTTTGTTCATTCTCTGTGTGTAACATTTTGAAAACTCAAGTCTTTAAAGTCTCTACAAGAAGCCTGGGAAAAGGGTTGCTGATGTCTCTTGCAGAAAACACAATGATTTCACAGCCGCAGTTGATCTGGATCACCGTCACAGTTCGACATCCTGGCGTCAGTCCCGATGTCCCAGCCCAGTCTCAAGTCTCTTCCACAGTCTTCGCGCGATAACCGGCTCTCCTTCCATCCCACAGGCGCGCCTGTCTTGTTCTTCACCACTGCCGTATAATGTATTGTATATTGTTCTGCACACAAAAATCAAAAATTCTCTAAACTGGCTTGGAATTATCTCACTCCTGGTACCACATTTTGTAGCCTGGGGAAAAGCACACACGCAGGACAACAAATACTTTTTCGGGTCTTAAATTCTTTTATCTGTTTCAGATGTTTTAATACAGAAAGAGGGTATCAAGATAAAAACGACAAAATAAATTTTTAAAGAACAGTTCCCGCTATTACAATCTCAGTTTAACTTCAGACCACACCCTTGTTACGTATGCAGTATGAAAATAACTAAAACGCAATATACAAAACCGATACGGTAGTGGCAAATCTAGAAGAAAACAATACAAACAACATTAAAGTCCCACCAACCCTGTACCTTATACACAACATCGAAAGAATGAATAAATACCTCTCATCTCAACTAAGAGATATACTCACATTTGGCACACACGTGCTTAACTTCCAAACACATGTAGGCTAGACCCTGAAATGAGTTCTCCTCGCTCACGCTACGTGAACCGAGATTAACACATTCACATTACACTGTTACATTCACATTCGGTCATGAAACAATAAAGAAAGACAAATAAACTTTTACAATATATTGCCTTGTAGTTGAATTACTAGAAATATTAACCTAGTAGGCCAATTAAAGAACTTCGCAATCACGCTATCCAGCACTGATCAATTTACTTGCGAAAATCGAAAGCATTCACATGTAAAACACGCCAAATTACTGATATTCTAGAATTACAAACAAGTATAAATGAATTTACAGGGATATTATCAAATATTACTCAGCTTTCCTCACCAAACCTGGGAAAAGCTTTCAAAAGTCGTCCTTTCTAGAACACGGCAACTCTTTGTTCTACTCCACCCGTGCAAAATGACATCACCGTTTTCTCTTAAAGGCACAGGCAACTATTTCAGCATTACCAAGGCGAACACATAAGTGCACTTAAACAATAAAAATGATATTCAATAGTCACCTGGTTACATTTAATAAATATCTTTTGTGTGTAATTCTTGTTGTGGTCTGACTTCTTTATGTTACTTCATGAGAGCCGAGGTTGTAACATAACGATTGTAACAACATGGGGGCTGATCTGGGATGCTGGCACACCAACGTTCACAGTGACCTCAATTTTAGCCCCAGTAGGGCAGACTTTACCCCGGCTACAATTTTACCCAGGTTGCTGGGCCAAAAGCCATGACCTTGTACTGGCATCAGGAGTCACAAAAGCAGAAATCTCACAGGCTTGCCGGGTTGATGGTGTCTTCTAATAGCCCACTAAGAGACGTAGCTTAGTGTCAAAGGATGCGGAGCCAATACAATCTTCCAGATGAGGTAGAGGGTAGGATTCAGGCTTGGTTATAGAATTTATCTTGTGAAAGGCTGTGCAACAATGTACTAAACCATCTGGAAAACGTACTAAACCAGGGGAACTCTAGGGACATGAGCTGGGTTCAACCATGCCATCTTCCAACATGTAGTTTACTTCCTTATGCAGAAGCTAACGTTTAACAGAGTTTACCCTGTATGGATGTTGTTTGATATGGGCAACATTACCCACATCAATATCATGCTGAAGTACATCAGTACCGGTTGGAATATCAGAGAGGAGGGAAATATTCTGATTGATTACCTGAATGATGTCAGAGTGCTCAGGGGGGTTTAGTTAAGACAGGTGAGTGTCCAAATCAGCCAGGATTTTGGAATTTGGCAACCTACCTTTCAGAATCTCTTTAGAAATGGCGCTATCACTTCCCTCATCACCTGCAGATGGAGACTTCAGCACAGTCACAGGGTTAATCTGTGTGGACACAGTGTGTTTCTGGTCATTGCCAGGCTTTAAAAGGCTAACGTGGCTCAGACGCATCTTATACTTACGATCTGGAGTCTTTACTAAGTAGTCACACAGAGCCAGGCAGTGGCAGCAGGACAAGAACCTGGTCCCGTGGACATAACACTCTGTGCCTAGCCATCCGATCGTACCAGGTTTTCACCTTTTCCTGGGCTGGCTTCAAGCTCTCCCCAGCCAGCTCACATGCCTTACTAAGCCTAAAGCAGAAATTCCTTCTCCCATTCTGCAGCCAGCACTACCACACCACACGTTACACTTCTCTCCTTTACCTCAACTTTAATTTAATAAACATCTTCTGTGTGTCATTCCTGTCGTGGCCTGACTCCCTTGTGCTACCTGTTGAGAGCAGAGTTGTAGCACACCAAAGGTTAGCAGGTTTCCGAGGAGTGTGATGGAGAGTGCTCTATCTGGTAGTGTCACTCTCTGGAGAAAATCTGCAGTGCTGGAAATCCAGAGCAACACGCACGCATACAATGCTGAAGGAACTCAACACTACAGGCAGCACTTATGGAAAAAGGATGATGTTTCAGGTCAAGACCCTTCCACAGGACTGGAAAAATGAAATGAGAAGTCAGAGTAAGAAGGTGGGGGAGAAATACAAGGTGATAGGTGAATCTGGGAGGGGGAGGGGTGAAATAAAGAGCTGTGAAGTTGATTGGTGAAAGGGGTAAAGCACTGGAGAGGAGGGAACCTGATAGGAGAGGACAGAAGATCATGGAAGGGGAGGAGTACCAGAGGGAGGTGATGACGAGGTAAGGAGATAAGGTGAGGGAGGGAAGTGGGAATAGGAAAAGAAGACGAAGTGGTGGCAATTAGTAGAATTCCAGGATCTCACTCTCTGGCATGGAGGGTCACTGCACAGGACTGGAAAAAATTGCAAAGGATTGTAAGCTCACACAGCCCCACCACTGCTACAGCCCTCAAAAACAATGAAAACGCCTTCACGAGGCCACATCCATCATTAAGGAGTCTTATTACCTGAAACACGACCTCTTCTCAATACCAGAACATGAAGACCCACACTCACTGATTTGGAAGAAGCTTTTTCTCCTCTGTCACTCGATTTTTGAATGGTCCATTATTCCACTATTTATGACCTGACAACTGGGTGTAAGGAAGCTGGCTGGACGCCCATCTTCTACCCTGTGGAGGTAGGCTGCCTGGGCTTCATCAGTGCATCAACAACAAGGATAGTCCGTGAGGTGGCGGTGACTGGAGCGAGGCTCAGGAGGGCCACCAGACAGCTGGCTGAAGATGCAGGAAAGGGCAGCTTTGGACTGTGGCTGAGGAGGAAGGTCCCTGGCCACTCAACCATGGTTTTCGGTCGGGAGCCGGACGCTCAGAGTGATTTGGTAGGAGGCGGGTGCCTGGCGCTTGGCCGGGGGCCATGGTCGAGTGGTTGATGACTTGGGCCGGCTCCCCCACTGGACTTAGTCTGGTGAGGAGGGTGTGAGGACACCCAGCAGGACTAAAAAATACCAGACCTGACAAAGGGCGGATGAGCTCCTTGTGAGCCAACGGCCATCTTCCGTGGAAGAGATTAAAGCCTCACCACGTATCTACGAATCGTACGCTATGCACCTAGTTAGAAGAGACGTGTTGCCCAAGGCCTCCGCCTAAAGAAGGGCTGAGCTCGAAGAAGCGGCCGCGGCTGGAAGCCGACACAGCCTCGGGCTCGAGTTCGGTGGGTGGTGCCAAGGCGCCAGCGAGAACCAACTGGAGGAGAGGTTGTACTCGGTGCTGTCGCAAGATCAAAGAAGATGGAGGTGCATAGCCGCCAACCCCAGATTCGGGGCGGCACCCACTGACTGACTGACTGACTGACTGAGGAGGAAGGACAGAAGTTGAGGAACTGACTAACCTCACTGAAAGCTGCAGAGGGTGTCAGGGACATGTCTCTGCCACTTGGAGGTGAACCAGGGCTACCAGGAGCGAAACATCAATGAGTAGCAGTCCCCTGGCTGATAACGCTGTAGTTGACCTAAGGGCGCTGCTGGAGGTACAGCAAGCAGCAATGACAAGCAGGAAAAAACATCTTCCTGTAAATCTTATTGAATTGTGAAATTCATTGCTCTGCACAGCTGCTGCCAAACAAAACATGCAAGCCTGATTCCAATTCTTAAAACAATGTAAAAAGCAAAAATCATCAAAGTTGCACAGAGGAATATTGTGTGAATTATTATTATCATGTAATCATTCCTAATTTCACAAGAAACTTGAGTATGAATCCCAGTGAAATGAACAATTACCAATATACTTTTAAAGATTATGATGAGAAATTGCTGGTGAGTCTGGGCTCTCGGTCCAAAACATTAAACCTGTTTAATTCCCCGGCATTTTCTGGTCTCGTTCCAAGTCCAGCACCTGCACTGTTTAGATTTCAGTCTGCCCACTGTGGTGAAGGTTTTCAACTCCAATGTTTCCCTTCTGTAATTAATTCATTTGGCCTCACATATTAATCAAACAGCACCAGATAACTGCTCTGCAACAGACTGCAATACAGTGGCCACTTTAATAGGTACACCTGTACACCTGCTCGTTAAAGCAAATCGAGTTTTTATTCATTTATCTGTTTGTTCATTTATCTATTGAGATACAACCTGGACTTGGCCCTTCCAACTATTCGAACCGTTCTGCAGAGCAACCCAACCTAGCCATGGGACAATTACCTGTACGTTTTTGGACTGAGGGAGGAAACCCACATGGTCACGGGGAGAGGGCTCCTTACAGGCAGCGGTTGAGCCTGTATCGCCGGTATTGCAAAGTGTTCTGCTAACCACCATGCTATTGTGCCGATATCAGTCAATTATGTGGCAGTAACTCAGTGCATAAAACCATGCACACGTGGTGAAGAGGTCCAGTTGTTGTTCAGACCAAACATCAGAATGGGGAAGGAATATGATCAAAGTGACTTTGGCCGTGGAATGATGGTTGGTGCCAGACAGGGTAGTTAGGGTGTCTCAGAAACTGCTGATCACACACAACAGTCTCTAGAGTTTACAGAGAATGGTGCAAGGAACAAAAAACATCCAGTGAGCAGCAGTTCTGTGGGTGAAAACACCTTGTAAATAAGAGGGGTCAGAGGAGAATGGCCAGGCTTGTTCAAGCTGACAGGAAAATGACAGTAACTCAAATAACCACATGTTACAACAGTGGTGTGCAGAAGAGTGTCTCTGTTCGCACAGTACGTTGATCCTTCAAGTGAACAGGCTACAGCAGCAAGACCACTAATATGCACTCAGTGGCCACTTTATTTTTGTACAAGAGGTACGCAATAAAGCGGCCACTGGGCGTATATCAAGGAACCGCTATTAAACATGTGCTTGTTTAAAAACTGGTGGGTCTTTCCCTTGTTTATAATCTGATGGGTTTAAGCAGAATCTCTAGAAAAGTATCTGTCAGAATTGGTACGATTACGGTCTCGATGACAAGGGATCTGAGAATTAGCACAGAATGTATTCCAATGTGCCAACTATCCATTGGAAATAGTGCAGGGGACAAGGGAGAGAGGAAGAGAGCCTGGGGAACAGATGGTCTGGCCTGGTTTAACCTACTTCTGCTGAACTAAAATGACAGAGGGAGCAATTTGGAAAACAAACCTCTGCTCACAGCCGGGTGTAAGTGTTCAGAGAAGCCACAGGCCGTTTTCCCAGTATAATCCTCTGTGAAGAACCTCTGACTGTAACATACGTAGCCACCAGGGCCCTGCCAACCTGGCATATTAATAACATGGTTAGTAAAGTGGTTAACTAGACCAGTAAATTTGCAGGTGACATCAAGATTGGGGATGTCTTGGACAGTGAGGAAGACTATCAGAGCTTGCAGTGGGAACTGGACCAGTTGGAAAAATGGGCTGGAAAATGGCAGATGGAACTTAATGCAGAAAAGTGTGAGGTAGGACAACAAGAATAGGTCTTACACAGTGAAGAGCAGGGCACTGAGGAGTGTGGTAGAGCAGAGGGATCTGGAAATACAGGTTCATAATTCATTGAAAGTGGCATCACAGGTAGGTAAGGCCATAAAGAAAGTTTGTGGCACATTAGCTTTCATAGATTGAAGTATTGAGTACAGGAACACACACAAAATGCTGGAGGAACCCAGCAGGCCAGGCAGCATCTAGGAAAAGAGTACAGTCAATGTTTCGGGATCTGCAGATTTTCTCTTGTTTGTATTGAGTACAGGAGATGGGACGTTATGTTAAAGTTGTATAAGATGCTCATAAGGCCTAATTTGGAGCATTGTGTGTTGTTTCGGTCACCTACCAACCGTGGCTATCTCTCGAGGTCAAGGGTGGTTGTCTTCATTCTGAAGAAGTGGTCCACAGAGCGAAGACGCCTGTGCGTATATTTGTTTAACGTGTACTTGATGTTGCACTCCAAGATGCACACGATACTTCACAAATCAACCAGCTGATTCCAATGGCATGGAAACCACGACAATTGGAGCTGATGGATTTGTTGCAGCCTTCATCCATCTTCATGGCCATTGAGTTCGAAGTAACTTTGTCCGCCTGTTCCACCATTGAGGTCTTGGCTGGATTGTTCTTTGTCAGGGACCTCACCCTCGACCTTACCGCCATAAGTGACCCTACCAGGAGCATAGCTCCAGACGGCATCGCTCTCGGGATCACAGGACCACACAAGCTTCTCCACCACGACAAGGAGACAATCCACGGAGAATCTACAGGAAAGATGTAAATAAGGCTGAAAGAGTACAAAGAAAATTTACAAGAATGTTACTGGGACTGGAGGACCTGAGTTATAAGGAAAGATTGAATCGGTTAGGACTGTATTCTTTGGAATGTAGATGGTTGAGGGGAGATTTGATATACAAGATTATGAGGAGTATAGAGAGGGTAAGTGCAGGCAGGCTTTTTCCACTGAGGTTGGGTGGGAATACAAACAGAGGTCAGGGGTTAAGGGTGAGAGGTGAAATGTATAAGGTGAACATGAGGGTAAACTTCTTCATTCAGAGTGTTGTGAGAGTGTGGAATGAGCTGCCAGCACAAGAGGTGGATGTGAGTTCAATTTCAATATCGGATCGGTACATGGACGGTGGGGACATGGAGGCCAATGGTCCCACTTCAGGTTGTTGGGGATAGGCAGTGTAAATGGTTCGGCATGATCTAGATGGGCCAAAGGTACTATTTCTGTGTTGTACTTCTATGTGACTCTGACTGTATCAGAGGGAGGTGAGAGTGTAGAATGAACTGCCAGAGGAGGTGGTGCATGCTGCTTCAACTTCAACCTTGCAACACATGTCGCCACCAGGTTCCTGGTGCATCTGATGACAGATGGCATTAGGCACCAAGATACTGGGAGAGTGAAGTTAGAACAAAGAGCAGAAAACACAAAGTTCAAAGTGAACTTATTATCGTAGCGCCATATACAGCGTTGAGATTAATTTTCTTGTGGGCATTCACAATAAATCACATAAAGGAACACAATAGAATCAATGAAACACCACACCTAAATAGTCAGATGTACGACCAATGTGCAAAAGGCAACAAACTGCAAATACAAAATAATAATAATACAAAAATAAGAAATGAAATGACACATTTCAGCAAACATTATGTACATTTGAAAGTGTTAAATTAACACTACCTAGGACAGAAGGAGGAAGAGCAATAACAGACATAAAAAAATCAGCACAACAGTCAGATAAAACTTCACAGGATATATTTCCATCAATAAAAACAGGATTCAGCGCTTCACGTGAGCATGTGCAATGCTGATAAGAAATACACACCATTGAACTTTCATGAAAGCACAACCCAGAAAAATGAAGAAATTATCACTATTGAAGAGAAGGTTACCCAATGGAAAAGCATGACCTTCCATGAAAGACATCCCCACGACCTGAGCAGACTAGATGTTGACAAGGGAGTATTGAATGCCTGACTCAGAGTTGGAGACCTTTTCCCAGAAACAGAAGGGGTTCCTTGTGATAATACAGAACCAGGTGGTTAACCTAAAAATTTATCATAAATACATAATAAAAGACCAACAAATTCAAGATGATAAATGCAGAAAATGCCAAGAGAAACCAGAAACAATCCAATGCATTACAGGATCCTGCAGCAGTTTAACTCAATCTGATTGCTTACACAGGCACAATGAAGTGGGGAACATCATTCTCCAAAATCTTGCTTTAAAATACAAACTCATAGAAGAAATCATACCTTACTATAAATACAAGCTGGATCCAGTCTTGGAGTCAAGTCCTACATACTATATAATGAGCAATCCATTATTACAGATAGGACAATCCATAATAAACATCTGGATATAATATTACAGGATAAACAAGCAAGAACAACTTAGCTTTTTTTTTACCGCCACAGCCTCGGCGACCACTTTTTCAAGTGGTTTTCTGTGAGTGGCCCCCCACGTCCTTCTCACAGCGCAGTTTTTTTTACGAGGCCAAGTTGCGAGCTCGACACTCAACCCAGCACGGATGGAAAGCGTACCCGGGAGCGGCCCGACTGAGTTCGAACTCGGGAACCTTCGCTCCGGAGTCCAGCGCTGATGTCACTACGCCACCAGTCAGCAAGATATAACCATCCCAAATACACATAGCATATAGACATCAATAATTGAAAAACATTAGAAATAAGCTGAATTAAAAGAAATTGAAATTGAAAGACTATGGAACATAAACAGTAGTATCTACAACTGGTATCTTCTCTAAGTCACTGCACCATAGCAGTAAACAATTAGGGCTACACAACAATATTTATGTAAATCTTCAGAAAGCCACAATACCAAACACCACTAGAATAGTCTGAAAGATCCTAGCAATTGAGAAATTTGTGTAATTAGCTACGTCCTTACCTCAGGTTTTATCAGCTTGAGCTGAAAGAAAAAAAATAATAAGGCCACTATGTTTTTGTCTAGCTTTAGACTCACTCTCTAATTTGCTGAATCATCCATAAAATTAGGTATCAAATCAGAAACAAACAAACAAACTACATGCATGGACAATTTGAAATTATACATTCCTTCGTTAGTAAAGTTAAAGCAATTAATTCCAACAGTGGAAAATGTTTCAGAAGATATAAACATGAACTTTGGACTAGATAAGTGCAGAACATTAAACAGAAAGAAAGGTGCAATGGAGCTAATAGAATGCAAAACAGAGCGACAGGATACGACACAGCCAATGGATGAATATGAAACATATAAATACCTAGCGTATCAACAAGCAAAGAAAATAGATCATAATGTGAGAAAGCAAAGATTTTCATCAGAATTTACTTCCAGGCTTAAGAAAATCTGCCAAACAGAGCTCAATAGTAAAAGTATAACAAAGGCAATAAACACTTTCACTGTACCTATATTAATGTATTCTTTTGGCATAATGTCATGTTTCAATCTGGTAAATTTACAAACAAAATTAAGAACTCAAACAACAAATTTTAAAAAACTCTACGCTACATACACTCAAATACACTTAGATTAACACTACCCAGGACAAAAGGAAGAAGAGGAATAACACATAAAACATTTACACAACAGTCAGATAAAACTTCTAAGGATATATTTTCATCTAAGTAAACAGGATTCTGCATTCCGCGTGAGCATATGCAATGCTGATAAGAAGTACACACCACTGAACTTAAATGAGAGAACAACCCAGAAAAATTAAGAAATTATCACTATTGAAGAAAAAGTTAACCAATGGAAGAGGATGGCCCTCAACGGAAGACATCCTCACAATCTGAGCAGACCAGATGTTGACAAGGAAGCATGCAATGCCTGGCTCAGATTTGGAGACCTCTTCCCAGAAACAGAAGGGGGTTCCTTGTGGCAATACAGGACCAGGAGGTAAACACAAGCATTTATCAAAAATACATAATAAATCACCAACAAATTCAAGGCGATAACTACAGAAAATGCCAAGTCAGAAACAATACAATATATTATAGGATCCTGCAGCAGTTTAACTCAATCTGAATACTTACACAGACACAATCAAGTGGGAAACATTATTCATCAAAATTTACAAACCCATAAAAGGTACCATATCTTACTATAAATCCAAGCCTGATCCAGTTTTAGAATCAATCCAACAAATTATATTATGACCATTCCATTATTACAGATAGGGCAATCTATAATAACTGTTCATATATAATAATACAGGATAAACAAGCAAAAACAACTTTATAGATCTAGCCATGTCACACACACAACATTTAGATATTTATCTGTCTGTCTAGGTACCATAACCGATGCGGACGTTGGTGACCATGGTTTCCCATATAGATCTATCCTTCGTTTTTTGGATGGCTTCCATTTCCTCGATGTGTAGCCACCTGGCTAGGCTTTTGATGTGCATAAGCCAAGGTCTTCCTGTAGGTTTGCTCCCCTCAATCTTTCCAGAGAGTATGAGTTTTTCTAGTTCATCTTTCTGCATGATATATCCTAGGAATCTGAGTTGTCTTTCTCTTATTGTTGGTATGGGTAATCGAACTGCTTGGGCTCTTCTGAGAACTTCTTCATTTGACGTGTGTGTGGTCCATGATATTTTTAACATTCTTCTGTAGAACCATAATTCAGCTGCTTCTAGTCTCTTTTCCATTGCTGGGGAAATGGTCCAGCATTCACTTCCATAAGACAGGATAGAATAAATGTAGCACTGCAGTATTCTGTTTTTAGTGTACGTGCTCATCTTTCTGTCTGTTAATATGGTCTTCATTTTTTGGAAAGCTTCTTTCGCCATTGCTATTCTGTATTTGATATCTGTGTCGCACCTGCCATTACTTGTTATTAGGCTGCCAAGATATCTGAATTTGCTGACTTGTTTGATGTTTGTATTTCCGATCTTGATCACACATTGTGGGATGTTTGCCTTTCTGGAGATGACCATGCTTTCTGTCTTCTTGGTGTTGATTGAGAAGCCTCTGTGATTACTTTCTGCTGCCACTATAGTGAGTAGTTCTTGAAGTTTTGTTTCTGAGTCAGCTATCAGTACAATGTCATCAGCATATCTGATGTTATTTATATTATGGCCTCCAATTGTGAATCCTTTGATGTCTTTGATACTTCTCAAGATATTTTCACTATACAGGTTGAATAAGTCTGGTGAAAAGACACAACCTTGCCTGATTCCTCTCATGATATTCACATACTCACTCAGTTCTCCTTCTATTCTGATGGATGCTGTCTGGTCCTAGTATAAGTTTCTTAAGAAACGTATATCTTTCCCACCTATGTCAAGATCTTGAAGCATTTCCAGAAGATCTTGCTGCCTGACAGTGTCAAAAGCTTTAGTATAGTTGATGAAACATAGGTAGCTGTCTTTTTGTACCTGGATGGCTCGTTCATAGATCATCCGTAGCATGAAAATTGCATTTCTGTTTCCAGTGTTTTCCACAAAGCCACCTTGTTCTTTACTGATTCTGGTCTTATACAGTGTCTTGCTCTCATCATGATTACTCTGAGAATAATTATTGAGAATGATTTAGATATCAATTAGTGAAAAACACTAGAAATATGGTGAATTAAAAGAGGAAATTGAAAGACTGATGAACACAAACAGGGTATTTATTGTCCCTACACAACAGCATTAAACAATTAGGCTTATACGGCAATATCTCTGTAAATCTCCAGAAAGCCACAATACCAAACACCACTAGAATCATTCGAAAGTTCCTAGCAATTGACAAATGAGCACGCTTGGCTCTGCCCTTACCTCACATTTTACCAGCTTGTTCTGAAAGAAAAACATATTAGTCAATAAATAAGCAACATATATCGAGAACATGAGATAAAGAGTCCTTGAAAGTGAGTTCATAGGTTGTGGGAACAGTTCGGTGATGTGGTAAGTAAATTTGAATCAAGTTATCCCCTCTGGTTCAAGGGTTTGATGGTTGAGGGGACATAACCATTCCTGATCATTCTGGTGTGATCCCTGAGGCTCCTGTAGCTTCTTCCTGACGGCAGCAGTGAAACGAGGGTATGTACTGGGTGGCGGGCTCCCTGATGATGAATGCTGCTTTCCTGCAACAATGCTTCAGGGAGATATGCTCAATACTGGGGAGGACTTTACCTGTGATGGACTGGGCCGTATCCACAACTTTTTGTAGGATTTTCTGTACAAGGGCATTGGTGTTTCCATACCAGGGCAGTTCCCACATATCTTTTCTCACACCTTCCCTTACTCCCACCTAGTTCCATCTGCCCACCAACTCCTCCCCATTCGCTTCCACCTACGACCTACCAACCGCTCTCCTGCCCTCCTTTGTACTGCTCTACACTGCCCCCCTCCGCTTTTCCCTCCCTGACCTGATGCAGGGTCTTTTCCAGAAACATCGACAGACACCTTCTGCCTCCACAGACACCATTCGATGCACAGAATTCTTCCACAGCTCTAGACTGTTTTCCTTTTTCTGGGCTCCCTGCAGACAGATCTCATCACCTGTCATCACAGCCCGACCCTGGGGTCAGTGGTGAACTCAACATTCAGACCGTCAGGGATAGGCTGATAATCAGTCAGAGGCCACAGTCCACGATCCTTGCTCTTTAGATAAAGAGGGACCAAACTGAGGCAGCGGGTGGAGTTTCAGAGATGCATAGGATATGAAAGACAGGCCAAGTTAGAGAGAACGGGGGACTGAGTGTGAGATATGAAGAAAAGACACAAAGGTTATCTTTATTTGTCACATGTACATTGAAACTTACAGCAAAATGTGTCATTTGCGTCTGTTACATACCTCAAGGAGATCTTGTGACTTTCTTGTGAGAATGATGTAATGGTCTTTTGGAGGTCACCTGATATAATTTTCTCACCGATGTGAGGTCACGTGATGACATGTTCACCACGGGTATAAAAGGGAAGATCCCTGGTGACGCAGTTTAGTTTTTCAGTTAGAACATCAATGAGATATTCTGCTCTGCTGTGTATTTGCATTATGATGCAATTTTGATTTTAAACAGAGTTTTATGTTCTAATGTAAGGTACAGAAATCTGAGCCAACAGTTTCACCAATCGCAGCCAGGTTTGTTAATATATCTTTTCAGTAACATTGGAGAGTGAAGACGGGACCCTGAAGGAGACGTTCGACGGGTTTGGAAAGCATCAAACATTATTGAATTCGTTCAAGAAAGAGTGATCTGCATGAGATAGCCTCTGCTGAAAGTGGCAGAAAGGCTGTGCAGTATCTATTCTATGGAGGAGTAAGGTCAGTGCCTTTAAAACTGTGTTATTTCTGTCGCCGTGAATCCTGCGGACAAGGCAGGATCCGACCGGGAGTGGCAGTGACGCCGTGTCTTCGAGGAATTCGTTACTTCATGAAAGTCTCTTCTAATTGACTGTATAAATCTCTTGGACTTTAAAATTTACCATTCAAAGGACTGTGTTTGAATTTATTGCTTTAAGAACTGGTTTCGCATTATCGCTTTAAGAAATAGTACTGAGTGGCGGTTTACCGAATGGCAGCATAGCTGTTTACTTCCAGTTAGGGTTTTCATTTTTTTTTCATTGTTTATCAGGGTTTAATAAATGTTTGTTTGTTTATAAATCCTGACTCAATATATTTATTGTTGCCGATCACGTGGCACGTCAAATCAAATTAGCATTGATGTCCTGGGGCAGCCCACAAGCGTCGCCATGCTTCTGGCACCAACAGATTGTGGGCATATCTCACTAACACTAACCCGTGTGCCTTTGGACTGTGGGAGGAAAGTGAAGCACCCGGGGAATCCCAAGCAGTCATGGGGAGAAAGTTCAAACTCCACACTGACTGCAGAAGGAATCGAACCCCAGTCTTGCAGCCAGTGCTGTAAAATATGGTGCTAATCCCCATGACCATAAGATATTGGGCCACTCGGCCCATCGAGTCTGCTCTGCCTTTTCATCATGGCTGATCCAATTAATCCTGTCTCCCCCAATCTCCAGCCTTCTCCCCATATGCTACCATGTTACATGTCATTCTGCACAGTGGTTGAGATATGTAGAGAGAGAGAGAGAGAGAGAGATAGGCTGTGTCCGTGTGAAAGAGAGAATAGAGTGAATATATATGTGTGTGTGTGTGTATATATATATGTGCATATGTATGTACATGTATATATGGAGACAGAGAGGGAGAATGATCGAGGCTTGATTTACCAAACACAGAACAAGGAGGGAAAAACAGACATATGGCTGTAATGTAAAGCTGCAGATTATTTAAAGCACATTTGAAACAGGAAGAATCCAGTTGAAAGTAATCTGTGTGGTATTGTGTGATAAGTGGCTCTTTGCCTATGAATGAAGCTGTACTTTATATCGAGCAGCAAACAGCAGAATGGTCCTTGAGGTCTCTGATCTGGGCCCATTAGGCTCTGAGTGAGACACACGCTGGGTTAAATAAAAATGATGCAAATAGCCTTCGACTCCATCTCTTAGTGAAATGATTGGATAAATTCAAACATTATTAATTTTTCAACAGTGTGAATAATACAAAGAGGCAGTGCATATTTAAAGGGTGATTCATGATGTGTATTTGCAGATCATTGAAACACTGAAGTCCCCGCTAGACTGAAAATCCAAGACTACTGATGAACATTCTGTCACATCTACATGAAACGCTGTTGTAGGAAAGCAGCATCCATCATCAGAGATCCCTCCATCCACACCATGCTCTTTTCTCGCCACTGCCTAGAAGGTACAAGAGCATCAGGACTCACACCACCAGGTTCAGGAACAGTTACTACCCCTCAACCATCTGGCTCTTGAACCAAATGGGATTACACTAATTTGCCCATCCATTGAGATATTCCCACCACCAATAATCTCACTTTGAGGATTCTTTATCTCATGCTCTCATTATTTTTTGCTATTTATTTATTTTTGCATTTACACAGTTTGTTGTCTTCTGCACCCTGTTTGATCTCTCATTAATTAGATTAGATTAGATTCAACTTTATTGTCATTGTGCTGAGTACAGATACAAAGCCAATGAAATGCAGTTAGCATCTAACCAGAAATGCAAAGAATAGTGTTATTTACAAAATAACTGCAAATAAAAAGTGCTACAGCACACAAATATAGAAGTACTGAGACAGTACAATAGGGGTGCAATACTGCTTAGCACTGTGATGTGAGGTTCAGCAGTGTCACAGCCTCAGGAAGGAAGCTCTCCTGTGCCTGCTGGTGCGGGAGCGGAGGCTCCTGTAGCGCCTACTGGATGGGAGGAGAGTAAAAAGTCCATGGTTAGGGTGAGATGCATCCTTGATAATGCTTTTCGCCCTGCCCAGGCAGCATTTATGGCAGATGTTCTCAGTGGTGGGCAGTTGGGTGCTGATAATCAGCTGGGCAGTTTTCACCACACGCTGGAGTGCTTTGCGGTCCGATACGGGACAATTGCCATACCACACTGAGATGCAGTTGGTGAGTATGCTCTCAATGGTACAGCGGTAAAAGTCCGACAGTGTCCTGGGACAGAGGTGAGCTTTCTTGGTGCTCCACAGGATTTTTGATCAGGGTGGAGGAGTTCAGGGACCAGGTGAGATCCTTGGAAATGTGGACACCAAGGAATTCGATGCTTGATACATGCTCCACTACACCTCCGTTGTTGTAGATGGGGACAAGAGTGTGGCTCCTAGCATGCCTGAAGTCCACAATGATCTCCTTGGTCTTCTGGGTGTTAAGGGCCAGGTTGTTTTTGCCAGGTGCTGGACCTCGTCCCTGTAGGCCATCTCGTCATCCCCACTGATCATTAATCTTGTTATAGTTACTATTCCACAGACTTGTTAAGTGTGCCCACAAGAAAATGAATTCCTGGGTTGTATATGGTGACATATATGTACTTTAATAACAAAATTGACTTTGAACTTTGAACCACCACCAACTTTATGGGTAAAGAGCTTGACCCTGTCAGATGTTTGGTCCACACATTCCTAGAGAGACAGGTTTATCTGCTATGTTCAGTATTGAGTGACTATGTTGTAAAGTTATACCAGCAAGATTATAATGAGGTAGATTGTAGGGCCAAGAACCTTCGACAGGGAAAGGGAGGTATTGGTATTGGTTTAATATTGTTACACATACAGAGATACAGTGCTAAGCTTGTCCTGCATACTGTTCATACAGTTCCGATTATTACACAGTGTATTGCGGTAGAACAAGGTAAAACACTAACAGTGCAGGATAAAGTGTTACAGCTACAGGGAAAGCGCAACACAGATTAACGATAAGGTGCAAGATCATAACGAGATAGATTGTGAGGCCAAGAGTCCAGTTTATCATACAAGAGGTCCGTTCAAGAGTCTGATAGCAGTAGGAGAGAAAATGTCCTTGAACCTGGGGGGACATGCTTTCAGGCTTTTGTATCTGCTGCCCGATGGGAGAGGGGAGAAGCGAGAATGTCTGGGTTGGGTGTGGTCTTTGATCATGCAGGCTGTTTTACTAAGGCCATGAGAAGTATTGACAGAGTCCATGGAGGGGAGGCTGGTTCCTGTGATGTGCTGAGCTGTGTTCACAACTCTTTGCAGTTTCTTGCAGTCAAATGCAGAGCAGAGGCCCTATCAAGACATTATACATCTAGGTCAAGGGTTCCCAACCTCAGCTCTATGGACCCCTCAGATAATGGCCAGGGACAACAGTAAAAAAAACATTGGGATCTAGCTGTAATGCTGATGGGAAAAATAGGAGGTTCTGCAGATGCTGGAAATTCAGAGCAACACACACTACATGCTGGAGGAACTCAGAAGATCAGGCAGCATCTATGGAGAAGAATAAACAGTCGATGTTTTAGGTCAAGAATGAAGGTAGAGAACTCAGGGCCCTGTTTTATGAAGTCACAGCTGCCTATGCTGACGGAATTAAATATGAGGAGAGGTGAGACACACTTTCCCCAGTCTGGTTATCCAGAAAACCATCCAGCCACCTTGTCATGGCCATTCCTAGGAGAAGGTGAGATCTGTAATCTGTCCAAGAGGTATATCTTTATTGAGATACAGTGCCAAATAGCTGCGCCACCTGGCAATCTCCTGATTTAATCCTAGCCTAATCATAGGACAACTTACAATAACTAATTAACCTACCAAACGGTACATCGTTGGACTGTGAGATGAAACCAGAGCACCCGGAGGAAACCCACGTGGTCATGGGGAGAACGTACAAACTCCTTACAGGAAGTGGCGGGAATCGAACTCAGGTCACTGGTACTATAAGGCGTTGTGCTAACCACTATACTATTGCACCACATTGTGTTGAATGAAACAGGGAAGTTCAATTCTACATTACAGAGAAGGCCATGATATGTAAGGAAGGCACGACTGAGGATTTCTATGTTGCGGTTTCAGTGAGACCAGATTGTACCCAAATGTGTAGAAAGCAGAGTCTACACAATGAGCAGATTAAGTTCCGGTCTCGTCTGCTGTCAATGATGGGGACAATTACCCACTCAGTTTCATTGAGTTCCTTACACACAAGCAGTGCCACGATGCACAGTGGCACTGGTAAACAGCTGCCTTCTCTCGATTAGATATGCTGAAGCACTCTCTGTAAAACACCCGAGGCCTTAACTCTCATTTGGCACCGCTTTATGTGCTTTGCACAACATTCAAAATGTGTCTAATGGTCTATCAGCGCAGTACTGACACAGGGGGAGTGTACACGTCTATAGCTCCCTGTAATTAGGGAGAGAGGAATTCATGCATATTCTCCAGACTCCAAGCTTCCGGCTAACCAATCTCAGCCTAGACTCTGAACAACCTCAGCAAGACAAACTTCTTCTCTTCGGAGAAAAGTAATTAAGTTGCATTAAATCATTGAAAGAGCTTGTCTTGGATTTTCTTTTGTTGGTTTGGTGAATACGTCGAGCATAACGGATGCAATTTCCTGACGCAGGATCTCAGCCTGAGAAGTTGACCAACCCACCCACCCAGCCCACAGATCTGGTTTGATCTGCTTAGTTCCCCCAGCATTTTGTTGGTAACTGGAGATTCCAGCACTTGAGGTATCAATGACCTCTAACTGTTTTAATTAATCTCAATCCCACTGCTTTCCTGTTTTCCCCATTCCTCTGAATGGGTCCCCACCCCTCCATAGAAAGGTCTGATCGCTCTGTGATGCATCCTGGGCACAAAATAAAAAATCTCCATTCATCCAGTTTATTCAGCTTTTGGTGCTGGACTAGTAGATGCCTTTAACCTTTGACACCCTAACTAATCTCTTTGTCCGTACAGACCAAACTCTAGTGCCAGCTACAAGGAACGAATTCAAGGATTCCAAGTGACATCAGTAGACCATGAGCTCCAGTTATAGCTTCACTGGTAGCTGGGAAGATGCAAAAGGACTTCAGTTGAAACCAAGCATGTAAGAACCCTAAAGGACAGACTGAATCAAATGTTCTGATGAAGAGTCCCCACCTGAAGCAACAAGCATCTCATTACCTCTATAGATGGGTTGTTGAGTGTGAGCCTGAAGACACTCTCTCAATGTTTCATAGAAACATAGAAAATAGGTGCAGGAGTAGGCCATTCAGCCCTTTGAGCCTGCACCGCCATTCAGTATGATCATGGCTGATCATCCAACTCAGAACCCTGTACCTGCCTTCTCTCCATCCCCCCTGATCCCTTTAGCCACAGGGGCCATATCTAACTCCCTCTTAAATATAGCCAATGAACTGGCCTCAAGTATTTCCTGTGGCAGAGAATTCCACAGATTCACCACTCTCTGTGTGAAGAAGTTTTTCCTCATCTCAGTCCTAAAAGGCTTCCCCTTTATCCTTAAACTGCGACCACTCGTTCTGGACTTCCCCAACATTGGGAACAATCTTCCTGCATCTAGCCTGTCCAATCCCTTTAGAATTTTATACCTTTCAATAGGATCCCCCGTCAATCTTCATGAACTGCTTCTTCCTCTCAGCCATCAGATTCAGAATGGACATTGAACCCATGAACACTACATAACTTTGTTTTTTTTCTTTTTCTTTTCTTTTTGCACTACTTATTTATTTTAAATTTTTAAATATATTTTTTCTTGTAATTTATAGATTTAGGAGTTTGCAGAGACTCAGCATGACACCTGAAGCTTTGACAAACTTTTATGGATATGTAGTGGAGAGTATATTGACTGGCTGCACCACAGCTTTGTATGGAAACACCAATGCCTTTGAATGGAAAATCCTACAAAAAGTAGTGGTTGCGGCCCAGTAGTTAAGAGTAAAGTCCTTTCAACCATTAAGAACATCTACTGTACATGAAGCATTGCCATAAGAAAGCAGCATCCATCATCAGGGACCCCCATCACCCAGGACACACTCTATTCTCACTGCTGCCATCAGGTAGAAGGCACAGGAGCCTCAGGACTCACACCACCAGGTTCAGGAACAGTTATTACCCCTCGACCATCAGGCTCTTGAACCAAAGGAGATAACTTCACTCAACTTCACTTGTCCCATCCTATGCCCACATGTCCCCACAACCTATGGACTCACTTTCAAGGGCTCTTTATCTCATGTTCTCAATATTTATTGCTTATTTATTTGTTTTTTTTAAATCGCACAGTATCTTCTGCACTCTGGTTGATCACTCCAGCTGGGCAGTCATTCATTTATTCTGTTATAGTTATTATTCAGATTTATTGAGTATATTCACAAGAAAATGAACCTCAGGATTGTATATGGTGACATATATGTACTTTGATAATAAAATTGACTTTGAACTTTGAGCTTTATAGATTATTATTATGTATTGCACTGTACTGTTGCTGCAACATAACAAATATCATGACATACATCAGTGATATCAAATTTCTTTCTGATTCAGATTTGGAGCTGCTGAATCCCTCTAGCAGCTTATTTTCACTCCAAGTGTCCAGATGAAGCCATGAGAGCAAGCAACAACTGAGAGTGCTGATGAAAGACCAGGGCTGTGCTAAATGGGAGGCACTCGGCAGTCATAATCAATGTATCGAGAAAGCAGATGTTCGTTTGGCCTGGGATCAGGTGAAAAATTGAATAAAGATTGTTTAGAAGAATGACGGGGTCTCAGTGAAGCCTATCGAATATTGAAAGCAACACAAGCAAAACACTGGAGGAATACAACAGGTCAGACAGTATCTATGGAAAAGAATAACCGGTTTCTATTTCTGGCCAAAACCTCGACTGTTTATTCTTTTACATAAATACTGTCTGATCTGCTGAGTTCCTCCAGCGTTTTGTGAGTGCTGCATTGAATTTCCAGCATCTGCAGACTTTCTTATGTTTGTGATTGAACATTAAAATGCTGAGATAGAGTGGATGTGGAGAGGATGTTTCCTCTAGTGGGGGAGTCAAGGACCAGAGGGCACAGCCTCAGAATAGAGAGAGGTCAATCAGGACAAAGATGTAGGAGATATTTCTCTAGCCAAAGGGTGGTGAATCTGTGGATTCATTGCCACAGATGGCTGTGGAGACCACGGCATTGGCTATATTTAAAGCAGAGATTGATAAGTTCTTGATTAGTCAGAGCGTCAAAGGTTATGGGGAGCAGGCAGGAAAATGAGGTTGAGAGGGAAGATAAATCAGCCGTGGTGGAATGATGGAGCAGATTGATGGGCCAAATGGCCTGATTTGGTTCCTACGCCTTATGATCTAAGATGCTGAAGAGCTGATCTAGCCTTGGACAAAAGAACATAAGAAGTAGGAGCAGGAGTAGACCATCCGGCCCATCGTACCTGCCCCGCCGTTCAATAAGATAACGGCTGATCTGTCTGTAAACTCAGCTCCATCTACCTGCCTTTTCCCCATAACCCTTAGTTCCCCTACTATGTAAAAATCTATCTAACTGTATCTTAAATATATTTAGTGAAGAAGCCTCAACTGCTTCCCTAGGCAGAGAGTTCCACAGATTCATCACTCCCTGGGAAAAACAGTTTCTCCCCATCTCGGTCCTAAATCTTCTCCCTTGAATCTTGAGGCAATGATCCCTAGTTCTAGTCTCACTTAACAATGGAAACAACTTTCCTACTTCTATCTTATCTATCCCTTTCAAAATTTTGTATGTTTCTATAAGATCCCCTCTCATTCTTCTGAATTCCAGAGAGTACAGTCCCAGGCAACTCAATCTTTCCTCATAGGTTAACCCCTTCATCTCTGGAATCAACCTGGTGAACCTCTTCTGCACTGCCTCCAAAGCCAGTATATCCTTCCTCAAGTATGGAGACCAGAACTGCACACAGTACTCCAGGTGCGGCTTCACCAGTACCCTGTATAGTTGCAGCATAACCTCCCTGCTCTTGAATTCAATCCCTCTAATAAAGGCCATCATTCCAGCACATTTTAATAATAATCTGCTCTTCTGTTATTCCTTCCAAAGAGGATGATCTCGCATTTACCAACGTTGTATTCCATCTGCCAGAACTTGGTCCACTCACTTAACCTATCTATATCCCTCTGCAGACTCTCCACATCCTCTGTACAATTTACTTTTCCACTCGGTTTGGTGTTATCAGCAAATTTTGCTACGCTACACTCAGTCCTCTCTTCTAAATCATCAATGTGAATGGTAAACAGCTGCGGGCCCAGCACTGACCCCTGTGGCACCCCACTCACCACTGACTGCCAACTGGAGAAACGCCCATTTATACCAACACTCTGCCTTCTATTGGTTAACCAATCCACTATCCATGCCAATACACTTCCTCCGACTCCATGCATTCGTATCTTATTTATAAGTCTCTTGTGCAGCACCCTATCAAACGCCTTCTGGAAATCCAAGTATACAACATCCACCTGTTCCCCTCTATCCACTGCACTCATTATGTCCTCAAAGACCTCCAGTAAGTTTGTCAAACAGGACCTGCCCTTTCTGAATCCATGCTACGTCTGTCTAATGGAACCACTCCTTTCTAAATGTTTCGCTATTTCTTCCTTAATGATAGCTTCAAGCATCTTCTCGACTACAGATGTGAAGCTAACTGGCCTATAATTTCCTGTCTTTTGCCTACATCTTTTTTTAAAAGGAGGCGTGACACTTGCTGTCTTGCAGTCTGCCAGGACCTTGTCGGGATCACAGAACCAAGCCAGTGAAGACATGTTAACGGCTGAGAGACCTCCGCAGCATGTACATGCTAATGACTGTGAAAGGAGTAACTCTGTTACATTAACAACGGAGCATTCATCGCAAGGCCAGAGTCCGAGGCCTTGTGTTCAGTGATCTGCAGCTCCTGTGGTCAATGCCGAGGATTGAGGTCAGGGGAAACATAAGACTAAAAGTTGAGTCATGTTGTCCAGCAGTCCGGGTCTGCGTATCTCTGAGTGTCCACTGTCATATTTGGGGGACCAATATCTGAATCTCCTTGCCCAGTCTGAGTCTGTGGGAGGGGGTAGGCTAAAGAAGATGGTCTGACCTGGAGTCAGAGGACTGTGTATGTGCACAGATGGGTGGGAGAGAGGGGAAATGGGGCTTGTTTTGCTGTTGTTGATTTGTTGCTTGCTGTGTTCTGTGTTGTTCTGCCGAACATTGTGAGAATGCTCTGTTGGCGCTGGAATGTGTGGTGACACTTGCGGGCTGCCTCCAGCACTTTTTAAAGCCCAGGTTGTAAATGCAAATTATGCATTTCAAGTTTAAAAACTGTATGTTTCAAGTTTCATATGATGAATAAATTTGAATCTCAAAACTTGAATCTTGAATTTTGACATACTCACTTGAGCAAGCTCAGTGTGAAAGCTAATGACTCTTCTGACTGTACACTCAGAGATGGGAGGCTGGTCAAGAAGGTTCAGTCACTCAGCATTCAAGATAAGGTAGCAAAATGGATTTGACATTGACTTTGTGGGAGAAGCTAGAGAGAGGTAGTAGATGGTTTCCTCTCTGACTGGAGGCCTGTGACTACTAGAGTGACACAGGGATCAGTGCTGGGTCCTTTGTTGTTTGTCATGTATATCAATGATCTGGGTGACAATGTGAGTAACTGGATCAGCAAATTTGCAGATGACACCAAAATTGGGGGTGTAGTGAACGTCGAGGAAGACTATCAGAGATTGCAGCAGGAGCTGGACCAGCTGGGAAAATCAGCTGAATAATAGTAGAAGGAATTTAATACAGACAAGTGTGCAGTGTTGCACCTCTGTAAGACCAGCCAGGGTAGGTGTTACACAGTGAGCAGTAGGGCATTGAGGAGTGCTGTGGAATGAAGGGATCTGGGAACAGAGGTCCATAATTCAATGAAAGTGGCAAAAGTAGAACATAAAAGACTGATGGGGGATTTGATGGAGGTATGTAAGATTATGAGATGTATAGAGAGGGTAAATGCAAGCAGGCTTTTCTCACTGAGGTTGGGTGGGACTACAACTAGAGGTCATGGTTAAGGGTGAAAGGTGAAAAGTTTAAGGGAAACATGAGAGGAAACTTCTTCACTCAGGGTAGTGAGAGTTTGGAGGGAGCTGCCAGCATAAGTGGTGAATACAAGCTCGATTTCAATGTTGAAGAGAAGTACATGGGCGGTTGGGGTATGGAGGGCTAAGTTTCGAATGCAAGTCGACGGGAGTAGGCAGTTTAAATGGTTTGGCCTGGACTAGATGGGCCAAAGAGCCTACTCCTGTGCTGTACTTTTCTGTGACTCTATAATTGACCTCCATTGCTCAAGAGTGAGTGACCAGAATTGTGAGTCTCGGATACAGCATACTACCTTTACTTGGTTTTTGGCTCCATGCTTCATGAGACAATTTGGATTGACTACAGACTTGTTTCACCATATCACCCAGCTTGAAACGGAATGATAAAGACGCCAAGAATTATTGGACGTACAAATGTTAACAGGGAGTTGGTGGACTCATGTAAGAAGACAGCAACTTTGCTCAACTACAAAAGGAAGACTCCTGCTGAGTAACCGATTTGTCGAAGACTCAGAACACAACGGAGTTAGTTCATCCTTGACAGAAGAGTGGGAGGGACAGGGCTGAGACAAAAACTGGATCCTAATTCAGCAGGAAAAAGCAATTCAAAGAACATGACAGGGCTCAAGTGCTGATGGAACCAGGGTGCTAGAGGAACAGCCACGTGTACAATACAAAAAGACATTGTGTGGAAATACATGGATGATTTTAACAAGTTTACAACTGTCACTGCATCCAGTGGGAGACTCCCAAGAAAACTGAGAATTCTGTGGTGATATAAGTATTCCAGATGTTGATCCTGATGGATCTGTGGAAGGACTGGCTGATCTCTGGGGGATCAATGGCACTTAGAATTGAGTTAATGCTAGTTAAAGAACTGGCTATTGATTGAAACATGAGCATGTCTCCAACAAGAGTGGCCCAGTACAAGAGTGTGCTTCTGATGTGTTAACTCGCACCGTTCCCATCCCTGATCCAAAGATGTAGGGGGCAAAGACGCAGACTCTGTGGGAGGACTGTATGCCTCTGCAGTGAGGGTCGGCCATAGAGGTAACAGTTATTGCCCCTCAACTATAAGGCTCTTGAACCAGAGTGGATAACACACTCCCCACCACTGAACTAACTCCACAACCTATGGACACTCTTTTAAGAACTCTATAATTTCTGGTGGGAGGAGAAGATGGCGACGTGACGCAGAGTGCACGGCCTCTCTGGTGATGAATATCTGTTATCTGTCAAGTAGGAGGCCGTGCGCAATTCTGATTTGATGGAGGCAGACATGAGAGAACGGGGGAACATCTGGAGAAACTTCTGAAATGCCCGCTTCGCTGCCGCTGCTACTGTGCGATCCGAAATCTCTGGAAGGGAAGGCCCCGAATCCTCGGCTTTGCCTGTTGCTTGGCGGCTGGGGCCGGGGTCAAAGCGTTTGGTAGAGATGGTGCTCGGTGCTCGGTGTCGGAGGGCTGGTCGGAGGCTCAAAGTTTTCGGACGGACTCAGAGTTGGACTGTGGTCGGGTGCTGCATCAGCAGGTTTGCGGCGCTGGAAGCTCATGGTAGGGAGGGTTTCTCCCTTCCACTGTCTGCGTGAGATGTTGGGGCTATCGGGACTTTGAGACATTTTTTTACCGTGCCCATGGTCTGCTCTTATCAAATTACGGTATTGTTTTGCACTGTTGTAACTATATATTATAATTATGTGGCTTTTGTCAGTTTTAGTCTTGGTCTGTCTTGTGTTTCTGTGATATCATATCGGAGGAACATTGTATCATTTTTTAATGCATGCATTTCTAAATGACAATAAACGAGGACTGAGTGTCCTCATAATCTAATTGGATACTCCATAATTATAGATTTTATTTGTATTGCACAGTTTGCTGTCTTTTGCACACTGGTCATTTGTCCATCCTGTTGGGGGCAGTATGTCATTGATTCTATTGTGCTCCTTGTAGTTACCATGAATGCCTGCAAAGAAATTAATCTCATGGTTGTATATGGTAATACTGTAAATGTACGTTGGTAATATATTTACTTAGGCATTGGAACTTTCGGACGATTGTGCGTCAGAACTGAAGCAGCAACGGGTCGTCTCACAGTGACCAGTGTGCCTGGTGCTATGTGCCTACACCCGTTCTCTTTGCTCCCTCTCCTTGTCCCAACATCGTGCCTCAAGGGCATTCAAATCCCTCTGACCACCACACCCATCCTCAACTCTGCAACTTCCTACACCACCTCTAGCTCATTCACACCTTCCAACCTCTGTAAACCTCTCTGACCCCCCCACTCGCCTGTCTCTGTAACCCCCATCTGTCCCTACACCCCTACCTGTCTCTGTAACCCTCCTCTTGCCTCTACACTGTCCCTGCCTCTGTAAACACCTCTCTCCCCTACACCCCTCCCTTCACTACACCACTCCCCATCTCTGTAAACCCCTCTGGCCCCAACACCCCTCCCTGTCTCTGTAATCTATCACCACCCCAGCCCCTACAGCCCTCCCTTTCTCTTTAAACATTCCACCCTGTCTTTCACTCTGTTTCTCTTTCTCCCCTTTTAAGAAGCAGTTTAGAACCGGCTCTGTCTGACCAAGCATCAGGTCTCCTGACGGCGGCTGTATCTTGATCCGTTGTGTTGTGGCGTGGGGAAGGGAAGGGGACAATTTGATTGGTGCCAGTCCATGTTGATCATATTTGTACCACAGAGCCAAGGATCGATTTCAATCCATCTCGTGCCTTCGTACCCGTCACAGCATCGCTGTTTGCGTTTAGAATGTTTACATATTGTGCCCACACTGCTGACAGGAGCTATTGTGTTCTTTGTTGTCGTCTTCCAGTTGACACCATCAGTATGAAATGTGTTTCTCACAGAAAAATAAAGTGATCAAAACTTCCCAACACCACAACAACAGATGCAGAGATTTCAATTGCTGGAGGCTGCAGCAGAGACAAATTATGAGAGGAACTTAGCGGGTTGACCAGCATCTGTGAGGTGGTAGATGTTTCTGGTCTAGATGTATCTTTTTCTGAAAGCGTAACCATAGATTATGATTTCAGGGGTGAAGATGGTGTCAACGAACAACACAACCAAGGGCAACATCCTCCCAGCAGTTTACAAGACTACTTTCATGTCTTCTTTTTCTTTCAATTATGGCTCTGCTACTGTTGGAGCTTGTGTTCTACATTTTGATGGTGTGTTTTTGGGCCGATTTGAGTGATCTGGCACTTTGCTGTCTCCGAGAGTGCTCCGACAGGTTTAGTGTGAAGTGTACGGCCTGGAGACAGGGCGTGAGCCCGTGATCGACTCCTTTTCTCGCTGGTCTCACCTATCAAAGCGCTGAGGAAGATTCAGGTCATTGAGGCAAGTGCAAAAGGCGAGAGGGTGTTCAGTGACATCGACCAGCCTCTCGCTCTCTGCTGCCAGAGGAAGGTCCCTGCATTTGAATGGTCTTTCTTTCCCTTGATGCTGCCAGAGTTCTTGGGCAAGGTTTAATCAATGTGGTTTGTGGATTGGACTCGAATTCATGTTACTGTGGCTAGAGTCCTTGACGAGAATGGTTTGGACCCAACTGCTGGAGCAAGGATCAAGGCACGATATCAGACTGGATCAAGAACTGAGCACAAAACAAACGCTAGATGATATCACCAGCAGGGTTTACCATTGAGCTCCGGACCTCCGTTCAGGTGCTCTTGAAATACTGAATTCTTTGCGCCCAAAACATGGTTGCCAATTAGCGGGATTGTCCTGAAGCCTTAAAGAGGCCGCGCCAGCTATCCATACTCTGGAGAGTTGTCTAAATCCCAGAAGCTGGTGCGGTTGGGAGCTTCTCAAAACAGTTATCATCTGGTTCTGGTTTCTGGTCACTTATTTCTTTGTTGCTATTTTGGGAGATTTTGAACTGGGGCAGTCTGCAGATAACAAATTCTAAGTGGAATTGAATATGCATGGGCTCTTTCAACTTTGTATTTTATATTCTGTGTTTTTGCTTGTTTTTGTTTTGTTGCCATTTGCAAGATTTGTTTTTCTTTTTGCACGTGGGTTTGATGTTTTTTTTTGAATGGGTTCCATGGTTTTGCTTCATGGCTGTCTGCGGAGAAGACAAATCTCAGGGTTGTATACTGCATACATACTTTGATGACAAGTACACTTTGAAACTTATTTGTGCCATGTACAGCGTGCTATGTGCTGTTGGTAATGTGTTTTGCACCTTGGCCCCGTAGAAACGCTGTTTCATTTAACTATATTAATTTGTGTTTTACATCTGTGATTAATTTAGATCATTTTGTAGAGATCTGTTTTTACTTTGACACAGAAGAGTCTTTTACTGTTGATCAGTGTCAAAAAAGCCACATTAAATCCACTATGATTCAATGTTATAAAGCAATAAAACATGAAAACTTTCAAAGGGGGGTGAATACTTTTTATAGGCACTGTATGTTTGATAAGTAAATCAAAATCTGAAATGGAATTATCAAGATAGCTTTCAATGAAAACTCAACAGTGCAAGATTTCAAAACCAGGGTAATCACAGTCAACACTCTGATGAATCAGTGGGAGTATAATATCAGGAATAGTTTGCATAATTCTAAATTTTATTTTGTACAAAACTTCCACAGGAAGATCTGCGTAGGTACAGTCAGTGTAGAACAAATAGCAACTGCAACTTTGCAACTGGATTCCTGACTTCCTCACTGGGAGACCACAATCTGTGTGGATCAGAAATAACATCTCCACCTCGCTGCCAATCAACAGTGGCACAGCTCAGGGATGTGTGCTTAGCCCACTGCTCTAAGCTGTCTACACCATTGCCAGCTCAAATGCCATCTATAAATTTGCCGACAAGACAACGATTGTTGGCAGAACTTCAGATGGGGAAGAGAAGGCATTGAGAGGCGTCACAGCAGCAACCTTGCACGCAGTGTCAGTAAGACCAAAGAACTGATTGTGGACTTCAGAAAAGGTAAAACATAGAACATAGAATAGTACAGCACATTACAGGCCCTTCGGCCCACAATGTAGTGCCGACCCTCAAACCCTGCCTCCCATATAACCCCCCACCTTAAGTTCCTCCATATACCTGTCTAGTAGTCTCTTAAATTTCACTAGTGTATCTGCCTCCACCACTGACTCAGGCAGTGCATTCCACACACCAACCACTCTCTGAATAAAAAACCTTCCTCTAATATCCCCCTTGAACTTCCCACCCCTTACCTTAAAGCCATGTCCTCTTGTATTGAGCAGTGGTGCCCTGGGGAAGAGGTGCTGGCTATCCATTCTATCTATTCCTCTTATTATCTTGTACACCCCTATCATGTCTCACCCTCCTTCTCTCCAAAGAGTAAAGCCCTAGCTCGCTTAATCTCTGATCATAATCCATACTCTCTAAACCAGGCAGCATCCTGGTAAATCTCCTCTGTACACTTTCCAATGCTTCCACATCCTTCCTATAGTGAGGTGACCAGAACTGGACACAGTACTTCAAGTGTGGCCTAACCAGAGTTTTATAGAGCTGCATCATTACATCGCGACTCTTAAACTCTATCCCTTGACTTATGACCCATAAGCTTTCTTAACTACCCTATCTACCTGTGAGGCAACTTTCTGAGATCTGTGGACATGAACCCCCAGATCCCTCTGCTCCTCCACACTACCAAGTATCCTGCCATTTACTTTGTACTCTGCCTTGAAGTTTGTCCTTCCAAAGTGTACCACCTCATACTTCTCCGGGTTGAACTCCATCTGCCACTTCTCAGCCCACTTCTGCATCCTATCAATGTCTCTCTGCAATCTTCGACAATCCTCTACACTATCGACAACACCACCAACCTTTGTGTCGTCTGCAAACTTGCCAACCCACCCTTCTACCCCGACATCCAGGTCGTTAATAAAAATCACGAAAAGTAGAGGTCCCAGAACAGATCCTTGTGGGAACACACACCAGCCCTCAAAGAGGGATCAGAAATGGAAAGGGTGAGCAATTTCAAATTCCTGGGTGTCATCATCTCTGAGGATCTGTCCTGGGCCCAACACATCGATGCTTCTGCAAAGACGGCACAACAGTGGCTATATTTCATCAGGAGTTTGAGGAGATTTGGTATGTCACCAAAGGCACTCACAGATGTATCATGGAGAGCATTCTAACTGTCTGCAACACCGTCTGATATGGAGGGGGGGGAACTACTGCACATGATTGAAATAAGCTGCAGGAAGTTGTAAACTTAGTCAGCTCCATCATGGGCATTATCGTCTGTAGTATCCAGGACATTTTCAAGGAATGATGCCTCCAGGAGGCCAGCGTCCATCATTAAGGACCCCCATCACCTTGGACATACACTCTTCTCGTTGCTACCATCAGGGAGGAGGTACAGAAGCCTGAAGACACACACTCAACTTCTCCTCTGCCATCTGATTTCTGAATGGACATTGAACCCATGAACACTACCTCACTACTTTCTTTATTTCCATTTTTGCACTATTTATTTAATTTAACCATCTAATATTTATAGTCTATACACTTACTGCAATTCACAGTTTATTTTCTCCATTATTATGTATTGCATTGTACTGCTGCCACAAGATTAACAAATTTCACAGCATGCTGGTGATATTATACCTGATTTCTGATTCTGATAATCATCTGTTGTCTTTTCAATGGCTCAAGCCATAAGACCATAAGCCATAGGAATAGAATTAGGCCATTTGGCCCATCTAGTTTTCACTGCTATTTCATCATGGCTGATCCATATTCCGTCTCAGCCCCAGTCTGCTGCCTTCATTATCCCTTTATCAGCTTTTCATCATTTCCCTGGCTTCTGAACAATCCCCAGAATGACACCCTACAGTCAAGTCAAGTTTATTGTCATTTAAATATATACATATACAATGTCAAAAGAGACATTTCTTTGGACCAGGGAGTAAAGCACAATAGTACACATAACACGCACATATACATAATAACTTAGGAAGTAAGGATAAAGTCTACAAATGAATTACGCACAGATTAACAAAGTAAAGTACATAAGTTAAATATTGTAGGGTACCGGACAAATTATCCTGTGACAGCTTGACTGTGATGCGGCAGGGAGTTCAGAACCCTCATGGCCTGAGGGAAGAAGCTGTTTCCCATCCTGACCGTTCTTGTCTTTATGCATCAGAGTCTCCTGCCTGATGGTAGAAAGTCAAAGAGGATGCTGATTGGGTGGGATCCTTGATAACACCCTATCCTCGTTATATGCAGGGGATACGTTCCTCGAAGTCGAAGCATAATGTGAATAATTATTTAAATGGAGAAAATAGGGATGCGTTCTTGAGGGCTTCCTAAATATGTTTTATCTGTAATTTATTCACATTTTCATACCAATACAACACAAAAGCAGTACCACGAGGCAACATTCGTATTATATTTCATCAATTTAAGGTAATATTCAATGTAATAAATCACAGAAAGTTAACATCCTCTGGTGTACAGTACTCACCAACAGTGGCAGGTGTGTTCGCTCCGGGATATGAGTGGTTGTTGTGGTGTCGGGCAGCTGTACATGGATGAGGTGGATGTTTGTGTATCATCAGGATCATCAAGGACAGCAAGGGGTGAAGGAAGACTCACAGAACTCTCAGTACTGCCGGCAGCAGGAGATGACTCCAGTTTGAAGAAAGTGGTGAGGATTGTTTGCTTGGCAGCATTTTGTTTTTCAGCATGAATTTGCTTGTAGGGAAGAAGGCCTGTCTGCAGGGAACGACTGAAACGCTGACTCCGTTCTAAACTTAGGTCCATGTCCATCGCCATTTGTGCCAAGTGTTCCATAGCCTTAAAAAATTCTGCCAGTTGCTTCAGAGTGGAAGACCTGGCCTCTTTCCAGGATTCATCAGTGTTGTTGATGGCATGTCTGATGTTGAAAGACTTCCACCATTCCCTCACCATTAGTAAACACCCGGGATTTTCAAAATCGTCTGTTGCTTGCAGCATCTGAGAGACAGTTTGCCGTAAAAAATACGCCTTGAATGTGGATATCACAGCTTGGTCGAGTGATTGAATCAGCGATATTATGTTAGGTGGTAGGAAATGCACTGTTATGTTAGGATGAATGCTGTCCAAATGTTTAGGATGGGCTGGCGCATTTTCAAGCAATAAAAGAACTTTAAAGGCAAGATTCCGTTCCCAGCGGTAGCGTTCGGCATCAACGGCATAATGATTAGCAAACCAATCTTCAGAGATTTGACCAGTGACCCATGCTTTCTTGTTAGCTGCCCAGTGGACAGGAAGCAGATTCTTACTGAAACCCTTAAGAGCACGGGGGTTTAGTGAATGGTAAACTAAGAGAGGCTTCATCTTACAGTCTCCTTCGGCATTGGAACATATAAGCAAAGTCAATCTATCCTTTGCTGCCTTGAAACCTGACGCAGTTTTTTCATCCTTAAGGCGTGCGCACGTGACTTGCATTGGCCAGAAAGCAGAGCTCCTCGCATAACTGTGAGTTTTGGATGCATATAATGAGAAGTTGGTAGAAATAGGATCCTCACATAACTGTGAATCTGCATTGTCTGAAGACACATATAACGAGGATAGGGTGTATTGCGGTTAGCATAAAGTTATTTTAGCGCCAGTGATCCAAGTTCATTTCTTGCCATTGCCTGTAAGGAGTTTGTACGCTCCCCCTTTGACTGTGATTGTTTCCTCCAGGTGCCCTAGTTTCCTCCCACAGTCCAAAGACGTATCGATTAGAGTTAGTGAGATGCTGGTGTCGGAAACACGGCAACACTTGTGGGCTGCCCCACCACATCCTCTGACTACACTGGTTGTTGATGCAAATGATGCGTTTCACTGCAAGATGCACAAAACACTGGAGGAACTCAGCAGGTCAGGCAGCGTCTACGGAAGTAAATAAACAGTCACCGATTCAGGCCCAGACCTTTTTTCAGGATGAGAGAGGCAGGGGGAAGATGCCAGAATAAAAAGGTAGGAAGAGGGGAAGGAGGCAGCTGAAAGGTGATAGGAGAAGCCTGGTGGTTGGGAAAGGTAAAGGGCTGGAGAGGAAAGAATCTGATAGGAGAGGAGAGTGGGCCACAGGAGAAAGGGAAGGAGGAGGAGACGTAGGGGTAGGTGATAGGCAGATGAGAGAGGTAAAGATCCAGAGTGGGAATAAAAGAAGTGGGGAGGGGGGAAAGGAAATCTTTTTCTACTATTTACAATGGCATTACAATGTACATTTTCATATTTTGATATACACGTGGTAAATAAATCTAATCTTACCTTCCTGTTTTCCTCCTAGGAAAACACTGACCGAGCTAGGTGACTGATGTTACAACTCCATCCAGGGCTCGTTAGACTTGAGTCATCGAATCAGACAGAATAGAACTGGCCATTCAGCTCAATACACCCATGCTGATCAGGGGAACAGAAGAAATAAGAACTAGGAGCCATTCGGCCCATCGAGTCTGCTCTGTCATTCAATGAGATCATGGTGAACATGGCTATGCTTTCAGCTCCACCTACCTGTCTTTTCCCCAGAGCCGTAAATTCCCCGATGTGGAAAAATCTATCTAACTGTGTCTTAAGTATGGAATCATAGAAAAGTATAGCACAGAAACAGTCCCTTCCGCCTATCTAGTCCATGCTGAACCATTTAATCTGCCTACTCCCATTGGCCTGCACCAGGACCATAGCCCTCCATACCCCTACCATCCACGTACCTATCCAAACTTCTCTTAAACGTTGAAATTGAGCTTGCATGCACCACTTGTGCTGGCAGCTCGTTCCACACTTTCATGACACTCAGAGTGAAAAAGCTCTCCTTCAAGTTCCCCTTAAACATTTCATCTTTCACCGTTAACCTATGACCTCTAGTTACAGGGGGGTGGGGGAGGGAACATCCCATCCAACCTTAGTGGAAAAATCTTGCTTGCATTTACCCTATCTATACCCCTCATAATTTTGTATACCTCTATCAAATCTCCTCTCAATCCTCTACGTTTTAAGGAATAAAGTCCTAACCTATTCAATCTTTACTTATAACTCAGGTCCTCCAGTCCCAGCAACATCCTTGTAAATTTTCTCTGTGCTCTTTCAACCTTATTTACAGCTTTTTTGGTGGGTCTACAACTGGAGGTCATGGGTTAAGTGTGAAAGGTGAAGGCTTAAAGGGAACACGAGGGGAACTTCTTTGCTCAGAGGGTGGTGAGAGTGTGGAATGAGCTGCTAGTGCAAGTGGAGCATGCGAGCTCAATTTCAACATTTAAGAGAAGTTTGGATAGGTACAAGGATGGGAGGGGTATGGAGGGCTGAGGTCCCGATAAACGTCAATGGGAGGAGACAGTTTAAATTGTTCTGCATGGACTTGATGGGCTGAAGGGCCTGTTTCTGTGCTGTACTCTTCTATGACTCTATGACCAAACCTCCCCCAACAAATCCCAGAGAAAACGAGACTGCAAAACACTAACCCATAAACTCGAGTCCAGCCATATTCTGCTCACCTCAGTTCAGTTCGATCCAGCGCTGTGTCATCCAGAGCATCCCGATTACAATCACAGAAAAGATCAACAAGAAGAGGACCAGAACACATTTAACAAACTGCGAGAGCTTTGTTTGATGGTCTGCACTCTAACACAAATTCCAAATCGGATTCAGACTTTTAATATCATTGGCATATGTCATGAAATTAGTTGTTTTGTGGCAGCAGTACATTGCAATATATAATAATTAAATCTGTAAGTTACAGTAAGAAGTATACAGTATATATAATATATAGCTATGTATTGATATATTCAAAGCCTGAGTATCTAGTGCTTATTGAAGTGTAAGTAGTTTTAATGGCAATACTGAGTCATAATTATTTCCCAGCAAATTATTCAGCCTTAAAAAAACTAATTTAATGTGGATTATGAATCCATCAAATTTCAATATCGGTTTAAAATACTTTATCATTCATTAGATTAATATTTCATCTCCCTGTCTTAATTCCAAATGTGTTCTTTCCATCTCAATTCTGTACAGTATTTAAAGTTTAATTCCCACACAGCCCATTTTCCCAAGCCCCTGCACCAGGTGTTCCTCGGGTCTGGTCAGGCTTCACGTAGATCCTGGCTCTGTCTCTGTGGCTCGACATGGACCAGATGGGCCGAAGAGCCTGTTTCTGTGCTGTACTTTTCTATGACTCTTTGGCTCCTATGTATCTCCAGGGGATAGCAGGGATTTGCTCACTCTGACGTTGTTAGCTGACTGCAGTACACGGGCGAAGCTGTGCTTGCGCACACTCGGAGGTTGATTTCTGGGGCGTTTGTTTGCTAAGGTGCTCAGGGTCGAGAGGGTAGGGTGCTTATGCTGAACTTTCCATGAGAGGGACGTTTCTTCAAGCCCGGTGCCCATTGATAAATGCTCAAAATGAGGTCCTGCAACATGTCGACCTCTTCCCAGCTCCCTGGCAAAAGTGGACATCAAGGATAATATTCTTCAGATCCCCTCTCTCTCTCTCAGTTCCTTGCTTTCTCTGGTCACCCCCTGTCTCTCACTCTCTCCTCACTATCTCTCTATTCGCTCTCTTCACTTTCTATACTGTCTCATTGCATAACACTAAGGGGCAGAAGACGCTGGTGGGAGTTGTGTACAGGCCACCTAACAGTAGTAGTGAGGTCGGAGATGGTATTAAACAGGAAATTAGAAATGTGTGCAATAAAGGAACAGCAGTTATAATAGGTGACTTCAATCTACATATAGATTGGGTGAACCAAATTGATAAGGGTGCTGAAGAAGAGGATTTCTTGGAATGTATGCGGGATGGTTTTTTGAACCAACATGTAGAGGAACCAACTAGAGAACAGGCTATTCTAGACTGGGTATTGAGCAATGAGGAAGAGTTAATTAGCAATCTTGTCGTGAGAGGCCCCTTGGGTAAGAGTGACCATAATATGGTGGAATTCTTCATTAAGATGGAGAGTGACATAGTTAATTCAGAAACAAAGGTTCTGAACTTAAAGAAGGGTAACTTCGAAGGTATGAGACGTGAATTAGCTAAGATAGACTGGCAAATGACACTTAAAGGGTTGACGGTGGATATGCAATGGCAAGCATTTAAAGATCGCATGGATGAACTACAACAATTGTTCATCCCAGTTTGGCAAAAGAATAAATCAAGGAAGGTAGTGCACCCATGGCTGACAAGGGAAATTAGGAATAGTATCAATTCCAAAGAAGAAGCATACAAATTAGCCAGAGAAAGTGGCTCACCTGAGGACTGAGAGAAATTCAGAGTTCAGCAGAGGAGGACAAAGGGCTTAATTAGGAAGGGGAAAAAAAGATTATGAGAGAAAACTGGCAGGGAACATAAAACCTGACTGTAAAAGCTTTTATAGATATCTGAAAAGAAAAAGATTGGTTAAGACAAATGTAGGTCCCCTACAGACAGAAACAGGTGAATTGATTATGGGGAGCAAAGACATGGCAGACCAATTGAATAATTACTTTGGTTCTGTTTTCACCAAGGAGGACATAAATAATCTTCCGGAAATAGTAGGGGACAGAGGGTCCAGTGAGATGGAGGAACTGAGGGAAATACATGTTAGTAGGGAAGTGGTGTTAGGTAAATTGAAGGGATTAAAGGCAGATAAATCCCCAGGGCCAGATGGTCTGCATCCCAGAGTGCTTAAGGAAGTAGCCCAAGAAATAATGGATGCATTAGTGATAATTTTTCAAAACTCTTTAGATCCTGGACTAGTTCCTGAGGATTGGAGGGTGGCTAATGTAACCCCATTTTTTAAAAAAGGAGGGAGAGAGAAAAACCAGGGAATTATAGACCGGTTAGCCTAACATCGGTGGTGGGGAAACTGCTGGAGTCAGTTATCAAAGGTGTGATAACAGCACATTTGGAAAGCGGTGAAATCATCGGACAAAGTCAGCATGGATTTGTGAAAGGAAAATCATGTCTGACGAATCTCATAGAATGTTTTGAGAATGTAACTAGTAGAGTGGATAGATAGGGGAGAACCAGTGGATGTGGTATATTTGGATTTTCAAAAGACTTTTGACAAGGTCCCACACAGGAGATTAGTGTGCAAACTTAAAGCACATGGTAATGGGGGTAAGGTATTGATGTGGATAGAGAATTGGTTGGCAGACAGGAAGCAAAGAGTGGGAATAAACGGGACCTTTTCAGAATGGCAGGCAGTGACTAGTGGGGTACCGCAAGGCTCAGTGCTGGGACCCCAGTTGTTTACAATATATATTAATGACTTGGATGAGGGAATTAAATGCAGCATCTCCAAGTTTGCGGATGACACGAAGCTGGGCGGCAGTGTTAGCTGTGAGGAGGATGCTAAGAGGATGCAGGGTGACTTGGATAGGTTAGGTGAGTGGGCAAATTCAAGGCAGATGCAATTTAATGTGGATAAATGTGAGTTATCCACTTTGGTGGCAAGAACAGGAAAACAGATTATTATCTGAATGGTGACCGATTAGGAAAAGGGGAGGTGCAACGAGACCTGGGTGTCATTGTACACCAGTCATTGAAAGTGGGCATGCAGGTACAGCAGGCGGTGAAAAAGGCGAATGGTATGCAGGTATTTATAGTGAGAGGATTCGAGTACAGGAGCAGGGAGGCACTACTGCAGTTGTACAAGGCCTTGGTGAGACCGCACCTGGAGTATTGTGTGCAGTTTTGGTCCCCTAATCTGAGGAAAGACATCCTTGCCATAGAGGGAGTACAAAGAAGGTTCACCAGATTGATTCCTGGGATGGCAGGACTTTCATATGAAGAAAGACTGGATGAACTGGGCTTGTACTCATTGGAATTTAGAAGATTGAGGGGGGATCTGATTGAAACGTATAAAATCCTAAAGGGATTGGACAGGCTAGATGCAGGAAGATTGTTCCCAATGTTGGGGAAGTCCAGAACGAGGGGTCACAGTTTGAGGATAAAGGGGAAGCCTTTTAGGACCGAGATTAGGAAAAACTTCTTCACACAGAGAGTGGTGAATCTGTGGAATTCTCTGCCACAGGAAACAGTTGAGGCCAGTTCATTGGCTATATTTAAGAGGGAGTTAGAAATGGCCCTTGTGGCTAAAGTGATCAGGGGGTATGGAGGGAAGGCTGGTACAGGGTTCTGAGTTGGATAATAGCCATGATCATACTGAATGGCGGTGCAGGCTCGAAGGGCCGAATGGCCTACTTCTGCACCTATTTTCTATGTTTCTATGTTTCATTCTATTGTTTATATATATATTTCTATCTCTCTTCTATTAGAAACATAGAAACATAGAAAACCTACAGCACAATACAGGCCCTTCGGCCCACAAAGCTGTGCCGAACATGTCCTTACCTTAGAAATTACCTAGGGTTACCCATAACCCTCTATTTTTCTAAGCTCCATGTACCTATCCAGGAGTCTCTTAAAAGACCCTATTCTTTCTTTCTCCCTTCTTCTCTCTGTCTTTCTTTCTCTATTTCTGTCTCTCTCTCTCTCTCTCTCTCTCTATCTATATATATATGTGTGTGTGTGTCTGTGGTGTGTCTCCCTGTCTCTCTGCTCTCTCTCTGTCACTCTGTCTTTCTCTCTCTTTGTCTCTCTCTCCCTCTTTCTCTCTCTCTCTCTCTCTTGCTCTCTCGCTCTCTTCCTCTCTCTATTTTCTCTGAATCCTTATCTTTCCTGCTTTCTGTTTTCATCACCGGGAGTGCTCGGCACTGAGTGCAGCAGTGCCAGGCCCAAGGCTGCATCCTAACTGTGTGCTAGTGTTCTCTGCAGCTGAGAGTGCTGTTGTATAATAAGTACATTCTCTGCACCATAACATCTGTGGTTCATTGTAAGAAAATTGAATTAACCAATAGACGGTGGATCTCCGTTAATAAACAGATTTATTCAGTGTCCTCAGCAGGAAGACTGGGAATGGGGAACGTTTGTGGAACAAGGGAAGTGAGCAGAAAAATAAGGTGGGGGGCTCTGTCCCCACCTCCCCCTGTTTTCTCTTCTCCACATGCAGAAGCAGGATTGACTTTGGCCTGGTATTATTGCCCAAGGAGTCTTGCTCTCTGACAATCTGTCCTGACACTCTCTCTCAATTCTGAAACCTTTTGCCTCGCACCAGACACGTGTTCTGGACTCAGTAATCCATCTCACACCTGTGAGTTTCGCCCTCCTGCAACTCATATCTCATGTTCCCCCCTGAGCTCAGAGATTTATCAGCCCTTCCCAGTTCTTCTCACAAATTGTTTCTGCCTTTTTCCCTATCATATTTATGTTCCAATACTTGATGATTCAGGAACACACACACATATATATATATATATATATATACACATATATATATACACATATATATATATATATAATTTCACGCCATATGCCAGTGATATTACACCTGAATCTGATCCAGATTCTGTATTTTCCATTCTAATTTGACCGCCCCTGCCAAAGTCTCCGAGCTCCCGCCAGGATGTTGGTCCCCCTACGATTCAAGTGCAACCCGTCCTTTTTGTACAGGTCACATCTGCGCCAAAAGAGGTCCCAATGATCCAAAAACTTGAATCCCTGCCCCCTGCTCCAATCCCTCAGCCACGCATTTATCCTCCACCTCATTCCATTCCTACTCTCACTGTCGCATGGCACAGGCAGTAATCCCGAGATTACTACCTTTGCGGTCCTTCCTCTCAACTCCCTTCCTAACTCCCTATATTCTCCTTTCAGGACCTCTTCCCTTTTCCTACCTATGTCATTGGTACCTATATGTACCACGACCTCTGGCTCCTCACCGTCCCACTTCAGGATATCTTGGATGCGATCAGAAACATCCCAGACCTTGGCACCAGGGAGGCAAACTACCATCTGGGTCTCCTGACTGCGTCCACAGAATCGTCTATCTGACCCCCTAACTATCGAGTCCCCTATTACTACTGCCCTCCTCTTCCTTTCCCTACCCTTCTGAGCTACAGGGCCGGACTCTGTGCCAGAGGCATGGCTACTGTTGCTTCCCCTAGGTAAGTTGTTCCCCCCGCCCCAACAGTACTCAAACAGGAGTACTTATTGTCAAGGGGCACAGCCACTGGGGTACTTTCTAGTACCTGACTCTTCTCCTTCCCCATCCTAACTGTGACCCACTTGTCTGCCTCATGTGGCCTCGGTGTGACCACCTGCCTGTAACTCCTCTCTATCAACTCCTCACTCTCCCTGACCAGACGAAGATCATCAAGCTGGAGCTCCAGTTCCCTAATGCGGTCCCTTAGGAGCTGCAGCTCAGTGCACCTGGTGCAGATGTAGACGACCGGGAGGCTTGGAGACTCCAGGACCTCCCACATCCGACACCGAGAACAACAAGCTGCCCTCACACTCATACTTCCCCCTCTCCTCTAAGAACAGGAAAAAATGGAAAACAGGAAAAACCAAACTTTCTTCGCCTCGCCCGTTACCGCCTAAGAATCTATAGACTTTTACCTTGAGAACATCTATAGATTAGCTAGATATGACCTATCACATGCAAAGCCATGTTGACTATCCTAAGCAGTCTCTCTCTATGCAAATACTTGTATACCTGGTCCCCAAGACTACCTTCCAATAACTTTCCCACTACTCATGTCAGGCTCACTGGCCTACAATTTCCTGTTTATTCTTAGAAGCTTTCTTAAATAATGGAACAACATTAGCTATCCTAGGAAACACTTTCAGTACGCTGGATGAACTCAGCAGGTCGGGCAGCATCAGTCAGAAATGATGAGTCGATGTTTCGGGCCGGAACCCTTCGTCAGGACTGAAGAATGAAAGATGCGGAAGGATTTGAAGAATGCTTGTAGCGTCAGTTGAAAAACCAGTAATTTGAAAGACAGAGGGGTGGGGGAGGGGAAGCATTGACGTCATAGCCCTGAAAACAATGGGTAGTAGAAGAAGGAGGCGGAACAATGAGGGAGCTGGGGGAGGGAGTAGAGTGAAATAGGGATAGAGGAAGGGAGGGGGAGGGAATTACCAGAAGTTGGAGAATTCTATGTTCATACCAAGGGGCTGGAGACTACCTAGACAGTATATGAGGTGTTGCTCCTCCAACCTGAGTTTAGCCTCATCATGGCAGTAGAGGAGGCCATATATGGACATATCTGAGTGGGAATGGGAAGCAGAGCTGAAGTGGGTGGCTACCGGGAGATCCTGTCTGTTGTGGCTGACCGAGTGGAGGTGCTCGACGAAGCGGTCCCCCAATTTGCGTCGGGTTTCATGATGAGGCTAAACTCAGGTTGGAGGAGCAACACCTCATATACCGTCTATCCTCCTTGACTTTTTACCATCAGGCAGGAGCCTCTGATGCATAAAAACAAGAATGGTCAATTTCCTCCCTCAGGCCATTAGGTTTCTGAATGCCTTACCACATCACATTCAAAGTGTCACCGGATAATTTGTACTGTACCCTACACAATATTTAATTTATGCACTTTACTTTTTTGATCTATATGTAATTCATTTGTAGATTTAATTCTTACTTCCCTAAGCTATTGTGTGTTACCTGTGTGTAACGTGTACTACTGTGCTTTACGCCCTAGTCTGGAGAAACGATGTCTCGTTTGGCAGTATACATTATATAGTTAAATCATAATAAACTTGACTTGACTTTATCAGTAAACACCTCAACCCCACCTTTCTCATTGAGTGTGGACTCCCTGCATGGAACATGTGTGGACTGAAAAATTGAGTTCTCAACCTTGATGTGATTAAGAACATTATGCCAATTAGCAAGCTTTCCCTAATAAACCAGCGGTGATGAACAAGGTGAAGCATCTGCAATTTATTAAATATTAAATACCGGTTCAAAACTTTAATTCTTCCAGCTAAGGATAGTGTAGTTTGCTTAAATCTTTAATGATCCTCAAGCATCTTACAGTTTATCAAACTAATGAGTCGATGAATTTAAATTATTCAGCTATTGAACAAGTGAAACCTTTTTCCTGTTCCCGGTGTTGCCTTTGATGAAGTGTTTACTAGTGTCAGGTTGACCTGACTCTCGAAGGCCCAGAAGAGGTTTCTACATCCCTAACCTGTACTCATAAATCTTGGTTAGTTTTCAGTCTTCATGGTGATGTGGTAAAAGTTCAAAGTTCAAAGTACATATACAACCTTGAGATTTGTCTCCTAACGAGAACAAAGAAACAAAGAAACCCAAAAGAACCCACTTCAAGAAAGACTGTCAAACACCCGAAGTGAAGAGAAAAAAACAAACAAATCATGTTAACAGTAAATGCAAGCAAACAATGCTCTGAACTGAAGCCCACAAAGACACTTTGGCCTCAGACCCTTAGTTCAACTCAGATCTGAAAAAATGCAGCAAGATGAACTGGCCAGTCCTTCACCTTGGGCCCCAACACCCTGACCTTTGCAACCTGGCTGAGTGGTTAAATCATCGTCCAAACATTGGGATCAGTCATTTCAATATGCTCTGAGGCCTGAACCCCGCTGCCTTGATTTGGCCTGTACCCAAAATTCAAACTCAGCCCAGTGCTTAAATCAATCAAACCTTGGTTTCCTTGCTTTCGCCTTAACAATCATAATAAAATTCCAGGAAGAAACCAACATAGAGGGAAGTCATCTGTTGGTCTCACACTTCACCCAGTTCTTCAGTACCTGGTGTGAAGCCCTATTGGTTACATCTCTTCAGAGTCCTTGAAAGTGAGTCTGTAGATCATTGAATCAGATCAGAGTAGGCCATCACGAGTTAAGCCCTCACACCACTAGGTCATTATCCTTCAACCATCAGGCTCTTGAATCAAGGGGGATAACCTCACTCAACTTCAGTTGCCCCATCATTGAAATGTTCCCACAACCAATGGACTCACTTTCAAGGATTCTTCATCTCATGTTCTTGATCTTTATTGCTATTTATTTATTATTAATCCTTTATTTTTGTATTTGCACAGTTTGTTGTCTTCTGAACCCTGACTGAACACCGTTGGGCAATCTTTCATTGATTCTGCTATTATTACTATTCTATAGATTTATTGAGTATGCCCACAAAAAATGAATCTCAGGGTTGCATATGGTGACATATATGTATATATACCTTGATAATAAGTTTACTTTGAACTTTGGTGAGTGAAGTTATCAATGCTGACTCAAGAGCCTGATGTTTGAGGAGTAATAACTGTTTCTGAACTTTAGTCTCATGGTATGAGCCACCTAGTCTGAGGCCCTATACAGAGATTGTTTGAAAAACTGCTTAATAGACAGTGTGTTGTTTTAATGTCGATCTGAATACTGCTTGTTATTTATGTTTTAAGAATTGAAGACTGGCTCCCGTTTACAACCAGAAGCTACACACCTCTCTGTTGGAAGTTTATTTACAACTGTTTGATCTTCACAAGTGGCATCTATTGTGTATAGAAAGTGAGCTTGGCAAAACATGAAATCCCCTGCAAAGCATCTATATAATTATTAACATCCTTCACAGAGGATATCTGTGGTCATTCACCTGTGACTCCGGACACTGATCGCATCAATTCTCTCTCAGTGAGTATCAGTGATTGGGAGGTCTCTGTTGGTCAGGACTAACCATGGATGTACAAATTAGGGCAGTACAATATCAAGGGCAAGCTGTTGCCCATGTAGCAAGCTCCCCCTTTCCAGGCTTCTGACGAACACAAGAGAATGGTAGTGATTGATAGAGTTTGGCGCCAGTAGTGTCACAGAAGCTACCAGTCAGCACTGAACTCAATGTAGGACTGCCTTATAGAGTCCAGCTCTGGATTTTTCCCTTGAGATTTACTCCTGAAGCCTTCCCCATGGATGGGTATAGCCGCAAGGCAATGAAAGTTTGAGATCAGAGTCTTCCTTCTCCTTGATGAGCTGCCAACCACAACTAACAAGCCCCATCTGCCCAAAGTGCTTGGTTTTAAGGCATCAGTAACCCACCTTTCACCCTTCTCCTGTCTGTAGAAACGGTTTGGCTAGAGTTAGTAGCTAAGCCACATGTGAAGGCCAGGAGCCGGACTTGGTTGTCAAAGGCTATTTGAGCCACACGCTGTTGGGAACATTTAACAGGTGGTGGGAGCTTGTCCACACTAGCACCTTGTGTCTATAACAGCTCTAAGGAACCATATCAGTGATTGGAGGTGGATAAATTGCTGCTTCTCCCAGTGACCCCCCTTCCCCTGAATGAGTTCCAACATCACTGTAGAAGATGTTGGATTGAATTAGGCCCATTCACATTCCCCTCACTGGCCAGCAGGCTCAATGCTTCTAGGAAGGATGGAGTGAAAGTTCTCTGAAAGATTCAAGAATGGCAGATTATAGAACTAAACATCATCAATACCCTCCACAGAGCTGAGGGATTAGCCTCCAGATCAGCGTTGCTGAATATGACACAGGGCCTTTGATCTGGGCAATCAGTTCATTGGAACCTCCCCCCCACCACCACCACCCCAGTTTAAAAAGATGCCGGTGAGGGAACCAACTTCAGGAGGTAGAACTTCGTCTTCTTCGGATGTCCGTCGAAATCCGATGAAGACGTCCACTCCTTTAACAGTGAGATCTTTGATGACTATACAGTCCTATCCTGGACCCACAAGCTCTACTGCAGGTGGGACATGTATATGTGGTAGTGGCACCCATGGCTGCATTTCTCCTGGCTCACTTCTGCTCTCTTCTGGTTGTTCTTTCCATCTCCAGAATACGAACCCCATCCCTACACAACTGTCGCCAAGTGGTACGGTCAGCAGCAACCTCCTCCAGGTCCTCGGGTCTGATCTTGCACTTCCTTAAAGCATTCTTCATCTGATCCTCATAGCGCTTCTTCAGCCCTCCAGCTGAGTGTTGACCATGATGTAGCTGGCCGTATAACACTCTGCGGGGTAGCCGACATGGGGGCATCCTTATCACGTGGCCCAGCCACTGCAGCTGGCACTGGGTGATCATGGTCTCAATACTCCTGCAGTTGGTCTTTACAAGTATTTCAGTGCGAGGCACCCGCTCACGCCAGGTAATTCCCAGGACGCACTGGAGGCAGCTTATGTGGAAGTGCTCCAAGGACTTGATTTGACGGCTGTAGGTTACCCAAGCTTCACAGCTATAAAGGAGGGTGGTGACACAGACTGTGTCGTATACGGTGACCTTTGTGGAGGGACAAAGGCTCCTGTTCTGAAAGACTCTACGCTGAAGTCTCCCAAAGGCAGCTGATGCCTGTTTAATATGGCTCTGGATGTCGTTGTAAATGCCGCTATCCTCAGAGAGAATGCTCCCCAGGTATTTGAAAGATGGCACTACTGACAGCTTTTCATCACCAACAGTGAAGGCAGGTAGAGTGGGCGGGACACTGGTACTCCACTGGCAAACCACTTCTGTCTTGGTGGTATTGACAGTCAGTCCCATCCTGCTGTACGCTCTCACCGCCATAGCAAGGACAGTCTGAAGATCCTCCGGAGTATGGGCCACAAGAGCACAGTCGTCTGCGTACTGCAGCTCCAGGATCCGCTCTCGACGGAGTTTGGTGGTTGTGTGCAGCCTCCTGATGACAAAGAGGTTGCCATCTAATCTGACGTCCACTGCCACACCGCTGCTGTCTTCAGTCTCGTTGTGGAGAAGCTTGGTAACACACAAGAGGAAGATGTTAAAGAGCACTGGCTCTAGCACACACCCCTGCCTCACCCCTGTGCGCACAAGGAAGGGCTCGGACTCTTATCCTCCTATGGTCACCCGAGCAGTCATCCCATCGTGGAACTGGCAGAGGGTGTTAACGAATTTATTGGGACAGCCACACCTGAGGAGGACATCCCATAAGAGCTCACTTTGCACAGTGTCGAATGCTTTGGAGAGGTCGACAAAGGTCATAAACAGGTCATGATGTTGCTCCCGGCACTTTTCCTGAAGCTGCCGGGCTGTAAAGAACATGTCGATCGTGCTCCTGTTCTTCCTAAATCCACACTGCGATTCAGGCAGCGTTGACTCGGTGATGTTGCTGATGAATCTCTGAAGCATCACCTTAGCCAGGACCTTTCCAGCAACAGAAAGGAGTGATATGCTCCTACTATTGCCGCAGATGGCCTTGTCACCCTTGTTCTTATAAATGACAACGATGTTTGCGTTTCTCCATTGTTGTGGGATGCTCTCATCAGTCCAGGCCTTGGTGATGTACTGGTAGAGGGTGCGCATACACATGTACCCTCCGTTCGTCAGTAGCTCAGCAGGGATATTGTCAGTGCCAGGGGACTTGTTGTTCTTAAGGGAATGGACAGCTGACAGAACCTCCTGCAAGGTTGGTGGTAGACTGAGGTCGTGGATAGGAGGAAGTTCAGGCAGTTTGTCCAGGATGGTGGGGTCTGCGTCAGAGTCCTGATTAAGCAGGGTGTTAAAATGCTCAGCCCACCTCAGCAGAATGGTATTCTGATTCTTCAGAAGTGTTAGACCATCTGCTGTTTTCAGGGAAGTAATGCATTGATTTATTGGGCCGTGGATGGTTTTGACAGCATTGTAAAAATTATGCATGTCATTATTATTGGCAAAGGACTGGATTTCATGTGCCTTTTCAGTCCACCACACATTTTGTATGGCCCGTATTGCCTTTTGCACTTTCCTCCGAGCTGCCTGCCAATGCTACCTGATACTGGTGGATGAAGGGTTGTCTAAAGTTGCCCGGTGTGCTTTGTGCATGTCCTTAAGCAAGTTGTGGATGGTGTCTGAGTTACCGTCAAACCAGTCTTGGTGGTTCCTGCTCTTATAGCCAATGGATTAGGCTGCTACCTCATAGAGCGCAGAGCTGATATATGTCCACTGTCGTTCCATGGTATTTTCTGAGCTCAGACAAGGTTCCAGCTCTCTTAGTTTCTCAGCTAGGATGCATTGAAACTCACTTCTTGCTTCTGTGTTTCTCAGGCGGTTGCAATTTAGCCACTTTTTATTAGGTTTTTGCAGCCACAAGGGGGGACGCACTTTCATATGGAGCTTGGCCACAATCATACGGTGGTCAGTCCAGCACTCTGCACCTCTCATGGCACGGGTGATGAGAACATCCCTGATGTCACTACATCTCACAATGATGAAGTTAATCATGTGTCAATGTTTAGGGCGAGGGTGCATCCACGAGGTCCTATATTTTGCATTCTGCTGGAAGATGGTGTTGGTTATGGTAAGGTTATGTTCAGAGCAAAGAGTAAGTAGTCTCATGCCATCTGCATTCACCTTGCCAATACCATGCCTACTTAGCACTCCACTCCATATCCTGTTGTTCTGCCCACCCTAGCGTTGAAGTCCCCAAGCAAAAGGATCTTATCATTCCTAGGGATCCAGCAAACAGCTTCATCCAATGTCTGATAAAAGCCTTCCTTGGCCTCATCCTCAGATGGCAAAGTTGGTGCATAGGCACTGAGAAGCGTGGCATAACGTTTTTTTGCCAGGGGGATACGGAGAGTCATTAGTCTTTCACTAATGCCAACAGGTGTTTCTGTGAGACTTGGTAGAAAGATGTTCTTGATGGCCAAGCCTACTCCATGGAGATGTTGTCCACCTGGGGGAAAACCTTTCCAGAAGAAGGTGTAACCCATCCCTTCCTCTGTTAAAGAGCCTTCATCCAGGAGCCTGGTCTCACTCAGGGCAGCAATGTCGATGTTGTAGTGCCTCAGCTCAGCAGCGATCAAGGCTGTTCTCCGGTGAGGTCTGTCAGAGATGCCCTACGAGTCCAGGAGAGTCCTTACATTCCATGTTGCCAGTTTAAGGTTGTATTGTTTCTTACTTTGACTGCAGTAGTGGAATAACTCGATAGGCGCAGTAACCTATCCAGGTGAGTGATTGAATGGGCAATTTTTAGGCCACCTTTTCTAGGCCCTTCCCCAACTGGGGTGAGCAATGCGGTCCCTAAATAGGGCTGCTCAGTCGCATAGGGGTCTGCCAAAAACAGCTGCCACACAGTCCCAGCTGCTAGCGACCAAATATCCTATGCCGCTGCCGTGCAGGGTTCTGACTAAGAGCTCCCCGTCCATTCATTCCTGCTCCCATTGCCAGGTGCCCCATCGCCATCAGACTTCAACCATATGTAAGGTCCAGGTATTGTTCACTGCGTTCAGAGGTGGAGACCTGCGCAAGGAAGATTTTAAGGTGCCACAGGGGGTGCACCAGCCCCAGTAACACTATCTTCACCATGATGAGGTAAATCCCGGTGGCAAGGGTGGTGCCAGGACAACCGGTCCCACATCTTGGTTGCAGGAGGCTGCCTGGTCCTTGGTCTGTTAAAGCCCGCCTATTGCGCGCCGCCAGCATATTGCTTTTCTGTCAGGGTGCGCTCCCATAGCCTTGTCTCAACAGACCTACCACAAGGCAGTGGGGCTATTTGCCCATAGCTGGGACAGTGGCTGACGGGCGCCAGGGCGTGTCCACACAGTGGTGGGCCTGCACGTCTCTGGGGCCCACTGCTGCTCCGAGATCCCCTGTAGTTTAGCCTGGGACCGTAAGATACCCAGTTTCCGTGTGTGGCCCCGAGGAGGCACTGCAGAAGTCTTGGTGGCGGAGAGGCTCTGTACTGGCAGGAGGAGGCTTACACACTCGGCTCCTCTTTTCACCTTCTGTTAAGAAGGCTAGCCAGCGACAATAGCTGTAAGCGGAGAGCAACAAACAGAGAGCACTGTGCAGCATACAGCATGCAGCATGCACTAACTACAAGCACCGCTACACTACTGCGCTAGACGCTTCACACGAACCCTGTGAGCAAGTACTCCCACACGCTAGAACTGAGGTAGAACACAGAACTGAGCACAGTATGGGCCCTTCAGTCCGTGATGTTGTGCCAAAACCTCTAAACCTACTCCGAGACCCTTTCCTCTAACATCAACCTGCATTTTCTTTCATCCATGTGCCTGTGCGTTTCTTAAGTGCCCCTGATGTATCTAACTCTATCACCATCCTCGTGCAGCCACCATTCGCTGTGTAAAAAAACTACCTCTGACATTCCCCCCCCCCCACCACCACCCAATCACCTTAAAATGATGCTATTTCACCGGGGGTCCTCCATCGCGGTCTGTAGAGCAGGATTCTTCGTTGTTGATTCCGGAACACTTCTTTTTGATCAGTCAGGTTTGGTAGCCCTGAGCCCAACCTTCTGACCTGGATGACCAGAGGTCCACTCTTAGTCTGTCCTTTCGCCTTTGACCTGTTTGGCATGGGTGACCCTGACCAAGAGCCAAAGCACAAGACCCTGACTCCAGCCTGCCTATCTCTCCGGGTCATTGAGGCACGCAAGCCTTCAAGCCCTCCAACGAGGTTGTGGTGCTCTTGGAGGAAGTGTGACCTACCCAGGGTCTTATGAAGTTGCAACATTACCTCACAGCTCTTGAACTCGAGGCTAACACTTCACACGCCCTCTCAGCATAGGGATGTCTGGGGAGACATCGCATTTACAATTCTGCTCCCATGGCGCCAGGTTGTGTAACAGGGTGTCTTCGAGCAGACACCCATGTTTGGAGCAAGTAATCATCATTGATAAATAAAGTGGGTTAGAATCAGAAAGGTGCCGTTTAATTGATAGACAGCGCGATGTGCATCCAGGCCCCTGTAATCACACTGACAGTATATTTTTAATGGGAGTCGAATATTATCGCAGATGTTTGCAGAATACCAATAAAGGCTCTCTGTATTGTAAATAGTCTGGTAATAGAATATTATTGAAAAAAGACAAGCTGAAACCCATTATTGCTGAGAGTGAAGGAACAAATTATGCCCTTTGCAAATCAAATGGACAGTTTCACTCTGGTGCAGAATTTCATTATGCCCTGAGCGATGGATGGCCAGGCAACATAATTCTCTTCTTCTATAATAAGCGGTTGCATTCCACACCTGCCAGTGCTCCAAACGTGGCCAAGATGAGGCCACCCTCAGTGTGGAAGAGCAACACCTACGTTCCATCTGGATAGCCTCTAACCTGATGGCATAAATATATTGATTTCTCTTTCCAGTAAACAAAGTTCACCCCCTCCCCATACTCTGACCTTTTACCCCTTCTCACCTGCCGATCACCTCCCCCTGAGTCCTCTCCTTCTTCCCTTTCTACGTCAACGAGACACAAGTCCAGGACCTTCAGCCCATCTCCTCCTGGCCTTTCCTGGCACAGTGAGGCAGAATCTACCCCCTCACACGATAGGCAGAGTGAGTGGAAAGACCTGGAACACTGATACCTGCGGCAGATTGTATAAAATCTGCCAGCAGTTATCCTTCCGAGATCAGCCTTACTCTCTCCCTTGTGTGGTGGGGGGAGACGTCATGTGTGGGCAACTACCACGTATTCCAGTAAGGATGGAATTTTAAAAGAATCAATGGCCTCCTTTTATGCCATGATGAGGCCACCCTCAGGATGGAGGAGCAGCACTTTATATTCCATCTGGGTAGCCTTCAACCTGATGGTACGAGCATTAATTTCTCATTCTGGTGAACAATTCACCCTCCCCATTCCCCACTCTGACCTTTCACTTCTTCTCTCTGGCCTATCACCTACCCTCAGGCACCTTCCTCCTTCCCTTTCTCCTATGATCCACCCTCCTCTCCTACCAGATTCCTTCTTCTCCGCCTGGCTTCACCTATCACCTTTCAGCTAGTTTCATTCCCTTCCCCCCATCTTTTTTATAAGCCACCTTCCCCCTTCCTTTTCGGTCCAAAGAAGGGTCTCGGTCCAAAACTTCGATTGTTTATTCATTTCCATAGATGCTGCCTGACCTGCTGAGTTCCTCCAGTAGTTTGAGTGTGTTACTTAAGTTTATAAGAATAGATTATGGGCACGCTGGGAAGTGAAATAACTGAGTAAGTGAGGGAGCGGGGCAGGTAGTTTTTAGGAAGTAGAGAGGCTACAGAAGGACTTAGGCTGATTAGGAGATTTGGCAAAGAAGTAGCAGATGGAATATAGGGTTGGGAAGGGCATGGTCATGCACTTTGGTAGAACAAATGGAATTGTGAACTATTTTCTAAATGAAAAGAAAATTCCAAAATCTGAGGTGCAAAGGGACTTGGGAGTCCTCGTGCAGGATTCCCTAAAAGGTTCATTTGTGGGTTGAGTCTGTGGTGAGGAAGGTAAATGCAATGTTAGCATCCATTTCCAGAGGAGTAGAATATAAAAGCAAGGATGCAACTGAGACTTTATAAGCACAGGTGAAGCCTCACTTGGTGTATTGAGAGCATTGGGTTCCTTACCTTAAAAGGGATGTTCTGACATTGGAGAGGGTTCAAAGGAGGTTCACGAGAATGATTCTTGGATTGAAAGGCTTGTCATATGAGGAGTGTTTGATGACTCTGGGCCTGTACTTACTGGAATTCAGAAGGATGAGGGGCAATCTCATTGAAACCTATTGAAATTTGAAAAGCTTTGATTGAGTGGATCTGGAGAGGCTGTTTCTTATGGTGGGAAAGTCGACAACCAGAGGACACTAAGCTTCAAAATAGAGTGACATCCATTTAGAACAAAGATGAGGAGGAATTTCTTTAACCAGTAGTGAATCTGTGGAATTCATTGCCACAGGCAGCTGTGGAGGCCAAATCTTTGTGTGTGTTTAAGGCAGAGATTTCTTAGATTCCTGATTGGTCAGGGCATGAAGGGATATGGGGAGAAGGTGAAAGTTTGGTGCTGAGAGGTAAAATGGATCAGTCATGATGAAATGGTGGAGTAGACTAGATGGCCCCAATGCCTAATTCTGCTCCTGTATCTTATACTATAATGTCTTATGACAGTTTAGTGAGCAATTAATGGACACATTGGGTGGCTGTGGTCTGGTGAAGGATGATGTGTTTGGCACTGCTCTGTCACCAATACCAGCTTCCAATTAACCAAAGCCACCATGTTCAGCTTCCCAGTCTTGTCCTCAAACACCTCCACAGTCTTCGTCTGTCATGCCCACTTGTCCCACAGACTTTCATTTGTCCCACTTCTCCCGTTGTTCAGCAATTAAAGCAACGAGGGAGACTGACGCATTGAAGCAAGTGCAGAGCGTGAGCACCGACTGCTTGCCTTTTGGTTGGTTGTTTTGTACCAGAGAGGGGAGAGCCTGCTGCTGTGTCCGGGCCTGGAGAGTATTGACCAGGTTTTTTCTGCATTTTGGATGTGGACTTTGGACTATAGACTCTATTTAGAGTGGGAGGAGAAGATGGTGACGCGACGCGGCGCGCACAGCCTCTCCGGTGAAATTATATCGTATTTGTTAAATAGGGGGCCATGCACAATTCTGAGTTGATGGAGACAGACGTGAGAAGCACGGAGGAACATCTGGAGAAACTTCTGAAATGCCCGGTTTGCTGCCACTGCTACTGTGCGATCGAGAATCTCCGGAAGGAAGGCCCCAAATCCTCGGCTTTTCCTGTTGCTGGCGGGCGGGGCTGGGATCAAAGTGCTCAGCAGAGATGGTGCTTGGCGCTTGGTGTCAGAGGGCTGGTCGGAGGCTCGAAGTTTTCAGACAGACTCAGAGTCAGACTGTGGTCGGGTGCTTCCAGGATGCTGCATCGGCAAGTTTGCGGCACTGGAAGCTCATGGCAGGAGGAGAGTTTTCTTCCTTCTCCCGTCTGCATGAGATAATGGGACTTTCGAGAGACTTTGAACTTTTTTTACCGTGCCCATGGTCTGTTCTTCATCAGGTTAGGGTATTACTTGCACTGTTGTAACTATATGTTATAATTATGTGGTTGTTGTCAGTTTTTCAGTCTTGGTCTGTCTTGTGTTTCTGTGATATCACACCGGAGGAACATTGTATCATTTCTTAATGCATGCATTAATAAATGACAATAAAAGAGGACTGTGTGTCCTCATAATCTAATCTAATCTAATCTATTTTTCAGTCTTGTAGTTTTTATACTCTGTGTTCTTTCGCCCAATCTTCTCGGGTTTTTTTTGTTGCGGGGAGTGGTTGATATGCCTGATCCATTTGGTTTGTGTTTTGTGGAGGAGGCATTTGGTTTGTGTTTTGTGAAGGAGGAATTCGGGGGTTGATGTACCTGATACATTTTGCTTGTTTTTTTTGTGCAGGAGGAAGGATTTGAGGGTTGATGTTTCTGCTCTGTTTTTGTTTGTTTTTTTTGTGGGGAGATGGGATTTTGGGGTTGATGATCATACTGCCTTTCTTCTCTTTTCTATCTTGGTTTCATGGTTACCCAGAAAGCTGCAGTATTACAGAGTTGTATAATAAGTGAATCTTTGAACCTTTGACCTCCATTTGCCCCATAAGCTCCCAAGTCCTCTGTCCTCCTCCAAGTGATCAGGGGGAAAGTTGACTTGTACTCAGCAATGATTAAACCAATCCCAGGATCTCTGTGCCGTATGGTTCTCTTTAAAACTCCCAGTTATCCTGTCTTCGTGTAATGTCACAAAAAATCAGTATCCAACATCAAGGACCCTCCAAGAACATCGTTATCTTGTTATAGTTTGGAGGTTTTCATGCCTCAGTATGAGGTACAGTCACATCTGATGGAGTGGAACATTGGAAATGCAATATATCAGAGGACTTCTGTACTTTACCCTCCAAGAGGACCGCCACCTTGTTGTTGGGTTTGGATGTTTGCATGCCTCAATGACCCAGGGAGCTATGTTGGCTGGAGTCAGGACTTTATACTTTGATTCGTGGCAGGATCACCCATGCCAAACAGGTTAAACAGTAGAGGCCACATTAAGAGTGGTCTACCGGTTCTCCAGGTTCAGGGCTTCAGCTCAGGGCTAACAAAATGACCAGACAAACAAGATTACAGAAACAGCAATGAGGAATCCATCTACATCTGAGTGTGACAGTATTCCTGAGTCTCCACCTGGGACTCACATGAAAGACAGCAGTGAAAACGGAGAGGAAGTTACTGACGTGATGAACGAAGTCGTGAGCAACTCCAGACATAGAGGACCTCCTTTGCTGCCCTAAACACCACCGGCATAATGGGCAGCAAATATCATCAAAGACCCCATCACCCAGGACTTGTCCCCTACCATCAGGGAGGAGGGACAGACGCTTGAAGACACAAACTCAACAATTCAGGAACAGCTTCTTCCCCTCTGTCATCAGATTCCTGAATGGACATTGAACCCATGAACACAAACTCTCCATTTTTTTTCTGTTTTTGCACTACTTATTATATATATATATATATATATATATACTTATTGTAACTTATCTTTTTTTATTATCATGTATTGCATTGGACTGCTGTCGCAAAAACCACAAATTTGACGACATATGCCAGTGATATTAAACCTGATTCTGGAGGACCTCAGGATGTTTTAATTCATTAAGTACATGGTAAACACACTGAAGATTCACGATTCAAGTTTAATTATTACGTGTACATTAAAACATACAGTGAAGTATGTCGTTTGCTTGACAGCCAACACATCTGAGGGTGTTGCCACCCATTCATACCCACAATGCTCGGCAGAACAACATAGCAAAGAAGTCAAACTATTTTTCTCCCTCCCACCCACACACATATACACTTCTCTAATTCCAGGACTGACTTCCAGCTGTGAAAAGTTAGCTAATCTGAGCTGGAAATGATCACGGTCCTGTGCAGCCAGTTGGAGAAGCAGTCGGAGGAGAACCTCCATGTTAACGTGAATCAGACTGGGCTCTGAGAAGATGCAGACAGGTACCCCCTAAATGGCCAATGTCCTCCCTGCAGACCAGAGGTTAGACCAAGGCCTTGCAGAATTTGGAGGAACATGAATGCAATGTTAACAGTTATTTCAAGAGGCATGGAATATAAAAACAAGGAGGTAATGCTGAGTCTTTATAAAGCACTGGTAAGGCTTCATTTGAAGTACTGTGATGGGTTTTGGCCCCTTATTGAAGGTGCTGACACTGACATAGGAGAGGGTTCAAAGGAGGTTCACGAGAATGACTTCAGGAATGAAAGGGTTATCATATGATCAGCAATTGAAGGCTGTGGCCCTGTACGCAGCAGAATTCAGAAGAATGGGGGGAAAGCTATCAAATGTTGAAAGGCCTCGATAGAGCGGATGTGGAAAGGATGTTTCCTTTGGTGACGGAGCCTGGGAGCAGAGGTACAGCCTTAAGATAGAGGGACATCCATTCAGAACGGAGGTGAGAGGGAACTTCTTGAGCTAGAGGGTGGTTAAACTGAGAAATTCAGTACCACAGGTGGCTGTGGTGGCCAGGTCACTGGGTGTATTTCAGTTGGAGGTTGATAGGTTTTTGAATAGTCAGGGCGTGAAAGGTTACAGGGAGAAAGCAGGAGAATTTGGTTGAGAGGGAAATGGATTAGCCATGATAAAATGGCAGAGCAGACTTGATGGGCTGAATGGTGTAACCACTCCTTCTATGACTTATGGGTTAGAAGGAGAGATGGCATGGTCTCCCTCCAGCACCACCACTCATTTACCAGCACATTAGCTGGAGATTCTAAACCCTCGCAGGCAGCTGAAACTCAGATTTGGGACTGAACTTTGCTTGTCTGACTGCTCGTGCTCTCAGACTACAAACCACCTGAGACAATAGGCAAGGTCTCCATCCCCAAGCAACTATCGCCTTGGACAGTATGCACAACCCAGCAAAGTCTAAGCATCAGACTTGGCGAGGTCAAAGATTCCAGGTACATTTATTATCAAAGTACGTAGGCAATATACGCCCCTGAGATGCATCCTCCCCCCAGACAGTCAGGAGACAAAGAAAACCCAGAAAAACATCAGACATCAAACCTCCCCCCCCCCACCCCCTACTTCCCCCCAAAAAAATTACACAAATGGCACGAAAAAAGCAAAAACACAGAATATAAAACACAAAGTCAAAAGGCATATCTCAGTGCAGTTCAGCTCAGTACTTATCTGCCTGCAGCCCCGATTCAAAAATCGCCCAAAAATAATTCATAAAAAGTGAACTAGAGTGTAAACCATCAAACTACTAGCTCTTCTTTCAGTTAGTCCTGACGAAGGGTCTCTGACCGAAACGTCGACTGTACCTCTTCCTAGAGATACTGCCTGGCCTGCTGCGTTCACCAGCAACTTTGATGTGTGTTGCTTGATTAAATCTTGTTGCAGCTCCACCCGCTGACATCATCGAGGAGAGCGAGAAAGAGACCATTTCGAACGCTGGGAACCTCCCTTGGCAGCAACAAGTGAGATGACTTCAATCTTCTTCAGCACTTTAATTGACAAGAGATGGAGTCAATGATGGGTCCCCGCCCCATCTCCAGGATTCCTAGCCCATACGCCGTGTGCTTTGCAGAACACTCTTGGAGACCACAAAGTGGCAGATCGCCCAATCAGCTCGAAATCGCATCGCAGACTGAAGATAACAGGCTCCGACAGCAGCAGAACCACACTTGTAATATATAGGGGACATAAAAGAGAAGAAAAGTCCTGGTAGGATTGGTGGAAGCCCTGCAGAAATGGGATCTGGCTTCGTGCAGAGGTGGTTGTACAGAGAGCATTGAATCCACGTCACCTGTGGCACTGTCTTTGCTATGAAAATAAATGGTCAAACACAAGCCATTAAAGGGTTCTGGAGAAATCTTTTTCAAATTGCTTTCTTTAGGAGAAATTGTCTTTTTTTAAACTTGCTCCATTCGGAAAATTTTGCTTATCAGCACCTGTCTCTTGAATTGCAGATGGAAGAAATGACTCATAAAAGGAGACATCATATTTCACCGGCATAGAGGGAGAGCTAGTGAGCTGGCAAGGGGTGCAGTGAGGTGTGGGCAACAGATGTAACAAACCGTGCGCGGAGAGGGTCAGTGAGGTGTGGGCAACAGATGTAACAAACCGTGCGCGGAGAGGGTCAGTGAGGTGTGGGCAACAGATGTAACAGACTGGGAGGAGGACAGAGAGATGTGGGCAACAGATGTAACAGACTGGGAGGGGGGAACTGAGAGGTGTGGGCAACAGATGTAACAGACTGGGAGGGGGACAGAGAGATGTGGGCAACAGATGTAACAGACCGGGGGGGCGGGACAGAGAGATGTGGGCAACAGATATAACAGACTGGGAGGGGGACAGAGAGGTGTGGGCAACAGATGTAACAGACTGGGAGGGGGGAACTGAGAGGTGTGGGCAACAGACGTAACAGACTGGGAGGGGGACAGAGAGATGTGGGCAACAGATATAACAGACTGGGAGGGGGACAGAGGGGTGTGGGCAACAGATGTAACAGACCAGGAGGGGGGAACGGAGAGGTGTGGGCAACAGATGTAACAGACTGGGAGGGGGACAGAGAGATGTGGGCAACAGATATAACAGACTGGGAGGGGGACAGAGAGATGTGGGCAACAGAGGTAACAGACTGGGAGGGGGACAGAGAGATGTGGGCAACAGATATAACAGACTGGGAGGGGGACAGAGGTGTGTGGGCAACAGATGTAACAGACCGGGGGGGGGCGGGACAGAGAGATGTGGGCAACAGATATAACAGACTGGGAGGGGGACAGAGAGGTGTGGGCAACAGATGTAACAGACTGGGAGGGGGACAGAGAGGTGTGGGCAACAGATATAACAGACTGGGATGGTGTGGTAAACCATATATATATGTTGTAACTGGGTTAACTGTCTGGACATGCCCCTCTGCTGACTGCCCCTGTGGCTCCTCCCACAGACCCCTGAATAAAGGTGATTTCGCCCTGCTCCTCCCCCTCAGACCAGGGGCAGACACTCAGCATGATGGAAGTCATATTTTACTGCGAGACCACACTTGGAGTACTGTGTGCAGCTTTGGACTTCTTATTTTAGAAAGGACATACTGACATTGGACAGAGTTCAGAAAAGATTCACAAGAATGATTCCAGGAATGAAAGAGTTACTGTATGAGGAACGTCTGGCAACTCCTGGGCTATATTCCCTGGAGTTCAGAAGAATGAGGGGGAATTATAGAAATATTCTAAATGTTAAAAGGCATTTTAAGAGATTAGATATGGCAAAGTTATTTTCCATGGTCGGGGATTCTAGGACAAGAGGGCATGACTTTAAGATTGAAGGGTGTCCATTTAGAACTGAGATGAGGAGAAATTACTTTAGTCAGAGGGTGGTAAATCTGTGGAATTTGTTGCTATGAGCAGCTGTGGAGGCCAAGCCATTGGGTGCATTTAAGGCAGACATGGATAAGTTCTTGATTAGCCAAGGCATCAAAGAGTGTAGGATGAAGGCAGGGAAGTGAGGATGACTGGAAGAATTGGATCAGCCCATGATTGAATGGCAGAGCAGACTCGATGGGCCAAATGGCCTGCTTCTGCTCCTATATCTTATGGTCTTATGGTTTAACTGCTCACTCTTTCCACTTCTAATCCTTCTGTGAGGACTGGTGTGAGTTCCCTTGTCTTACCATTTCTGAAGTCCACAATCAGCTCTTTGGTCTGACTGACACTGAGTGCAAGATTGTTGCTGTGACACCACTCAACTTTCTCATTCAGTAACCATACTGTGTTCCACCTTCTTCCCTGTGTCAAGGGACCCATTCCCCCCATCTGCCACCTCAGTTTTCTGAAGATGTTTGTGCTGCACCTAGACCATGGATGAGGATGAGACCAGTGCCTCAGCTCTGCTTCCTTCTGTGATCTGCAGACCAGGCGTACATGGGTGCTCGTATCAACAGGTACAGGTGGTCAAGGTCAGAGTCCATTTATTATCAAAGTATTCATGCAGTATAGAACCCTGTCATTCTTCTCATATAGAACCATGAGATTCATCTCATGTACAACCCTAACATTCAACTTATATACAACCCCCTGACATTCACCTCTTATACTACCCTGAGATTCATCTCAGATACAATCCTGACATTCGTCTCATATACAACCCTGAGATTCACCTCATATACAACCTTAACATTCATCTGATATACAACCCTGAGATTCATCTCATAGACAACCCTGAGGTTCACCTCATATACAACCCTGAGATTCATCTCAGATACAACCCTGAGATTCACCTCATGTACAACCTTAACATTCATCTCATATACAACCCTGAGATTCATCTCAGATACAACACTGAGATTCACCTCATATACAACCTTAACATTCATCTCATATACAACCCCGAGATTCATCTCAGATACAACCCTGAGATTCACCTCATATACAACCTTAACATTCATCTCATATACAACCCTAAGATTCATCTCATAGACAACCCTGAGATTCACCTCATATACAACCCTAACATTCATCAAAGTACAAAGTAAATGGCAGGATACTTGGTAGTGTGGAGGAGCAAAGGGATCTCAGGGTACATGTCCACACATCCCTGAAAGTTGCCTCACAGGTGGATAGGGTAGTTAAGAAAGCTTATGGGGTGTTAGCTTTCATAAGTCGAGGGATAGAGTTTAAGAGTCGCGATGCAATGATGCAGCTCTATAAATCTCTGGTTAGGCCCCACTTGGAGTACTGTGTAGAGTTCTGGTCGCCTCACTATAGGAAGGATGTGGAAGCATTGGAAAGGGTACAGAGGAGATTTACCAGAATGCTGCCTGGTTTAGAAAGTATGCATTATGATCAGAGATTAAGGGAGCTAGGGCTTTACTCTTTGGAGAGAAGGAGGATGAGAGGAGACATGATAGAGGTGTACAAGATAATAAGAGGAATAGATAGAGTGGATAGCTAGCGCCTCTTCCCCAGGGCACCACTGCTCAATACAAGAGGACATGGCTTTAAGGTAAGGGGTGGGAAGTTCAAGGGGGATATTAGAGGAAGGTTTTTCACTCAGAGAGCGGTTGGTGCGTGGAATGCACTGCCTGAGTCAGTGGTGGAGGCAGATACACTAGTGAAGTTTAAGAGACTACTAGACAGGTATATGGAGGAATTTAAGGTGGGGGCTTATATGGGAGGCAGGGTTTGAGGGTCGGCACAACATTGTGGGCCGAAGGGCCTGTACTGTGCTGTACTATGTTCTATGTTCTATGTTCTATATACAACCCCCTGACATTCACCTCATATACAACCCTGAGATTCATCTCATATACAACCTTAACATTCATCTCAGATACAACCCTGAGATTCATCTCAGATACAACCCTGAGATTCATCTCATATACAATCATGACATTTATCTCATTTACAACCTGAGATTCATCTCATATACAACCCTGAGATTTGTCTTCCCACAGAGAGCCACCAAACAAAGAAAATCATCGTACCCATTCAAAGAGGAACAGCAGCCCCTCCCAAACAACATGCAAAAAAACAGGCAAACACCATGAAGAATGCATGAGAAACACAGAATAAATGGATCAAATGTTTCAATTTCCTGACTGAGAATGTATACAGGTACAAGCTGAAATTCTTACTCTTTACAGACATCCACAAAATAGAAAAATACCCTCAAAGAATGAATGTCAGAAACATTAGAACCACAAAGCTGCCTCTTCCAGGCACAAACAACAACAAAAGTATCAAATTCCACCCCCTCCCCACCATGCAAACAATAGCAAAGTCCTCAGAGACCATGATCCGGAGTCCATCAAAAACTACTTTCTATCCCAGCACTTCAACATCTCAGACAGGCTCTCCCTCACTCACTAGAGAGGGAGAGAGAGACATCACTCCTGCAGCAACAAAAGGGGAGACCAGCAACTTGCTGTTTCGATGTTACAATCTGCTGCGTCACTTGTCTGAGATCCCTGACTTGAGGCCCAACAGAATCTCACTCATCATTAACTGAGAGAGAGAGAAGATCTCTCATGTGCAGGAGTCTTCTTCTGACAGCCACACCCACCGCCTCCCGTCCCAGTGTTTCAGTCTCCTGCGATGCTTCAGTTGGCGAGGAACTGGATCGGCCATGGGTCTTTCAGGCTGCGCCTGGAGATAATGAAACACCAGGATATATGGCAAGTCCAAGAACGAGAACCGTAGTTTGAGCTGCATCTGGAGATCATGGACTCTGACACGACCCCAGCCGCCTTGAAAAGAAAGGAGAGACATGAGAATAGAAGAGTAAGCTGTTTTGCAGATGAACTGGAAGAAGTCACCTGGACCTGCAAAAACTGCTGAATCCAATTTTAAAACACAAAATTGAAAAAGAGTCCCTACATGTTCAGTTCACCTCACACATCCATCATAGGACAGGAATGGGGAAAACTTCAGCCTGTTGTGTTTGTGAATTGATTTAAATTGATTTTATTTCTTACATCCTTCACATACATGAGGAGTAAAAATCTTTACATTACGTCTCCGGTTAAATGTGCAATGTGCAATCATGATAATTTATAATATATACTTTGTAATTTATAATGAATAGAACAGTCAATGTAACACAGAAATACGCTCAAATCAGCATGAATTAATCAGTCTGACGGCCTGTTGGAAGAAGCTGTCCCGGAGCCTGTTGGTCCTGGCTTTTATGCTGCGATACTGTTTCTCGGATGGCAGCAGCTGGAACAGTTTGCGGTTGGGGTGACTCGGGTCCCCTGTGATCCTTCAGGCCCTTTTTACACACCTGTCTTTGTAAACGTCCTGAATCATGGGAAGTTCACAATTACAGATGTGCTGGGCTGTCTGCACCACTCTCTGCAGAACCCTGCGATTAAGGGAGGTATCATTCCCATACCAGGCAGTGATGCAGCCAGTCAGGATGCTCTCAATTGTGCCTCTGTAGAAAGTTCTTAGGATTTGGGGGCCCATACCAAACTTCCTCAACAGTCTGAGGTGAAAGAGACGCTGTTGTGCCTTTCTCACCACACAGCTAGTGTGTACAGACAATGTGAGGTCCTCAGTGATGTGGGTGTTGAGGAACGTAAAGCTGTTTACCCTCTCAATAACAGATCTATTGATGTCAATATGGGTTAGCCCGTCTCCATTCCTCCTGTAATCCACAACCAGCTCCTTTGTTTTTGCGACATCGAGGGAGAAGTTGTTTTCTTGACACCAGTGTGTCAGAGAGCTGATTTCTTCCTTGTAGGCCACCTCATTATTGTTGAGATAAGGCCAATCAATGTAGTATTATCGGCAAACTTAATTAGCAGATTAGAACTGTGGGTGGCGACACGGTCATGGGTATACACACAGCCAGCCCGGAAGTACCATGCACAAAGGAGGCCATCAGCATTCAGACTATTGCTCCTTATATCTGGTTGATTTGCATGCCTGGGTATCCTTGGAGAGGGAACATATGGTCACCGTGGGTACAGCGTGCCCTGCCAGGGGATTGACTGTTTTATAGACTGTAAGTTGGGGGACCACTTCATCGAGAGATTGTTGAAAATAGGGGGACTGCTTTGTTGAGCACCTTCACACCATCCACCACAAGCAGGACCTTCTGATGGCCAAACATTTAAATTCTCATTCCCATTCCCATTACGATATGTTGGTCCATCTTCTCCCTGGATTGTCACCTTGTCGTGATGGAGGAGCTTGTGTGGTTCTGTGATCCCGAGAGCAATGTCTGTCTGGAGCTGTGTTCCTGGTAGGGTCACCCATGGCGGTAAGGTCGAGGGTGAGGTCCCTGACAAAGAACAATCCAACCAAGACCTCAATGGTGGAACAGACGGACAAAGTTACTTCGAACTCAACGGCTGTGAAGGCGGACGAAGGCTGCAACAAATCCATCAGCTCCAATCACCGTGGTTTCCATGCCTTTGGAATCAGTTGGTCGATTTGTGAAGTATCGTGGAGTGCAACATCAAGTACACGTTAACCAAATACACACACAGGTGTCTTCACTCTGTGGGCCACTTCTTCAGAACGAAGACCATCATCCTCAACCTCGAGGGACAGCCACGATGATGTTGGCCCATGGCCTCCTCTTGTGCCAAGATGAGGGTGGAGGAGCAAGAGCTTATATTCCATATGGATACCCTTCAACCTAGTGCATAAATATTGATTTCTCCCTCCGGTGAACAAATTCCTCACCTACCCCCCCCCCCCCGCTTTGCTCTATTCCCCACTCTGACATTTTACTTCTTCTTACCTGCCTATGACCTCCCCCTGTTCCCCCCCCCACTCCCTTTCTTCTATGATCCACTGTTCTCTCCTATTAAATTCCTTCTTCTCCAGCCCTTGACCTTTCCACCCTCCTGGCTTCACCTATCACCTTTTAGCTATCCTCCTTCCCTCCACTCCCACCTTTTAGTTCTGGCATCTTACCCCTTCCTTTCCAGTCCTGAATTAGAGTCTCAGCCCGAAACATCAACTGCTTATTCATTTCCATTGATGCTGCCTGGCCTGCTGAGCTCCCCCAGTGTGTTGTGTTGCCCTGGATTTCCAGCATCTGCAGACTCTCTCATGTTGCCAATAATCATATTTCAACTTTAATTTGTTCACTGTCTTGTAAATTCTTGATTTTGTGTATTTTTGTGTAAATAAACTATTGTAATTTTGTCAAAAAAAAAAGGAGAGAGAGTCTCAGGCCCAGGAGGGAAGGTTGACGTCAGTTCACTCATCTTGCCAAAGAGTTTGGAAGCATCTGTGGACACTCTTCTGAATTAACTGGGCAAAGTCTGATTTTATGAAACATTGAATGATTCAATACTGTGGCAGATGTAGCCCGAACCTCATAAATGAACAACTCCTTGGCCGCAGTTCTCTTTTTATAAACTGCTGATTAATGCCACCAATTTGTATGCCTTGGTACATGGTGCATTTAATTACACCACCAGGAAATCAATCTAAACGAAATTAACAGCAAGCACAGGAAAATCTACATCTCATCCACAAGTGGGTTCAATTTAACAACATGTCACTGTTTCCAGACCCATCTGTACCTGGATTACAGCTTCGGAGCTGTAGCTCCTTTGGTAGGTGGCCAGCTCTGGGGGGGGTGGTTGCCTCCAAGAGGGCCACAACCTTCTCGTTGGGTTTGGAGGCTTGCGTGCCTCAATGACCCGGTGAGATATGTTGGCTGGAGTCCGGGCTTTATACTTTGGTTCCCGTAGGATCACCCATGCCGAACAGGTCAAAGGGTAGAAGCCAGACTAAGTGTGGTCCACCAGTCCGCCAGGTTCAGTTCAGGGCTAACAAACCTGACTGGTAAAACAAAACTGTTACTGAAACAGCAATGAAGAAGCCTTCTACATCTGTGTGTGACGGTATTCCTGAGTCTCCACCCGGGACTTGCATGACTGACAGTAGTGAGAAGTGAGGAACACTCACAACACGCTGGAGGAACTCAGCAGGTCGGGCAGCATCCGTGGAAACGATCAGTCAATGTTTTGGGCCGGAACCTTTTGTCAGGACTGTAGAGGGAAGGGGCAGAGGCCCTATAAAGAAGGTGGGGGGAGGGTGAGAAGGAGAAGGCTGGTGGGTTCCAGGTGAAAAACCATTAAGGGGAAAGATAAAGGGGTGAGGGAGGGGAGGCAGGGAGGTGACAGGCAGGAAAGGTGAAGAAGGAATAGGGGAAAACACAATGGGTAGTAGAAGGAGGTGGAACCATGAGGGAGGTGATAGGCAGCTGGGGGAGGGGGCAGAGTGAAATAGGGATAGAGGAAGGGAGGGGGAGGGAATTACTGGAAGTTGAAGAATTCTATGTTCATACCAAGGGGCTGGAGACTACCTGGACGGTATATGAGGTGTTGTTTCTCCAACCTGAGTTTAGCCTCATCATGGCAGTAGGAGAAGCCATGTACGGACATATCCGAATGGGAATGTGAAGCAGAGTTGAAGTGGGTGGCAACCGGGAGATTCTGTCTGTTGTGGCTGACGGAGCGGAGGTGCTCGACGAAGCAGTCCCCCAATCTGCGTCGGGTTTCACCGATGTAAAGGAGGCCGCACCAGGAGCATCGGATGCAATAGATGACCCCAACAGACTCACAAGTGAAGTGTTGCCTCACCTGGAAGGACTGTTTGTGGCCCTGAATGGTGGCAAGAGAGGAGGTCTAGGGACAGGTGTAGCACTTACGCTTACAGGGATAAGTGCCGGGTGGGAGATCCATCGAGAGGGACATGTGGATCAGGGAGTTGCGGAGGGACCGATCCCTCCAGAAAGCGGAGAGGGGTGGAGAAGGAAAGATGTGCTTAGTGGTGGGGTCCTGTTGAAGGTGGCGGAAGTTGCAGAGGATAATGTGCTGGATACGGAGGCTGGTGGGGTGGTAGGTGAAGACAATGGGAACTCTGTCCCTGTTGTGGTGGCGGGAGGATGGGGTGAGGGCCGAAGTGCGGGAAATGGAGGAGATGTGGATGAGGGCATCATTGATGACAGCAGAAGGGAAACCACGATCCTTAAAGCAAGAGGGCATTTGAGATGTCCTGGAACGGAAAGATCCTGTCTGTTGCCTACAACAGACAGGATCTCCCGGTTGCCACCCACTTCAACTCTGCTTCACATTCCCATTCGGATATGTCCATACATGGCCTCCTCTACTGCCATGATGAGGCTAAACTCAGGTTGGAAGAGCAACACCTCATATACTGTCTAGGTAGTCTCCAGCCCCTTGGTATGAACATAGAATTGTCCAACTTCCAGTAATTCCCTCCCTGTCCCTTCCCCTATCCCTATTTCACTCTGCCCCCTCCCCCAGCTGCCTATCACCTCCCTCATGGTTTCGCCTCCTTCTACTACCCATTGTGTTTTCCCCTATTCCTTCTTCACCTTTCCTGCCTATCACCTCCCTGCCTCCTCTCCCCCACCCCTTTATCTTTCCCCTTACTGGTTTTTCACCTGGAACCTACCAGCTTTCTCCTTCCCACCCTCCCCCCACCTTCTTTATAGGGCCCCTGCCCCCTCCCTCTTCAGTCCTGACGAAGGGTTCCGGCCCGAAACGTCGACCGATCTTTTCCACGGATGCTGCCTGACCTGCTGAGTTCCTCCAGCGTGTTGTGAGTGTTGCTTTGACCCCAGCATCTGCAGAGTATTTTGTGTTAGTGAAAACTGAGAGGAAGCTACTGACATGATGAAGGAAGCCCTGAACACTGCCAGAGATGGAGGACCTTCATTGCTGCCCCAAACACCAGTGATGTAACAGGTAGGAAGTAATTCCACAGGGATATACTTGAGGCAGTGATTGCAGTCAAGAAAATGAACGTGCTTTCCTTCAAATCAGGGATTGTATGAAATCCCTGGGATGGGCTGGTTCAGCTCACCGCTCCACAAGGTTTACTCAACTCATTGGGTGTTGGACAGTCTTCTTTTTAATGGGTTCTATTGTTTTGTGGCTGCCTGTAATCTCAAGGACTGATTGCAGACTTCAGAAAGGGTAAACCGACAGAAGACACACCAGTCGTCATAGAGTGGTCAAAAGTGGAGAGAGTAAGCAATTTCAAGTTCCTGGGTGTCAATATCTCTCCAGCACCAAGCATATCAAAGCAGTTACAAAGAAGGCATGACAGTGGCTATATTTCATTTGGACTTTGAGAAGATTTGATATATCACCAAAGACACTCACAGGTTTCTACAGGGGTACTGTGGACAGCATTCTAACTGGCTGCATCACCGTCTGGTATGGGTGGTGGGGGGGGGGGGTGGGAGGGGAGGGGGCTACTGTACAAGATTGAAATAAGCTGCAGAGAGTTGAAAACTTAGTCGGCACCACCAAGGGCACTAGCCTCTGTAGTATGTGTAGGACATCTTCAAGGAGTGATGTCTCAAAAAGGAGGCATCCATTATTAAGCACCCCCACCACTCAGAACATGCCCTCTTCTCATTGCCACCATCAGGAAGAAGGTACAGAAGCCTAAAGACACACACTCAGTAATTCAGGAATAGATTGTTCCCCTCCTCCACCCAATTTCTGAATGGACATTGAACCCATGAACACTGCCTCTCTACTTGTTTATTTCTGTTTTTGTACTACTTATGTAATTTAACTATTTAATATGTATATTTATTGTAATTCACAGTACTTTTTCTATTATTATGTATTGCATTGTGCTGCTACCACAAAGACAACAAATTTCACGACATATGCTGGTGATATTAAACCCGATTCTGATTCTGAGCTTCTATATAATAAACATACTTTGATAATAAATGTATTTTGACTTTAAATCCATTCCCCAACCACTCGGTAGTTTTCATATCATCTGATATTTCTCACTGTATTTTAAATATAAATACTCAATGTCCATTTTCTATTAATTTTGTGAGATATCATGTATTTCAGTTTCAAGTTCAGGTTTATAGCTATTCAGCCCTGCCACCAAACGAAATAACAAGGTGCACAACACAGCACATATAACTCACGTACGCGGCACATAAAGTAACATCGCCACAAATAAATTAGCAAGAAATAAGGTGCACTTACAACACAAGTAAAAAGTAGACAGTTTAATGCCATTGCCACTTCATATGTCACGAGATCTCGGTGGAGGCAGGGCTCATGGCCTGGAGGAAGAAGCCATTCCTCATCTTAACAATTCTTGTCCTAATGCTCGGTATCTTCTGCCTGATGGTAGAGGGGTCTAAGAAATTGTTGGATGCATGGGAGCGATTATGGACATCAGTGATAAGTGAACTGGAAAGGGTCCAATGGAATTTAATGAGATCCATAACCAGTTGTTCAAAGCATTTCATTACTATTGAGGTCGCTGCCACTGGACGTTAGTCATTGAGGCAGGTCACTGTCACCCTCTTCAGCTCTGGGATGATGGTGGCTGCCTTAAAGCCCGTGCAAGCAGTGGGTGGTTCCAAAGAGATGTTGAATGTCTTTGCCATAGAGTCATATAACAACACAGCAGGGATAGAGGCCCTTCAGCCCATCCAGTATATGGTTGTAGGTCTTCACATTCGAAGTGTGGATCAGAACAGTTTAAAGGGATAGAAGCCATCCATCTGAAAATAGGAATAATTCAGGTAGGCACTACGATCGGCATGGATGAGTACAGATTAAGGGTCGGTTTCTGGGATATATAACTCTGTTGGAACCACGTAGGCTTTGCAGTTTGGGTTGTCACACCTTGTCCCTCCCATCCATGTACCTATCCAAACTTCTTTTGAATGTTGCAATCGAACCCACAACCACCTCTTGTACTGGCAGCATGTTCCACACTCTCACCACTCTCTGAGTGAAGACGTTCCCCCACTCCCCAGGATCTCTTAAAACATTTCACCTTTCACTCTTAACCCATCACCTCTGGTTGTAGTCCCACCTGACCTCAATGGAAAAAAAGCCTGCTTTCATTTACCCTATCTATACCCCTCATAATTTTGTATACCTTTATCAAATCTCTTCTATCCTTCAGGAAATATCAAAACACATATATATCACCATTTACAACCCTTTTTCATTCTCTTGTGGGCGTACTCAATAAATCTGTAGAATAATAACAATAATAAAATCAATGAAAGACCATCCAACTTGGGTTGTCAACTAAAGTGCAGAGGACAACAAATTGTGCAAATACAAAAAGAAGAAATAATAATAATAAATAAATAAGCAATAGGTATCGAGAAAATGAGATGAAGAATTCTTGAAAGTGAATCTATTGGTTGTGGGAACATTTCAATAATGGGACAAGTGAAGTTGAGTGAAGTTATCCACGTTGGTTCAGGAACCTGATGGTTGAGGGGTAATAACTGTTCCTGAACCTGGTGGTGTGGGACCTGAGGCTCATTGTGGTGAGTGAAGTTATCCACACTGGTTCAGGAGCCTGATGGTTGAGGGGTATTAACTGTTCCTGAACCTGGTGGTGTGGGACCTGAGGCTCATTGTGGTGAGTGAAGTTATCCACACTGGTTCAGGAGCCTGATGGTTGTGGGGTAATAACTGTTCCTGAACCTGGTGGTGTGGGACCTGAGGCTCATTGTGGTGAGTGAAGTTATCCACAATGGTTCAGGAGCCTGATGGTTGTGGGGTATTAACTGTTCCTGAACCTGGTGGTGTGGGACCTGAGGCTCATTGTGGTGAGTGAAGTTATCCCCCCGGTTCAGGAGCCTGATGGTTGTAGGGTAATAACTGTTCCTGAACCTGGTGGTGTGGGACCTGAGGCTCATTGTGGTGAGTGAAGTTATCCACACTGGTTCAGGAGCCTGATGGTTGTGGGGTAATAACTGTTCCTGAACCTGGTGGTGTGGGACCTGAGGCTCATTGTGGTGAGTGAAGTTATCCACACTGGTTCAGGAGCCTGATGGTTGTGGGGTGATAACTGTTCCTGAACCTGGTGGTGTGGGACCTGAGGCTCATTGTGGTGAGTGAAGTTATCCACACTGGTTCAGGAGCCTGATGGTTGTGGGGTAATAACTGTTCCTGACCCTGGTGGTGTGGGACCTGAGGCTCATTGTGGTGAGTGGTTATCCATAATGGTTCAGGAGCCTGATGGTTGAGGGGTAATAACTGTTCCTGAACCTGGTGGTGTGAGTCCTGGGGCGCTTGAACCTTCTCCTTGATGGTGCTGGTGAACCACAATAATGTTTTGAGGGCTGCTTAGAAAACTTGTAAAACATTGACTGTCCATTCCCCACCACAGGTGCAGCCTGACCTGTTGAGTTCCCTTGGCATCCTGCTGTTGCTTTGGATGTCAGTATCTGCTGTCTCTCATATCCTCACTCCTAATCTGTTTATGCAAGTTGTACAGCTTTCCCAAGGAAATATTATCATTCCTTTAATGACCAAATGATCCCATTCTCCTTGAGAATGGGGGCAGATTTGACAGAGATACACAAAATGATGAAGAGTATAGATGGGTTTGGTGACAGGGTGGAGATACACCTCTACCCTGGTGGAGGTGTAAGGTGCTCCTTCCCTCCGCTAGCCTACGGGTCTCCCTTAGGCAAGGGTGTAGCACCTGCTTAGCGCCCCCCCACCAATCAGGGTCATGTGAAGCCATGGGAGCAGGAGGTGGATGGTCAAATGAGCAGCCAGTGAATATCACAAGTCCTGGTTATGCGACCACAGACACCAGGCAGACAGTCTCTGAAGAGTATTGATGATGGCCGGGGTCACCTGTCTTGTAAAGACATTGCCCAGAAGAAGGCAATGGGATACCATTTCTGTGGAAAAATTTGCCCAGATCATGCTTGTGGAAAGACCATGATAATCCATATCATATGGCATGGCACAGAATGATGATGATGTGGCACGTAATGATGATGATGATGATAATGATAGGGTAAATTCAAGCAGGTTTTTTCCACTGAGGTTCGGTAAGACAAGATCTAAAGGTCATGAGATAAGGATGAAAGGTGATGTATTTAATTGGGATTTTATTTTTAAGTCTGTCACAAGCCTTATGGTCCATCAGGCTGGAGCTTATGCTGGATTCCGTGGCGTGAAGCGACTGAGAGTACGAGACTCCCCCTCTGATAGGACGTCAGTGTATTGGGAGGTTAACCCCCAGCATTTTTGCTGGTACCCATTCTCAGCTGGGTAGACTGGAGCATTGTGTGGTTAAGTGCCTTGCTCAAGGACACACACACACTGCCTCAGCCAAGGCTCGAACCCACAACCCTCAGATCACTAGACCAACGACCTAACCACTTGGCCACGCGCCACACATTTAATTGGGACCTGAGGGGGAATTTCTTCACAAGGAGAGTGTGGAATAAACTGACAGTGGAAGTGGCGAATGCAGGTTTGATCACAGTACTCAAGAGAAGTGCATGCCTGGGAGGGTTGTGGAGGACTATGGTCCAGGTGGCAGCTAATGGGACTAGACAGAGTAATAGTTTGCCATGGACTAGATGGGCTGAAAGGCCTGTTCCTGTTTTCTGTGACTCTATGACCCTCTGCCTACCAATGGTAGGGCAGAAGAAATTGTTTTGAAGTTGGAATGCTTCAATCCTGGGCTGTTCTTTCGGAATTAGGTCAGTAGGGGAGGGGTGATCCAGGGCCTTTCATGTACTTGGTGTCTCAGTAATAAGTGGGCAGCTGAGGGGGGCAGTGTCAGGGTTATTGCATTGAACTGTTCCCACGCTGGACTGTTTGCTTTCTTCACTCACCTCCTTTGTCATAGGAAGCAACCTGTATTTCATCGACTGGAGCCACAAGAGACCTGCTGGGCACAGAAACCAAGTAAGGCTGCAGCCTGCTAAAGTCAGCAGGTCCCTCGGAGCCCACAGTGGTTCGAGAGCCATATTAGTGAGGGTGTACAACCTGGCATAGGAAGCCAGTGGAAGGAGCCTGTAGCATTGGCGAACCCCTCAAGGGTGTTTGATCACATGATTTCCAGCCTAAATTAGCCCACAAAGATGCTCACGCAGTCAGCAGGCATGCAGTGAAAAGCTCTCCTCAACCAGTCAGGTTTATAGGTGTCTAAACACAGAAGAGACAAAAATAAATTCCTTTGCGTCCTTTAACCTGGCCCAGGATGTTACTGATGCCTCTCCAGCTCGTTCACAATCTACGCACAGGATTCAGATCCCCCAGACATTGCTCATTGTCTTAATGACAGAGGAACTTAATTACATCCTCGCTGTCACTTTGTGGCCACACTCCAGGATGGAACCTGCGTTGGAAATAAATTCCACTCTAATCATCTACCCACCAGGCAGTAAAGTACATGTTACACCCCACAGATTAACAGCAGATGGCTGTGGAGGCAGCAACAATTCTGGTTCCACACACAACCATAATCAGTAGCCAGCTATTTGTCTTGATTCTATAAGGCCGAGTGTACATAAAATGTCAGTTCTTCACCTGGATAACGCGATTGACAACCCACTCATTAATCTCCTTTTCACAAGGACATGGTCCTGTCTGACACTACGATGTGGGAACCTGTTGATCAGAGTGTTGGCCACTGATGCTTGATGGCTCTGAGCCGGTGCTCACTGGAATTCAGAAAAATGAGGGGTAACCTCTTTGAAAGCCACCGAATGTTAAAAGGCCTCAATAGAGCGTATGTGAAGAGGATATCTTCTATACTGGGGGAGTCGAAGACTAGAGGACATAGTGTGACGCCAAACCAAGTTATCAGACGATTGATGCTAATGAGAGAGATAAGGGAGACAATGGAGAAACATTCAAAATGTTAATGAGAGAGGAGAGAGAGATAACGGAAAGAAACACAATTCAGAATATTGACAGACCGGTTGTTTTGAACCTGAACTGTTCGAAGTTTGATGGACAGGTGATACCCCAGCAGGGGGATAAAAAGAACAGGTTCGCTAAGGCACGGGACACACAAGATCACGAGATAACAAGACCCTGGAAGAGTGGTGTGGCCCCACAAGTTGGTGAGAGTTTGGAGGTCCGGTTCGCGGAAACCGACCATAGACTCACAGGGTGTAAAGGTATGATCGGTGGGAACCTGGTGTGTGTGTCCGCCCTTGCCTGGGTGCCGGGTTCACTGCGGAAGAACGGTCGTATCCAGAACGGAGGGGTCACAGTCGGTGACCACAGCGGGATGGAAGACATAAAAGGATCCGCTCGAAAACCAACTGCAAAGACATCAAAGATCTGCCTGAATCAAACTGCAATCCCGCCCCCCCCCAATGGCACAGCAGCGATTACTACGAACTGTACTAAGCCGAACTGAACTCCGCGTCACTTAAGACTGATCATTTTACCCCTAGACTGCGATAGAGCTTGGTTGATTCCTATTACTCTAGTTCTGTGTACATGTGTGTTTTATCATTGCTAACTTGTTGCACTTATATCCTTACGACTAGAATACTGTGTTACTTATTTCTTTAATAAAACTTTATTAGTTCCTAGTAATCCAGACTCCAATGAGTGGTCCATTTCTGCTGGTTTGGCAACCCAGTTACGGGGTACGTAACAATAGCCTCACAATAGAGGGGTGTCCATTTAGAATGGAGATGAGGAGGAATTTCTTTAGCCAGAGAGTGGTGAATCTGTGGAATTTGTTGCCACAGTGGCTGTTGGGTATATTTAAGTCAGAGGTTGATAGATTCTTGATTGGTCAGGGCATGAAAGAATATTAGTTTAGATTGGATTAGATTCAACTTTATTGTCATTGTGCAGAGTACAGATACAAAGCCAATGAAATGCAGTTAGCATCTGACCAGAAATGCAAAGAATAGTGATATTTACAAAATAACTGCGAATAAAAAGTAAGTGCTACAGCACACAAATATGAAAGTACTGGGACAGTACAATATGGGGAGAAGGCAGGGAGACTGGAGCTGAGAGGGAAATGGATCAGCCATGATGAAATGGTGAAGCAGAAACGATGGGCCAAATGGCTTAATTCTACTCCAATATCTTATGACCTTCTGGTCTTATGGACGTATAATATGTAGAGGCAAATACATCAGGGGCATTTAAGAAACTTTTAGATAGGCACATGGATGATAGAGAAATGGAGGGCTATTAAGGGGGAAGGCAGAATAATCTTAGAAAATTGGCTCAACATGGTAGGTCAAAGGGCCTGTATTGTGCTATAATAAGACATCGTAAGATATAGTAGCAGAAGTAGGCCAATTGGCTTATGAAGTCTGCTTCACTGTTCTGTTATGGCCGATTTATTATCCCTCTCAATCTCATACTGCTGCCTCCTCCATGTAACCTTCATCACCCTGACTAATCAAAACTTATTAAATACACCCAACGACTCAGCCTCCACAGCCTTCCATAACAATGACTTCCACAAATTCACTACCCTCTGGCTGAAGAAATTCCTCCTCATCTCTGTTCTAAAGTACATCCTTCAATTCAGAGGCCATGCCCTCTGGTCCTAGTCTCCCCCCCCCACATCCATTCTATCAAGGCCTTTCAATATTCGATAGGTTTCAACCAGATTCCCCCCTCATTCTTCGAAACTCCAGTGAGTGCAGGTTCAGAAGCACCTGTCATGAGCCCTGCGGCTTCTGCAACTTGCCATAGAGTGTTCAGCTTCTAGGTTTCTCAAGCACCTGTATTTAAATTAGATTATGAAGACACGTAGTCCTCTTTTATTGTCATTTAGTAATACATGCATTAAGAAATGATACATTATTTCCTCCGGTGTGATATCACAAAACACAGGACAAACCAAGACTGAAAATAACTGACAAAACCACATAATTATAACATATAGTTACAAACAGTGTAACAATACCATAACTTGATGAAGAAGTCCATGAGCACAGTAAAGTTCAAAGTTTCTCAAATGTCCCACATCTCACACAGATGGGAGAAGGAAGAAAAACTCTCCCTGCTATGCCGACCACAACCCGATTCTAAGTCATCCAAAAACTTCGAGCTCTGATCAGCTTTCCGACACTGAGTACTGAGCACCATCTCTGTCCGAACGATTCGACCTCCTTCTCGGTCACCAAAAGCAGGCAGGGCCGGGGATTTTGAGGCCTACCCTCCGAAAGATTCCCGACCACGCAGTAATGACAGCAGCGAACGTGCGTTTCAGAAATTTCTCCAGATGTTCCTCTGTGCTTTCACGTCCATTCTCCATCAAATCAGAATTGTCTATGGCCCCTATTTAACAGATACGATATCATTTTTCACTGGAGAGCTGCGCAGGTGCGCTGCCATCTTCTCCTCCCGCCTGATCGTTTTCTGAACTAAAGTCGTTAAGCCCTTGTGCTTTCGGTTTAATATTGTCAAGTTACGTGCTTCCTTCATTCTGTGATTATTTAAAGAAGTCTCTTGTTTAGTGCCTTAGTGGAGACATTCTGCTGCAGGGGGCTCTCAGAGGACAGGACCCAGTTGTGAAGGAACAGGTAGGCTTTCTCGGTCACAGAGTTTGTTGGTGCCAATTCAACTCAACAGCTGCAGACAGCAGGCTCACGATTCGACCCAGGAGTGGAGTCATTGTGAATTGCGTCACGGTGTGGCTCAGTCACTATTGGCAATCCTACGTCTAACGTCTTGTTTTCGTCTGCTCCTGGGGACCCTGCCTTTCCTACGCCACTGAGTAGAGTTGAAAGCTTGCCGCCCGCTCCTCCTGGGTTGAGTCAGCACCCGCAAACTCGGTGACAGAGAAAGACTGTCACTCCTCTGCATCTGGATCCTGTACTCTGAGAGTACACCGAGATAACATCAAATGACGTAATGTTCTATGTTCTATGTCAACGAGAGGTGATTCCACATCTATATCTGATTCCTCTGCTTGTGATCTCCCCAATATACTTCAGGAGTTTGTGACACGTATATCAGGAGCAAGATGGTAGGTAGGGAAAGGGAAGGACAAAGTAGGAAACCTATTCATGTAGGCAGAGGAGGAGGGTGAGGTAATTCATGAATATTTGCCATCAGTATTCACCTAGGAGGAGATTGTGGATGATGGTGATGTCAGGGAACTATGCACTGATATTCTAGGACATGTTAATATTAAGAAGGGAGGAGTTGGGAGTCTTGAGAAACATTAGAGAGGCACAATAGACTGCGGATGATCTACAGGAAACAATCTGCTGAAGGTCAGGCACCATTTGCAGCAGGAAAAAAAACTCAACATTTTGGGTCAAAGCCTGGATTGGTATAAGGGCCAAGATTTGTTCACATCGAGAAAAGCCTGGATGCATTGGGTTTGTGAGGGGGAAGAACTAGACTCACAAATTGGATTGAGTGTTTTTCAGGAGGAGGAAGTGATTGATGAGAGTAAGGCAGTGATGTTATCTCCATGGAATTTAATAAAGCATTTGACAAGGTCTATCATGGTAGGCAGGCCCAGAAGATTGAGTTCTATGGAATCCATATTGAGCTGGTAAAATTGAGATAAATTTGATTCAGTAATTGAAGCCAATGTTTTACCATGGAGGGTGCTTCTCTGACAGGAAGACTGTGATCATTGGTGTCTAGTCTGTAAGGATCAGTGCTGGGACAACTCCGGTTCACAATATCTAGACGGAAAGATAGCTTGGTGATTAGAAAGTTTGTAGAGGAGCAGAAAAATTGGTTCAAAGTAACTGTATTATCAGAGTACATACTGTATATGTCATCAAATACAATCCTGAGATTTATTTTCTTGTGGGCACACTCAACAAGTCTATAGAAATGTAACTATATCAGGATCAATGAAAGACCAACCAGAGTGCAGAAGACAACAAACTGCAAATGCAAATATAAATAGCAATAAATAATGAGATAAAGATTCCTTAAAGTGAGATTATTGGTTGCGTGATCATCTCAATAGATGAGTGTAATGAACCTCATTTGTTCAAGAGCCTCATGGCTGAGGGGCACTAACTGATCTTGAACCTGCTGGTGCGGATCCTGAGACCCCTGTGCCTTCTTCCCAATGGCAGAGGAGAAAAGAGCATGACCAGGGTGGTGGGGTCCCTGGTGATGGATGCTGACAGCATTTCATGTAGAAGTACTCAGTTGTTGAGAGGGCTTTACCCATAATGTACTGGACTGAATCTACAACCTCCTGTCGTGGACAAAGATCAGGACCACATAAGCATATATAGACCTGTTGGAAATTTGAGGGCAGAAGTGACAGAAGGAGTTAAATCCAGACTACTGAGAAATGATGTATTTTGTTCTGAGCTTTCCAGCATTTACTCTGTCTGTTTTGGATTCTGTGTTATGACTGTTTATCTCATGTCTCCTCTCTTCCTCAGCTCCGGGCTTCAGAAAAGAGTAGTTTCCTTTTGCTGAGTTCCAGTCTGAAATGGAGGCTATGAGATTGATTTTAGAGTAGGTTAAAATGTTGGCACAACATCGTAGGCTGAAGGGTGTGCACTGTGCATAATGTTCTGCGTTCTATCTTCTAACTGTCTCTGAGTTCCAACTACACTAGACAACAACGATTTTGCTTTCTGAATGCTTTTGGGTGTATCATAGATTTTGGGCTGCTGACCATGAAAATTACCATGAAATTTCCATATCACGCACCATTTTTTAAAAATCATTTTATTGTCAGTTCATAATTCAAGTCTGAATAACTGATGCCAAGATTATGGAAGGTATTTTTGTTGGTCCACAAATCAAGCAGGTCATCAATGACAGGCAATTTTGAGAAACTCAAGTGGGACTGGAGAAAATCGCATGGAAGGCATTCAAGGATGTTGTTGAAACTTTGACAACTAAGTTGACAATATGCTTCAAGCATACAAAACCATGAAGTGCAACATGTCACTAAAGATTCATTTTATGCATTCCCATTTAGACTTCTTCCCTGCAAATCTTGGTGCTGTCAGTGACGAGCATGGTGAAAGGTCATTGCAGTCATGGAGAAACTGTATCAGGACAACTGGAATTCATCAATGCTGGCTGATTATTGTTGGACACTTAAACAAGAAGCCTCAGACATTAAGTTCAAATGAAAATCATCTAAACATTTTTAGTTTAGTTGAACTACTGCAAAGTGCATTGTTATACAATTCAATAAAAGTTAGTTTCATGTTTCTCCAAATTCCTACACAATACAAGTAGTCTGAAATTATGTTTGTGTTCAGCTTCAAACGGTCTATCATAAACAAATCTGAGAAAGCAACTCTTTCAAAAAACTTTGTTTTCCAGTGATATCATTGTTTTCTCGAGTAACATTACCGAACTTTTGTGTAATGTTTCAGTCACCGTGCGTGTTTGACTCTTGATGAAAGTTCAAATCACGATTAGCAACGCTAGATCAGACGTGGTTCAGGAGATGTGTGAACGGGTCTGGCTTGTGAAGACAGATGCCTGTCTGATTTGTTCACCAACCAAAGTTCAGAGCAATGAATTTTATGCAGGTGCACTGCAGGGTGTCCGCAGGGACATGATAAGAAGTCATATAAATGCAAATCCTTTCTAATCTGCTCCTGATCTGCTTGGATGACAGAAGCATATTGGCGTTGACACTGGGAGAGCCTGTGGTTGTTCAGACAGTCCTCTAACTGGGGAGATCGGAAATAAAAACGACAAAAAGCTGAAGGTGGTCAGCAGCTCAAGCAGCATTTGCGAAGGAAGGTAGAGGATTAATGAGGCAGCTTCACTCAACTGGGAGAAGTTAGAGGTGAAAAAGGTTTAAGATACAAAGAGAGAGACTTAGAGAGAATGCCATGGAGACAGAGATTTGTGGAGAGGTGTGGACAGAGAGAGAGTTATGGGAGAGGGAGAGGTGTGGACAGAGAGGGAGAGGTATACAGAGGGAGAGGCATGGAAAATAGAGGTGTGATGAGAGAGAGGGAAAAGTATGCAGAGGGAGAGGTATGGAAGAGGGCTGAGAGGAGGGAGAAGTGTGGAGAGAGAGATTTGAGAGGGAGGGAAACAGGGAGAGGTGTAGAGTTAGGGAGAGAGATGTTTGAAAGGGGAGGTGTGGAGAGAAGGAGGTGTGGAGGGAGGGAGTTGGGGAGGGAGAATCACAGAGGAGGAGATGCAGTGGGGAAATGGGGAGAACACCATCCCTTTGCTTTTTCCTGCCCTTTCCCCACAGTTTTCCTGTTGTTTTGCCTCAGTCATTGCCCCAAAATGTTATCTGTTTCTCCCCACACATCCTGCCCGACTTACCGCATATGGCGGCATGGTAGTGTAGTGGTTAGCATAACGCTTTACAGAATAGGTGACGAGGGTTCAATTCCCTCTGCTGCCTCTATAAAATTTGTATGTTCTCCATGTGAGTTTACTCTGGGTCTTCCTGTCTCCTCCCACAGTCCAAAGATGTACCACTTGGTAGGTTATTTGGTCATTGTGATCTGTCCTATAATCAAGCTAGGATTAAATTGGGAGAATTGCTGGGCGTTATTGTTTGAAGGGCCAGGAGGGCCTATTTTGCACACTATCTCAATAAAATAGAATATTTCCAGCACTTCCAGTTTTCGTTTCAGATTTTCAGGATCGGCAGGGATTTGCATCCTAAAGGGTGAATATTGGCCTAATTCGCTGGAAGAACGAAAGCCCTTAGCAACCCATCTGCACGGGCCTATCTCACAGATTCAGTCTGATGACTGTTCTATCTAGAATTAACTCCGGCATCTCCCAGCAGGATTTCGATGGGCAGTGACTTGCTGGTCCTCCCAGAAGAAATGAAGTGGATGATAAGTAATTCTGGGGGTGCCAGATTCCTAACATGTGGATAATAAGATCATAAGACCGTAAGATATAGGAGCAGAATTAAGCCTTTTGGTCCATGGGGTCTGCTCTGCCATTTCCTCATGGCTGATCCATTTCCCCCTCGGTCCCAATCTCCTGCCTTCTCCCCGTATCCCTTCATGCCCTCATCAAGAACCTATCAACCTCTGTCTCAAATATAGGTTTCACTAGCTATCAATAGGTACATTTAATGTCAGAAAAATGTATACAATATACATCCTGAAATTCTTTTTCTTCACAACTATCTAAGAAAACAGAGGAGTGCCCCAATGAATGAATGAGTTTAACGTCAGAAGCCCAAAGCCTCCCCAGCTCCCCCCTCCCATGCATAAGCATCAGCAAAGCTCCTGCTCCCACCAGCAAAAAAGCATCGACACCCCCCACTGAACACTTGAGTATGCAACAAATCCCCAATAAAGACACAGACTTCCAAAAATGACTCGATCACCCAGTACTTGACATACCATAGGCTCTCTCTGTCCCTAAGGGAACAAGAGACCATAGGACCATAAGATATAGGAGCAGAGGTAGGCCATTCGGCCCATCCAGTGTCTGTTTCACAGCGAGAAGGGAGGCATAACAAAAACAATTCACCGATTTATGGTGATAAAAGTCTGTTGCATCACTTTTACCGAGCTCTGTGCCCAAAGAACTCGGGTCTCTGGGCACACAGCCAGCAACCACCTCGTTGCTTTCGATTTTCTGTGTTCTCCCACAACACATCAGGCGGTGGCACCGGCCTTGAATCCATCCGCCTCCAGAGCCACGGAAATCCGGCACCCTGAAGGTGCACTAGACTTCCAGGCTGCATCCTTGGCATATTGAAAAGTGGCCGGACATGAGGCTCTGAGAGCAGGTCCCATTTTCACAAAGAACTGAAGTCAATGTGTAACTCCAGGTCAGAGTCTTCAAAAGAACCCAGGAGAGGGAAAAAAGAGATATTAAAGATGGAAATAGAGCTGCTTCCAAAGATGCAAGCAAAGGAGTTGTCATTAGGCGATGTCATCCTAAGCTCCAGCCTCCGAATATATCCAATGACTTGGCTTCCATAGCCGTCTGTGGCAATGAATTCCACACACTCAGCACTATCTGTCCTCCTCATCTTCATCCGAAAGGACACCCCTCTATTCTGAGGATGTCCCCTTTGGCCGTAGACCCCCCACCTTGGGAAACGTCCTCTCTGCACCCACCCTATCGAGGCCTTTCAAATGTGAAATTCCAGAGCACGTTCTGACCCCTGTGACGCCTCAGTGCCCTTACTGTGTCAGAATGTTCCGGCGACTCCTCTCTGACAGGGAAGCGCGATGAGGCTGTTTCTGTGGTCGGCAGAGCTGATTCATTGGCCAGCTGAGGTGTGAATTATGGCTGTGAATGGACCTGAAGGCTGACGGCCAGCCGCTTACACTAACTGGTTTTGACATGTCTGGTTTGCTTCTCATTAGCACAGCTGCTTTTTATCATTTCTTGTTCTGGTGCTCACAAACCTTGTGCAGAGACAGCCAGCGAGAGCCACCGGCTTCACCACATCAGGCTGGCCCTTGGCAGTCAAGGTCAAGTCTATTTATTCTTCTTTGCTGACCCAGCAGGTGGATTCTAGTAGGAACAGTTCGTCTTAGTAGAGGAGCTGAACGAGGATGGGCTAGACACCAGCACTCAGGCAAGATGTAAATAAGGTTGAAAGAATACAGAGAACATTTACAAGGATGTTGCCGGGTCTGGAGGACCTGAGTTAGAAGAAAGATTGAATAGGTTAGGAATTTTTTTCCTTGTAATGTAGAAGATTGAGGGGAGATGCAAGCAGGCTTTTTCCACTGTCCGCCAGAGAAAGCAGGATTTCCCAGTGGCCACACATTTTAATTCCACATCCCATTCCCATTCTGATATGTCTATCCACGGCCTCCTCTACTGTGAAGATGAAGCCACACTCAGGTTGGAGGAACAACACCTTATATTCCGTCTGGGTAGCCTCCAACCTGATGGCATGAACATTGACTTCTCTAACTTCCGCTAATGCCCCACCTCCCCTTCGTACCCCATCCGTTATTTATATACATACATTCTTTCTCTCTCTCCTTTTTCTCCCTCTGTCCCTCTCACTATACCCCTTGCCCATCCTCTGGGTTTTATCCCCCCCTCCCCCTTTTCCTTCTCCCTGGGTCTCCTGTCCCATGATCCTCTCATACCCCTTTTGCCTATCACCTGTCCAGCTCTTGGCTCCATCCCTCCCCCTCCTGTCTTCTCCTATCATTTTTGGATCTCCCCCTCCCCCTTCCACTTTCAAATCTCTTACTAGCTCTTCTTTCAGTTAGTCCTGACGAAGGGTCTCGGCCCAAAACATTGACTGTACCTCTTCCTAGAGATGCTGCCTGGCCTGCTGCGTTCACCAGCAACTTTGATGTGTGTTGCTTGTTTTCCCACTGAGATTGGATGGGACTACAACAAGAGGTCATGGGTTAAGGGTGAAAGGTGAAATATTTTAAGGGGAACATGACAGGAAGCTTCTTCACTCAGAGGGTGGTGAGATTGTGTGTAATGAGCTGCCAGTACAAGTGGTGCATACGAGCTCGATTTCTACATTTAAGTGAAGTTTGGACAGGTACATGGATGGTCAGGGTACAAGGGCTATGGTCCCCATGCAGTTTGATGGGGGTAGGCAGTTTAAATGGTTTGGCATGGACTAGATGGGCTGATGGTCCTACACAACCAGGTTCAGGAACAGTTATTACCCCACAACCATCAGGCTCCTGAACCAGTGTGGATAACTTCACTCACCACAATGAGCCTCAGGTCCCACACCACCAGGTTCAGGAACAGTTATTACCCCACAACCATCAGACTCCTGAACCAGTGTGGATAACTTCACTCACCACAATGAGCCTCAGGTCCCACACCACCAGGTTCAGGAACAGTTATTACCCCACAACCATCAGACTCCTGAACCAGTGTGGATAACTTCACTCACCACAATGAGCCTCAGGTCCCACACCACCAGGTTCAGGAACAGTTATTACCCCACAACCATCAGGCTCCTGAACCAGTGTGGATAACTTCACTCACCACAATGAGCCTCAGGTCCCACACCACCAGGTTCAGGAACAGTTATTACCCCACAACCATCAGGCTCCTGAACCAGTGTGGATAACTTCACTCACCACAATGAGCCTCAGGTCCCACACCACCAGGTTCAGGAACAGTTATTACCCCACAACCATCAGGCTCCTGAACCAGTGTGGGTAACTTCACTCACCACAATGAGCCTCAGGTCCCACACCACCAGGTTCAGGAACAGTTATTACCCCACAACCATCAGGCTCCTGAACCAGTGTGGATAACCTCACTCACCACAATGAGCCTCAGGTCCCACACCACCAGGTTCAGGAACAGTTATTACCCCACAACCATCAGGCTCCTGAACCAGTGTGGATAACTTCACTCACCACAATGAGCCTCAGGTCCCACACCACCAGGTTCAGGAACAGTTATTACCCCACAACCATCAGGCTCCTGAACCAGTGTGGATAACTTCACTCACCACAATGAGCCTCAGGTCCCACACCACCAGGTTCAGGAACAGTTATTACCCCACAACCATCAGGCTCCTGAACCAGTGTGGATAACTTCACTCACCTCAAGTTCAAGTTGATTTTACAACTGATGGACTCACATCCAAGTACTCTTTGCAATCATATTCTTGGATTAATTAATCAGTATGTTTATCTGTTTATTTATTACTTGCACAGTTTGTTTTCTTTTTGCACAATAATTGTTTGCCAGTTTTTGTGTGTAGTTTTTTTTTACTGATTCTGTTGGGTTTCTTTGTTCTGCTGTGAATGCCTGAAAGAGAATGAATCTCAGGGTAGTGTTGAGGCCTGCATCAGTCATGGTCCTTGCTCTCCAGATATGCAAGCCTGGTCAGTATGATATGGAGAGCGAGTTGTTTCCCCATGTAGCAAGCTCACCTTCTCCATGCAGTTGATGAACCCAAAGGGATGGCAGAGACCGATATAGTTTGGTACCAGCAGCATTGCAGGAGTTGCTAGTCAATGTTAAATGGAATGAGGGACTGCTTTGGGGACTCCAACTCCAGATTTTTCCCTCAGGGTTTAATCCCAAAGCCTTTCCCGTGAGCTAGGATACACATAAGGTCCAGGAGCTGGACTTGGTTGTCATAAGCTATTTGAGATGCACGCCATTGGGAGCATTTGATAGGTCGTGGGTCTTGTCCCCATTCCATGCTCCTAAAATCTTCCCCCCGGCTGTAACAACCTTAAGGAACCTCTCAAGGTAGTATATGGTGACATATACATGCTTTGATGATAAATTTAGTTCGATCTTTGAGTGTTGGTTTCCCTCCACAGATGCTGTCTCTGTTGAGCTCTCCAGCACCTCGTGTGTATTCCTCGAGATATCCAGCAGTGTCCGAATCTCCAGTACATCTGTGCATTCACCTCATGATTCTGACTGTCCAAACGATGCCTCTCACAATTCTATTTACTCCTATCAAGTCTCCCCTCAGCTTTTGAAGTTTCTGAGAAAAACAAGCCAAAGTGCGTCCAACCTTGTGACAGAAAAGGTTTAGGTCAGGTTGGGAACCGCAGTAAAGAATGCCTATTGCTCCACACCCAGGTATCATGTTGGGAAATCTGGTCACTTGGCTGTCCTCCACATACTTGCATTCAGGCTGCAGAGATCAGAACAACAAAGAGGTGGTCATGCTTCGAGACGATGGACTGGGCCATGCTCAAGGACTCAGAAAATCTAAACGAATACACATTGTATGTCACGGACTTAATAGAAACAGACCCACAAAATCATTCAGTGACTACCCTAGCCAGAAGATCCAGATGAACAAGTGAGTCTGTGCTCTGCTGATCACTAGAACAGAGCAGACAAAGAAACATAGCAAAAGTCCAGGTCCAATCTGCAGAAAGCCATCTCACAGGAGAGGTGATGAGTGTAAAAACCTCTTACAAACAGTAGCAGTAATAAAACCCACATCTTAAAACATAGTTGTCGCTGATTGTGCTAATCACTATGCTGCTCTATCTCTCCATCTCATGGTGACAGTCTCTGGACGGTTTGTACAACCTCACACTGCACCACAGTCTCTGCACCGTCTGCACAACCTCACACCGCACCACAGTCTCTGCACCGTCTGCACAACCTCACACCGCACCACAGTCTCTGCACCGTCTGCACAACCTCACACCGCACCACAGTCTCTGCACCATCTGCACGACCTCACACCGCAATCTCTGCACCGTCTGTACAATCTCAAACCACACCGTATGCACCACCTCACACTGCACCACAGTCTCTGCACCGTCTCTACAACCGCACAATGCACCACAGTCTCTGCACCGTCTGCACAACCTCACACCGCAATCTCTGCACCGTCTGTACAAGCTCACACCACACCGTCTGTACCACCTCACACCGCACCACGGTCTCTGCACGGTCTGCACAACCTCTCACCGCACCACAGTCTCTGCACAACCTCACACCACACCACAGTCTCTGCACCATCTGTACAACCTCAGACCACACCGTCTGTACCACCTCACACCACACCACGGTCTCTGCACTGTCTGCACAACCTCGGACCACACCACAGTCTCTACACAACCTCACACCGCACCACAGTCTCTGCACCGTCTGTACAACCTCACACCGCACCACAGTCTCTGCACCGTCTGCACAACCTCACACCGCACCACAGTCTCTGCACCATCTCTACAACCGCACACAGCACCACAGTCTCTGCACCGTCTGCACAACCTCGGACCGCACCACAGTCTCTGCACAACCTCACACCGCACCACAGTCTCTGCACCGTCTGCACAACCTCACACCGCGCCACAGCCTCTACACCGTCTGTACAACCTCACACCAACCACGGTCTCTGCACCGTCTGCACAACCTCACACCGCACCACAGTCTCTGCACCGTCTGTACAGCCTCACACCACACCACAGTCTCAGCACCGTCAACACAACCTCACACCGCACCACAGTCTCTGCACCGTCTGCACAACCTCACACCGCAGCACAGTCTCTGCACCGTCTGCACAACCTCACACTGCGCCACAGTCTCTGCACCATCTGAACAACCTCACACCGCACCACAGCCTCTGCACAGTCTGTACAACCTCACACCGCACCAGTCTCTGCACAACCTCACACCACACCACAGTCTCTGCACCGTCCGCACAACCTCTCACCGCACCACAGTCTCTGCACCATCTGTACAACCTCACACCACACCGTCTGTACCACCTCACACCGCACCACGGTCTCTGCACTGTCTGCACAACCTCGGACCACACCACAGTCTCCGCACAACCTCACACCGCACCACAGTCTCTGCACCGTCTGCACAACCTCACAACGCACCACAGTCTCTGCACAACCTCACACCGCGCCACAGTCTCAGCACCGTCTGTACAACCTCACACCGCACCACAGTCTCTGCACCGTCTCTACAACCACACACAGCACCACAGTCTCTGCACTGTCTGCACAACCTCGGACTGCACCACAGTCTCTGCACAACCTCACACAGCACCACAGTCTCTGCACCGTCTGTACAGCCTCACACCACACCACAGTCTCAGCACCGTCAACACAACCTCACACCGCACCACAGTCTCTGCACCGTCTGCACAACCTCACACCGCAGCACAGTCTCTGCACCGTCTGCACAACCTCACACCGCACCACAGTCTCTGCACCGTCTGTACAGCCTCACACCACACCACAGTCTCAGCACCGTCAACACAACCTCACACCGCACCACAGTCTCTGCACCGTCTGCACAACCTCACACCGCAGCACAGTCTCTGCACCGTCTGCACAACCTCACACCGCGCCACAGCCTCTACACCGTCTGCACAACCTCACACCGCACCACAGTCTCTGCACCGTCTGCACAACCTCACACCGCACCACAGTCTCTGCACCGTCTCTACAACCGCACACAGCACCACAGTCTCTGCACCGTCTGAACAACCTCACACCGCACCACAGTCTCTGCACCGTCTGCACAACCTCACACCGCACCACAGTCTCTGCACCGTCTCTACAACCGCACACAGCACCACAGTCTCTGCACCGTCTGAACAACCTCACACCGCACCACAGCCTCTGCACAGTCTGTACAACCACACACCGCACCACAGTCTCTGCACCGTCCGCACAACCTCGGACCGCACCACAGTCTCTGCACAACCTCACACCGCACCACAGTCTCTGCACCATCTGTACAACCTCACACCGCAGCACAGTCTCTGCACAACCTCACACCGCACCACAGTCTCTGCACCGTCTGCACAACCTCACACCGCACCACAGCCTCTACACCGTCTGTACAACCTCACACCAACCACGGTCTCTGCACCGTCTGCACAACCTCACACCACGCCACAGTCTCTGCACCGTCTGTACAGCCTCACACCGCACCACAGTCTCTGCACCGTCTGCACAACCTCACACCGCACCACAGTCTCTGCACCGTCTGCACAACCTCACACCGCACCACAGTCTCTGCACCGTCTGCACAACCTCACACCGCAGCACAGTCTCTGCACCGTCTGCACAACCTCACATCACAATCTCTGCAACGACTGCACAACCTCACACCGCGCCACAATCTCTGCAACGACTGTACAACATCACATCGCACCACAGTCTCTGCACCGTCTGTACAACCTCACACCAACCACGGTCTCTGCACCGTTTGTACAACCTCACACCGCACCACAGTCTCTGCACCGTCCGCACAACCTCGGACCGCACCACAGTCTCTGCACAACCTCACACCGCACCACAGTCTCTGCACCGTCTGCACAACTTCACACCACGCCACAGTCTCTGCACCGTCTGCACAAACTCACACCGCAGCACAGTCTCTGCACCGTCTCTACAACCGCACACTGCACCAGTCTCTGCACCGTCTGCACAACCTCACACCGCACCACAGTCTCTGCACAACCTCACACCGCACCAGTCTCTGCACAACCTCACACCACACCACAGTCTCTGCACCGTCCGCACAACCTCTCACCGCACCACAGTCTCTGCACAACCTCACACCACAGTCTCTGCACCATCTACTCAACTCCACACCGCACCACAGTCTCTGCACCATCTGTACAACCTCACACCACACCGTCTGTACCACCTCACACCGCACCACGGTCTCTGCACTGTCTGCACAACCTTGGACCACACCACAGTCTCTGCACAACCTCACACCGCACCACAGTCTCTGCACCGTCTGCACAACCTCACAACGCACCACAGTCTCTGCACAACCTCACACCGCGCCACAGTCTCAGCACCGTCTGTACAACCTCACACCGCACCACAGTCTCTGCACCGTCTCTACAACCGCACACAGCACCACAGTCTCTGCACCGTCTGAACAACCTCACACCGCACCACAGCCTCTGCACAGTCTGTACAACCTCACACCGCACCACAGTCTCTGCACCGTCCGCACAACCTCGGACCGCACCACAGTCTCTGCACAACCTCACACCGCACCACAGTCTCTGCACCGTCTGCACAACTTCACACCACGCCACAGTCTCTGCACCGTCTGCACAACCTCACACCGCAGCACAGTCTCTGCACCGTCTGCACAGCCTCACAGCGCACCACAGCCCCTGCACAACCTCACACCGCACCACAGTCTCTGCACAACCTCACACCGCACCACAGTCTCTGCACCGTCTGCACAACCTCGGACCGCACCACAGTCTCTACAGAACCTCACATCGCAGCACAGTCTCTGCACAACCTCACACCGCACCACAGTCTCTGCACAACATCACACCGCGCCACAGTCTCAGCACCGTCTGTACAACCTCGGACCGCACCACAGTCTCTACAGAACCTCACATCGCAACACAGTCTCTGCACAACCTCACACCGCGCCACAGTCTCAGCACCGTCTGTACAACCTCGGACTTCACCACAGTCTCTGCACAACCTCACACAGCACCACAGTCTCTGCACCGTCTGCACAACCTCACACCGCACCACAGTCTCTGCACCGTCTGCACAACCTCACACCGCACCACAGTCTCTGCACCGTCTGCACAACCTCACACCGCACCACAGTCTCTGCACCGTCTCTACAACCGCACACAGCACCACAGTCTCCGCACCGTCTGAACAACCTCACACCGCACCACAGCCTCTGCACAGTCTGTACAACCTCACACCGCACCACAGTCTCTGCACCGTCCGTACAACCTCGGACCGCACCACAGTCTCTACAGAACCTCACATCGCAGCACAGTCTCTGCACCGTCTGCACAACCTCGGACTGCACCACAGTCTCTGCACCATCTGCACAACCTCACACCGCACCACAGTCTCTGCACCGTCTGCACAACCTCACACCGCACCACAGTCTCTGCACCGTCTGCACAACCTCACACCGCACCACAGTCTCTGCACCGTCTCTACAACCGCACACAGCACCACAGTCTCTGCACCGTCAGAACAACCTCACACCGCACCACAGCCTCTGCACAGTCTGTACAACCTCACACCGCACCACAGTCTCTGCACCGTCTGCACAACTTCACACCACGCCACAGTCTCTGCACCGTCTGCACAACCTCACACCGCACCAGTCTCTGCACAACCTCACACAGCGCCACAGTCTCTGCACCGTCTGCACAACCTCACACCGCACCACAGTCTCTGCACAACCTCACACCGCACCACAGTCTCTGCACAGTCTGCACAACTTCACACCACGCCACAGTCTCTGCACCGTCTGCACAACCTCGGACCGCACCACAGTCTCCACAGAACCTCACATCGCAGCACAGTCTCTGCACAACATCACACAGCACCACAGTCTCTGCACAACATCACACCGCACCACAGTCTCTGCACAACCTCACACCGCACCACAGTCTCTGCATCGTCTGCACCTCACACCGCACCACAGTCTCTGCACAACATCACACAGCACCACAGTCTCTGCACAACCTCACACAGCACCACAGTCTCTGCACCGTCTGCACCTCACACCGCACCACAGTGTCTGCACCGTCTGCACAACCTCACACCGCACCACAGTCTCTGCACCGTCTGTACAGCCTCACACCACACCACAGTCTCAGCACCGTCAACACAACCTCACACCGCACCACAGTCTCTGCACCGTCTGCACAACCTCACACCGCAGCACAGTCTCTGCACCGTCTGCACAACCTCACACTGCGCCACAGTCTCTGCACCGTCTGAACAACCTCACACCGCACCACAGCCTCTGCACAGTCTGTACAACCTCACACCGCACCACAGTCTCTGCACAACCTCACACAGCACCACAGTCTCTGCACCGTCTGCACAACCTCACACCGCACCACAGCCTCTGCACAGTCTGTACAACCTCACACCGCACCACAGTCTCTGCACCGTCCGCACAACCTCGGACCGCACCACAGTCTCTGCACAACCTCACACCGCACCACAGTCTCTGCACAGTCTCTGCACAACCTCACACCGCACCAGTCTCTGCACAACCTCACACCACACCACAGTCTCTGCACCGTCCGCACAACCTCTCACCGCACCACAGTCTCTGCACAACCTCACACCACAGTCTCTGCACCATCTGTACAACCTCACACCACACCGTCTGTACCACCTCACACCGCACCACGGTCTCTGCACTGTCTGCACAACCTCGGACCACACCACAGTCTCTGCACAACCTCACACCGCACCACAGTCTCTGCACCGTCTGCACCTCACACCGCACCACAGTCTCTGCACCGTCTGCACAATCTCACAACGCGCCACAGTCTCTGCACCGTCTGCACAATCTCACAACGCGCCACAGTCTCTGCACCGTCTCTACAACCGCACACAGCACCACAGTCTCTGCACCGTCTGCACAACCTCGGACTGCACCACAGTCTCTGCACAACCTCACACAGCACCACAGTCTCTGCACCGTCTGCACAACCTCACACCGCACCACAGTCTCTGCACCGTCTGCACAACCTCACACCGCACCACAGTCTCTGCACCGTCTCTACAACCGCACACAGCACCACAGTCTCTGCACCGTCTGAACAACCTCACACCGCACCACAGTCTCTGCACCGTCTGCACAACCTCACACCGCACCACAGTCTCTGCACCGTCTCTACAACCGCACACAGCACCACAGTCTCTGCACCGTCTGAACAACCTCACACCGCACCACAGCCTCTGCACAGTCTGTACAACCACACACCGCACCACAGTCTCTGCACCGTCCGCACAACCTCGGACCGCACCACAGTCTCTGCACCATCTGTACAACCTCACACCACACCATCTGTACCACCTCACACCACACCACGGTCTCTGCACTGTCTGCACAACTTCGGACCACACCACGGTCTCTACACAACCTCACACCGCAGCACAGTCTCTGCACAACCTCACACAGCACCACAGTCTCTGCACAACCTCACACCGCACCACAGTCTCTGCACCGTCTGCACCTCACACCGCACCACAGTCTCTGCACCGTCTGCACAACCTCACAACGCACCACAGTCTCTGCACAACCTCACACCGCGCCACAGTCTCAGCACCGTCTGTACAACCTCACACCGCACCACAGTCTCTGCACCGTCTGCACAACCTCGGACTGCACCACAGTCTCTGCACAACCTCACACAGCACCACAGTCTCTGCACCGTCTGCACAACCTCACACCACGCCACAGTCTCTGCACCGTCTGCACAACCTCACACCGCACCACAGTCTCTGCACCGTCCGCACAACCTCGGACCGCACCACAGTCTCTGCACAACCTCACACCGCACCACAGTCTCTGCACCGTCTGCACAACTTCACACCACGCCACAGTCTCTGCACCGTCTGCACAAACTCACACCGCAGCACAGTCTCTGCACCGTCTCTACAACCGCACACTGCACCAGTCTCTGCACCGTCTGCACAACCTCACACCGCACCACAGTCTCTGCACAACCTCACACCGCACCAGTCTCTGCACAACCTCACACCACACCACAGTCTCTGCACCGTCCGCACAACCTCTCACCGCACCACAGTCTCTGCACAACCTCACACCACAGTCTCTGCACCATCTACTCAACTCCACACCGCACCACAGTCTCTGCACCATCTGTACAACCTCACACCACACCGTCTGTACCACCTCACACCGCACCACGGTCTCTGCACTGTCTGCACAACCTCGGACCACACCACAGTCTCTGCACAACCTCACACCGCACCACAGTCTCTGCACCGTCTGCACCTCACACCGCACCACAGTCTCTGCACCGTCTGCACAACCTCACAACGCACCACAGGTTCTGCACAACCTCACACCGCGCCACAGTCTCTGCACCATCTGAACAACCTCACACCGCACCACAGCCTCTGCACAGTCTGTACAACCTCACACCGCACCACAGTCTCTGCACCGTCCGCACAACCTCGGACCGCACCACAGTCTCTGCACAACCTCACACCGCACCACAGTCTCTGCACCGTCTGCACAACTTCACACCACGCCACAGTCTCTGCACCGTCTGCACAACCTCACACCGCAGCACAGTCTCTGCACCGTCTGCACAACCTCACACCGCACCACAGTCTCTGCACAACCTCACACCGCACCACAGTCTCTGCACCGTCTCTACAACCGCACACAGCACCACAGTCTCTGCACCGTCTGAACAACCACACACCGCACCACAGTCTCTGCACCGTCTACACAACTTCACACCACGCCACAGTCTCTGCACCGTCTGCACAACCTCACACCGCAGCACAGTCTCTGCACCGTCTGCACAACCTCACACCGCACCACAGTCTCTGCACAACCTCACACCGCACCACAGTCTCTGCACCGTCTCTACAACCGCACACAGCACCACAGTCTCTGCACCGTCTGAACAACCACACACCGCACCACAGTCTCTGCACCGTCCGCACAACCTCGGACCGCACCACAGTCTCTGCACAACCTCACACCGCACCACAGTCTCTGCACCATCTGTACAACCTCACACCGCAGCACAGTCTCTGCACAACCTCACACAGCACCACAGTCTCTGCACAACCTCACACCGCACCACAGTCTCTGCACCTCACACCGCACCACAGTCTCTGCACCGTCTGCACAACCTCACAACGCACCATAGTCTCTGCACAACCTCACACCGCGCCACAGTCTCAGCACCGTCTGTACAACCTCACACCGCACCACAGTCTCTGCACCGTCTGCACAACCTCACACCGCACCACAGTCTCTGCACCTTCTCTACAACCGCACACAGCACCACAGTCTCTGCAACGTCTGCACAACCTCGGACCGCACCACAGTCTCTGCACCGTCTGCACCTCACACCGCACCACAGTCTCTGCACCGTCTGCACAACCTCACAACGCACCACAGTCTCTGCACAACCTCACACCGCACCACAGTCTCTGCACCGTCTGCACAACTTCACACCACGCCACAGTCTCTGCACCGTCTGTACAGCCTCACACCGCACCACAGTCTCTGCACCGTCTGCACAACCTCACACCGCACCACAGTCTCTGCACCGTCTGCACAACCTCACACCGCACCACAGTCTCTGCACCGTCTGCACAACCTCACACCGCAGCACAGTCTCTGCACCGTCTGCACAACCTCACACCGCACCACAGTCTCTGCACAACCTCACACCGCACCAGTCGCTGCACAACCTCACACCACACCACAGTCTCTGCACCGTCCGCACAACCTCTCACCACAGTCTCTGCACCATCTACTCAACTCCACACCGCACCACAGTCTCTGCACCATCTGTACAACCTCACACCACACCGTCTGTACCACCTCACACCGCACCACGGTCTCTGCACTGTCTGCACAACCTCGGACCACACCACAGTCTCTGCACAACCGCACACCGCACCACAGTCTCTGCACCGTCTGCACCTCACACCGCACCACAGTCTCTGCACCGTCTGCACAACCTCACAACGCACCACAGTCTCTGCACAACCTCACACCGCGCCACAGTCTCAGCACCGTCTGTACAACCTCACACCGCACCACAGTCTCTGCACAGTCTGCACAACCTCACACCGCAGCACAGTCTCTGCACCGTCTGCACAACCTCACACCGCACCACAGTCTCTGCACCGTCTGCACAACCTCGGACCGCACCACAGTCTCCACAGAACCTCACATCGCAGCACAGTCTCTGCACAACATCACACAGCACCACAGTCTCTGCACAACATCACACAGCACCACAGTCTCTGCACAACCTCACACCGCACCACAGTCTCTGCATCGTCTGCACCTCACACCGCACCACAGTCTCTGCACAACATCACACAGCACCACAGTCTCTGCACAACCTCACACAGCACCACAGTCTCTGCACCGTCTGCACCTCACACCGCACCACAGTGTCTGCACCGTCTGCACAACCTCACACCGCACCACAGTCTCTGCACCGTCTGCACAACCTCACACCGCACCACAGTCTCTGCACCGTCTCTACAACCGCACACAGCACCACAGTCTCTGCACCGTCTGAACAACCTCACACCGCACCACAGCCTCTGCACAGTCTGTACAACCACACACCGCACCACAGTCTCTGCACCGTCCGCACAACCTCGGACCGCACCACAGTCTCTGCACCATCTGTACAACCTCACACCACACCATCTGTACCACCTCACACCACACCACGGTCTCTGCACTGTCTGCACAACTTCGGACCACACCACAGTCTCTACACAACCTCACACCGCACCACAGTCTCTGCACCGTCTGCACAACCTCACACCGCAGCACAGTCTCTGCACAACCTCACACAGCACCACAGTCTCTGCACAACCTCACACCGCACCACAGTCTCTGCACCGTCTGCACCTCACACCGCACCACAGTCTCTGCACCGTCTGCACAACCTCACAACGCACCACAGTCTCTGCACAACCTCACACCGCGCCACAGTCTCAGCACCGTCTGTACAACCTCACACCGCACCACAGTCTCTGCACCGTCTCTACAACCGCACACAGCACCACAGTCTCTGCACCGTCTGAACAACCTCGGACCGCACCACAGTCTCTGCACAACCTCACACCGCACCACAGTCTCTGCACCGTCTGCACAACTTCACACCACGCCACAGTCTCTGCACCGTCTGCACAACCTCACACCGCAGCACAGTCTCTGCACCGTCTGCACAACCTCACACCGCACCACAGTCTCTGCACAACCTCACACCGCACCACAGTCTCTGCACCGTCTGCACAAACTCGGACCGCACCACAGTCTCTACAGAACCTCACATCGCAGCACAGTCTCTGCACAACCTCACACCGCACCACAGTCTCTGCACAACATCACACCGCGCCACAGTCTCAGCACCGTCTGTACAACCTCACACCGCACCACAGTCTCTGCACCGTCTCTACAACCGCACACAGCACCACAGTCTCTGCACCGTCTGAACAACCTCACACCGCACCACAGTCTCTGCACAACCTCACACCGCACCACAGCCTCTGCACAGTCTGTACAACCTCACACCGCACCACAGTCTCTGCACCGTCCGTACAACCTCGGACCGCACCACAGTCTCTACAGAACCTCACATCGCAGCACAGTCTCTGCACAACCTCACACCGCGCCACAGTCTCAGCACCGTCTGTACAACCTCACACAGCACCACAGTCTCTGCACCGTCTGCACAACCTCGGACTGCACCACAGTCTCTGCACAACCTCACACAGCACCACAGTCTCTGCACCGTCTGCACAACCTCACACCGCACCACAGTCTCTGCACCGTCTGCACAACCTCACACCGCACCACAGTCTCTGCACCGTCTGCACAACCTCACACCGCACCACAGTCTCTGCACCGTCTGCACAACCTCACACCGCACCACAGTCTCTGCACCGTCTGCACAACCTCACAGCGCACCACAGTCTCTGCACCGTCTCTACAACCGCACACAGCACCACAGTCTCTGCACCGTCTGAACAACCTCACACCGCACCACAGCCTCTGCACAGTCTGTACAACCTCACACCGCACCACAGTCTCTGCACCGTCTGCACAACTTCACACCACGCCACAGTCTCTGCACAGTCTGCACAACCGCACACCGCACCACAGTCTCTGCATCGTCTGCACAACCTCACACCGCACTACAGTGTCTGCACCTCACACCGCACCAGTGTCTGCACCGTCTGCACAACCTCACACCGCACCACAGTCTCTGCACCGTCTGCACAACCTCACACCGCACTACAGTGTCTGCACCGTCTGCACCTCACACCGCACCACAGTGTCTGCACAACCTCACACCACACCAGCTTCTGCACAACCTCACACCACAGTCTTTGCACCTTCCGCACAACCTCACACCAACCACGGTCTCTGCACCGTCTGCACAACCTCACACCGCACCACAGTCTCTGCACCATCTGTACATCACACCTCACTACAGTCTCTGCATCGTCTGCACAACCTCACACCGCACCAGTCTCTACACCGTCTGTACAACCGCACACCGCACCGCAGTCTCTGCACCATCTGTACAACCTCATACCGCACCACCGTCTCTGCACATCACACAGCACCAGTCGCTGCACCGTCTGCACAACCTCACACCGCGCCACCGTCCCTGCACCGTCTGTAAAAGCTCACACCGCACCACAGTCTCTGCACCATCTGCACAACCTCACACCGCACCACAGTCTCTGCACATCACACAGCACCACGGTCTCTGCACCGTCTACACAACCTCGCAACGCGCCACCGTCCCTGCACCATCTGTAAAACCTCACACCGCACCACGGTCTCTGCACCGTCTGCACAACCTCACACCACAGTCTCTGCACCGTCAACACAACCTCACACCGCAGAACAGTCTCTGCACAACCTCACACAGCACCACAGTCTCTGCATAGTCTGTACAACCTCACACCGCACCACAGACTCTGCACCATCCGCACAACCTCAACCCGCCACAGTCTCTGCACCGTCTGCACAACCTCACACCAACCACGGTCTCTGCACCGTCTGAACAACCTCACACCGCACCACAGTCTCTGCACCGTCTGCACAACCTCACACCAACCACGGTCTCTGCACCGTCTGAACAACCTCACACCGCACCACAGTCTCTGCACCGTATGCACAACCTCACACCGCACCAGTCTCTGCACAACTTCACACCGCACCACAGTCTCTGCACAACTTCACACCGCACCACAGTCTCTGCACTGTCTGCACAACCTCACAACTCGCCACAGTGTCTGCAACGTCTGCACAACCTCACACCGCGCCACATTCTCTGCACCGTCTGCACAACATCACACCTCACCACAGTCTCTGCATCCGCTGCACAACCTCACAACGCACCACGGTCTCTACACCGTCTGTACAACCTCACACCGCACCAGTCTCTGCACAACTTCACACCGCACCACATTCTCTGCACAACTTCACACCGCACCACAGTCTCTGCACCATCTGCACAACCTCACAACTCGCCACAGTCTCTGCACTGTCTGTACAACCTCACACAGCACCACAGTGTCTGCACCGTCTGTACAACCTCACATCGCACCACCGTCTCTGCACCGTCTGTACAACCGCACACCGCACCAGTCTCTGTACAACCTCACACCGCATCACAGTCTCTGCATCATCTGCACAACTTCACCAGTCTCTGCACAACATCACACAGCGCCACAGTCTCTGCACAACCTCACACCGCACAGTCTCTGCACAACATCACACAGCACCACAGTCTCTGCACCGTCTGCACCTCACAGCGCACCACAGTCTCCGCACTGCCTGCACAACCTCACACCAACCACGGTCTCTGCACCGTCTGAACAACCACACACCGCGCCACAGTCTCTGCACCGTCTGTACAGCCTCACACCACACCACAGTCTCTGCATCCACTGCACCTCACACCGCACCACAGTCTCGACACCGTCTGCACAACCTCACACTGCACCACGGTCTCTGCACCGTCTGTACAACCTCACACCGTGCTACAGTCTCTGCACCGTCTGCACATCCTCACACCGCACCACAATCTCTGCACCGTCTGCACCTCACACAGCACCAGTCTCTGCACTGTCTGCACAACCTCACATCACAATCTCTGCAACGTCTGCACAACCTCACACCGCGCCACATTCTCTGCACCGTCTGCACAACATCACACCTCACCACAGTCTCTGCATCCGCTGCACAACCTCACAACGCACCACGGTCTCTACACCGTCTGCACAACCTCACACCGCACCACAGTCTCTGCACCGTTTGTACAACCTCACACCAACCACGGTCTCTGCACCGTCTGCACAACCTCACATCACAATCTCTGCAACGACTGCACAACCTCACACCGCGCCACAATCTCTGCAACGACTGTACAACATCACATCGCACCACAGTCTCTGCACCGTCTGTACAACCTCACACCAACCACGGTCTCTGCACCGTTTGTACAAACTCACACCGCACCACAGTCTCTGCACCGTATGCACAACTTCACACCGCACCACAGTCTCTGCACCATCTGCACAACCTCACAACTCGCCACAGTCTCTGCACCGGCTGCACAACCTCCCATCACAATCTCTGCAACGTCTGTACAACCTCTCACCGCGCCACAGTCTCTGCACCATCTGCACAACCTCACACCGCAGAACAGTCTCTGCACAACCTCACACAGCACCACAGTCTCTGCACATCACACCGCACCACAGTCTCTGCACCATCCGCACAACCTCACACCGCACCACAGTCTCTGCACCGTCTGCACAACCTCACACAGCATCACAGTCTCTGCACCGTCTGCACAACCTCACACCGCACCACACTCTCTGCACCGTCTGTACAACCTCACACCGCACCAGTCTCTGCACCGTCTTACAACCGCACACTGCACCACAGTCTCTGCACCGCATGCACAACCTCGGACCGCACCACGGTCTGTGCACAACCTCACACCCCACCACAGTCTCTGCACCGTCTGCACAACCTCACACCGCACCACAGTCTCTGTACACGTCTCTACAACCGCACACTGCACCACAGTCTCTGCACCGTCTGCACAACCTCGGACCGCACCACAGTATCTGCACAACCTCACACCGCAGCACAGTCTCTGCACAACCTCACACAGCACCACAGTCTCTGCACCGTCTACACCTCACACCGCACCACAGTCTCTGCACAACCTCACACTGCACCACAGTCTCTGCACCGTCTGCACAACCTCACACCGCACCAGTCTCTGCACCATCCGCACAACCTCACACCGCACCACAGTCTCTGCACCGTCTGCACCTCACACCGCACCACAGTCTCTGCACCATCTGCACAACCTCACACCGCACCACAGTCTCTGCACAACCTCACACCGCACCACAGTCTCTGCACCGTCTATACAACCTCACACTGCACCACAGTCTCTGCACCGTCTGTACAACCTCACACCGCACCACAGTCTCTGCACAACCTCACACGGCACCACAGTCTCTGCACAACCGCACACCGCACCACAGTCTCTGCACAACTTCACACCGCACCACAGTCTCTGCACCATCTGCACAACCTCACAACTCGCCACAGTCTCTGCACTGTCTGTACAACCTCACACAGCACCACAGTGTCTGCACCGTCTGTACAACCTCACATCGCACCACCGTCTCTGCACCGTCTGTACAACCGCACACCGCACCAGTCTCTGTACAACCTCACACCGCATCACAGTCTCTGCATCATCTGCACAACTTCACCAGTCTCTGCACAACATCACACAGCGCCACAGTCTCTGCACAACCTCACACCGCACAGTCTCTGCACAACATCACACAGCACCACAGTCTCTGCACCGTCTGCACCTCACAGCGCACCACAGTCTCTGCACTGCCTGCACAACCTCACACCAACCACGGTCTCTGCACTGTCTGAACAACCACACACCGCGCCACAGTCTCTGCACCTTCTGTACAACCTCACACCGCACCACAGTCTCTGCATCCACTGCACCTCACACCGCACCACAGTCTCGACACCGTCTGCACAACCTCACACCGTGCTACAGTCTCTGCACCGTCTGCACATCCTCACACCGCACCACAATCTCTGCACCGTCTGCACCTCACACAGCACCAGTCTCTGCACTGTCTGCACAACCTCACATCACAATCTCTGCAACGTCTGCACAACCTCACACCGCGCCACATTCTCTGCACCGTCTGCACAACATCACACCTCACCACAGTCTCTGCATCCGCTGCACAACCTCACAACGCACCACGGTCTCTACACCGTCTGCACAACCTCACACCGCACCACAGTCTCTGCACCGTTTGTACAACCTCACACCAACCACGGTCTCTGCACCGTCTGCACAACCTCACATCACAATCTCTGCAACGACTGCACAACCTCACACCGCGCCACAATCTCTGCAACGACTGTACAACATCACATCGCACCACAGTCTCTGCACCGTCTGTACAACCTCACACCAACCACGGTCTCTGCACCGTTTGTACAAACTCACACCGCACCACAGTCTCTGCACCGTATGCACAACTTCACACCGCACCACAGTCTCTGCACCATCTGCACAACCTCACAACTCGCCACAGTCTCTGCACCGGCTGCACAACCTCCCATCACAATCTCTGCAACGTCTGTACAACCTCTCACCGCGCCACAGTCTCTGCACCATCTGCACAACCTCACACCGCAGAACAGTCTCTGCACAACCTCACACAGCACCACAGTCTCTGCACATCACACCGCACCACAGTCTCTGCACCATCCGCACAACCTCACACCGCACCACAGTCTCTGCACCGTCTGCACAACCTCACACAGCATCACAGTCTCTGCACCGTCTGCACAACCTCACACCGCACCACACTCTCTGCACCGTCTGTACAACCTCACACCGCACCAGTCTCTGCACCGTCTTACAACCGCACACTGCACCACAGTCTCTGCACCGCATGCACAACCTCGGACCGCACCACGGTCTGTGCACAACCTCACACCCCACCACAGTCTCTGCACCGTCTGCACAACCTCACACCGCACCACAGTCTCTGTACACGTCTCTACAACCGCACACTGCACCACAGTCTCTGCACCGTCTGCACAACCTCGGACCGCACCACAGTATCTGCACAACCTCACACCGCAGCACAGTCTCTGCACAACCTCACACAGCACCACAGTCTCTGCACCGTCTACACCTCACACCGCACCACAGTCTCTGCACAACCTCACACTGCACCACAGTCTCTGCACCGTCTGCACAACCTCACACCGCACCAGTCTCTGCACCATCCGCACAACCTCACACCGCACCAGTCTCTGCACCGTCTGCACCTCACACCGCACCACAGTCTCTGCACCATCTGCACAACCTCACACCGCACCACAGTCTCTGCACAACCTCACACCGCACCACAGTCTCTGCACCGTCTATACAACCTCACACTGCACCACAGTCTCTGCACCGTCTGTACAACCTCACACCGCACCACAGTCTCTGCACAACCTCACACGGCACCACAGTCTCTGCACAACCGCACACCGCACCACAGTCTCTGCACAACCTCACACCGCACCACAGTCTTTGCACTGTCCGCACAACCTCACATCACAATCTCTGCAACATCTGCACAACCTCACACCGCGTCACAGTCTCTGCACCGTCTGCACAACCTCACACTGCACCACAGTCTCTGCACCATCTACACAACCTCACAACGCACCACCGTCCCTGCACCGTCTGTAAAACCTCACACCACACCACAGCCTCTGCACCATCTGCACCACCTCACAAATCGCCACAGTCTCTGCACCTTCTGCACAACCTCACACCGCACCACAGTATCTGCACCGTCTGTACAACCTCACACCACACCACGGTCTCTGCACCGTCTGCACAACTTCACACCGCACCACAGTCTCTGCACAGTCTGCACAACCTCACACCGCACCACAGTCTCTGCACAACCGCACACCGCATCACAGTCTCTGCACAACCTCACACCGCATCACAGTCTCTGCACAACCTCACACCGCACCACAGTCTCTGCACCGTCTGCACAACCTCACAACGCACCACAGTCTCTGCACCGTCTGCACAACCTCACACCGCACCACAGTCTCTGCACAACCTCACACCGCACCACAGTCTCTGCACAACCTCACACCGCATCACAGTCTCTGCACAACCTCACACCGCACCACAGTCTCTGCACAACCTCACACCGCACCAGTCTCTGCACAACCTCACACCGCACCACAGTCTTCGCACTGTCTGCACAACCTCACATCACAATCTCTGCACCTTCTGCACAACCTCACACCGCGCCAGTCTCTGCACCGTCTACACAACCTCTCATCTCATTATCTGCACCTTCTGCACAACCTCACATCACAATCTCTGCACCTTCTGCACAACCTCACACCAGTCTCTGCACCGTCTGCACAACCTCACACCACAGTCTCTGCACCGTCTGCACAACCTCACACCGCACCACAGTCTCTGCACTGTCTGCACAACCTCACATCGCACCACAGTCTCTGCACCGTCTGCACAACCTCACAAATCGCCACAGTCTCTGCACCGTCAACACAACCTCACACAGCACCACAGTCTCTGCACAACCTCACACAGCGCCACAGTCTCTGCACCGTCTGCACCTCACACCGCACCACAGCCTCTACACCGTCTGTACAACCTCACACCACAGTCTCAGCACCGTCAACACAACCTCAAACAGCACCACAGTCGCTGCACAACCTCACACCGCACCACGGTCTCTGCACCGTCTGCACAACGTCACACCGCAATCTCTGCACCGTCTGTACAACCTCACACCCCACCGTCTGCGCCACCTCACACTGCACCACAGTCTCTACACTGTCTGCACAACCTCACACCGCACCACAGTCTCTGCACCGTCTGCACAACCTCACACCGCACCACAGTCTCTGCACAACCTCACACCGCACCACGGTCTGTGCACAACCTCACACAGCACCACAGTCTCTGCACAACCGCACACCGCATCACAGTCTCTGCACAACCTCACACCGCACCACAGTCTCTGCACAACCTCACACCGCACCACAGTCTCTGCACAACCTCACACCGCACCAGTCTCTGCACAACCTCACACCGCACCACAGTCTCTGCACCATCGGCACACCGCATCACAGTCTCTGCACAACCTCACACCGCACCACAGTCTTCGCACTGTCTGCACAACCTCACATCACAATCTCTGCAACATCTGCACAACCTCACACCGCGCCACATTCTCTGCACCGTCTACACAACCTCTCATCTCATTATCTGCACCTTCTGCACAACCTCACATCACAATCTCTGCACCTTCTGCACAACCTCACACCAGTCTCTGCACCTTCTGCACAACCTCACACCGCACCACAGTCTCTGCACTGTCTGCACAACCTCACACCGCACCACAGTCTCTGCACCGTCTGCACAACCTCACATCGCACCACAGTCTCTGCACCGTCTGCACAACCTCACACCGCACCAGTCTCTGCACAACCTCACACAGCACCACAGTCTCTGCACCATCTGCACGACCTCACAAATCGCCACAGTCTCTGCACCGTCAACACAACCTCACACAGCACCACAGTCTCTGCACAACCTCACACCGCGCCACAGTCTCTGCACAACCTCACACAGTGCCACAGTCTCTGCACCGTCTGCACCTCACACCGCACCACAGCCTCTACACCGTCTGTACAACCTCACACCACAGTCTCAGCACCGTCAACACAACCTCAAACAGCACCACAGTCGCTGCACAATCTCACACCGCACCACGGTCTCTGCACCGTCTGCACAACCTCACACCGCAATCTCTGCACCGTCTGTACAACCTCACACCCCACCGTCTGCGCCACCTCACACCGCACCACAGTCTCTGCACCGTCTGCACAACCTCGGACCGCACCACAGTCTCTGCACAACCTCACACCGCACCACGGTCTGTGCACAACCTCACACAGCACCACAGTCTCCGCACAACCTCATACCGCGCCACAGTCTCTGCACCGTCTGCACCTCACACCGCACCACAGCCTCTACACCGTCTGTACAACCTCACACCAACCACGGTCTCTGCACCGTCTGAACAACCTCACACCGCACCACAGTCTCTGCACCGTCTGTACAACCTCACACCGCACCACAGTCTCTGCACCGTCTGCAAAACCTCACACCGCACCACAGTCTCTGCACCGTCTGCACAACCTCACATCGCACCACAGTCTCTGCACCGTCTGCACAACCTCACAACGCACCACAGTCTCTGCACAACCTCACACCGCACCACAGTCTCTGCACCGTCTGCACAACCTCACAACGCACCAGTCTCTGCACAACCTCACACTGCGCCACAGTCTCTGCACCGTCTGCACCTCACACCGCACCACAGCCTCTACACCGTCTGTACAACCTCACACCACAGTCTCAGCACTGTCAACACAACCTCAAACCGCACCACAGTCGCTGCACAACCTCACACAGCACCACAATCTCTACACAACCTCACACCGCACCACAGTCTCTGCACCGGCTGCACAACCTCACACCGCACCACAGTCTCTGCACCGTCTGCACAACCTCACACCGCACCACAGTCTCTGCACCGTCTGCACCTCACACCGCACCACAGTCTCAGCACCGTCAACACAACCTCAAACAGCACCACAGTCGCTGCACAACCTCACACCGCGCCACAATCTCTACACAACCTCACACCGCACCACGGTCTCTGCACCGTCTGCACAACCTCACACCGCAATCTCTGCACCGTCTGTACAACCTCACACCCCACCGTCTGCGCCACCTCACACCGCACCACAGTCTCTACACTGTCTGCACAACCTCACAGCACACCACAGTCCCTGCAACGTCTGCACAACCTCACACCGCACCACAGTCTCTGCACCGTGTACAACCTCACACCGCACCACAGTCTCTGCACTGTCTGCACAACCTCACACCGCACCACAGTCTCTGCACCGTGTACAACCTCACACCACACCACAGTCTCTGCACCGTCTGAACAACCTCACACCGCACCACATTCTCTGCACAACCTCACACAGCACCACAGTCTCAGCACCGTCTGCACAACCTCACACTGCACCACAGTCTCTGCACCGTCTGCACAACCTCACACCACACCACAGTCTCGGCACCATCAACACAACCTCACACCACAGTCTCTGCACCGTCAACACAACCTCAAACCGCACCACAGTCTCTCCACAACCTTACACCGCACCACAGTCTCTGCACCGTCAACACAACCTCACACTACACCACAGTCTCTGCAGAACCTCACACAGCACCACAATCTCTGCACCTTCCGTACAACCTCACACTGCACCACAGTCTCTGCACAACCTCACACAGCACCACAGTCTCGGCACAATCTGTACATCACACCTCACCACAGTCGCTGCACCATCTGCACAACCTCACACTGCACCACAGTCCCTACACCGTCTGTACAACCGCACACCGCACCACAGTCTCTACACCGTGTACAACCTCACACCGCACCAGTCTCTGCACCATCTGTACAACCTCACACCGCACCACAGTCTCTGCACCGTCTGTACAACCTCACACCGCACCACAATCTCTGCACCATCTGCACAACCTCACACCGCACCAGTCTCTGCACCATCTGCACAACCTCACACCGCACCACAGTCTCTGCATCGTCTGCACAACCTCACACCGCACTACAGTGTCTGCACCGTCTGCACAACCTCACAGCGCGCCACAGTCTCTGCACAACCTCACACCGCACCAGTCTCTACACCGTCTGTACAACCGCACACCGCACCACAGACTCTGCACATCACACAGCACAACAGTCTCTGCACCGTCTCACAACCTCACAACGCGCCACCGGCCCTGCACCATCTGTAAAACCTCACACCGCACCACAGTCTCTGCATCGTCTGCACAACCTCACACCACAGTCTCTGCACCGTCAACACAACCTCACACCGCAGAACAGTCTCTGCACAACCTCACACAGCACCACAGTCTCTGCATAGTCTGTACAACCTCACACCGCACCACAGACTCTGCACCATCCGCACAACCTCACAACTCGCCACAGTCTCTGCACCGTCTGCACAACCTCACACCAACCACGGTCTCTGCACCGTCTGAACAACCTCACACCGCACCACAGTCTCTGCACAACCTCACACCGCGCCACATTCTCTGCACAACTTCACACCGCACCACAGTCTCTGCACCATCTGCACAACCTCACAACGCACCACAGTCTCTACACCGTCTGTACAACCTCACACCGCACCAGTCTCTGCACAACTTCACACCGCACCACATTCTCTGCACAACTTCACACCGCACCACAGTCTCTGCACAACTTCACAACGCACCACAGTCTCTGCACAACTTCACACCGCACCACAGTCTCTGCACCATCTGCACAACCTCACAACTCACCACAGTCTCTGCACTGTCTGTACAACCTCATACAGCACCAGTGTCTGCACTGTCTGTACAACCTCACATCGCACCACCGTCACTGCACCGTCTGTACAACCGCAAACCGCACCAGTCTCTGTACAACCTCACACCGCATCACAGTCTCTGCATCATCTGCACAACTTCACCAGTCTCTGCACAACATCACACAGCGCCACAGTCTCTGCACAACCTCACACCGCACAGTCTCTGCACAACATCACACAGCACCACAGTCTCTGCACCGTCTGCACCTCACAGCGCACCACAGTCTCCGCACTGCCTGCACAACCTCACACCAACCACGGTCTCTGCACCGTCTGAACAACCACACACCAACCACGGTCTCTGCACCGTCTGAACAACCACACACCGCGCCACAGTCTCTGCACCTTCTGTACAACCTCACACCGCACCACAGTCTCTGCATCCACTGCACCTCACACCGCACCACAGTCTCGACACCGTCTGCACAACCTCACACTGCACCACGGTCTCTGCACCGTCTGTACAACCTCACACCGTGCTACAGTCTCTGCACCGTCTGCACATCCTCACACCGCACCACAATCTCTGCACCGTCTGCACCTCACACAGCACCAGTCTCTGCACTGTCTGCACAACCTCACATCACAATCTCTGCAACGTCTGCACAACCTCACACCGCGCCACATTCTCTGCACCGTCTGCACAACATCACACCTCACCACAGTCTCTGCATCCGCTGCACAACCTCACAACGCACCACGGTCTCTACACCGTCTGTACAACCTCACACCGCGCCACAGTCTCTGCACCGTCTGTACAACCTCACACCGCGCCACAGTCTCTGCACCATCTGTACAACCTCACACCGCACCACAGTCTCTGCACCGTCTGTACAAACTCACATCACAATCTCTGCACCGTCTGCACAACCTCACACCACAGTCTCTGCACCGTCTGCACAACCTCACAGCGCACCACAGTCCCTGCAACATCTGCACAACCTCACACCGCGCCACAGTCTCTGCACCGTCTGTACAAACTCACATCGCGCCAGTCTCTGCACCGTCTGTACAACCTCACACCGTGCCACAGTCCCTGCACCGTCTGTACAAACTCACATCGCACCAGTCTCTGCACCGTCTGTACAACCTCACACTGCGCCACAGTCTCTGCACAACATCACACAGCACCACACCGCGCCACAGTCTCTGCACCGTCTGTACAACCTCACAGCGCACCACAGTCCCTGCAACGTCTGCACAACCTCACACCGCGCCAAAATCCCTGCACCTTCTGTACAACCTCACATCGCGCCAGTCTCTGCACCGTCTGTACAACCTCACATCGCGCCACAGTCTCTGCACCGTCTATCGTCTATACAACCTCACACCGCGCCACAGTCTCTGCACCATCTGTACAAACTCACGTCACACCAGTCTCTGCACCGCCTGTACAACCTCACACTGCGCCACAGTCTCTGCACAACATCACACAGCACCACACCGCGCCACAGTCTCTGCACCATCTGTACAACCGCACACCGCGCCACCGTCCCTGCACCGTCGGCACAACCTCACACCACAGTCTCTGCACCGTCTGCACAACCTCACAGTTCACCACAGTCCCTGCAACATCTGCACAACCTCACACCGCACCAGTCTCTGCACCGTCTGTACAACCTAACACCGCACCACAGTCTCTGCACAACATCACACAGCACCACAGTCTCTGCACCGTCTGCACAACCTCACACCGCACCACAGTCTCTGCACCGTCTGTACAACCTCACACCAACCACGGTCTCTGCACCGTCTGCACAACCTCACATCACAATCTCTGCAACGACTGCACAACCTCACACCGCGCCACAATCTCTGCAACGACTGTACAACATCACATCGCACCACAGTCTCTGCACCGTCTGTACAACCTCACACCAACCACGGTCTCTGCACCGTTTGTACAAACTCACACCGCACCACAGTCTCTGCACCGTATGCACAACTTCACACCGCACCACAGTCTCTGCACCATCTGCACAACCTCACAACTCGCCACAGTCTCTGCACCGGCTGCACAACCTCCCATCACAATCTCTGCAACGTCTGTACAACCTCTCACCGCGCCACAGTCTCTGCACCATCTGCACAACCTCACACCGCAGAACAGTCTCTGCACAACCTCACACAGCACCACAGTCTCTGCACATCACACCGCACCACAGTCTCTGCACCATCCGCACAACCTCACACCGCACCACAGTCTCTGCACCGTCTGCACAACCTCACACAGCATCACAGTCTCTGCACCGTCTGCACAACCTCACACCGCACCACACTCTCTGCACCGTCTGTACAACCTCACACCGCACCAGTCTCTGCACCGTCTTACAACCGCACACTGCACCACAGTCTCTGCACCGCATGCACAACCTCGGACCGCACCACGGTCTGTGCACAACCTCACACCCCACCACAGTCTCTGCACCGTCTGCACAACCTCACACCGCACCACAGTCTCTGTACACGTCTCTACAACCGCACACTGCACCACAGTCTCTGCACCGTCTGCACAACCTCGGACCGCACCACAGTATCTGCACAACCTCACACCGCAGCACAGTCTCTGCACAACCTCACACAGCACCACAGTCTCTGCACCGTCTACACCTCACACCGCACCACAGTCTCTGCACAACCTCACACTGCACCACAGTCTCTGCACCGTCTGCACAACCTCACACCGCACCAGTCTCTGCACCATCCGCACAACCTCACACCGCACCACAGTCTCTGCACCGTCTGCACCTCACACCGCACCACAGTCTCTGCACCATCTGCACAACCTCACACCGCACCACAGTCTCTGCACAACCTCACACCGCACCACAGTCTCTGCACCGTCTATACAACCTCACACTGCACCACAGTCTCTGCACCGTCTGTACAACCTCACACCGCACCACAGTCTCTGCACAACCTCACACGGCACCACAGTCTCTGCACCGTCTGCACAACATCACACCTCACCACAGTCTCTGCATCCGCTGCACAACCTCACAACGCACCACGGTCTCTACACCGTCTGTACAACCTCACACCGCGCCACAGTCTCTGCACCGTCTGTACAACCTCACACCGCGCCACAGTCTCTGCACCATCTGTACAACCTCACACCGCACCACAGTCTCTGCACCGTCTGTACAAACTCACATCACAATCTCTGCACCGTCTGCACAACCTCACACCACAGTCTCTGCACCGTCTGCACAACCTCACAGCGCACCACAGTCCCTGCAACATCTGCACAACCTCACACCGCGCCACAGTCTCTGCACCGTCTGTACAAACTCACATCGCGCCAGTCTCTGCACCGTCTGTACAACCTCACACCGTGCCACAGTCCCTGCACCGTCTGTACAAACTCACATCGCACCAGTCTCTGCACCGTCTGTACAACCTCACACTGCGCCACAGTCTCTGCACAACATCACACAGCACCACACCGCGCCACAGTCTCTGCACCGTCTGTACAACCTCACAGCGCACCACAGTCCCTGCAACGTCTGCACAACCTCACACCGCGCCAAAATCCCTGCACCTTCTGTACAACCTCACATCGCGCCAGTCTCTGCACCGTCTGTACAACCTCACATCGCGCCACAGTCTCTGCACCGTCTATCGTCTATACAACCTCACACCGCGCCACAGTCTCTGCACAACATCACACAGCACCACACCGCGCCACAGTCTCTGCACCATCTGTACAACCGCACACCGCGCCACCGTCCCTGCACCGTCGGCACAACCTCACACCACAGTCTCTGCAGTGTCTGCACAACCTCACAGTTCACCACAGTCCCTGCAACATCTGCACAACCTCACACCGCACCAGTCTCTGCACCGTCTGTACAACCTAACACCGCACCACAGTCTCTGCACAACATCACACAGCACCACAGTCTCTGCACCGTCTGCACAACCTCACACCGCACCACAGTCTCTGCACCGTCTGTACAACCTCACACCAACCACGGTCTCTGCACCGTCTGCACAACCTCACATCACAATCTCTGCAACGACTGCACAACCTCACACCGCGCCACAATCTCTGCAACGACTGTACAACATCACATCGCACCACAGTCTCTGCACCGTCTGTACAACCTCACACCAACCACGGTCTCTGCACCGTTTGTACAAACTCACACCGCACCACAGTCTCTGCACCGTATGCACAACTTCACACCGCACCAGTCTCTGCACCATCTGCACAACCTCACAACTCGCCACAGTCTCTGCACCTTCTGCACAACCTCACATCACAATCTCTGCAACGTCTGTACAACCTCTCACCGCAGAACAGTCTCTGCACAACCTCACACAGCACCACAGTCTCTGCACAACCTCACACCGCACCACAGTCTCTGCACCATCCGCACAACCTCACAACTCGCCACAGTCTCTGCACCGTCTGCACAACCTCACACCGCACCACAGTCTCTGCACCGTCTGCACAACCTCACACCGCGCCACAGTCTCTGCACCGTCTGCACCTCACACCGCACCACAGCCTCTACACCATATTTACAACCGCACACTGCACCAGTCTCTGCACAATCTCATACCGCAATCTCTGCACCGTCTGTACAACCTCAGACCACACCGTCTGTACCACCTCACACCGCACCACGGTCTCTGCACAAACTCACACCGCACCACAGTCTCTGCACAACCTCACACAACACCACAGTCTCTGCACCTCACACCACACCACAGTCTCAGCACCGTCTGTACAACCTCACACCGCACCACAGTCTCTGCACCGTCTTACAACCGCACACTGCACCACAGTCGCTGCACCGTCTGCACAACCTCGGACCGCACCACAGTCTCTACACAACCTCACACAGCACCACAGTCTCTACACAACCTCACACCGCACCACAGTCTCTGCATCCTCTGCACAACCTCACACCGTACCACAGTCTCTGCACCGTCTGCACAACTTCACACCGCGCCACAGTCTCTGCACCGTCTGCACCTCACACCGCACTAGAGCCTCTACACCGTCTATACAACCTCACACCGCACCACAGTATCTGCACCATCTGCACAACCTCACACCGCACCACAGTCGCTGCACAAACTCACACCGCACCACAATCTCTGCACCTTCCATACAACCTCACCGCACCACAGTCTCTGCACCGTCAACACAACCTCACACTGCACCACAGTCTCTGCACAACCTCACACAGCAGCACCGTCTCGGCACAATCTGTACATCACACCGCACCACAGTCTCTACACCATCTGTACAACCGCACACCACACCAGTCTCTACACCGTCTGTACAACCGCACACCGCACCACAGTCTCTGCACCATCTGCACAACCTCACATCACAATCTCTGCACCTTCTGCAAAACCTCACATCACAATCTCTGCACAACCTCACACCAGTCTCTGCACTGTCTGCACAACCTCACAGCACACCACAGTCCCTGCAACGTCTGCACAACCTCACACCGCACCACAGTCTCTGCATGGTCTGCACAACCTCACACCGCAGAACAGTCTCTGCACAACCTCACACCACAGTCTCTGCACATCACACCGCACCACAGACTCTGCACCGTCCGCACAACCTCACAACTCGCCACAGTCTCTGCACCGTCTGCACAACCTCACACCGCACCACAGTCTCTGCACCGTCTGCACAACCTCACACCGCACCACAGTCTCTGCACCGTCTGCACAACCTCACACCGCACCACAGTCTCTGCACAACCTCACACCGCACCACAGTCTCTGCACCGTCTGCACAACCTCACACCGCACCACAGTCTCTGCACCGTCTATACAACCTCACACCGCACCACAGTCTCTGCACAACCTCACACCGCACCACAGTCCCTGCACCGTCTGCACAACCTCACACCGCACCACAGTCTCTGCACCGTCTGAACAACCTCATACCGCACCACAGTCTCTGCACAACCTCACACCGCACCACAGTCTCTGCACCGTCTGCACAACCTCACACCGCACCACAGTCTCTGCACCGTCTGCACAACCTCACACCGCACCACAGTCTCTGCACAACCTCACACCGCGCCACAGTCTCTGCACCGTCTGCACAACCTCACACCGCGCCACAGTCTCTGCACCGTCTGCACAACCTCACACCGCACCACAGTCTCTGCACCATCTTACAACCGCACACTGCACCACAGTCTCTGCACCGCCTGCATAACCTCGGACCGCACCACGGTCTGTGCACAACCTCACACCGCACCACAGTCTCTGCACCGTCTGAACAACCTCATACCGTACCACAGTCTCTGCACAACCTCACACCGCACCACAGTCTCTGCACCGTCTGCACAACCTCACACCGCAGCACAGTCTCTGCACAACCTCACACAGCACCACAGTCTCTGCACCGTCTGCACAACCTCACACCGCACCACAGTCTCTGCACCGTCGGCACCTCACACCGCTCCACAGTCTCTGCACCGTCTGCACAACCTCACACCGCACCACAGTCTCTGCACAACCTCACACCGCAGCACAGTCTCTGCACAACCTCACACAGCACCACAGTCTCTGCACCGTCTGCACAACCTCACACCGCACCACAGTCTCTGCACCGTCTGCACAACCTCACACTGCACCACAGTCTCTGCACCGTCTGCACAACCTCACACCGCACCACAGTCTCTGCACCGTCTGCACCTCACACCGCACCACAGTCTCTGCACCGTCTGTACAACCTCACACCACACCACAGTCTCTGCACCGTCTCTACAACCGCACACCGCACCACAGTCTCTGCACAACCTCACACCACACCACAGTCTCCGCACAACCTCACACCGCACCAGTCTCTGCACAACCTCACACCGCACCAGTCTCTGCACAACCTCACACCGCACCACAGTCTCTGCACAACTTCACACCGCACCACAGTCTCTGCACAACTTCACACCGCACCACAGTCTCAGCACCGTCTGCACAACCTCACACCGCACCACAGTCTCTGCACAACTTCACACCGCACCACAGTCTCTGCACCATCTGCTCAACTCCACACCGCACCACAGTATCTGCACCGTCTGTACAACCTCACACCACACCGTCTGTACCACCTCACACCGCACCACGGTCTCTGCACCGTCTGTACAACTCTCACACCGCACCACAGTCTCTGCACCGTCTGCACCTCACACCGCACCACAGCCTCTACACCGTCTGTACAACCTCACACCACAGTCTCTGCACCATCTGCACAACCACACACCGCATCACAGTCTCTGCACAACCTCACACCGCATCACAGTCTCTGCACAACCTCACACCGCACCACAGTCTCTGCACAACTTCACACCGCACCAGTCTTTGCACTGTCCGCACAACCTCACATCACAATCTCTGCAACATCTGCACAACCTCACAACGCGTCACAGTCTCTGCACCGTCTACACAACCTCTCATCTCATTATCTGCACCTTCTGCACAACCTCACATCACAATCTCTGCACCTTCTGCACAACCTCACACCAGTCTCTGCACTGTCTGCACAACCTCACACCGCACCACAGTCTCTGCACTGTCTGCACAACCTCACATCGCACCACAGTCTCTGCACCATCTGCACAACCTCACACCGCACCAGTCTCTACACCGTCTGTACAACGTCACAGCGCACCACAGTCTCTGCACAACCTCACACCGCACCACAGTCTTCGCACTGTCCGCACAACCTCACATCACAATCTCTGCACCGTCTGTACAACCTCACACCGCGTCACAGTCTCTGCACCGTCTGCACAACCTCACACCGCGCCACAGTCTCTGCACAGTCAACACAACCTCACACCGCACCACAGTCTCTGCACAACCTCACACAGCACCACAGTCTCTGCACCGTCTGCACAACCTCACACCGCACCACAGTCTCTGCACCATCTGCTCAACTCCACACCGCACCACAGTATCTGCACTGTCTGTACAACCTCACACCACACCGTCTGTACCACCTCACACCGCACCACGGTCTCGGCACCGTTTCTACAACCTCACACCGCGCTACTGTCTCTGCATCGTCTGCACAACCTCACACCGCACCACAGTCTCTGCACCATCCGCACAACCTCACACCTCACCACAGTCTCTGCACCGTCTATACAACCTCACACCGCACCACAGTCTCCGCACAACCTCACACCGCACCACAGTCTCTGCACCGTCCGCACAACCTCTCACCGCACCACAGTCTCTGCACCATCTGCTCAACTCTCACACCGCACCACAGTCTCTGCACCGTCTGCACCTCACACCGCACCACAGCCTCTACACCGTCTGTACAACCTCACACCACAGTCTCTGCACCATCTGCACAACCACACACCGCATCACAGTCTCTGCACAACCTCACACCGCATCACAGTCTCTGCACAACCTCACACCGCACCACAGTCTCTGCACAACTTCACACCGCACCAGTCTTTGCACTGTCCGCACAACCTCACATCACACCGTCTGTACCACCTCACACCGCACCACGGTCTCTGCACCGTCTGTACAACCTCGCACCGCACCACAATCTCTGCACAGTCTGCACAACCGCACACCGCATCACAGTCTCTGCACAACCTCACACCGCACCACAGTCTATGAACCATCTGCACAACCTTACACCACACCACGGTCTCTGCACTGTCGGCACAACCTCACATCACAATCTCTGCACCGTCTGCACAACCTCACACCGCACCACAGTCTCTGCACTGTCCGCACAACCTCACACTGCACCACAGTCTCTGCACCGTCTGCACAACCTCACACCGCACCACAGTCTCTGCACCGTCTGCACAACCTCACACCGCACCACAGTCTCTGCACAACCTCACACAGCACCACAGTCTCTGCACAACCTCACACCGCACCACAGTCTCTGCACCGTCTGCACAACCTCACACCGCACCACAGTCTCTGCACCGTCTGCACAACCTCACACCGCACCACAGTCTCTGCACCATCTGCACAACCTCACACCACACCAGTCTCTGCACAACCTCACACAGCACCACAGTCTCTGCACTGTCCGCACAACCTCACACCGCACCACAGTCTCTGCACCACAGTCTCTGCACCGTCTGCACAACCTCACACTGCACCACAGTCTCTGCACCGTCTGCACAACCTCACACCGCACTACGGTCTCTGCACAACCTCACACCGCGCCACGGTCTCTGCACAACCTCACACCGCGCCACGGTCTCTGCACCGTCTGTACAACCTCACACCACACCGTCTGTACCACCTCACACCGCACCACGGTCTCTGCACCACCTGCACATCCTCACACCGCACCAAAATTTCGGCACCGTCTGCACATCCTCACACCGCACCACGGTCTCGGCACCGTCTGCACAACCTCACACCGCGCCACAGTCTCTGCACCGTCTGTACAATCTCACACCTCGCCACAGTCTCTGCACCGTCTGTACAACCTCACACCGCGCCACAGTCTCTGCACAACCTCACACCGCACCACAGTCTCTGCACAACCTCACACCGCACCACAGTCTCTGCACCATCTGCACAACCTCACACCGCACCACAGTCTCTGCACCGTCTGCACAACCTCACACCGCACCACAGTCTCTGCACCGTCTGCACAACCTCACACTGCACCAGTCTCTGCACCGTCTGTACAACCTCATCACAATCTCTGCACCTTCTGCACAACCTCACATCACAGTCTCTGCACCGTCTGCACAACCTCACACCAGTCTCTGCACCGTCTGCACCTCACAGCGCGCCACAGTCCCTGCAACATCTGCACAACCTCACACCGCGCCACAGTCTCTGCACCGTCTGTACAACCTCACACCGCACCACAGTCTCTGCACCGTCTGTACAACCTCACACCGCGCCAGTCTCTGCACCGTCTGTACAACCTCACACCGCGCCACAGTCTCTGAACTGTCTGTACAACCTCACACCGCGCCACAGTCTCAGCATCCGCTGCACAACCTCACACCGCACCAGTCTTTACACCGTCTGTACAACCGCATACCTCACCACAGTCTCTGCACCGACTGCACAACCTCACAGCGCGCCACAGTCCCTGCAACGTCTGCACAACCTCACACTGCGCCAGTCTCTGCAACGTCTGCACAACCTCACACCGTGCCACAGTCTCTGCACAACCTCACACCGCACCACAGTCTCTGCACCGTCTGTACAACCTCACACCGCACCACAGTCTCTGCACCGTCTGTACAACCGCATACCGCACCACAGTCTCTGCACCGTCTGCACAACCTCACATCACAATCTCTGCACCGTCTGCACAACCTCACAGCACGCAACAATCTCTGCACAGTCTGCACAACCACACACCGCATCACAGTCTCTGCACAACCTCACACCGCACCACAGTCTATGAACCATCTGCACAACCTTACACCACACCACGGTCTCTGCACTGTCGGCACAACCTCACATCACAATCTCTGCACCGTCTGCACAACCTCACACCGCACCACAGTCTCTGCACTGTCCGCACAACCTCACACTGCACCACAGTCTCTGCACCGTCTGCACAACCTCACACCGCACCACAGTCTCTGCACCGTCTGCACAACCTCACACCGCACCACAGTCTCTGCACAACCTCACACAGCACCACAGTCTCTGCACAACCTCACACCGCACCACAGTCTCTGCACCGTCTGCACAACCTCACACCGCACCACAGTCTCTGCACCGTCTGCACAACCTCACACCGCACCACAGTCTCTGCACCGTCTGCACAACCTCACACCGCACCAGTCTCTGCACAACCTCACACAGCACCACAGTCTCTGCACTGTCCGCACAACCTCACACCGCACCACAGTCTCTGCACCACAGTCTCTGCACCGTCTGCACAACCTCACACTGCACCACAGTCTCTGCACCGTCTGCACAACCTCACACCGCACTACGGTCTCTGCACAACCTCACACCGCGCCACGGTCTCTGCACAACCTCACACCGCGCCACGGTCTCTGCACCGTCTGTACAACCTCACACCACACCGTCTGTACCACCTCACACCGCACCACGGTCTCTGCACCACCTGCACATCCTCACACCGCACCACAATTTCGGCACCGTCTGCACATCCTCACACCGCACCACGGTCTCGGCACCGTCTGCACAACCTCACACCGCGCCACAGTCTCTGCACCGTCTGTACAATCTCACACCTCGCCACAGTCTCTGCACCGTCTGTACAACCTCACACCGCGCCACAGTCTCTGCACAACCTCACACCGCACCACAGTCTCTGCACAACCTCACACCGCACCACAGTCTCTGCACAACCTCACACCGCACCACAGTCTCTGCACCATCTGCACAACCTCACACCGCACCACAGTCTCTGCACCGTCTGCACAACCTCACACCGCACCACAGTCTCTGCACCGTCTGCACAACCTCACACTGCACCAGTCTCTGCACCGTCTGTACAACCTCATCACAATCTCTGCACCTTCTGCACAACCTCACATCACAGTCTCTGCACCGTCTGCACAACCTCACACCAGTCTCTGCACCGTCTGCACCTCACAGCGCGCCACAGTCCCTGCAACATCTGCACAACCTCACACCGCGCCACAGTCTCTGCACCGTCTGTACAACCTCACACCGCACCACAGTCTCTGCACCGTCTGTACAACCTCACACCGCGCCAGTCTCTGCACCGTCTGTACAACCTCACACCGCGCCACAGTCTCTGAACTGTCTGTACAACCTCACACCGCGCCACAGTCTCAGCATCCGCTGCACAACCTCACACCGCACCAGTCTTTACACCGTCTGTACAACCGCATACCTCACCACAGTCTCTGCACCGACTGCACAACCTCACAGCGCGCCACAGTCCCTGCAACGTCTGCACAACCTCACACTGCGCCAGTCTCTGCAACGTCTGCACAACCTCACACCGTGCCACAGTCTCTGCACAACCTCACACCGCGCCACAGTCTCTGCACCGTCTGTACAACCTCACACCGCACCACAGTCTCTGCACCGTCTGTACAACCGCATACCGCACCACAGTCTCTGCACCGTCTGCACAACCTCACATCACAATCTCTGCACCGTCTGCACAACCTCACAGCACGCAACAATCTCTGCACAGTCTGCACAACCGCACACCGCATCACAGTCTCTGCACAACCTCACACCGCACCACAGTCTCTGCACAACATCACACAACACCACAGTCTCTGCACCGTCTGCACAACCTCACACCGCTCCACAGTCCCTGCACCGTCTGTACAACCTCACATCACAATCTCTGCACCTTCTGCACAACCTCACACCACAGTCTCTGCACCGTCTGCACAACCGCACACCAGTCTCTGCACCGTCTGCACAACCTCACACCACAGTCTCTGCACAACCTCACACAGCACCAGTCTCTGCACCGTCTGCACAACCGTACACCGCGCCACCGTCCCTGCACCGTCTGCACAACCTCACACCACAGTCTCTGCACCTTCTGCACAACCTCACACCAGTCTCTGCACCGTCTGCACAACCTCACACCACAGTCTCTGCACAACCTCACACAGCACCAGTCTCTGCACCGTCTGCACAACCGTACACCGCGCCACCGTCCCTGCACCGTCTGCACAACCGCACACCGCGCCACCGTCCCTGCACCGTCTGCACAACCGCACACCGCGCCACCGTCCCTGCACCTTCTGCACAACCTCACACCGCAGTCTCTGCACCTTCTGCACAACCTCACACCACAGTCTCTGCACCGTCTGCACAACCTCACACCAGTCTCTGCACCGTCTGCACAACCTCACACCACAGTCTCTGCACCTTCTGCACAACCTCACACCAGTCTCTGCACCGTCTGCACAACCTCACACCACAGTCTCTGCACCTTCCGCACAACCTCACACCACAGTCTCTGCACCGTCTGCACAACCTCACACCACAGTCTCTGCACCGTCTGCACAACCTCACACCGCAGTCTCTGCACCGTCTCCACAACCTCACACCACAGTCTCTGCACCGTCTGCACAACCTCACACCACAGTCTCTGCACCGTCTGCACAACCTCACACCGCGCCACAGTCTCTGCACCGTCTGCACAACCTCACACCGCGCCACAGTCTCTGCACCGTCTGCACAACCTCACACCGCGCCACAGTCTCTGCACCGTCTGCACAACCTCACACCGCGCCACAGTGTCTGCACAACCTCACACCGCGCCAGTCTCTGCACCGTCTGTACAACCTCACACCGCACCACAGTTTCTGCACAACCTCACACCGCAGAACAGTCTCTGCATAACCTCACACAGCACCACAGACTCTGCATGGTCTGCACAACCTCACACCGCACCACAGTCCCTGCACAACCTCACACCGCACCACAGTCCCTGCACAACCTCACACCGCACCAGTCTCTGCACAACCTCACACCGCACCACAGTCTCTGCACAACCTCACACCGCACCACAGTCTCTGCACAACCTCACACCGCACCACAGTCTCTGCACAACCTCACACCGCACCACAGTCTCTGCACCGTCTGTACAACCTCACACCGTGCCACAGTCTCTGCACAACATCACACAGCGCCACAGTCTCTGCACAACATCACACAGCACCAGTCTCTGCCCTGTCTGCACAACCTCACACCGCGCCACCGTCCCTGCACCGTCTGCACAACCTCACATCACAATCTCAGCACCTTCTGCACAACCTCACACCGCAGTCTCTGCACAACCTCACACAGCACCAGTCTCTGCACCGTCTGCACAACCGTACACCGCGCCACCGTCCCTGCACCGTCTGCACAACCGCACACCGCGCCACCGTCCCTGCACCGTCTGCACAACCGCACACCGCGCCACCGTCCCTGCACCGTCTGCACAACCGCACACCGCGCCACCGTCCCTGCACCGTCTGCACAACCGCACACCGCGCCACCGTCCCTGCACCGTCTGCACAACCTCACACCGCGCCACAGTCTCTGCACAACCTCACACCGCGCCACAGTCTCTGCACCACCTCACACCGCGCCACAGTCTCTGCACCGTCTGCACAACCTCACACCGCAGAACAGTCTCTGCACAACATCACACCGCGCCACAGTCTCTGCACAACCTCACACCGCACCACATTCTCTGCACAACCTCACACCGCACCACAGTCTCTGCACAACCTCACACCGCACCACAGTCTCTGCACCGTCTGCACAACCTCACACCGCACCACAGTCTCTGCACCGTCTGCACAACCTCACACCGCACCACAGTCTCTGCACCGTCTGTACAACCTCATCACAATCTCTGCACCTTCTGCACAACCTCACATCACAGTCTCTGCACCGTCTGCACCTCACAGCGCGCCCCAGTCCCTGCAACATCTGCACAACCTCACACCGCGCCAGTGTCTGCACAACCTCACACCGCGCCACAGTCTCTGCACCGTCTGCACAACCTCACACCGCGCCACAGTCTCTGCACCGTCTGCACAACCTCACACCGCGCCACAGTCTCTGCACCGTCTGCACAACCTCACACCGCGCCACAGTCTCTGCACCGTCTGCACAACCTCACACCGCGCCACAGTCTCTGCACCGTCTGCACAACCTCACACCGCGCCACAGTCTCTGCACCGTCTGCACAACCTCACACCGCGCCACAGTCTCTGCACCGTCTGCACAACCTCACACCGCGCCACAGTCTCTGCACCGTCTGCACAACCTCACACCGCGCCACAGTCTCTGCACCGTCTGCACAACCTCACACCGCGCCACAGTCTCTGCACCGTCTGCACAACCTCACACCGCGCCACAGTCTCTGCACCGTCTGCACAACCTCACACCGCGCCACAGTCTCTGCACCGTCTGCACAACCTCACAGCGCGCCACAGTCTCTGCACCGTCTGCACAACCTCACACTGCGCCAGTCTCTGCAACGTCTGCACAACCTCACACCGCGCCACAGTCTCTGCACCGTCTGTACAACCTCACACTGTGCCACAGTCTCTGCACAACATCACACAGCACCACAGTCTCTGCACAACATCACACAACACCACAGTCTCTGCACCGTCTGCACAACCTCACACCGCGCCACCGTCCCTGCACCGTCTGCACAACCGCACACCGCGCCACCGTCCCTGCACCTTCTGCACAACCTCACACCACAGTCTCTGCACCTTCTGCACAACCTCACACCACAGTCTCTGCACCGTCTGCACAACCTCACACCAGTCTCTGCACCGTCTGCACAACCTCACACCAGTCTCTGCACCGTCTGCACAACCTCACACCACAGTCTCTGCACAACCTCACACAGCACCAGTCTCTGCACCGTCTGCACAACCGTACACCGCGCCACCGTCCCTGCACCGTCTGCACAACCGCACACCGCGCCACCGTCCCTGCACCTTCTGCACAACCTCACACCGCAGTCTCTGCACCTTCTACACAACCTCACACCACAGTCTCTGCACCGTCTGCACAACCTCACACCAGTCTCTGCACCGTCTGCACAACCTCACACCACAGTCTCTGCACCTTCTGCACAACCTCACACCAGTCTCTGCACCGTCTGCACAACCTCACACCACAGTCTCTGCACCTTCTGCACAACCTCACACCACAGTCTCTGCACCGTCTGCACAACCTCACACCACAGTCTCTGCACCGTCTGCACAACCTCACACCACAGTCTCTGCACCGTCTGCACAACCTCACACCACGCCACAGTCTCTGCACCGTCTGCACAACCTCACACCGCGCCACAGTCTCTGCACCGTCTGCACAACCTCACACCGCGCCACAGTCTCTGCACCGTCTGCACAACCTCACACCGCGCCACAGTGTCTGCACAACCTCACACCGCGCCAGTCTCTGCACCGTCTGTACAACCTCACACCGCAGAACAGTCTCTGCACAACCTCACACAGCACCACAGACTCTGCAAAACCTCACACCGCACCACAGTCCCTGCACAACCTCACACCGCACCACAGTCTCTGCACAACCTCACACCGCACCAGTCTCTGCACAACCTCACACCGCACCACAGTCTCTGCACAACCTCACACCGCACCACAGTCTCTGCACCGTCTGTACAACCTCACACCGCACCGCAATTTCGGCACTGTCTGCACATCCTCACACTACACCACGGTCTCGGCACCGTCTGCACAACCTCACACCGCACCACGGTCTCGGCACCGTTTCTACAACCTCACACCGCGCTGTCTCTGCATCGTCTGCACAACCTCACACCGCACCACAGTCTCTGCACCATCCGCACAACCTCACACCGCACCACAGTCTCTGCACAACCTCACACCGCACCACAGTCTCTGCACAACCTCACACCGCACCACAGTCTCTGCACCGTCTGCACAACCTCACACCGCACCACAGTCTCTGCACAAACTCACACCGCACCACAGTCTCTGCACCATCTGCTCAACTCCACACCGCACCACAGTCTCTGCACTGTCTGTACAACCTCACACCACACCGTCTGTACCACCTCACACCGCACCACGGTCTCTGCACCGTCTGTACAACCTCACGCCGCGCCAGTCTCTGCACCGTCTGCACAACCTCACACCACACCGTCTGTACAACCTCACACCGCACCACAGTCTCTGCACCGTCTGTACAACCTCACGCCGCGCCAGTCTCTGCACCGTCTGTACAACCTCACACCGCGCCACAGTCTCTGAACTGTCTGTACAACCTCACACCGCGCCACAGTCTCAGCATCCGCTGCACAACCTCACACCGCACCAGTATCTGCACAACCTCACACCGCGCCACAGTCTCTGCACCGTCTGTACAACCTCACACCGCACCACAGTCTCTGCACCGTCTGTACAACCGCATACCGCACCACAGTCTCTGCACCGTCTGCACAACCTCACATCACAATCTCTGCACCGTCTGCACAACCTCACAGCGCACCACAGTCTCTGCACCGTCTGCACAACCTCACAGCGCGCCACAGTCCCTGCAACGTCTGCACAACCTCACACTGCGCCAGTCTCTGCAACGTCTGCACAACCTCACACAGCGCCACAGTCTCTGCACCGTCTGTACAACCTCACACCGTGCCACAGTCTCTGCACAACATCACACAGCGCCACAGTCTCTGCACAACATCACACAGCACCAGTCTCTGCCCCGTCTGCACAACCTCACACCGCGCCACCGTCCCTGCACCGTCTGTACAACCTCACATCACAATCTCTGCACCTTCTGCACAACCTCACACCGCGCCACCCTCCCTGCACCGTCTGCACAACCGCACACCGCGCCACCGTCCCTGCACCGTCTGCACAACCGCACACCGCGCCACCGTCCCTGCACCGTCTGCACAACCGCACACCGCGCCACCGTCCCTGCACCGTCTGCACAACCGCACACCGCGCCACCGTCCCTGCACCGTCTGCACAACCGCACACCGCGCCACCGACCCTGCACCGTCTGCACAACCTCACACCGCGCCACAGTCTCTGCACAACCTCACACCGCGCCACAGTCTCTGCACAACCTCACACCGCGCCACAGTCTCTGCACAACCTCACACCGCGCCACAGTCTCTGCACCACCTCACACCGCGCCACAGTCTCTGCACCGTCTGTACAACCTCACACCACACCGTCTGTACAACCTCACACCGCACCACAGTCTCTGCACCGTCTGTACAACCTCACGCCGCGCCAGTCTCTGCACCGTCTGTACAACCTCACACCACACCGTCTGTACAACCTCACACCGCACCACAGTCTCTGCACCGTCTGTACAACCTCACGCCGCGCCAGTCTCTGCACCGTCTGTACAACCTCACACCGCGCCACAGTCACAGCATCCGCTGCACAACCTCACACCGCACCAGTATCTGCACAACCTCACACCGCGCCACAGTCTCTGCACCGTCTGTACAACCTCACACCGCACCACAGTCTCTGCACCGTCTGTACAACCGCATACCGCACCACAGTCTCTGCACCGTCTGCACAACCTCACATCACAATCTCTGCACCGTCTGCACAACCTCACACCGCACCACAGTCTCTGCACTGTCCGCACAACCTCACACTGCACCACAGTCTCTGCACCGTCTGCACAACCTCACACCGCACCACAGTCTCTGCACCGTCTGCACAACCTCACACCGCACCACAGTCTCTGCACAACCTCACACAGCACCACAGTCTCTGCACAACCTCACACCGCACCACAGTCTCTGCACAACCTCACACCGCGCCACAGTCTCTGCACAACCTCACACCGCGCCACAGTCTCTGCACAACCTCACACCGCGCCACAGTCTCTGCACAACCTCACACCGCGCCACAGTCTCTGCACCGTCTGTACAACCTCACACCGCACCAGTCTCTGCACAACCTCACACCGCGCCACAGTCTCTGCACCGTCTGCACAACCTCACACCGCAGAACAGTCTCTGCACAACATCACACAGCACCACAGTCTCTGCACCGTCTGCACAACCTCACACCGCACCACAGTCTCTGCACCGTCTGTACAACCTCATCACAATCTCTGCACCTTCTGCACAACCTCACATCACAGTCTCTGCACCGTCTGCACCTCACAGCGCGCCCCAGTCCCTGCAACATCTGCACAACCTCACACCGCGCCACAGTCTCTGCACCGTCTGTACAACCTCACACCGCACCACAGTCTCTGCACCGTCTGTACAACCTCACACCGCGCCAGTCTCTGCACCGTCTGTACAACCTCACACCGCGCCACAGTCTCTGAACTGTCTGTACAACCTCACACCGCGCCACAGTCTCAGCATCCGCTGCACAACCTCACACCGCACCAGTCTTTACACCGTCTGTACAACCGCATACCTCACCACAGTCTCTGCACCGACTGCACAACCTCACAGCGCGCCACAGTCCCTGCAACGTCTGCACAACCTCACACTGCGCCAGTCTCTGCAACGTCTGCACAACCTCACACCGTGCCACAGTCTCTGCACAACCTCACACCGCACCACAGTCTCTGCACCGTCTGTACAACCTCACACCGCACCACAGTCTCTGCACCGTCTGTACAACCGCATACCGCACCACAGTCTCTGCACCGTCTGCACAACCTCACATCACAATCTCTGCACCGTCTGCACAACCTCACAGCACGCAACAATCTCTGCACAGTCTGCACAACCACACACCGCATCACAGTCTCTGCACAACCTCACACCGCACCACAGTCTATGAACCATCTGCACAACCTTACACCACACCACGGTCTCTGCACTGTCGGCACAACCTCACATCACAATCTCTGCACCGTCTGCACAACCTCACACCGCACCACAGTCTCTGCACTGTCCGCACAACCTCACACTGCACCACAGTCTCTGCACCGTCTGCACAACCTCACACCGCACCACAGTCTCTGCACCGTCTGCACAACCTCACACCGCACCACAGTCTCTGCACAACCTCACACAGCACCACAGTCTCTGCACAACCTCACACCGCACCACAGTCTCTGCACCGTCTGCACAACCTCACACCGCACCACAGTCTCTGCACCGTCTGCACAACCTCACACCGCACCACAGTCTCTGCACCGTCTGCACAACCTCACACCGCACCAGTCTCTGCACAACCTCACACAGCACCACAGTCTCTGCACTGTCCGCACAACCTCACACCGCACCACAGTCTCTGCACCACAGTCTCTGCACCGTCTGCACAACCTCACACTGCACCACAGTCTCTGCACCGTCTGCACAACCTCACACCGCACTACGGTCTCTGCACAACCTCACACCGCGCCACGGTCTCTGCACAACCTCACACCGCGCCACGGTCTCTGCACCGTCTGTACAACCTCACACCACACCGTCTGTACCACCTCACACCGCACCACGGTCTCTGCACCACCTGCACATCCTCACACCGCACCACAATTTCGGCACCGTCTGCACATCCTCACACCGCACCACGGTCTCGGCACCGTCTGCACAACCTCACACCGCGCCACAGTCTCTGCACCGTCTGTACAATCTCACACCTCGCCACAGTCTCTGCACCGTCTGTACAACCTCACACCGCGCCACAGTCTCTGCACAACCTCACACCGCACCACAGTCTCTGCACAACCTCACACCGCACCACAGTCTCTGCACAACCTCACACCGCACCACAGTCTCTGCACCATCTGCACAACCTCACACCGCACCACAGTCTCTGCACCGTCTGCACAACCTCACACCGCACCACAGTCTCTGCACCGTCTGCACAACCTCACACTGCACCAGTCTCTGCACCGTCTGTACAACCTCATCACAATCTCTGCACCTTCTGCACAACCTCACATCACAGTCTCTGCACCGTCTGCACAACCTCACACCAGTCTCTGCACCGTCTGCACCTCACAGCGCGCCACAGTCCCTGCAACATCTGCACAACCTCACACCGCGCCACAGTCTCTGCACCGTCTGTACAACCTCACACCGCACCACAGTCTCTGCACCGTCTGTACAACCTCACACCGCGCCAGTCTCTGCACCGTCTGTACAACCTCACACCGCGCCACAGTCTCTGAACTGTCTGTACAACCTCACACCGCGCCACAGTCTCAGCATCCGCTGCACAACCTCACACCGCACCAGTCTTTACACCGTCTGTACAACCGCATACCTCACCACAGTCTCTGCACCGACTGCACAACCTCACAGCGCGCCACAGTCCCTGCAACGTCTGCACAACCTCACACTGCGCCAGTCTCTGCAACGTCTGCACAACCTCACACCGTGCCACAGTCTCTGCACAACCTCACACCGCGCCACAGTCTCTGCACCGTCTGTACAACCTCACACCGCACCACAGTCTCTGCACCGTCTGTACAACCGCATACCGCACCACAGTCTCTGCACCGTCTGCACAACCTCACATCACAATCTCTGCACCGTCTGCACAACCTCACAGCACGCAACAATCTCTGCACAGTCTGCACAACCGCACACCGCATCACAGTCTCTGCACAACCTCACACCGCACCACAGTCTCTGCACAACATCACACAACACCACAGTCTCTGCACCGTCTGCACAACCTCACACCGCTCCACAGTCCCTGCACCGTCTGTACAACCTCACATCACAATCTCTGCACCTTCTGCACAACCTCACACCACAGTCTCTGCACCGTCTGCACAACCGCACACCAGTCTCTGCACCGTCTGCACAACCTCACACCACAGTCTCTGCACAACCTCACACAGCACCAGTCTCTGCACCGTCTGCACAACCGTACACCGCGCCACCGTCCCTGCACCGTCTGCACAACCTCACACCACAGTCTCTGCACCTTCTGCACAACCTCACACCAGTCTCTGCACCGTCTGCACAACCTCACACCACAGTCTCTGCACAACCTCACACAGCACCAGTCTCTGCACCGTCTGCACAACCGTACACCGCGCCACCGTCCCTGCACCGTCTGCACAACCGCACACCGCGCCACCGTCCCTGCACCGTCTGCACAACCGCACACCGCGCCACCGTCCCTGCACCTTCTGCACAACCTCACACCGCAGTCTCTGCACCTTCTGCACAACCTCACACCACAGTCTCTGCACCGTCTGCACAACCTCACACCAGTCTCTGCACCGTCTGCACAACCTCACACCACAGTCTCTGCACCTTCTGCACAACCTCACACCAGTCTCTGCACCGTCTGCACAACCTCACACCACAGTCTCTGCACCTTCCGCACAACCTCACACCACAGTCTCTGCACCGTCTGCACAACCTCACACCACAGTCTCTGCACCGTCTGCACAACCTCACACCGCAGTCTCTGCACCGTCTCCACAACCTCACACCACAGTCTCTGCACCGTCTGCACAACCTCACACCACAGTCTCTGCACCGTCTGCACAACCTCACACCGCGCCACAGTCTCTGCACCGTCTGCACAACCTCACACCGCGCCACAGTCTCTGCACCGTCTGCACAACCTCACACCGCGCCACAGTCTCTGCACCGTCTGCACAACCTCACACCGCGCCACAGTGTCTGCACAACCTCACACCGCGCCAGTCTCTGCACCGTCTGTACAACCTCACACCGCACCACAGTTTCTGCACAACCTCACACCGCAGAACAGTCTCTGCATAACCTCACACAGCACCACAGACTCTGCATGGTCTGCACAACCTCACACCGCACCACAGTCCCTGCACAACCTCACACCGCACCACAGTCCCTGCACAACCTCACACCGCACCAGTCTCTGCACAACCTCACACCGCACCACAGTCTCTGCACAACCTCACACCGCACCACAGTCTCTGCACAACCTCACACCGCACCACAGTCTCTGCACAACCTCACACCGCACCACAGTCTCTGCACCGTCTGTACAACCTCACACCGTGCCACAGTCTCTGCACAACATCACACAGCACCACAGTCTCTGCCCTGTCTGCACAACCTCACACCGCGCCACCGTCCCTGCACCGTCTGCACAACCTCACATCACAATCTCAGCACCTTCTGCACAACCTCACACCGCAGTCTCTGCACAACCTCACACAGCACCAGTCTCTGCACCGTCTGCACAACCGTACACCGCGCCACCGTCCCTGCACCGTCTGCACAACCGCACACCGCGCCACCGTCCCTGCACCGTCTGCACAACCGCACACCGCGCCACCGTCCCTGCACCGTCTGCACAACCGCACACCGCGCCACCGTCCCTGCACCGTCTGCACAACCGCACACCGCGCCACCGTCCCTGCACCGTCTGCACAACCTCACACCGCGCCACAGTCTCTGCACAACCTCACACCGCGCCACAGTCTCTGCACCACCTCACACCGCGCCACAGTCTCTGCACCGTCTGCACAACCTCACACCGCAGAACAGTCTCTGCACAACATCACACCGCGCCACAGTCTCTGCACAACCTCACACCGCACCACATTCTCTGCACAACCTCACACCGCACCACAGTCTCTGCACAACCTCACACCGCACCACAGTCTCTGCACCGTCTGCACAACCTCACACCGCACCACAGTCTCTGCACCGTCTGCACAACCTCACACCGCACCACAGTCTCTGCACCGTCTGTACAACCTCATCACAATCTCTGCACCTTCTGCACAACCTCACATCACAGTCTCTGCACCGTCTGCACCTCACAGCGCGCCCCAGTCCCTGCAACATCTGCACAACCTCACACCGCGCCAATGTCTGCACAACCTCACACCGCGCCACAGTCTCTGCACCGTCTGCACAACCTCACACCGCGCCACAGTCTCTGCACCGTCTGCACAACCTCACACCGCGCCACAGTCTCTGCACCGTCTGCACAACCTCACACCGCGCCACAGTCTCTGCACCGTCTGCACAACCTCACACCGCGCCACAGTCTCTGCACCGTCTGCACAACCTCACACCGCGCCACAGTCTCTGCACCGTCTGCACAACCTCACACCGCGCCACAGTCTCTGCACCGTCTGCACAACCTCACACCGCGCCACAGTCTCTGCACCGTCTGCACAACCTCACACCGCGCCACAGTCTCTGCACCGTCTGCACAACCTCACACCGCGCCACAGTCTCTGCACCGTCTGCACAACCTCACACCGCGCCACAGTCTCTGCACCGTCTGCACAACCTCACACCGCGCCACAGTCTCTGCACCGTCTGCACAACCTCACAGCGCGCCACAGTCTCTGCACCGTCTGCACAACCTCACACTGCGCCAGTCTCTGCAACGTCTGCACAACCTCACACCGCGCCACAGTCTCTGCACCGTCTGTACAACCTCACACTGTGCCACAGTCTCTGCACAACATCACACAGCACCACAGTCTCTGCACAACATCACACAACACCACAGTCTCTGCACCGTCTGCACAACCTCACACCGCGCCACCGTCCCTGCACCGTCTGCACAACCGCACACCGCGCCACCGTCCCTGCACCTTCTGCACAACCTCACACCACAGTCTCTGCACCTTCTGCACAACCTCACACCACAGTCTCTGCACCGTCTGCACAACCTCACACCAGTCTCTGCACCGTCTGCACAACCTCACACCAGTCTCTGCACCGTCTGCACAACCTCACACCACAGTCTCTGCACAACCTCACACAGCACCAGTCTCTGCACCGTCTGCACAACCGTACACCGCGCCACCGTCCCTGCACCGTCTGCACAACCGCACACCGCGCCACCGTCCCTGCACCTTCTGCACAACCTCACACCGCAGTCTCTGCACCTTCTACACAACCTCACACCACAGTCTCTGCACCGTCTGCACAACCTCACACCAGTCTCTGCACCGTCTGCACAACCTCACACCACAGTCTCTGCACCTTCTGCACAACCTCACACCAGTCTCTGCACCGTCTGCACAACCTCACACCACAGTCTCTGCACCTTCTGCACAACCTCACACCACAGTCTCTGCACCGTCTGCACAACCTCACACCACAGTCTCTGCACCGTCTGCACAACCTCACACCACAGTCTCTGCACCGTCTGCACAACCTCACACCACGCCACAGTCTCTGCACCGTCTGCACAACCTCACACCGCGCCACAGTCTCTGCACCGTCTGCACAACCTCACACCGCGCCACAGTCTCTGCACCGTCTGCACAACCTCACACCGCGCCACAGTGTCTGCACAACCTCACACCGCGCCAGTCTCTGCACCGTCTGTACAACCTCACACCGCAGAACAGTCTCTGCACAACCTCACACAGCACCACAGACTCTGCAAAACCTCACACCGCACCACAGTCCCTGCACAACCTCACACCGCACCACAGTCTCTGCACAACCTCACACCGCACCAGTCTCTGCACAACCTCACACCGCACCACAGTCTCTGCACAACCTCACACCGCACCACAGTCTCTGCACCGTCTGTACAACCTCACACCGCACCGCAATTTCGGCACTGTCTGCACATCCTCACACTACACCACGGTCTCGGCACCGTCTGCACAACCTCACACCGCACCACGGTCTCGGCACCGTTTCTACAACCTCACACCGCGCTGTCTCTGCATCGTCTGCACAACCTCACACCGCACCACAGTCTCTGCACCATCCGCACAACCTCACACCGCACCACAGTCTCTGCACAACCTCACACCGCACCACAGTCTCTGCACAACCTCACACCGCACCACAGTCTCTGCACCGTCTGCACAACCTCACACCGCACCACAGTCTCTGCACAAACTCACACCGCACCACAGTCTCTGCACCATCTGCTCAACTCCACACCGCACCACAGTCTCTGCACTGTCTGTACAACCTCACACCACACCGTCTGTACCACCTCACACCGCACCACGGTCTCTGCACCGTCTGTACAACCTCACGCCGCGCCAGTCTCTGCACCGTCTGCACAACCTCACACCACACCGTCTGTACAACCTCACACCGCACCACAGTCTCTGCACCGTCTGTACAACCTCACGCCGCGCCAGTCTCTGCACCGTCTGTACAACCTCACACCGCGCCACAGTCTCTGAACTGTCTGTACAACCTCACACCGCGCCACAGTCTCAGCATCCGCTGCACAACCTCACACCGCACCAGTATCTGCACAACCTCACACCGCGCCACAGTCTCTGCACCGTCTGTACAACCTCACACCGCACCACAGTCTCTGCACCGTCTGTACAACCGCATACCGCACCACAGTCTCTGCACCGTCTGCACAACCTCACATCACAATCTCTGCACCGTCTGCACAACCTCACAGCGCACCACAGTCTCTGCACCGTCTGCACAACCTCACAGCGCGCCACAGTCCCTGCAACGTCTGCACAACCTCACACTGCGCCAGTCTCTGCAACGTCTGCACAACCTCACACAGCGCCACAGTCTCTGCACCGTCTGTACAACCTCACACCGTGCCACAGTCTCTGCACAACATCACACAGCGCCACAGTCTCTGCACAACATCACACAGCACCAGTCTCTGCCCCGTCTGCACAACCTCACACCGCGCCACCGTCCCTGCACCGTCTGTACAACCTCACATCACAATCTCTGCACCTTCTGCACAACCTCACACCGCGCCACCCTCCCTGCACCGTCTGCACAACCGCACACCGCGCCACCGTCCCTGCACCGTCTGCACAACCGCACACCGCGCCACCGTCCCTGCACCGTCTGCACAACCGCACACCGCGCCACCGTCCCTGCACCGTCTGCACAACCGCACACCGCGCCACCGTCCCTGCACCGTCTGCACAACCGCACACCGCGCCACCGACCCTGCACCGTCTGCACAACCTCACACCGCGCCACAGTCTCTGCACAACCTCACACCGCGCCACAGTCTCTGCACAACCTCACACCGCGCCACAGTCTCTGCACAACCTCACACCGCGCCACAGTCTCTGCACCACCTCACACCGCGCCACAGTCTCTGCACCGTCTGTACAACCTCACACCACACCGTCTGTACAACCTCACACCGCACCACAGTCTCTGCACCGTCTGTACAACCTCACGCCGCGCCAGTCTCTGCACCGTCTGTACAACCTCACACCACACCGTCTGTACAACCTCACACCGCACCACAGTCTCTGCACCGTCTGTACAACCTCACGCCGCGCCAGTCTCTGCACCGTCTGTACAACCTCACACCGCGCCACAGTCACAGCATCCGCTGCACAACCTCACACCGCACCAGTATCTGCACAACCTCACACCGCGCCACAGTCTCTGCACCGTCTGTACAACCTCACACCGCACCACAGTCTCTGCACCGTCTGTACAACCGCATACCGCACCACAGTCTCTGCACCGTCTGCACAACCTCACATCACAATCTCTGCACCGTCTGCACAACCTCACACCGCACCACAGTCTCTGCACTGTCCGCACAACCTCACACTGCACCACAGTCTCTGCACCGTCTGCACAACCTCACACCGCACCACAGTCTCTGCACCGTCTGCACAACCTCACACCGCACCACAGTCTCTGCACAACCTCACACCGCGCCACAGTCTCTGCACAACCTCACACCGCGCCACAGTCTCTGCACAACCTCACACCGCGCCACAGTCTCTGCACAACCTCACACCGCGCCACAGTCTCTGCACCGTCTGTACAACCTCACACCGCACCAGTCTCTGCACAACCTCACACCGCGCCACAGTCTCTGCACCGTCTGCACAACCTCACACCGCAGAACAGTCTCTGCACAACATCACACAGCACCACAGTCTCTGCACCGTCTGCACAACCTCACACCGCACCACAGTCTCTGCACCGTCTGTACAACCTCATCACAATCTCTGCACCTTCTGCACAACCTCACATCACAGTCTCTGCACCGTCTGCACCTCACAGCGCGCCCCAGTCCCTGCAACATCTGCACAACCTCACACCGCGCCACAGTCTCTGCACCGTCTGTACAACCTCACACCGCACCAGTGTCTGCACAACCTCACACCGCACCACAGTCTAAGCACCGTCTGCACAACCTCACATCACAATCTCTGCACCGTCTGCACAACCTCACAGCGCACCAGTCTCTGCACCGTCTGCACAACCTCACAGCGCGCCATAGTCCCTGCAACGTCTGCACAACCTCACACTGCGCCAGTCTCTGCAACGTCTGCACAACCTCACACCGCGCCACCGTCCCTGCACCGTCTGTACAACCTCACATCACAATCTCTGCACCTTCTGCACAACCTCACATCACAATCTCTGCACCTTCTGCACAACCTCACACCACAGTCTCTGCACCGTCTGCACAACCTCACACCGCAGTCTCTGCACAACCTCACACAGCACCAGTCTCTGCACCGTCTGCACAACCGCACACCGCGCCACCGTCCCTGCACCGTCTACACAACCTCACACCACAGTCTCTGCACCGTCTGCACAACCTCACACCAGGTCTCTGCACAACCTCACACCGCGCCACAGTCTCTGCACCGTCTGCACAACCTCACACCGCGCCACAGTCTCTGCACCGTCTGCACAACCTCACACCGCGCCACAGTCTCTGCACCGTCTGCACAACCTCACACCGCGCCACAGTCTCTGCACCGTCTGCACAACCTCACACCGCGCCACAGTCTCTGCACCGTCTGCACAACCTCACACCGCGCCACAGTCTCTGCACCGTCTGCACAACCTCACACCGCGCCACAGTCTCTGCACCGTCTGCACAACCTCACACCGCGCCACAGTCTCTGCACCGTCTGCACAACCTCACACCGCGCCACAGTCTCTGCACCGTCTGCACAACTTCACACCGCGCCACAGTCTCTGCACCGTCTGCACAACCTCACACCGCGCCACAGTCTCTGCACCGTCTGCACAACCTCACACCGCGCCACAGTCTCTGCACCGTCTGCACAACCTCACAGCGCGCCACAGTCTCTGCACCGTCTGCACAACCTCACACTGCGCCAGTCTCTGCAACGTCTGCACAACCTCACACCGCGCCACAGTCTCTGCACCGTCTGTACAACCTCACACCGCGCCACCGTCCCGGCACCGTCTGTACAACCTCACATCACAATCTCTGCACCTTCTGCACAACCTCACACCACAGTCTCTGCACCGTCTGCACAACCTCACACCGCAGTCTCTGCACAACCTCACACAGCACCAGTCTCTGCACCGTCTGCACAACCGTACACCGCGCCACCGTCCCTGCAGCGTCTGCACAACCGCACACCGCGCCACCGTCCCTGCACCATCTGCACAACCGCACACCGCGCCACCGTCCCTGCACCGTCTGCACAACCGCACACCGCGCCACCGTCCCTGCACCGTCTGCACAACCGCACACCGCGCCACCGTCCCTGCACCGACTGCACAACCTCACACCGCGCCACAGTCTCTGCACAACCTCACACCGCGCCACAGTCTCTGCACAACATCACACCGCACCACAGTCTCTGCACAACCTCACACCGCACCACAGTCTCTGCACAACCTCACACCGCACCACATTCTCTGCACAACCTCACACCGCACCACAGTCTCTGCACAACCTCACACCGCACCACAGTCTCTGCACCATCTGCACAACCTCACACCACACCACAGTCTCTGCACCGTCTGCACAACCTCACACCGCACCACAGTCTCTGCACCGTCTGTACAACCTCATCACAATCTCTGCACCTTCTGCACAACCTCACATCACAGTCTCTGCACCGTCTGCACCTCACAGCGCGCCCCAGTCCCTGCAACATCTGCACAACCTCACACCGCGCCACAGTCTCTGCACCGTCTGTACAACCTCACACCGCACCACAGTCTCTGCACCGTCTGTACAACCTCACACCGCGCCAGTCTCTGAACTGTCTGTACAACCTCACACCGCGCCACAGTCTCTGCACAACCTCACACCGCGCCACAGTCTCTGCACAACCTCACACCGCGCCACAGTCTCTGCACAACCTCACACCGCGCCACAGTCTCTGCACAACCTCACACCGCGCCACAGTCTCTGCACAACCTCACACCGCACCAGTCTCTGCACAACCTCACACCGCGCCACAGTCTCTGCACCGTCTGCACAACCTCACACCGCAGAACAGTCTCTGCACAACATCACACAGCACCACAGTCTCTGCACCGTCTGCACAACCTCACACCGCACCACAGTCTCTGCACCGTCTGTACAACCTCATCACAATCTCTGCACCTTCTGCACAACCTCACATCACAGTCTCTGCACCGTCTGCACCTCACAGCGCGCCCCAGTCCCTGCAACATCTGCACAACCTCACACCGCGCCACAGTCTCTGCACCGTCTGTACAACCTCACACCGCACCAGTGTCTGCACAACCTCACACCGCACCACAGTCTAAGCACCGTCTGCACAACCTCACATCACAATCTCTGCACCGTCTGCACAACCTCACAGCGCACCAGTCTCTGCACCGTCTGCACAACCTCACAGCGCGCCATAGTCCCTGCAACGTCTGCACAACCTCACACTGCGCCAGTCTCTGCAACGTCTGCACAACCTCACACCGCGCCACCGTCCCTGCACCGTCTGTACAACCTCACATCACAATCTCTGCACCTTCTGCACAACCTCACATCACAATCTCTGCACCTTCTGCACAACCTCACACCACAGTCTCTGCACCGTCTGCACAACCTCACACCGCAGTCTCTGCACAACCTCACACAGCACCAGTCTCTGCACCGTCTGCACAACCGCACACCGCGCCACCGTCCCTGCACCGTCTGCACAACCTCACACCACAGTCTCTGCACCGTCTGCACAACCTCACACCAGAGTCTCTGCACAACCTCACACCGCGCCAGTGTCTGCACATCACACCTCGCCAGTCTCTGCACCGTCTGCACAACCTCACACAGCGCCACAGTCTCTGCACCGTCTGCACAACCTCACACCGCGCCACAGTCTCTGCACCGTCTGCACAACCTCACACCGCGCCACAGTCTCTGCACCGTCTGCACAACCTCACACCGCGCCACAGTCTCTGCACCGTCTGCACAACCTCACACCGCGCCACAGTCTCTGCACCGTCTGCACAACCTCACACCGCGCCACAGTCTCTGCACCGTCTGCACAACCTCACACCGCGCCACAGTCTCTGCACCGTCTGCACAACCTCACACCGCGCCACAGTCTCTGCACCGTCTGCACAACCTCACACCGCGCCACAGTCTCTGCACCGTCTGCACAACCTCACACCGCGCCACAGTCTCTGCACCGTCTGCACAACTTCACACCGCGCCACAGTCTCTGCACCGTCTGCACAACCTCACACCGCGCCACAGTCTCTGCACCGTCTGCACAACCTCACACCGCGCCACAGTCTCTGCACCGTCTGTACAACCTCACACCGCGCCACCGTCCCGGCACCGTCTGTACAACCTCACATCACAATCTCTGCACCTTCTGCACAACCTCACACCACAGTCTCTGCACCGTCTGCACAACCTCACACCGCAGTCTCTGCACAACCTCACACAGCACCAGTCTCTGCACCGTCTGCACAACCGTACACCGCGCCACCATCCCTGCATCGTCTGCACAACCGCACACCGCGCCACCGTCCCTGCACCATCTGCACAACCGCACACCGCGCCACCGTCCCTGCACCGTCTGCACAACCGCACACCGCGCCGTCCCTGCACCGTCTGCACAACCGCACACCGCGCCACCGTCCCTGCACCGTCTGCACAACCTCACACCGCGCCACAGTCTCTGCACAACCTCACACCGCGCCACAGTCTCTGCACAACCTCACACCGCGCCACAGTCTCTGCACAACCTCACACCGCGCCACAGTCTCTGCACAACCTCACACCGCAGAACAGTCTCTGCACAACCTCACACCGCACCACAGTCTCTGCACAACCTCACACCGCACCACATTCTCTGCACAACCTCACACCGCACCACAGTCTCTGCACAACCTCACACCGCACCACAGTCTCTGCACCGTCTGCACAACCTCACACCGCACCACAGTCTCTGCACCGTCTGTACAACCTCATCACAATCTCTGCACCTTCTGCACAACCTCACATCACAGTCTCTGCACCGTCTGCACCTCACAGCGCGCCCCAGTCCCTGCAACATCTGCACAACCTCACACCGCGCCACAGTCTCTGCACCGTCTGTACAACCTCACACCGCACCACAGTCTCTGCACCGTCTGTACAACCTCACACCGCGCCAGTCTCTGAACTGTCTGTACAACCTCACACCGCGCCACAGTCTCAGCATCCGCTGCACAACCTCACACCGCACCAGTGTCTGCACAACCTCACACCGCACCACAGTCTCTGCACCGTCTGCACAACCTCACATCACAATCTCTGCACCGTCTGCACAACCTCACAGCGCACCAGTCTCTGCACCGTCTGCACAACCTCACAGCGCGCCACAGTCCCTGCACCGTCTGCACAACCTCACACCAGTCTCTGCACCTTCTGCACAACCTCACACCAGTCTCTGCACCGTCTGCACAACCTCACACCACAGTCTCTGCACCTTCTGCACAACCTCACACCACAGTCTCTGCACCGTCTGCACAACCTCACACCACAGTCTCTGCACCGTCTGCACAACCTCACACCACAGTCTCTGCACCGTCTGCACAACCTCACACCACGCCACAGTCTCTGCACCGTCTGCACAACCTCACACCGCGCCACAGTCTCTGCACCGTCTGCACAACCTCACACCGCGCCACAGTCTCTGCACCGTCTGCACAACCTCACACCGCGCCACAGTGTCTGCACAACCTCACACCGCGCCAGTCTCTGCACCGTCTGTACAACCTCACACCGCACCAGTTTCTGCACAACCTCACACCGCAGAACAGTCTCTGCACAACCTCACACAGCACCACAGACTCTGCAAAACCTCACACCGCACCACAGTCCCTGCACAACCTCACACCGCACCACAGTCTCTGCACAACCTCACACCGCACCAGTCTCTGCACAACCTCACACCGCACCACAGTCTCTGCACAACCTCACACCGCACCACAGTCTCTGCACCGTCTGTACAACCTCACACCGCACCACAATTTCGGCACTGTCTGCACATCCTCACACTACACCACGGTCTCGGCACCGTCTGCACAACCTCACACCGCACCACGGTCTCGGCACCGTTTCTACAACCTCACACCGCGCTGTCTCTGCATCGTCTGCACAACCTCACACCGCACCACAGTCTCTGCACCATCCGCACAACCTCACACCGCACCACAGTCTCTGCACAACCTCACACCGCACCAGTCTCTGCACCGTCTGTACAACCTCACGCCGCGCCAGTCTCTGCACCGTCTGTACAACCTCACACCACACCGTCTGTACAACCTCACACCGCACCACAGTCTCTGCACCGTCTGTACAACCTCACGCCGCGCCAGTCTCTGCACCGTCTGTACAACCTCACACCGCGCCACAGTCTCTGAACTGTCTGTTCAACCTCACACCGCGCCACAGTCTCAGCATCCGCTGCACAACCTCACACCGCACCAGTATCTGCACAACCTCACACCGCGCCACAGTCTCTGCACCGTCTGTACAACCTCACACCGCACCACAGTCTCTGCACCGTCTGTACAACCGCATACCGCACCACAGTCTCTGCACCGTCTGCACAACCTCACATCACAATCTCTGCACCGTCTGCACAACCTCACAGCGCACCACAGTCTCTGCACAACCTCACACCGCGCCACAGTCTCTGCACAACCTCACACCGCGCCACAGTCTCTGCACAACCTCACACCGCGCCACAGTCTCTGCACAACCTCACACCGCGCCACAGTCTCTGCACAACCTCACACCGCGCCACACTCTCTGCACAACCTCACACCGCGCCACAGTCTCTGCACAACCTCACACCGCGCCACAGTCTCTGCACAACCTCACACCGCGCCACAGTCTCTGCACAACCTCACACCGCGCCACAGTCTCTGCACAACCTCACACCGCGCCACAGTCTCTGCACAACCTCACACCGCGCCACAGTCTCTGCACAACCTCACACCGCGCCACAGTCTCTGCACCGTCTGTACAACCTCACACCGCACCAGTCTCTGCACAACCTCACACCGCGCCACAGTCTCTGCACCGTCTGCACAACCTCACACCGCAGAACAGTCTCTGCACAACATCACACAGCACCACAGTCTCTGCACCGTCTGCACAACCTCACACCGCACCACAGTCTCTGCACCGTCTGTACAACCTCATCACAATCTCTGCACCTTCTGCACAACCTCACATCACAGTCTCTGCACCGTCTGCACCTCACAGCGCGCCCCAGTCCCTGCAACATCTGCACAACCTCACACCGCGCCACAGTCTCTGCACCGTCTGTACAACCTCACACCGCGCCACAGTCTCTGAACTGTCTGTACAACCTCACACCGCGCCACAGTCTCAGCATCCGCTGCACAACCTCACACCGCACCAGTGTCTGCACAACCTCACACCGCACCACAGTCTAAGCACCGTCTGCACAACCTCACATCACAATCTCTGCACCGTCTGCACAACCTCACAGCGCACCAGTCTCTGCACCGTCTGCACAACCTCACAGCGCGCCACAGTCCCTGCAACGTCTGCACAACCTCACACTGCGCCAGTCTCTGCAACGTCTGCACAACCTCACACCGCGCCACCGTCCCTGCACCGTCTGTACAACCTCACATCACAATCTCTGCACCTTCTGCACAACCTCACATCACAATCTCTGCACCTTCTGCACAACCTCACACCACAGTCTCTGCACCGTCTGCACAACCTCACACCGCAGTCTCTGCACAACCTCACACAGCACCAGTCTCTGCACCGTCTGCACAACCGCACACCGCGCCACCGTCCCTGCACCGTCTGCACAAACTCACACCACAGTCTCTGCACCGTCTGCACAACCTCACACCAGAGTCTCTGCACAACCTCACACCGCGCCAGTGTCTGCACATCACACCTCGCCAGTCTCTGCACCGCCTGCACAACCTCACACCGCGCCACAGTCTCTGCACCGTCTGCACAACCTCACACCGCGCCACAGTCTCTGCACCGTCTGCACAACCTCACACCGCGCCACAGTCTCTGCACCGTCTGCACAACCTCACACCGCGCCACAGTCTCTGCACCGTCAGCACAACCTCACACCGCGCCACAGTCTCTGCACCGTCTGCACAACCTCACACCGCGCCACAGTCTCTGCACCGTCTGCACAACCTCACACCGCGCCACAGTCTCTGCACCGTCTGCACAACCTCACACCGCGCCACAGTCTCTGCACCGTCTGCACAACCTCACACCGCGCCACAGTCTCTGCACCGTCTGCACAACCTCACACTGCGCCAGTCTCTGCAACGTCTGCACAACCTCACACCGCGCCACAGTCTCTGCACCGTCTGTACAACCTCACACCGCGCCACCGTCCTGGCACCGTCTGTACAACCTCACATCACAATCTCTGCACCTTCTGCACAACCTCACACCACAGTCTCTTCACCGTCTGCACAACCTCACACCGCAGTCTCTGCACAACCTCACACAGCACCAGTCTCTGCACCGTCTGCACAACCGTACACCGCGCCACCGTCCCTGCATCGTCTGCACAACCGCACACCGCGCCACCGTCCCTGCACCGTCTGCACAACCGCACACCGCGCCACCGTCCCTGCACCGTCTGCACAACCGCACACCGCGCCACCGTCCCTGCACCGTCTGCACAACCTCACACCGCGCCACAGTCTCTGCACAACCTCACACCGCGCCACAGTCTCTGCACAACCTCACACCGCGCCACAGTCTCTGCACAACCTCACACCGCGCCACAGTCTCTGCACAACCTCACACCGCGCCACAGTCTCTGCACAACCTCACACCGCAGAACAGTCTCTGCACATCACACAGCACCACAGACTCTGCATGGTCTGCACAACCTCACACCGCACCACAGTCTCTGCACAACCTCACACCGCACCACAGTCTCTGCACAACCTCACACCGCACCACAGTCTCTGCACCATCTGCACAACCTCACACCGCACCACAGTCTCTGCACCGTCTGCACAACCTCACACCGCACCACAGTCTCTGCACCGTCTGTACAACCTCATCACAATCTCTGCACCTTCTGCACAACCTCACATCACAGTCTCTGCACCGTCTGCACCTCACAGCGCGCCCCAGTCCCTGCAACATCTGCACAACCTCACACCGCGCCACAGTCTCTGCACCGTCTGTACAACCTCACACCGCACCACAGTCTCTGCACCGTCTGTACAACCTCACACCGCGCCAGTCTCTGAACTGTCTGTACAACCTCACACCGCGCCACAGTCTCAGCATCCGCTGCACAACCTCACACTGCACCAGTGTCTGCACAACCTCACACCGCACCACAGTCTCTGCACCGTCTGCACAACCTCACATCACAATCTCTGCACCGTCTGCACAACCTCACAGCGCACCAGTCTCTGCACCGTCTGCACAACCTCACAGCGCGCCACAGTCCCTGCAACGTCTGCACAACCTCACACTGCGCCAGTCTCTGCAACATCTGCACAACCTCACACCGCGCCACCGTCCCTGCACCGTCTTTACAACCTCACATCACAATCTCTGCACCTTCTGCACAACCTCACACCACAGTCTCTGCACCGTCTGCACAACCTCACACCGCAGTCTCTGCACAACCTCACACAGCACCAGTCTCTGCACCGTCTGCACAACCGCACACCGCGCCACCGTCCCTGCACCGTCTGCACAACCTCACACCACAGTCTCTGCACCGTCTGCACAACCTCACACCACAGTCTCTGCACCGTCTGCACAACCTCACACCAGAGTCTCTGCACAACCTCACACCGCGCCAGTGTCTGCACATCACACCGCGCCACAGTCTCTGCACCGTCTGCACAACCTCACACCGCGCCACAGTCTCTGCACCGTCTGCACAACCTCACACCGCGCCACAGTCTCTGCACCGTCTGCACAACCTCACACCGCGCCACAGTCTCTGCACCGTCTGCACAACCTCACACCGCGCCACAGTCTCTGCACCGTCTGCACAACCTCACACCGCGCCACAGTCTCTGCACCGTCTGCACAACCTCACACCGCGCCACAGTCTCTGCACCGTCTGCACAACCTCACACCGCGCCACAGTCTCTGCACCGTCTGCACAACCTCACACCGCGCCACAGTCTCTGCACCGTCTGCACAACCTCACCACGCCACAGTCTCTGCACCGTCTGCACAACCTCACACCGCGCCACAGTCTCTGCACCGTCTGCACAACCTCACACCGCGCCACAGTCTCTGCACCGTCTGCACAACCTCACACCGCGCCACAGTCTCTGCACCGTCTGCACAACCTCACACCGCGCCACAGTCTCTGCACCGTCTGCACAACCTCACACCGCGCCACAGTCTCTGCACCACCTCACACCGCACCACAGTCTCTGCACCACCTCATACCGCGCCAGTCTCTGCACCGTCTGTACAACCTCACACCGCGCCAGTCTCTGCACAACATGACACAGCACCACAGTCTCTGCACCGTCTGTACAACATCACACCGCGCCACAGTCTCTGCACAACCTCACACCGCGCCACAGTCTCTGCACCGTCTGCACAACCTCACACCGCACCAGTCTCTGCACAACCTCACACCGCGCCACAGTCTCTGCACAACCTCACACCGCGCCACAGTCTCTGCACCGTCTGCACAACCTCACACCACACCACAGTCTCTGCACCGTCTGCACAACCTCACACCGCACCACAGTCTCTGCACCACCTCACACCGCGCCAGTCTCTGCACCGTCTGTACAACCTCACACCGCGCCAGTCTCTGCACAACATGACACAGCACCACAGTCTCTGCACCGTCTGTACAACCTCACACCGCAGAACAGTCTCTGCACAACATCACACAGCACCACAGTCTCTGCACCGTCTGCACAACCTCACACCGCGCCACAGTCTCTGCACAACCTCACACCGCGCCACAGTCTCTGCACCACCTCACACCGCACCACAGTCTCTGCACCGTCTGCACAACCTCACACCGCAGAACTGTCTCTGCACCACCTCACACCGCGCCACAGTCTCTGCACCACCTCACACCGCGCCACAGTCTCTGCACCACCTCACACCGCGCCACAGTCTCTGCACCACCTCACACCGCGCCACAGTCTCTGCACCACCTCACACCGCGCCACAGTCTCTGCACCACCTCACACCGCGCCACAGTCTCTGCACCACCTCACACCGCGCCACAGTCTCTGCACCACCTCACACCGCGCCACAGTCTCTGCACCACCTCACACCGCGCCACAGTCTCTGCACCGTCTGTACAACCTCACACCGCGCCACAGTCTCTGCACAACATGACACCTTGCCACAGTCTCTGCACAACATCACACCGCGCCACTGTCTCTGCACAACCTCACACCGCGCTACAGTCTCTGCACAACCTCACAACGCGCCACAGTCTCTGCACAACATCACACCGCGCCACAGTCTCTGCACCGTCTGTACAACCTCACACCGCACCACAGTCTCCACACAACCTCACACCGCGCCACAGTCTCTGCACCGTCTGCACAACCTCACACCGCGCCACAGTCTCTGCACAACATCACACCGCGCCACAGTCTCTGCACAACATCACACCGCGCCACAGTCTCTGCACCGTCTGTACAACCTCACACCGCGCCACAGTCTCTGCACAACCTCACACCGCGCCACAGTCTCTGCACAACATGACACATCGCCACAGTCTCTGCACAACATCACACCGCGCCACTGTCTCTGCACAACCTCACACCGCGCTACAGTCTCTGCACAACCTCACACCGCGCCACAGTCTCTGCACAACCTCACACCGCGCCACAGTCTCTGCACCACCTCACACCGCGCCACAGTCTCTGCACCACCTCACACCGCGTCACAGTCTCTGCACCACCTCACACCGCACCACAGTCTCTGCACCGTCTGTACCTCACACCGCGCCACAGTCTCTGCACAACATGACACCTCGCCACAGTCTCTGCACAACATCACACCGCGCCACTGTCTCTGCACAACCTCACACCGCGCTACAGTCTCTGCACAACCTCACACCGCGCCACAGTCTCTGCACAACATCACACCGCGCCAGTCTCTGCACCGTCTGCACAACCTCACACCGCGCCACAGTCTCCGCACAACATCACACCGCGCCACAGTCTCTGCACAACATCACACCGCGCCACAGTCTCTGCACCGTCTGCACAACCTCACACCGCGCCACAGTCTCTGCACAACATCACACCGCGCCACAGTCTCTGCACAACCTCACACCGCGCCACAGTCTCTGCACAACCTCACACCGCGTCACAGTCTCTGCACAACCTCACGCCGCGCCACAGTCTCTGCACAACCTCACGCCGCGCCACAGTCTCTGCACCGTCTGTACAACCTCACACCGCACCACAGTCTCTGCACCACCTCACACCGCGCCACAGTCTCTGCACCACCTCACACCGCGCCACAGTCTCTGCACAACATGACACCTCGCCACAGTCTCTGCACAACCTCACACCGCGCCACAGTCTCTGCACAACATGACACCTCGCCACAGTCTCTGCACAACATCACACCGCGCCACTGTCTCTGCACAACCTCACACCGCGCTACTGTCTCTGCACAACCTCACACCGCGCTACAGTCTCTGCACAACCTCACACCGCGCCACAGTCTCTGCACAACCTCACACCGCGCCACAGTCTCTGCACAACATCACACCGCGCCAGTCTCTGCACCGTCTGCACAACCTCACACCGCGCCACAGTCTCTGCACAACATCACACCGCGCCACAGTCTCTGCACCGTCTGTACAACCTCACACCGCGCCACTGTCTCTGCACAACATCACACCGCGCCACAGTCTCTGCACAACATGACACCTCGCCACAGTCTCTGCACAACATCACACCGCGCCACAGTCTCTGCACAACATGACACCTCGCCACAGTCTCTGCACAACATCACACCGCGCCACTGTCTCTGCACAACATCACACCGCGCCACTGTCTCTGCACAACATCACACCGCGCCACAGTCTCTGCACAACCTCACACCGCGCCACAGTCTCTGCACAACCTCACACCGCGCCACAGTCTCTGCACAACCTCACACCGCACCACAGTCTCTGCACCGTCTGTACAACCTCACACCGCACCAGTCTCCACACAACCTCACACCGCGCCACAGTCTCTGCACCATCCGCACAACCTCACACCGCACCACAGTCTCTGCACAGTCTGTACAACCTCACACCGCGCCACAGTCTCTGCACAACATCACACAGCACCACAGTCTCTGCACAACCTCACATCGCGCCACAGTCTCTGCACCGTCTGCACCACCTCACACCGCGCCACAGTCTCTGCACCACCTCACACCGCGCCACAGTCTCTGCACCGTCTGTACAACCTCACACCGCGCCACAGTCTCTGCACAACATGACACCTCGCAACAGTCTCTGCACAACATCACACCGCGCCACAGTCTCTGCACAACATCACACCGCGCCAGTCTCTGCACCGTCTGCACAACCTCACACCGCGCCACAGTCTCTGTACAACATCACACCGCGCCACAGTCTCTGCACAACATCACACCGCGCCACAGTCTCTGCACCGTCTGTACAACCTCACACCGCGCCACAGTCTCTGCACAACATCACACCGCGCCACAGTCTCTGCACAACCTCACACCGCGCCACAGTCTCTGCACAACCTCACACCGCGCCACAGTCTCTGCACAACCTCACACCGCGCCAGTCTCTGCACAACCTCACACCGCGCCACAGTCTCTGCACAACCTCACACCGCGCCACAGTCTCTGCACCACCTCACACCGCGCCACAGTCTCTGCACCGTCTGTACAACCTCACACCGCGCCACAGTCTCTGCACAACATCACACCGCGCCAGTCTCTGCACCGTCTGCACAACCTCACACCGCGCCACAGTCTCTGCACAACATCACACCGCGCCAGTCTCTGCACAACATCACACCGCGCCACAGTCTCTGCACCGTCTGTACAACCTCACACCGCGCCACAGTCTCTGCACAACCTCACACCGCGCCACAGTCTCTGCACAACCTCACACCGCGCCAGTCTCTGCACAACCTCACACCGCGCCACAGTCTCTGCACAACCTCACACCGCGCCACAGTCTCTGCACAACCTCACACCGCGCCACAGTCTCTGCACCGTCTGCACAACCTCACACCGCACCACAGTCTCTGCACAACCTCACACCGCGCCAGTCTCTGCACAACCTCACACCGTACCACAGTCTCCACACAACATCACACCGCGCCAGTCTCTGCACCGTCTGCACAACCTCACACCGCGCCACAGTCTCTGCACAACATCACACCGCACCACAGTCTCTGCACAACATCACACCGCGCCACAGTCTCTGCACAACATCACACCGCACCACAGTCTCTGCACCGTCTGTACAACCTCACACCGCGCCACAGTCTCTGCACAACATCACACCGCGCCACAGTCTCTGCACCACCTCACACCGCGCCACAGTCTCTGCACCACCTCACACCGCGCCACAGTCTCTGCACCACCTCACACCGCACCACAGTCTCTGCACCGTCTGTACAACCTCACACCGCGCCACAGTCTCTGCACAACATGACACCTCGCCACAGTCTCTGCACAACCTCACACCGCGCCACTGTCTCTGCACAACCTCACACCGCGCTACAGTCTCTGCACAACCTCACACCGCGCCACAGTCTCTGCACAACATCACACCGCGCCAGTCTCTGCACCGTCTGCACAACCTCACACCGCGCCACAGTCTCTGCACAACATCACACCGCGCCACAGTCTCTGCACAACATCACACCGCGCCACAGTCTCTGCACCGTCTGTACAACCTCACACCGCGCCACAGTCTCTGCACAACATCACACCGCGCCACAGTCTCTGCACAACCTCACACCGCGCCACAGTCTCTGCACAACATGACACCGCGCCACAGTCTCTGCACAACCTCACACCGCGCCACAGTCTCTGCACAACCTCACACCGCGCCACAGTCTCTGCACCGTCTGCACAACCTCACACCGCGCCACAGTCTCTGCACAACCTCACACCGCGCCACAGTCTCTGCACAACCTCACACCGCGCTACAGTCTCTGCACAACCTCACACCGCGCCACAGTCTCTGCACAACCTCACACCGCGCCACAGTCTCTTCACAACCTCACACCGCACCACAGTCTCTGCACCGTCTGTACAACCTCACACCGCACCACAGTCTCCACACAACCTCACACCGCGCCACAGTCTCTGCACCATCCGCACAACCTCACACCGCACCACAGTCTCTGCACAGTCTGTACAACCTCACACCGCGCCACAGTCTCTGCACAACATCACACAGCACCACAGTCTCTGCACAACCTCACATCGCGCCACAGTCTCTGCACCGTCTGCACAACCTCACACCGCAGCACAGTCTCTGCACCGTCTGCACAACCTCACACCGCGCCACAGTCTCTGCACAACCTCACACCGCGCCACAGTCTCTGCACCACCTCACACCGCGCCACAGTCTCTGCACAACCTCACACCGCGCCACAGTCTCTGCACCACCTCACACCGCGCCAGTCTCTGCACCACCTCACACCGCGCCACAGTCTCTGCACCACCTCACACCGCACCACAGTCTCTGCACCGTCTGTACAACCTCACACCGCGCCACAATCTCTGCACAACATGACACCTCGCCACAGTCTCTGCACAACATCACACCGCGCCACTGTCTCTGCACAACCTCACACCGCGCCACTGTCTCTGCACAACCTCACACCGCGCCACAGTCTCTGCACAACATCACACCGCGCCAGTCTCTGCACCGTCTGCACAACCTCACACCGCGCCACAGTCTCTGCACAACATCACACCGCGCCACAGTCTCTGCACAACATCACACCGCGCCACAGTCTCTGCACAACATCACACCGCGCCACAGTCTCTGCACCGTCTGTACAACCTCACACCGCGCCACAGTCTCTGCACAACATCACACCGCGCCAGTCTCTGCACAACCTCACACCGCGCAACAGTCTCTGCACAACCTCACACCGCGCCACAGTCTCTGCACAACATGACACCTCGCCACAGTCTCTGCACAACATCACACCGCGCCACTGTCTCTGCACAACCTCACACCGCGCCACAGTCTCTGCACAACCTCACACCGCGCCACAGTCTCTGCACCGTCTGCACAACCTCACACCGCGCCACAGTCTCTGCACAACCTCACACCGCGCCACAGTCTCTGCACAACCTCACACCGCGCTACAGTCTCTGCACAACCTCACACCGCGCCACAGTCTCTTCACAACCTCACACCGCACCACAGTCTCTGCACCGTCTGTACAACCTCACACCGCACCACAGTCTCTGCACAACCTCACACCGCGCCACAGTCTCTGCACCATCCGCACAACCTCACACCGCACCACAGTCTCTGCACAGTCTGTACAAACTCACACCGCGCCACAGTCTCTGCACAACATCACACAGCACCACAGTCTCTGCACAACCTCACATCGCGCCACAGTCTCTGCACCGTCTGCACAACCTCACACCGCAGCACAGTCTCTGCACCGTCTGCACAACCTCACACCGCACCACAGTCTCTGCACAACATCACACCGCGCCAGTCTCTGCACAACCTCACACCGCGCCAGTCTCTGCACAACCTCACACCGCGCCACAGTCTCTGCACAACCTCACACCGCGCCACAGTCTCTGCACCACCTCACACCGCGCCACAGTCTCTGCACCACCTCACACCGCACCACAGTCTCTGCACCGTCTGTACAACCTCACACCGCGCCACAGTCTCTGCACAACATGACACCTCGCCACAGTCTCTGCACAACATCACACCGCGCCACTGTCTCTGCACAACCTCACACCGCGCTACAGTCTCTGCACAACCTCACACCGCGCCACAGTCTCTGCACAACATCACACCGCGCCAGTCTCTGCACCGTCTGCACAACCTCACACCGCGCCACAGTCTCTGCACAACATCACACCGCGCCACAGTCTCTGCACAACATCACACCGCGCCACAGTCTCTGCACCGTCTGCACAACCTCACACCGCGCCACAGTCTCTGCACAACATCACACCGCGCCACAGTCTCTGCACAACCTCACACCGCGCCACAGTCTCTGCACCGTCTGTACAACCTCACACCGCGCCACAGTCTCTGCACAACATGACACCTCGCCACAGTCTCTGCACAACATCACACCGCGCCACTGTCTCTGCACAACCTCACACCGCGCTACAGTCTCTGCACAACCTCACACCGCGCCACAGTCTCTGCACAACCTCACACCGCGCCAGTCTCTGCACCGTCTGCACAACCTCACACCGCGCCACAGTCTCTGCACAACATCACACCGCGCCACAGTCTCTGCACAACATCACACCGCGCCACAGTCTCTGCACAACCTCACACCGCGCCACAGTCTCTGCACAACCTCACACCGCGCCACAGTCTCTGCACAACCTCACACCGCGCCACAGTCTCTGCACAACCTCACACCGCGCCACAGTCTCTGCACAACCTCACACCGCGCCACAGTCTCTGCACAACCTCACACCGCGCCACAGTCTCTGCACAACCTCACACCGCGCCACAGTCTCTGCACAACCTCACACCGCGCGCCAGTCTCTGCACAACCTCACACCGCGCGCCAGTCTCTGCACAACCTCACACCGCGCCAGTCTCTGCACAACCTCACACCGCGCCACAGTCTCTGCACAACCTCACACCGCGCCACAGTCTCTGCACAACCTCACACCGCGCCAGTCTCTGCACAACATGACACCTCGCCACAGTCTCTGCACAACATCACACCGCGCCACTGTCTCTGCACAACCTCACACCGCGCTACAGTCTCTGCACAACCTCACACCGCGCCACAGTCTCTGCACAACCTCACACCGCGCCACAGTCTCTGCACCGTCTGTACAACCTCACACCGCACCACAGTCTCCACACAACCTCACACCGCGCCACAGTCTCTGCACAGTCTGTACAACCTCACACCGCACCACAGTCTCTGCACAACATCACACAGCACCACAGTCTCTGCACAACCTCACATCGCGCCACAGTCTCTGCACCGTCTGCACAACCTCACACCGCAGCACAGTCTCTGCACCGTCTGCACAACCTCACACCGCACCACAGTCTGTGCACAACATCACACAGTACCACAGACTCTGCATGGTCTGCACCACCTCACCCCGCACCACAGTCTCTGCACCACCTCACACCGCACCACAGTCTCTGCACCACCTCACACCGCACCACAGTCTCTGCACCGTCTGCACAACCTCACACCGCACCACAGTCTCTGCAAGCCAACAGAAATAGTTCCTTTGAGATTTGTTTAAAAGCTATAACTATTGCTCTACAGAGATCTGGAACTAACAGTCATCAATTTAAGACCATAATGAACAGAAAATGCCAAAGGAAGTCAGCAGGTCATGCAGCATCTATGGTGAGGAATAAACTGATGATTTTTTGAGCCAAGACCCTTCGTCAGAATATTTTTTTTCCATCAGACCCTAAGACATAGGAGCAGATTTAGGCCATTCAGCCCATTGAGTCTGCTCTGCCGTTCCAGCATGGCTGGTTTATTTTCTCTCTTAATCCCATTCTCCTGCTTTCTCCCTGTAACCTTTGACATCCTGACTATCAACCCTAACTTTAAATATACCCAATGACTGGGCTGTCACAGCCATCTGTCTCAATGAATTCCACAATGCCACCATCTTTTGTCTAAAGAAAGTCCTCCTGAACACTGTTCTAAGGGATTATTTCTCTATTCTGAAGCTGCGCTCTCTGGTTTTGGACCTCCACCACTATAGGAAACATGTGGTCGGCAACAATGAATATATCAATCGAGTCAGGTTTTATAAAAACAATTAAACATTTATTAAACTTTGCTCAATATTTTAAAAAAAATAAACAAACGAAAATCTTAACCGGAAGTAAACTGCTATGCGGCCATTTAACAAACGCCACTCAGTGTTAGTTCTTAAAGCGATAAATGTGAAATCAGTTCTTAAAGTGGTGAATTCAAAAACAGTTCTTAGAATGATAAATTTGAAAGTGCAAGAGATTTATACAGTCAATTAGGAGAGACTTTCCTGAAGTAAAGAATTCCTCGAAGACACGACGTCATTGCCGATCCCAGCCGGAACCTACCTTGGCTACAGGATTCATGATGACGGAAATAAAACAATTTAAAGGCACTGACCTTTCCCTCTGGATACTAGATACTGCACAGCCTTTTCTGCTGCTTTTAGCAGAGGCTATCTCATGCAGATCACTCTTTCTTGAACAAATTCAATAATGGTTGATCCTCTCCAAAACCACCGAATGACTCCATCAGGTTCCCGTCTTCACTCTCCAATACTACTGAAAAGATACATCAACAAACCGGGCAGCAATTGGTTAAACTGCTGGTCCAACGCTTTTGTACTTTACACTAGAACATAAAACTCAGTTTTAAATCAAAACTGCGTCATAAGGCAAATACGCAGTGGAGCGGAGTATCCGGCTGACGTTCTAACTGGAAGACTAACTGCGTCACCCCAGGGGTCTCCTTTTATACCCGGGGTGAACATGTTATCACGTGACCTCACATCAGCAGGAAAATTACATCAGGTGACCTCCAAAAGACCATTACATCATCCTCATCAGCTACTCTATTACATCATGGTCGTAAGACAGTCACAAGAATATCCATGAGGTTTGTAACACTCTCATCATCCACTCTGACTAGACCTTCTAATGTTTGATAGGTTTCAATGAGATCCCCCCTCATTCTTCTAAAGTCCAGCAGGTGAAGGCCCAGAGCCATCAAGCTCTTCTCATATTAACCCTGTCATTACTGGATCATTCTCATGGACCTCCTCTGGACTCTTTCTAATGCCAGTACATCTTTCTTAGATAACAGGTCAAAAACTGCTTGCAATACTCCAATCACAGGACTCTGCAGAGAGTGGTGCGGACAGCCCAGTTGGATCTGTAGATGCGAACTTCTCACTATTCAGGGCATTTACAAAGACAGGTGTGTAAAAAGGGCCTGAAGGATCATTGGAGACCTAAGTCACTCCAACCACAAAGTGTTCCAGCTGCTACCATCAGGGAAACGGTACAGCAGCATAAAAGCCAGGACTAACAGGCTCTGAGACAGCTTCTTCGACCAGGCCATCAGTGTGATTAATTCATGCTGACAGAACTGTATTTCTATGTTATATTGACTGTCCTCTTGAACATACTCTATTATAAATTACTATAAATTGCACATTGCATATTTAGACAGAGACATAACATAAAGATTGTATATAAAGGATGTAAGTAATAAAGTCATTTCAATTCAAGTGCAGTCTGACACAAACCTTATAAAGGCTCAAGTGTTTTTATATTTATATAAAGCTTTGAATACTGCATACATACTTCAAAAATAAATGTGCTTTCTATCTTTGAAACATTATGTCCTTGTTTTTATATTCTAGTCCTCTTGAAATGAGCCGTTTGTGACTGTCCACGCCACCAGGTGCCTGAAGTCCACAAGTACAAAGCAGATATTTGAACAGTGATTCAGTCATGTTACCCAGCCTGAAATGTCCACCTTCACGGTGGATGGTCAGTGATTGCTGCACTGAAAAGCACTCACACTAATCACCATGCTACTGCACATCCCAGCTGTAGTCTTGAAGGCCTGTGCTCCAGAACGAACTGAGCCTCTGGCCAGGCGAGTCCAGTTAGAGCACCAGCCATCTACCTGTGGAGCGTTGCGCAGGTGTGTTGTGCTCACAGAAGTAGGGAAAGTCCAATCCAACTGCCCACTTTATCAACTCTCAATTAACCTTACACTCCCCCCCCCCCCCCCATTGAACTATTGGCAGTGACCACTGTATTTCGATTGACCACAGGAGTATTACCAGAAGGCTTTAGGGAGACAAATGTTATTCCTTTGTTCAAGAAAGGTAACAGGGATAATCCTGGGAATTATAGACCAGAGTCTTCTATTGTGATGGGCAAACTATTAGAGAAGATTCTTAGAGACAGGCTTTAGGAGCATGTGGAGAAGCACAAGTCTGATAAGAGGTAGCCAGTGTGGCTTTGTGAGGAGCCTGACTGAATTTTGAGGATGTGACAAAGCACACTGAAGAAAGTAGAGCAGTGGATATGGTGAATATAAATTTGAGGATGGTGTTTGATAAGGAGCTCCATGGTAGGCATGAGATCCAAGGAAACTTGGATACAGAATTGGTAGAGGGTGGTTGTAGATGGAGCATGTTCTACCTGGAGTTTGGTGGGGAACATGGTGTTCTGCAAAGACCTAATGATATCTTTTATAAACCCACTGATGCTCACGAGTATGTGGACAATACCTCTTCCCACCCTGCCACTAGTAATAATGACATCCACTTCTCTCAGTTCCTCTGTCCCCACCACATTTGATCTCAGGCTGAAGCTTTTCATTCCAGAACAATTGAGACGTCTTCCTTCTTTAAAGAAAGGGGCTTCCCTTCCTCCACTCTCAACTGCATCTTTTCCCATTTCATGCATGTCTGCCCTCACCCCATCCTCCTACCACCCTACCAAGGATAGGTTTCCTCTTGTCCTCACCTACCATCCCACCAGGCTCTGCATCCAGCATATAATTCTCCGAAACCTCTGCCATGTCCAATAGGATCCCACCCTCCAACCTCTTTCCACAGGGATCACTCCTTATGTGACCCCCTTGTCCATTCATCCCTCCCCACTGATCTCCCTTCTGGTGCTCATCCTTGCAAGTGGAACAAGTGCTCCTACACCTCCTTCCTCACTACCAGTCAGAGCCCCAGACAGTCCTTCCGGTGAGGCAACACTTGACCTGTGAGTTTGTTGGAGTCATATACTGTGTCCAGTGCCCCCAATGCAGCTTCCTGCATATTGGTGAGACCCAACGTAGATTGGGAGACTGCTTCACTGAGAAGTTAAGCTCTGCCTGCCAGAAAAAATGGGATCTCCCAGTGGCCACCATTTCAATTTTACTTCCCATTCCCACGTGTCAACTGCCACGATGAGAATAAATTCAAGTTGAAAGAGCAACACCTTATATTCCATCTGGGTAGCCTCCAACCTGATGGCATGAACATCGATTTTTTGAACTTCTGGTATTTGCACCCCACTTCACCATTCTCCATACCTGTTTCCCTCCCTCACCTTCTCTCCTTACCTGCCCATCACTTCTCTCTGGTGCTCTTCCCCTTCCTTTTCTTCCATGGTCCTTTCCTTCCAGACTTCCTCTTCTCCAGCCTTTTATCTCTTTCACCAATTAACTTCCCAGTTCTTTACTTCACTCCATCCCCCCCCCCCCCAATTTCACTTACCACATGCCACCTTGTACTTCTTTCTCCCCACACCTTCTTCCTTCTTACTCTGACATCCCTTTCCAGTCCTGATTCAGGGTCTTGAGCTGAAACATTGACTGTTTAGTCTTTGCCATAGATGCTGCCTGGCCTGCTGAGATCTTCCAGCATTTTGTGTGAGTTGCTTCTGCAAGGACTTGTTCTGGGACTCTGCTCTTCGTGATTTTTATGAATGACTTGGATAAGGACGTGGAAGGGTGGATTAGTAAGTTTGGAGATGTCAGGAAGGTTGGTGGAGTTGTGGATAGATTAGAAGGTTGTCATAGGGATAGTGACAGAATGCAGACCTGAGCTGAGAAGTGGAGATGGAGTTCAATCCAGAATAGTGTGAAATGAGTCACTTTAGAAGGTCACATTTGAAGACGGAGTACAGAGTTAATGGCAGGACTCACAGTAGCATGGAGGAACAGAGAGATCTTGGGGTCCACGTCCATAGATCCTTCAAAGTTTCTGTGCAAATTGATGGTGTGGTTAAAATAGCATATGTTGAGTTGGCTTTCATTCATCAAAGGATGCTGAGATATATTCACGGGGAAACAATGAAACTGTGGATGAACTGAATAAATATTTTGCATCAGTATTCACTGTAGAAGACACTAACAGTATGGTGGAAGTTCCAGGTGTCAGGGGTCATCAAGTGTGTGAAGTTACCATTACAAGAGAGAAGGTTCTTGGGAAAATTAGAAGTCTGAAGGCAAATGAGTCACCTAGTGTGCACCTCAGGGATCTGAAAGAGGTAGCTGAAGAGATCACAGAGGCAGTGGTAATGATCTTTCAAGAATCACTAGATTCTGGAATGGTTCTGGAAGACTGGAAAATCGCAAACCTCGTTCCACTCTTGAAGAAGGGAGTGAGGCAGAAGAAAGGAAACTATAGGCCAGTTAGTCTGACCTCAATGGTTGAGAAGAGGTTAGAGTCAATTGTTAAGAATAAGGTCTCAGGGGACTTGTAGGCACATGATAAAATAGGCCATAGTCAGAATGTTTTCTTCAAGGAAAAATCTTCACTGACAAATCTGATGGAATTCTTTCAAGAAATAACAAGCAGGATAGACAAAGGAGAATCAGTTGATGTTGTGCACTCAGATTTTCAGAAGGCAGTTGACAAGGTACCTCACATGAGGCTGTTTAACAAGTTATGAGCCAATGGTATTACAGGAAAGATTCTAACTTGGATAAAGCAGTGGCTGATTGGCAGGAGGCAAAGAATGGTTATAACAGAAGCCTTTTCTCACTGGTTGATGGTGACTAGTGGTGTTCCACAGGGATCTGTGTTGTGACCAATTCTCTTTATGTTGTATGTCAACAATTTGGCTGATGGAATTGATGGCTTTGTTTGAAAGTTTACAGATGATATGAAGATAGGTAGCAGGCAGGTAGTTTTGAGGAAGTAGAGAAGGACTTGGACAGACTAGGAGGGTGGGCAAAGTGTCAGATGGAATACAGTGTCGGGAAGTGTACGGTCATACACTTTGGTAGAATAAATAAAAGTGCGGACTATTTTCAAAATGGAGAGAAAATACAAAAAACCGAGGTGCAAAGGGACTTGGGAGTCCTTGTGCAGATTCTCCAAAGGTTAAATTGCAGGCCGAGTCTGTGGTGAGAAAGGCAAATGCAATGTTCGCATTCATTTCAAGAGGACTAGAACATAAATGCAAGGATGTAATGTTGAGACTTTATAAAGTTCTGGTGAGGCCTCACATGGAGTATTAAGAACAGTTTTGGACCCCTGATCTAAGAAAGGATGTGCTGAAACCAGAGAGGGTTCAAAGGAAATTCACAAAAATGATTCCAGAATTGAATGGCTTGTCCTATGAAGAGCATTTGATAGCTTTAGGCCCAGATTCACTGAAATTCAGAAGAATGAGGGGTGACCTCATTGAAACCTAGTGAATGGTGAAAGGCCTCAACAGAGTAGATGTGGAGAAAATGTTTCCTATGGTGGGAGAGTCTAGGAACAGAAGACACAGGCTCAGAATAGAGGGTTATCCTTTTAGAACAGAGATGAGGAGGAATTTCTTTAGCCAGAGAGTGGAGAATCTGTGGACTTTGTTACCATAGGCAGTTGGGGAGGCCAAGTCTTCGTGTATATTTAAGGCAGAGTTTGATAAATCCTTGATTGGCCAGGGCATGATGGGATATGGGGGGGGGTGCAGAAAAGACAGGAAATTGGAGCCAAGTGAAAAATCAGATCAACCATGATGAAATGGTGGATCAGACTTGATAGGCCAATGGCCTAATCCTGTTCCTGTATTTTATGTTCTTATGGATGATTTCAAGAACCAGGAGGTAAGTTGCAGCTTTATAAATCTCTGGTTATATCACATTTGGAATATTGTGCTGAATTCTCATCACCATTCACTGGTAGAACTTCCCATCTTGGACCCCTTCGTCTCTTGACATACTCCTTGTGATCGCATCTTCCGGTCAGATCGAATCCTATGGGCTTCCCTCCTAATCTTCTCTAGTCTGCATCTCCCACCAAGAGATCACAAACTCCACCACTGTCCATTACAAATCTCTCTTCATCAAGCTCTCTAGAACCTCCTCCGGATCCCACCATCCTGACTGGCTGACACAATATTCCTAGATTGAACAATATGGCTCCTTATCTTTAGCCAAAACCAAAACATTCTACCATCAGGACACACTGTTTCTAAACAGAAAACTACTAAAATGAAATACCTCACAGCATAGCAGTAGAAGTCTTAACCAGAGCATTATATTCTCCCCACCAAAGATAGTTATGCCCTCAGGACTTTGGAACTTAATAAACCATTATTAATAATACAGTATCCAAATTAATTTTGTGATTTCAGGACCCCCTAAGTCCACTTGTAAATGCCAAGTAACATATCTCACTATTGGGATGGATGCAACACTATTTCCCCAGTGCATCATATTCCAGCCTATCTAGGGGTTTCCTGACTGAGACCTTATCTCATCTTCAGCTTCAGGCAACCCTTGTAACGGTTCCTGTACACTTAGGGATGCCACCCCCAGTCCATCACTTGTGCCTTCCAGCAACTCAGGCCCCCTGTCACCTGACTGAGCTCAGCTTCCTCCTCAATTACATGGGAGCCCAGTGTCTCATTACATCTGCCTCTCCACTGATAGTCCTCCCCATTACACCCGAGTCAGGGTTAGGAGATTCAGGAATCTCTTCATCAATTCTTCAGGAGTTTGTATAAGATAACACATGCCACAACCCCATCTCCTTATCCTCTGAGTCCATACAGCATTCAATGGTTGGGTCCTTTTCAAATCTTTCCACTGATTGCCTTTCTGCTCCCCCCTCTGTGCTGAGTTCTCCCACTAGATATACATTCCACGTCAGGCCCTGGGCCAAATTATACCTCCTGCCCTAGGAGTAAAAGGTGATTCTGATGGAGAATTTTAACACGGCTATTCCTATCCTCTGACCTCACCTAGAAATCTGGCACTTTGGGCATCTGGCACTTTGGGCATCTGGCTCACCACTACTTTAGGCATAGACACCCAGCAGTCAGCCAACCTAGGCTTCCCTGGTAGCCCCAAATTTCTTATTAAAACTCTGCCTCCAGGCATCAATTGAGAAAACCTAATCTTTTGATCATATCCCCTCTCGTTTCCATGATCTTGCTTGGTAGCAGAAACCACTGCTAGCTCATAAGCCTTTTGTAAATCTCCCTTCATGTCAAACACATACTTAATATAGGTCTTCTGTGGCAAGTCTTTACCACTGGCTCCAGAACAGATCTACAGGCAATCTCACTTCGCACCCAGACGTCAAATAGTATGATGAGCAGCCAGGACCTTCATTCTGTGTACAGTTGTAGCAGTGAACCAAATGCCCAATATAATGACTCCATTTGTTCTTTTTGCTGATATCCAGGGTTCTGAGCATGTCTAACAATGTCCGGTTGAACCTCTCAAGCTGGGGATCACCATGAGGGTGATATGGTGTGGTCCTCGACTTCTTAACTCCAAGCATGCTCAGTAACTCATGCACGAGCCTACTATCAAAATCCCTTCCCGATCACTGAATTCTTCTTGGGAGTCCATAATCAACAAAGTACTTCTCCCATAACACTTTGGCAACTGTGGATGTACTCTGATCCCTGTAGGGAAGCCTTGAGCATATCTGGTGTAGTGATCAGTGATGACCAAGACATTCACAGTGTTGCTGCAATCCGACTCTTTGGTGAGAAAGTCCATATGTACTAGATCAAGTAGTCCTGCACTCTGCAAATAAGATAATGGAGCAACTCTTGTAAAGAGCGCCTTCCTCTGAACACATCAGATACATGACTTGCAGTACTCTTCAACCTCAGAATTCATTTGGGGCCAATAGAACCAATCTCAGACCAATCCATAGGTCTTGTCAAACTGTAAGTGACCTGAATCATCATGAAGTGACCTTAACACAATCTTCAATACTTCTCAGGAAAAAACAACTGGGAATGCTGAGGCCTGTCTGGAGGAGATTTGACACTGTATAAAACTTGGTTCCTCAACTCCAGTTTGTTCCATTCCCTCATCAGTATGGACATTGTAGGGTGCTTTGTTTTTTTTTCCCCCCCCAACTTGGGCCATATCCTCTTTGACAATAAATGACCAAATGGCACCTATGCAGGGGCCGTCTCGCTGGGCTGCTGCCAGTTTCACTGGACTCAAGGTAGGCAACAGCTTGCATCCAGAGTGGTCAAGTTATAATAAGCTTGTGGAATGACACAACCAGAAGCTGCCAGATGATCCACAGCTCTATCCTGCTACAGCTTTGCTTCTGGTTTCCACACTGGAAAACTGGCACATTGCTTTAACACCACAGGCAGGAATGCTCTCCCAGTCTCCATCTATTTCCAGCACCTTATGTGAATCTTGGGGCAAAGTATCCACATCAATGTTTCAGCTCCAATGGTTCTATGGTGATCATCCTGCTTAGTAGGAACTTGCACCTTCTAAAAAACAGCTCTGAACACAGAGTGAATAGACAAGGTTTTCAAAAAATTTCTCTCCACTCCTCTCCTCGCATGCTCTCACGAGTCTTCTCACAATGTGAGTATTTGTTCCCACAATAATGGAAGCTTCACCTTTTTCAACCATATCTGAACAGACCAAACTGATGTATCAAAGGTCTCAGCTACTCCAGCATCTATTTCCAAAAACTTCAGCTTCAACAAGAAACCATCATAAGTATCATCCCAAAGCCCCAGAGCTCTAGGGCACAGAGTGCCGGCAATGGTAAATGAGTCAAAGACAAGTTGTAAGAGGATCTGTAGAGTTGATTAACCTGAGAACCTGTGTCAAGTATGGATCTAACATAAATACCCTCACTCCATATGGATACACACAAGCTTGGTCCCGCTACACCTTCAGGAATAGGGTTTTGCACTTTAGTGTTTTCCTTCATACATTGATTGGAACGTGTTCTCTGAGATGCCAGGCTGTTCCACTACTGGGTCTCTCCAAAGTTTCTGCCTTTTCTGTATAAGCAACCATTGGGTAACTTTTCAAAAGTTTTCTTGTCCTTCACACTCCCACTTGAAATGTCCATCTTCTCCACAGTTGTAACAGAAACTGCTGGTTGCTTCTCTTATTAAGAGACCCCCAGCCAATAGCAGTCCTCTGCTTAGTACATCCTACCGGTGGGGCCAGTTTCCTATCAGGCATGTCACATTTGGTGGCTACACTAGCCGACATCAACCAAGATGCCTCGGCTTGCAGGTCTTTCACTGCATCCTGCAAAGCCCCCAGCTTGTGTGGCATTGGGGTCACTTCAGCAACAGAGGCTGCTACTGAGGACAACACACAGCAAAGTTGCTGGTGAACGCAGCAGGCCAGGCAGCATCTCTAGGAAGAGGTGCAATTGACGTTTCGGGCCAAGACCCTTCGTCAGGACTAACTGAAGGAAGAGTAAGAGATTTGAAAGTGGGAGGGGGAGGGGGAGATCCAAAATGATAGGAGAAGACAGGAGGGGGAGGGATGGAGCCAAGAGCTGGACAGGTGATAGGCAAAGGGGATATGAGAGGATCATGGGACAGGAGGCCCAGGGAGAAGGAAAAGGGGAGGGGGGGACCCAGAGGATGGGCAAGGGGTATAGTCAGAGGGACAGAGGGAGAAAAAGGAGAGAGAGAGAGAGAAAGATTTGTGTATATAAATAAATAACGGATGGGGTACGAGGGGGAAGTGGGGCATTAACAGAAGTTTGAGAAGTCAATGTTCATGCCATCAGGTTGGAGGCTACCCAGACGGAATATAAAGTGTTGTTCCTCCAACCTGAGTGTGGCTTCATCTTTACAGTAGAGGAGGCCGTGGATAGACATATCAGAATGGGAATGGGATGTGGAATTAAAATGTGTGGCCACTGGGAGATCCTGCTTTCTCTAGCGGACAGAGCGTAGGTGTTCAGCAAAACGATCTACTACTGAGGACATTGTCTACAGGTGGAGGCCTCCTGCTCCTCCATCATATTTTCCTTCTCTCTTACTTCTCTGATCAGCTCAACAAATGAGGGAGGGGGACATGCCTCATGAGACATTGGAATGCTTAAAGCAATCACATTGCATGTCTTCACCACTTGTTCCATTCTTAATCTATTTACCTCAGCTAGCTGAATGGCCCCTTTATGACACAAACAAAGCAGCTGTCCCTCTAGCTTGAAAATGCAGGAAGAAAGTTTTTCCCCCTTTCCTCAGGAATGTAAGCTCCACTGGGCTGTCTGTCATGCCAAAAATCTTTCTAACACTTGTATGTTGCCCACGATCATGATCAATGGGTTTTCTGCCTCTATTGACCTCACCAACTCAGCAGCCAGATCTTTTAGACTCTCTACCAGTCTCTGTCTTTGCATATTACCTCTGAGCACTGCCACCCATCCAATACCTGAGATGTGTACTCCACTGAAGTCTCATTCTTCTTTCTCATTGGAGATTGTTCTCTGGAGTTAAGCCATTCTCAGCCTACGATAACTTTCCTCTCCACAGGTACACTTTGGCATTTATTGATCAGTAACGTTATTGTTAAAGCCAACTCAGAATTTCCATCAGCCACTGAAGATTAGATCTTCACATCAGACCACTCCTTTCCCTCACTTCACCCTCAGCCACATTTCCCCCCCCTTCTTTAAAAAATATGGACTATCCGTGGTCTCAACTCTCAAGGGTCTCCTAATATATCAGGCAGCATGACTTCAGTCACGTCGCTGCTAGTCTGGACTAACACAACATCCTTACCAGCCGATGGGTCAAAAGACTGTTCAACCAGCGTAACTTACCCCAATATTTCTACTGAACTCAGCACTCTGAGTAGAGTTCATCCACCCCGCTCAGAACACAAGCTTTATTTGTGGGTAATCACTTCAACTTGCACCAAACCTTAAACCCGGCAGCATCCATATGAGAAAGTACCTTAATGAACTTTCCAGACACTAGTCCAAATGCTGGCTTAAACACAAACCTTTTAATCAATCCTAAAACGGCATTCACACAGCATCCAAAACCCTGGACGAGCCCCCACAAATGTACTCCTCTCACCAAGGTTTGTATACAAACTTGACTCATTAGCTAACTCTGTTAATAGCCACATGACTTGGCAGTGAGAAGGCCACCTTTCGTATATAATGTACTTCTAGGGTTGATATGATTTGGGGTTCAATCAAGCAGGAACATTGGGAAATCCAATGCAAGGAACTTTGATTTGAGTGAATGCTGTGTAAATACTGCCCATACAGGAATACTGGGTCACTAAGAAATGGCAAATCATACTCCAGCATGAAATTATAATACAAGTATATTTACCAATTTCAACTTTATCAAAAAGTTATTAAGAGAAAGAAATAAAGAATAAACAAATAAAAGAACCCATTACAGTTAGACTAGTCTAAATGTGCACATGACTGTTGGAGCTCATCTCTTCCAAAAGCTGGATATGACCATTACCCAAGGTACTGAATTCTCATCAGCAATTCCCAGCAGAATTTGAACTCCTTCATCTCATGAAGGACTCCTTGCAATCGCATCTTCTAGCGTGATTGAATCCTACAAGCTTCTCTCCCGATCTTCTCTTCTCAAAACCCCACCACAGTCCCTCACAAATCTCTCTGACCAGCTTTCTCTAGAACATTCTCCCAATCTCACCATCCTGATTGGCTGACACAACATTCCTAAGTTGAACAACATGGCTCCTCACCTTTAACCAAAACCAAAACATTCTACCAGCAGGTCACACTGCTTTTACATAAAACTACTAAAATGAAATACCTCAAGCATAGCAGTAGAAATCTTTACCAGGGCATTACAAAGGTAACAGCAAAGCACTTCTGTAGAAAAGCTCACCAAGAACAATTATAGTCTAGGAGTGACCATGGTCAGCTTTGCCATGCAATATGGTGCAGAATGAACAAACAAACATCTGAGATAAATTATTGTACAGAGAGAGTGGTGAGTGCATGGAATATCCTGCCAGGGGTAATGGTAGAGATAGGGACATCAGGGGACATTTAAGAAACTCTTAGATAGGCAAATAGATGATAGAAAAATGGAGGGTTGTGTGGGAGAGAAAGGTTATGTTTATCATGGAGTAGGTTTGTATAGGGCAGCACAACATCATGGACTAAAAGGTCTGTTCTGTGCTGTACTGTTCTATGTTCTGTTTTGAGAGACAGTGTGATTACCCACTGAGAATCTTGAAACTTTAGTGATAGTTGTCCTCTGGTCAGGGCGCTGTAGTAGGGATCCAATCGCAGACCCAGTACTGTGCACACAGTGATATTAATTAAGTAACAAATCCCAAGGTGCAAACAAAGTTGGCATCAAAGTTCAGGCAGAGATCAAAACATCCAGAGAAATCCAAAAACCAGAATCAAGAAACAGGCAGAGTGGATATTCAAACAGAGACAGTGCAGATACAAATGCTGGAAAAGCTCAGAAAAATTCATTGGCACAATCTGGCAACAAACAGGTGAAAACACAGGACTGAAATACACTGAGCAATAAACAGAGAGGCAGATGATAGGTGGAGCACAATGAGACACAGGTGGCAGCAAAACAGGTAATAATGAGAAACAGGTGAGGGATGGATTACTCAGTAATACAGGGGCCGGAGTAGAGCAGGAGTGGGGACAGGAGCACGTGGCAATACAAACCACAGACTGACAGCTAGGGGGAAACACACAAAAAGACAGAGTTCAACTGGAGGTACTGACATCTCAGTGCAATATATAAGGCAATAATTGGTAACTCACAGAGGGACACCGGAGGTCTACGAGCCGATTCTCATCGGAGGATCAGAGGTGGAGGGGATAGTAACTTTAAGTTCCTGGGTGTCACTATTTCAGAGGATCTGTCCCAGATCCAACATGAAAATGTAATTGCGAAGAAATCACAGCAGCACCTCTACTTCCTCAGGAGTCGTCAGCAGTTCAGTATGCCATCCAAAACTTTGACAAAATTCTATAGATGTGTAGTGGAGAGTGTATTGACTGGCTGCATCATGGACTTGTATGGGAACACGAATGCCTTTGAATGGAAAATCATACAAAAGTAGTGGATTTGGCTCAGCACACCACAGGTAAAGCCCTCCCAACCATTGAGCTGAAACGCTGTCATAAGAAGGCCACATTTATCATCAGAAATCCTCACCACCCAGGACGTGCTCTTTTCTCACGGCTGCCATCAGGTAGAAAGTACATGAGCCTCAGTACTCACACCATCAGGTTCAAGAACAATTACTACCCCTCAACCATCAGGCTCTTGAATAAAAGAGGATAACTACACTCACTTGCCCATCAATTGAGATGTTCCCACAACCAATGATGTCACTTTAAGGATTCTTTCTCTCATTATCTCATGTTCTCAGTATTTATTGCTACTTCTTTATATTTGCAGTTGCACAGTTTGTTGTCTTCTGCACTTTGGTTGATCTTTCATTAATCCTGTTATAGCTACTATTCCATAGATTTTCTGAGTATGCCCACAGGGAAATGGTTCTCAGGATTGTATACGATGACATATATGTGTCTGTACTTAAATAATATATGTATTTTGATTTTTCAATTCAGTTATGAAAGGTTTAAAGTTCAAAGTAAATTCGGCTATGATGCAGTCAATACACTCTTCACTACACATCTATAGAAGTTTATCAAAGTTTTAGATGTCATGCCAAATCTCTGAAGACTCCTAAGGAATTAGAGGCCAAATGAGTCTATAGGTAATGGAATCAGTTCAGAGTTGAGGTGAGTGAAGTCATCCGCACTGGTTCCGGAGCCTGATGGTTGAGAAGCAAGAAGAGGCTATGTCCTGTATGGTGGTGTTCTTTACGATGGATGCTGCTTTCTTGCAACAGTGTACCTTATAGTTAGAAATATAGAAACCCTACAGCACAATACAGGCCCTGCCGAACATGTACTTACTTTAGAAATTACCTAGGGTTACCCATAACTCTCTATTTTTCTCAGCTCCATGTACCTATCCAGGGGTCTCTTAGAAGACCCTATAGTATCTGCCTCCATCACTGTCTCCAGCAGCCCATTCCATGCACTCACCACTCTTTGCGTAAAAAACTTACCCCTGACATCTCCTCTGTACCTACTTCCAAGCACCTTAACACTGTGCCCTCTCATGTTAGCCATTTCAGCCCTGGGAAAAATCCTCTGACTATCCACACGATCAATGCCTCTCATCATCTTATACACCTCTATCAGGTCACCTCTCATCCTCCGTCGCTCCAAGGAGAAAAGGTCACGTTCAAACTATTCTCATAAGGTACTCCCTCCAATCCAAGCAACATCCTTGTAAATCTCCTCTGCACCCTTTCTATAGTTTCCAAATCCTTCCTGTAGTGAGGTGACCAGAACTGAGCATAGTACTCCAATTGGGGTCTGACCAGGGTCCTATGTAGCTGCAACATTACCTCTCAGCTCTTGAACTCAATCCTACAGTTGTTGAATGCCAATACATCGTATGTCTTCTTAGCCACACAGACAAACTGCGCATCAGCCTTGAGTGTTCTATGGACTCAGACCCCAAGATCCCTCTGATCCTCCACACTGCCAAGAGTCTCACCATTAATACCATATTCTGCCATTATATTTGACCTACCAAAATGAACCACCTCACACTTATCTGGGTTGAACTCCATCTGCCACTTCTCAGCCCATTTTGCATCCTATCGATGTCCCGCTGTAACCTCTGACAGCCCTCCACACTATCCACAACACCCTCAACCTTTGTGTCATCAGCAAATTTACTAACCCATCCCTCCACTTCCTCATCCAGGTCATTTATAAAACTCACAAAGAGTAGGGGTCCCAGAACAGATCCCTGAGGCACACCATTAGTCACTGACCATGCAGAATATGACCTGTCTACAACCACTGTTTGCCTTCTGTGGGCAAGCCAGTTTTGGATCCACAAAGCAATGTCCCCTTGGATCCCATGCCTCCTTACTTTCTCAATAAGGCTTGCATGGGGTACCTTATGAAATGCCTTGCTGAAATCCATATACACTACATCTACTGCTCTACCTTCATCAATGTGTTTAGTCACATCCTCAAAAAATTCAATCAGGCTTGTAAGGCATGACCTGCCTTTGACAAAACCATGCTGACTATTCCTAATCATATGATGCCTCTCCAAATGTTCATAAATCTGCCTCTCAGGATCTTCTTCATTGACTTACACAGCACTGAAGTAAGATTCACTGGTCTATAATTTCCTGGGATATCTCTACTCTCTTTCTTGAATAAGGGAACAACATCTGCAACCCTCCAATCCTCTGGAACCTCCCCCATCCCCATTGATGATGCAAAGATCATTGCCAGAAGCTCAGCAATCTCCTCCCTCACCTCCCACAGTAACTTGGGCTATATCTCGTCTGGTCCCAGTGACTTATCCAAATTAATGCTTTCCAAAAGCTCCAGCACATCTTCTTTCTTAATGTCTATATGCTCAACTGTGAGGAGAGCTTTATCTGTGATGGACTGAGCCATATCCACTACTTGTTGGTGGATTTTTCATTCAGGACATTGTGTTTTCATACCAGGCCATGATGCAACTAGTCACTATACTCTCTACCACATATCAATAGAAGTTTGTCAAAGTTTTAGATGACATACCAAATCTTCGCAAACTTCCAAGGAGGTAGAGACTCTGCCGTGCTTTGTTTGTAATTGCATTTATGGGCTGGATCCTGGATTAATCCTCTGAAATGATAACACTAAGGAATTTTAATAGCATGTAGATGACTGTCTCTAGTCAGCTGCAATTGTAATTGGATTATCTTTGAATTAGCTGGAGAAATATTGATTCATCTTCGGACTATGGTTTATTCTGAATATATTTGTCTCTCTAGGAGATATTTGAGCCATTACCATTCCCTGAGGTGGTTTGTGACTTTTTGATAAGATTGTTGTGAACTTATCATTTGTTCTTTAAACTTCAAAGTTACAAAACTCTCCTGACAGGTATTGGTTGTTCAACCACACGTGACTATATAATCCAAAACTCATGTTCTAACTATCAATGTGTCCAATTCGCAGCTCACTCACGGCATCGGTTGGGTATGTTAACCTATGATGAAAATCCTCTTATTTTTAAAACTCACTTCCATCGTGAATACACACATTCAATGACTCAGGGATGATTCACAGTTTTTTTTCTCTATTATCATGTATTGTATTCCTGCCACAAAGTTAACAATTTTCACAACACATGCTGATGATATTAAACCAGATTCCGATTCTGACTTTCTTTCCTTTTGTCTGTAATCTCCTCCAGCTTCAGTGAGAAGTCTGCTCTCGTCCTGTTCTGGCCTCTCGAACATTACAAAGCAGCTTCGTTCTCAGCCCGCGCCTGAGGGAGGCTTAGACTGAAGGAGAAATTGGGGAGATTCTGCAAGGGAGGTGGGTGACAATTTGAATTGAGAAATCCTCAGATTTTGTATATTTTATAAAACCACGGGAGTTATTTTGAGATCACCTTCAGCGTGAAGCTATTTATAAAAAAAGATGAATAGCTTTAATGTCCTTTTCTGTCTGATCTTGTTTGAAGCATGGATGATGATGTCAGCAGAACAAGAGGCAGAATTATGGAGTCCCACAGTGATATGTATAGAATTAGAATCCATAGAAATGTAGAGTCACTCAGAACGTCCCTGAGCAGTGCTTCACTGAATCTGTGTGCTCATTAATTCAGTTCTTTTCTCTCTCTCTGGCAGAGCCGGAAGTCCCCATTAAAGTTCCAGTGTAGTGGTTGCTGAAGTGCCCCTTTCGTCCGATTTCAGACACGCCTTCTCCTTAGGGGTGTCATCATCTCTGCATAATTTGTATCACCCAGCCGATTATCAAACAGTCACAGATTTGTAGGCCCAGGCGATTTCTTCCAGTGCATCTATGAAACAGCTTACTCCTCTTTTCTCATGTCTTTCTTTCCTTTTCAAGGCGGCAGGGGTTCTGTCGGAGTCCGAGATCTACAGCTGCCGCTCAAACTGCGGTTCTCCGTGTAATATTGATGTGACTCAAACACCGGTGTAGATTGAACAACCAACCTTTATTCACCAGACTTCCATTTTTTTAAAACCCTTTTCCATGTCCTGACGTCATATGCACTCTGATACTACGAATACTCACACAATACATTACATCCCCCTTCTCAAGATTTTTTTTACAACACTGTGAATTACCAAAACAATGCCTCTAGGTATGGCCTTCTTACAGTGCAACAACTATGACATAAACTAAAAAAAACTTACCTTCTTGTACTGTATTCTGCATTGTATTTTACAATACTAACAGCAGTGTATTTTACTAACATAGACTAATAAACCTTTTATTTCACAGCTTGGAACTTATGACATGTGTGACTTTGCCTCAAACTGTATGTCTAGTCTCTGTATCTAGCTAGAAGTTTGACTTGTCTCCCAGACCGTGTGTGATACAACTGTGACTGTGCTTGACCTTCTCCCATGGTCTTCCTGGTAATGGGTGGGGAAGCAGAGGCTCTCTTGGATTGCTGTTTTTGTTTTCATTACAGACAGCACACTGAGACACAATGTCTTCTATCTGAGTTGACATGCCTGGCCAATAGAGAATGTCTCTTGCTCTTTCTTTACATTTCACTATCCCCAGGTGTGACTCATGAATTCTGTTGAGCATTTCCTGTCTCATTTGGTTTGGTACGATGAGTTTTACCGTTTTGAACATTAGTCCTGATGCATAGCTGATTTCCTCTTTAAACGTCCAGTATTTCTGCATTTCCTTTGGAACACCTTTTCTTTCTGTTGGCCATCCATTCATTGTAATGTCTCTTAGCGTTTGCATTTCAGGATCATCCACAGTCGCTTTCCTGAACATGTTCAACTTCTCCTCAGAGATGGGTAGCTGAGGTGTAACCCAGTTGACTTCCAGCTCTCTTCCTTTTGCTCTTTGAGGTAAGCACGGCTCAAAGCATCAGCAATGTGCAGTTCTTTTCCTGGCTGTGAGAGGTGACTGTGAGAGTGTACCTCTGTAGCCTGAGAAGCATCCTTTGCAGCCTCATAGGAGCTTGGTGGAGTGGCTTTTTGAAGATGCTCTCAAGTGGTTTGTGATCACTCTCAACCTGGATTTCTTTGCCATATACGTATTGGTGGAGCTTCTCACACCCATAAACTATGGCGAGTAATTCCTTCTCGATTTGAGCATATCGGCGTTGGCAATCCGTAAGTGCTCGTGATCCATATGCCACAGGCCTCCCATCCTGCAGTATAACAGCTCCTATTCCTTCCGAACTGGCATCCACAGACATCGTCATTAGTTTATTGACATCATAGAACATGAGTATTGGTGCATTGGTAACCAACTGCTTCAATGTATCAAAACGTTTCTTTTGTTTGTCTTCCCAATGCCATTCAGCGTTGCTCTCTAGTAGCTTTCGGAGTGGAGCGCTGACCTCTGATAAGTTGGAAATGAAGTTGGCAAGATACTGTATCATGCCCATGAACCTCAATAGTTCTTGCTTGTCTTCAGGTGGTGGTAGCTGTACCACAGCTCTGACCTTTTCATCATCTGGTTTTAGCCCATCAGCGCTGAGTACATGACCTATGTATTTGATCTCTGTAGTTCTGATCTTACATTTACTTTTGTTCAGTTTTAGGTTGTACTCACGTGCTCTCTCCAGGAGCTTCCTCAGTCTCTGATCATGTTCCTCAATTGTATCACCCCATATCAGCAAATCATCAATGATGTTAATCACCCCATACAGGTCTTCAGTCATTTGTGCCACGGATCTCTGGAATACCTCTGATGCAGAAGAAATCCCAAAGGGTAGACGCAGGAAATGATATCTCCCTATGGGCGTGTTGAAAGTGCATAATTTGGAACTTCCTTCATCCAGCTTGATCTGCCAGAAGCCTTGATTTGCGTCTAATACTGAAAAGTATTTTGCATTAGGCATGCGGAAGACAACCTCTTCAACCGTGAGCAGCGGATAGTGCTCTCTTTTGATGGCTTGGTTGAGATCTTGTGGATCCATGCAAATCCGCGTCTTTTTTTCTGTGACCACTGTCACCATACTATTCACCCAGTCGGTCGGTTCTATTTGTCTTGTTATGACTCCCATCTGCTCCATTCTGTGTAGCTCCTCCACTACTCAATCCCCGAGAGCTACTGGAATCTTTCTCGGGGCATGCACGACTGGTGCAATAGTTGGATCAATCTGGGTATGGTGTTTCCCTGGTAAACATCCTAATCCAGAAAACAAGTCATCAAAGTCTCTGAAAATGTCATTTTCTTTTTCAACACCATAGATTCGCTTCACCAGGCCTAGCTTTGTGCAAGTTGCTTTGCCCAGTATTGCTGAAACTTGTTGCTGCACTATTTCAAACTCGATCTTGTATTGTTGACCTTTGTACACACGGGTGAGTGCTTTTTTGCCCAGTGGCGCCGTCTTGTGGCCGAAATACGCAACAAGCTTACAGGCGGATTTTTCCAGTCTTCCTCTGATGTCCAGTGAGTTGAATGTTTCTGCCGACATTACACTGCACTTTGCCCCAGTGTCAAGCTTAAATGTCACTTTCCTCCTGTTTATTATCAGATCTTGGGTCCAATCATCTTCATTCTCCATCTCTGCATTGTCAATATTCTTGATGCGTACCTCCTGTTCCACTTCAACTGGGCCAATGAACATGTCACTGTTGGCCTCACTCTGTCCCACAGCATGATTTTCCTTGCGTCCTCCTTCGATTTGCACATCTTTGCAAAGTGATTTCTCTTCTGGCATAACTTGCATGTCTGACCAAAGGCTGGACATTTTCTGTATCCATGTAACCACATCTGTTGCAATTAACTTCCTTTTGATCATCCTGTGAGCTGGCTTTGTCCTACTCTTGTCAGTTTTCACAGTTTTTATTTTGTGCACTTCAATCTCTTCATTGAGCACTTTAACCTGACTTGACGTGATCTCACTGGCACGGCAAACATCAATTGCCTTTTCTAATGTAAGATCTGCCTCTCTCAATAGCCTGCCTCTCACTTGATCATCTCGTATGCCGCATACAATCCTGTCATGTATTAAAGAGTCATGCAGTTGTCCGAACTCACAGTCTTTCACCTTGCTCTTCAAATCTGTTACGTAGGCGTCTATGGTCTCCGTTGGTCCTTGAGCCCTCGTGAAAAACCAGTGTCAGGTGAACGGTAAGTTTTTTCTCAGTTCGCAGTAATCTTGAAACTTTTTTTTCAACACTTCAATTTTTTCTTGCTCATCATCTTGGAAGACTAACGTGTTGCAAACCTTTATTGCCTCTTCTCTCGCTACGTGCAGAAACGTAGCACATTGCACTTTCTCTGTCTTTTCAGCTAGGCCGTTAGCGGTGCAGAACAGCTCAGACTTCTGGATCCATTATTTTCCAGTTCTCAGCAAGATTACCTTGTAGGCTTAAACTTGACGCTGGCTGTAACTGTGACATCTTTTACATGTCTTCTCTTCCTTTTTTATTTTTCCCGTTTTCTTCTGACACCATGTAATATTGATGTGACTCGGACACCAGTGTAGATTGAACAACCAACCTTTATTCACCAGACTTCCATTTTTTTTAAACCCTTTTCCACGTCCTGACGTCATACGCACTCTGATACTACGAATACTCACACAATACATTACACTCCGCAAGCAGTCGGTTCTCGGACTCGTTGTGTGCCTTGACATTGCTATATCTCTAGGTGTGGCCTGGAAGACGTGCAGCCCATAGACAACCCAGCTGCTTGTCAATGTGGCCCACTGAAGCCTCGAGGGAGATTGAATCATTGAGACAGCAGGCAGCGTGCGCTGCTATCGGAAGAAAGCCCCTATGCTTGAGTGTTCCTCTCTCTCTCTCTCTCTCTCTCTCTCCCCTCCCCCTCTCCCCCCCTCCCCTCTCTCCCCCCTCCCCCTCTCTCTCTCCCCCTCCCCCTCCCTCTCTCCCCCTCCCCCTCTCTCTCTCTCTCTCTCTCCCTCTCTCTCACTTTTTAATGGTGTGTGAGAGCCTGTCGGTCCTTGAGTCAGGGTGTAGACGCTGAAAATTGCAACATCGAAACAGGGGGCTGCTGGCCTCCAGCTCTCATTGTTGCTGGCGTGATATATCTCTACCTTGCACGAGAGAGGAGAACCTGGCTGAGCTACCAAGGTGTTAGGTTATGGACTGCAGATTTTTGATGGATGTTGGGCTGCCTGGATCTTGAGCTCCAGAGCTCCTCTCTGCATCCCATGAGATTCTGCAGGTGCTGGAAATTCAGGGCAACATACACACAAAGTACTGGAGGAACTCAGCAGATCAGGTAATACCTATGGAGAGGAATAAAAAGTCAACGTGACCCTTCTTCCCCTCCTTTCCATCTCTCGGAGCAAACTGTCTCCATGAGCAGCCCCACCCTGACGTCCTAGTAAGTGGCTCAATGTGGGAGTTCATCTGATGATTCCTAAAGACATTCCAGTCCTCCAAGAACACAAGTGTTTGGATTTGTGGTTAAACTTGGACTAAATGTTGCTGAGATCATCATCATCATCATCATTATTATGTGCCATGTTGTATGACATCATCATCACGTGCCATGTCGAATAACATGGCGATCATGTCTTTCCATGACACTGCTTATTCCTGGCAATTTTTTCTGCAGAAGTGGTTTACCAATGTCTTCTTCTGGGACAGTGTCTTTACAAGGTGGGTGACCCCAGCCATTATCAATAGTCCTCAGAGGTTGTCTGACTGGCGTCAGCAGTCGCGTAACCTGAACTTGTGATCTGCACCAGCCACTCATACAACCATCCACCACCTGCTACCATGGCTTCACGTGACCCTGATCTTGGGGAGGGGTGGCTAAGCAAGTGCTACACCTTGCCCAAGGGTGACCTGCAGGCTAGTGAAGGGAAGGAGCATTTTACACCTCCTTTGGTAGAGATGTATCTCCACCCCACTGAGATCAACCTCTTGAAAACATACATTCCATTAGTGGTTCAAAGCAATGTCCTGAAGCACAGCCTGGATGATTATCACGATTTTCTTCTTCTAACCCAGCTGTTCTCTTTCTTTCTTGATGAGTAAAATCAGAGTGCCTGTGCTGATTGTTTAGATTTGGGCTCTAGTCCATTGTTAATTAAAGTAGTTCAGAATTACTGTGGTGGAATATTGCGTTTCCTATTCCCAGAACAACACTATCCCTTGCCTTTAGAAGTCTGGCTTTCATATCACCTCTATCTCCTGATTCAATCTGTCCTTATCCTTGTTCTTCACAGACTTGGAGCAGTGCCTTCACCTTTTCAATTGACCAAAGCAACTTTGCAATAATGGAAAAGTGATGTTGGGACATTTAGTAAAGAATTCCAATTGTTCTGGGCTCACAGGTATGATATGGGTCTCAGGTAAACAAAGTGTGATTGAAAGATTGTCGGCCTCGTTTTTCATTCCCTCCATTGTTTCAACCTTGCGGCCTCCAGGACCTCCTCCAGCGTCCAGTGGGATGACAGGTACACACTACACATAATCCTGAATTCCAACTGGCTGCATCACCACCTGGTATGGGGGTGGGGCAATGCACAGGATTGAAATAAACTGCAAGAAGTTGTGAACTCAGTAGGCCTATAATGGGCACTATCCTCCCCCGCATCCAGGACACCTTCAAGGAGCGATGCCTCAAAAAGGCTGCATCCATCGTTAAGGACCCCCATCACCCAGATCATCTGTTCATCTCATTGCTACCACCAGGGAGGGGTTACAGGAGCCTGATGTCACACACTCAGTGATTCAGGAACAGGTTCTTATCCTCCGCCATCAGATTTCTGAATGAACATTGAACCCATGAACACTACCTCACTACTTTCTTTGCACTACTTATTTAATTTAACTTTTTAATATACTACAATTCAGTTTTATTATTATGTAGTGCATTGCACTGCAACTGCATAACAACAACTTTAGTAAACCTGACTCTGCTATTAACCCTGTGCTCTGCATTCAAATTTGCCCTTGCAAATGGAATCTCTTTACAGCTTTCTGTGCTGAAATCCATCTGCCATTTACCAGCCCAGCTGTGCATCCTGTCATTTTCCTGTTGCAGCCTACCACAAAATAGAATATAGAACATAGGAGAGTACAGCACAGGGACAGGCCATTCAACCCACAGGGTTGTGCTAAACCAGCTAAAAATTAAATCAACCCCCTCCCCAAATAAACGAATCCCTCCTACCTACACCATGTCCATATCCCCCCAACTTCCTCAAATCCATGTCCCTATCCAAACATCTCTAAAAGCCTCTCATGTATTTACCTCTACCACCATACCAGACGTGTTGGCGTGTGGCCAAGTGGTTAAGGTGTTCGTCTAGTGATTCGAAGGTCATGAGTTCGGGCCTTGGCTGAGGCAGTGTGCGTGTCCCTGAGCAAGGCACACATTGCTCTGCGACGACACCGGTGCCAAGCTGTATGGGTCCTAATGCCCTTTCCTTGGACACCATCGGTGGCGTGGAGAGGGGAGACTTGCAGCATGGGCAACTGCCGGTCTTCCATACAACCTTGCCCGGGCCTGCGCCCTGGAAACCTTCCAAGGCGCAAATCCATGGTCTCATGAGACTAACAGATGTCTATATATAACCATACCAGACAGCACATTCCAGGCATCCACGGCTCTCTGAGTAAAACCCTTACCCCTCACATCCCCCTTGAACCTACCCCTCTCACCTTCAATGCATGCCCTCTGGTATTAGATGGAAACAGATACTCCCTCTATACTCTATCTATGCTTCTCGTAATCTTATAAACTTCTTTCAGACCTCCCCTCAGTCCCCGGCGCTGCAGAGAAAACAGCCCAAGTTTATCCGGCCTCTCATGATAGCACATGCCCTCTTAAACCAAAATCTTCTGCACTATCCACAGCACCACCAACCTTCGTTTCATCTGCTCACCACGTTCCAGAGGATACGCCCATTGCATTTAATTGTAACGCTCCTCTGTGTTGCAGGCCTGGAGTTGAATTGCAAGGAGCCGGTTTCACAGCCAGCAGGCAGCGTGAGGGGAAGAGCCGCTCAGCGCTATGCGTGAATGCCCTTTTGCAGTGGGCTGCTTTCCCGCGCTGGGTTCTGGCCTGCGCTCAGCTGGCCCCCCTCTTCCCGCCGCGCTGACCTTTAGCAGCCAGTTACAGCTCCGTTCCATTTGCTGCCACCCCATAACCCAGAGAGACGGCAGATGGTGTTGATTTTGGAGAAGAGTCAAGTGCATGTAGGCTGCAGACCATCATAGCAAACTGGAATGCATAATTAGATAGTTAATGGATTTCCTGGATAAAATGTGTGTTTTAATAAGACTGGAACTAGATCTGATTCAGACTGAGAGTGGATGATCCATCCAAATTCTGATTGTCATCATTCTGTGTTATAGGATATAACACTCACACTCTGAACAAACTAATATCTCCTTGAAACTGGATGTCCTGGATTGAAATTCGCTCATTAGAATTGATTTGTAGATGCTGTACAGAAAAGGACACGCAGATCGCAGAACAGTAGCAACTCCCACAGTCTCACAGAAACAGGCCCTTTGGTCCATCTAGTTTATGCCAAACCATTTAAAAACTGACAATTCCCATCGATCTGCACCTGGACCATAGCCATCCATACCCCTACCATCCATTTACCTATTCAAGTTTCTCGTACATATGAAATTGTGCTTGCATGCACCAGTTACTCTGGTAGCTCATCCCATACTCTCACAACCCTCTGCGTGAAGTTTTCTCTCATGTTCTCCTTAAACTTCTCTTCTTTCACCCTTAACCTATGACCTCTGGTTATAGTGCCACCGAACCTCAATGGAAAAAGCCTGCTTGTATTTACCCTATCTATACCCCTCATAATTTTGTATACCTCTATCAAATCTCTTCGCAATCTTCTACCTTCCAAGGAATAAAGTTCTCAAGTATTCAATCTTTCCTTATAACTCAGGTTCTCCAGTCCCAGTATCATCCTTGTAAATTTTCTCTGCAATCTTTCAAACTTATTTACATAATGGCAGGAGGAGAGAGTGCAGCACGCCGCATGTGCACAGCCCTCTGTGAAAAATGATATTGTATCCGTTAAATAGGGGCCGTGGACAATTTGGTTTGTAGGATAGGGACGTGAAAGCACAGAGGAACATCTGGAGAAATTTCTGAAATGTCTGTTCGCTGCTGTCGTTACTGCGCGATCGTGAATCTTCCGGAGGGAAGGCCTCAAAATCCCCGGCTTTGCCTGCTGTTGGCGACCAAGATTGAAGTCAAATCGCTCAGATAGAGATGGTGCTCGGTACTCGGTGTCAGAGAGCTGATAGGAGGCTCAAAGTTTTCGGACGACTCGGAGTCGGACTGTGGCCAGGGATAGCAGGGAGAGTTTTACTTCCTTCTCCCGTCTGCGTGAGATGTGGGACATTTGAGAAACTTTGAACTTTTTACTGTGCTCATGGACTTCTTCTTCAAGTTATGGTTTTGTTGCACTGTTGTAACTATATGTTATAATTATGTGGTTTTGTTAGTTTTTACAGTCTTGGTCTGTCCTGTGTTTTGTGATATCACACCGGAGGAAATATTGTATCATTTCTTAATGCATGCATTACTAAATGACAATAAAAGAGGACTGCATGTCTTCATAATCTAAAATCTTTCCTGTAGGTAGATGACCTACACTGCACACAATACTCCAAATTCATCCTCACTAGCATCTTATACAACCTCAACATAATATCCCATCTCCCATACTCAATACTTTGATTTATGAAGACCAACATGCCAACAGCTTTCTTTACAATCCTATCTAACTGTGACACCACTTTCAACGAGTTATGGACCTGCATCCCCAGATCCCTTCATTCTACCAAAGGGGAAGTTGGAATTTAGTTTTCTAATTCACAATTATCAACGCGACACCATGAGGACGGTTTGTTTTTGTTTCACCTCATTAGGACTTTATTCCTTGGAACACAGAAGATTGAGAGATTTGATAGAGGTATACAAAATGATGAGGGGTATAGATAGGGTAAATGCACGCAGCTTTCTCAACCGAGGTTGGGTGGGACGACAACTAGAGGTCATGAGTTAAGGGTGAAAGGTGAAAAGTTAAAGGGGAACATGAGACATGAGGGGAAACTTCTTCACTCAGAGTGTAATGAGAGTGTGGATTGAGCTGCCAGTGCAAGTGGTGCATGCAAGTTCGATTTCAATATTTAAGAGAAGTTTGGATGGGTACATGGATGGAGGGCTATGGTCCCAGAGCAGGTAGATGGGAATAGACAGTTTAAATGGTTCGACACAGTGTAGATGGGCACGGATTTCTATGACTCTATATAACTTCTATCCAATAGTCAAGTCAAGTCACTTTTTATTATCATTTCAACCATAACTGCTGGTACAGTACACAGTAAAAATGAGACAATGTTTTTCAGGACCATGGTGCTACATGAACAATAAAAAAACTACACTGAACTACGTAAAACAACACAAAAACTACACTAGACTGCAGACCTACCCAGGACTGCATAAAGTGCACAAAACAGTGCAGGCATTACAATAAATAATAAACAAGACAATAGGCACAGTAGAGGGCAGTAGGTTGGTGTCAGTCCAGACTCTGGGTGTTGAGGAGTCTGGTGGCTTGGGGGAAGAAACTGTTACATATTCTGGTCGTGAGAGCCCGAATACTTCGGTGCCTTTTGCCAGATGCCAGGAGGGAGAAGAGTTTGTGTGAGGGGCGCGTGGGGTCCTTCATAATGTTGCTTGCTTTGCGGATGCAGCGTGTGGTGTAAATGTCTGTGATGGCGGGAAGAGAGACCCCGATGATCTTCTCAGCTGACCTCACTATCCGCTGCAGGGTCTTGCGATCTGAGATGGTGCAATTTCCAAACCAGGCAGTGATGCAGCTGCTCAGGATGCTCTCAATACAATCTCTGTAGAATGTGGTGAGGATGGGGGGTGGGAGATGTACTTTTCTCAGCCTTCACAGAAAGTAGAGATGCTGCTGTGCTTTCTTTGCTATGGAGCTGGTGTTGAGGGACCAGGTGAGATTCTCCACCAGGTGAACACCAAGAAATTTGGTGCTCTTAACAATCTCCACGGAGGAGTCATCAATGTTCAGTGGAGAGTGGTCGTTCAGTGTCCTCCTGAAGTCAACAACCATTTCTTTTGTTTTGTTCACATTCAGAGACAGGTTGTTGGCTCTGCACCAGTCCGTTAGCCGCTGCACCTCCTCTCTGTATGCTGACTCGTCGTTCTTGCTGATGAGACCCACCACGGTCGAGTCATCGGCGAACTTGATGATGTGGTTCGAGCTGTGTATTGCTGCGCAGTCATAGGTCAGCAGAGTGAACAGCAGTGGACTGAGCACACAGCCCTGGGGGGGCCCCGTGCTCAGTGTGATGGTGTTGGAGATGTTGCTCCCAATCCAGACTGACTGAGGTCTCCCAGTCAGGAAGTCTAGGATCCAGTTGCAGAGGGAGGTGTTCAGGCCCAGTAGGCTCAGCTTTCCAATCAGTTTCTGAGGAATGATTGTGTTGAGTTCAGTACTATAACATTTTGTTTATTTAGGAATACAGCACGGTGGGTGGCAGGATGGAGATATGTCTCACTGAAGGAGGTGTAAAGAGTTCCTTCCTTCTGCTGACCTGCGAGTCACCCTTGGGCACCTGCTTAGCTCCCCAGTCAAAGTCACAAGAAGCCACGGGAGCAGGTGGTGGATGTTGTACGAGCAGCTGGTGCAAATCACAAGTCCTGGTTTTGAGACCACTGACAACAAGCAGACAATCTCTGAAGTGTATTGATAATGGCTGGGATCACACGTCTTGTAAAGACACTGCCCAGAGGAAGGCAATGACAAACCACTTCAGTGGAAAAAAATTTGCCAAGAACAATTATGGTCAAAGGCCATGATTGCCAATGTCATATGACAAGGCACAGAGTGATGATGATGATGATGATGATGATGACAGTGTGGTAACAGATCCCTTCAACCCAACAAGCCCATACTGCCCAACTACACCCATTGGACCAGTTAACACACTGCCCCTTACGTCATTAGAATGTGGAAGGAAACGGGAGCACTCTGAATAAACTTACTCAGTCATGGGGAGAACAGTGGCCGAAATTGAACTCTGATCTCTGGCGCTATAAAGCTCTATTCAAACTGTTATTCTACCATATTTTAAAGATGAACTCTTGCTCTCCCAGTCTACCTCATCATGGCACCTCCACCTGATTATCTGTCTGCTTATACTGCACTTTCTCTGTAAGAGTAACACTTTATTCTGCATTCTGTTATTGTTTTTTCCTTTTGTGAAGATTAGTTTGATTTGGTCGTACGCGTCAAAGTATCAAAATAGATGGTGAAAGGAACAATTATTGCCCTTAACCATCATGCTCCTGAACCAGTGTGGATAACTTCACTCACCACAATGAGCCTCAGGTCCCACACCACCAGGTTCAGGAACAGTTATTACCCCACAACCATTGGGCTCCTGAACCAGTGTGGATAACTTACATAGAAATATAGAAAATAGGTGCAGGAGTAGGCCATTCGGCCCTTCAAGCCTGCACCTCCATTCAGTACGATCATGGCTGATCATCCAACTCGGAACCCTGTACCAGCCTACCCCAATACCCCCTGATCCCTTTAGCCACAAGGGCCATATCTAACTCCCTTTTAAATATAGCCAATGAACTGGCCTCAACTGTTTCCTGTAGTAGAGAATTCCACAGATTCACCACTCTCTGTGTGAAGAAGTTTTTCCTAATCTCGGTCCTAAAAGACTTCCCCTTTATCCTCAAATTGTGACCCCTCGTTCTGGACTTCCCCAACATCGGGAACAATCTTTCTGCATCTAGCCTGTCCAATCCCTTTAGGATTTTATATGTTTCAATCTTCTAAATTCCAACGAGTACAAGCCCAGTTCATCCAGTCTTTCATCATATGAAAGTCCTGCCATCCCAGGAATCAATCTGGTGAACCTTCTTTGTACTCCCTCTATGGCAAGGATGTCTTTCCTTAGATTAGGGGACCAAAACTGCACACAGTGCTCCAGGTGTGGTCTCACCAAGGCCTTGTACAACTGCAGTAGTACCTCCCTGCTCCTGTACTCGAATCCTCTTGCTATGAATGCCAGCATACCATTCGCCTTTTACACCGCCTGCTGTGACTGCATGCTCACTTTCAATGACTGGTGTATAATGACACCCAGGTCTCGTTGTACCTCCCCTTTTCCTAATCGACCACCATTCAGATAATAATCTGTTTTCCTGTTTTTGCCACCAAGTGGATAATCTCACATTTATCCACATTAAATTGCATCTGCCATGAATTTACCCACTCACCTAACCTATCCAAGTCACCCTGCATCTCTTAGCATCCTCCACACAGCTAACACTGCCGCCCAGCTTCGTGTCATCCGCAGACTTGGGGATGCGGCATTTAATTCCCTCATCCAAGTCATTTATGTATATTGTAAACAACTGGGGTCCCAGCACTGAGCCTTGCGGGTACCCCACTAGTCACTGCCTGCCATTCTGAAAAGGTCCCGTTTATTCCCACGCTTTGCTTCCTGTCTGCCAACCAATTCTCTATCCACATCAATACCTTACCCCCAATACCGTGTGCCTTAAGTTTGCACACTAATCTCCTGTGTGGGACCTTGTCAAAAGCCTTTTGAAATTCCAAATATACCACATCCACTGGTTCTCCCCTATTCACTCTACTAGCTACATCCTCAAAAAATTCTATGAGATTCGTCAGACATGATTTTCCTTTCACAAATCCATGCTGACTTTGTCCGATCATTTCACCGCTTTCCAAATGTGCTGTTATCACATCTTTGATAACTGACTCTAGCATTTTCCCCACCACCGATGTCAGGCGAACCGGTCTATAATTCCCCGGTTTCTCTCTCCCTCCTTTTTTCAAAAGTGGGTTACATTAGCCACCCTCCAATCGTCAGGAACTAGTCCAGAATCTAACGAGTTTTGCAACATTATCAGTAATGGATCCACTATTTCTTGGGCTACTTCCTTAAGCACTCTGGGATGCGGACCATCTGGCCCTGGGGATTTATCTGCCTTTAATCCCTTCAATTTACCTAACACCACTTCCCTACTAACATGCATTTCCCTCAGTTCCTCCATCTCACTGGACCCTCTGTCCCCTACTATTTCCGGAAGATTATTTATGTCCTCTTTAGTGAAGACAGAACCAAAGTAGTTATTCAATTGGTCTGCCATGTCCTTGCTCCCCATAATCAATTCACCTGTTTCTGTCTGTAGGGGACCTACATTTGTCTTAACCAATCTTTTTCTTTTCAGATATCTATAAAAGCTTTTACAGTCAGTTTTTATGTTCCCTGCCAGTTTTCTCTCATAATCTTTTTTCTCCTTCCTAATTAAGCCTTTTGTCCTCCTCTGCTGGACTCTGAATTTCTCCCAGTCCTCAGGTGAGCCACTTTTTCTGGCTAATTTGTATGCTTCTTCTTTGGAATTGATACTATCCCTAATTTCCCTTGTCAGCCACGGGTGCACTACCTTCCTTGATTTATTCTTTTGCCAAACCGGGATGAACAATTGTTGTAGTTCATCCATGCGATCTTTAAATGCTTGCCATTGCATATCCACCGTCAACTCTTTAGGTGTCATTTGCCAGTCTATCTTAGCTAATTCACATCTCATACCTTCAGAGTTGCCCTTCTTTAAGTTCAGAACCTTTGTTTCTGAATTAACTACGTCAATCTCCATCTTAATAAAGAATTCCACCATATTATGGTCACTCTTACCCAAGGAGCCTCCCATGACAAGATTGCTAATTAACCCTTCCTCATTGCTCAATACCCAGTCTAGAATAGCCTGCTCTCTAGTTGGTTCCTCGACATGTTGGTTCAAAAAACCATCCACATACATTCCAAGAAATCCTCTTCCTCAGCCCCCTTACCAATTTGGTTCACCCAATCTATAGCAGATTGAATTCACCCATTATAACTGCTGTTCCTTTATTGCACACATTTCTAATTTCCTGTTTAATACCATCTCCGACCTCACTACTACTGTTAGGTGGGCTGTACACAACTCCCACCAATGTTTTCTGCCCCTTAGTGTTATGCAACTCTACTCATATCGATTCCACATCCTCCCGGCTAATGTCCTTCCTTTCTATTGCATTAACCTCCTCTCTAACCAGCAATGCCACCCCACCTCCTTTTCTTTCATGTCTATCCCTCCCGAATATTGAATATCCCCGAATGTTGAGTTCCCATCCCTGGTCACCCTGGAGCCATGTCTCTGTGATCCCAACTATATCATATTCATTAATAACAATCTGCACTTTTAATTCATCCACCTTGTTACGAATGCTCCTTGCATTGACACACAAAGCCTTCAGGATCACTTTTACAACACCCTTAGCCATTATACAATTATGTTGAAAGGTGGCCCTTTTTGATTTTTGCCCTGGATTTGCCGGCCTGCCACTTTACAGACAGTGGCAGAGTGAACCCGGCTCGCTGGTGTCGTAATAGCAAGGATATAATGTTGAGGCTTTATATGGCACTGGTGAGGCCTCATCTAGAGTGTATTGTGAGCAGTTTTGGGCCCCTTATCTAAGGAAGCATGTGCTGACATTGGAGAGGGTTCAAATGAAGTTCAAGAGAATGATTCCGGGATTGAAAGGCTTGTCGTATGAAGAGCATTTGATGGCGCTGGGCCCGTACTCACTGGAATTCAGAAGAATGAGCAGTGATCTCATTGAAACCCATTGAATGTTGAAAGGCCATGCTAGAGTGGATGTGGAGAGGACATTCCTATGGTGAACTACAGAGGTTCCAGTGGATCACTCTGACCAGTAGAAGGGCAATTAGGGGTGGGTAATAAAGCCCGGCCTTACATTGTAGCATCTAGACCAGCAAGCTGACTGTAAATGGGGCATCCACTATCTCAGAATCGGAATTTGGTTTAACATCAAACATTTGATTTATTTTATTGGGATGCAGTGAGGAATAGGCTCATCTGGTCCTTTGAGCCTCACCACCCAGCAGTCTTCAGATTTAACCCTGGTCTTATCACAGGTCAATTTACAATACCAATTACCCTTCCAACCAGTACGTCTTTGGGAAGAAATCAGAGCACTCGGAGGAAACCCACACGGTTACGGGGAGAACGTACAAACTCCTTCCAAACAGCCGGCAGGAACTGAACCTGGGGTGCCAGTACTGTAAGGTGTTGTGTTGACCACGACACTACTATGTTATCCTATGTCATGAAACTTGTTGTTTTGTGGCAGCAGTACAATGCAATACAGATGTCCCCTGTTTTTTGAAAGTTCGCTTTACGAAACCTCACTGTTACGAAAAACCTACATTAGTTCCCCGTTTTCGCTAACAGAAGGTGTTTTCACTGTTATGAAAAAAGGCAGCGCGCGCCCCGAGCAGCCGCTCCTCCCCCGGAACGACATTCTCGCCAGCATTGCTTAAACACGTGCCTGTGAGCGGCCGTTAGCAAGATGAGTTCTAAGGTATCAGAAAAGCCTAAGAGAGCTCGTAAGGGTGTTATACTTAGCGTAAAACTAGACATAATTAAGCATTTCGATCGTGGTGAATGAAGCAAGGACAAACAACAGGAATTCTGCAGATGCTGGAAATTCAAGCAACACACATCAAAGTTCCTGGTGAACGCAGCAGGCCAGGCAGCATCTCTAGGAAGAGGTGCAGTCGATGTTTCAGGCCGAGACGAAGGGTTCTGACGAAGGGTCTCGGCCTGAAACGTCGACTGCACCTCTTCCTAGAGATGCTGCCTGGCCTGCTGCATTCACCAGGAACTTTGAAGCAAGGACAAAGTGAGTTTGGCTTGTGGAAGTTGATGAAGATGATGTTGAAGAGGTTTTGGCATCCCATGACCAAGAACTGATGCAATTGGAAGAGGAAAGGATAACAATCGAAACCGAAAGCAGTAGCGAAAGTGAAGTCTTCCAGGAACTGAATGTGAAGCAACTGTGTGAGATTTTCGCTGCAATGATGAAGTACGACTTTAATTTTGAAAGGGTACGTCGGTTTAGGGCATACTTGCAAGATGGTTTGAGTGCTTACAAAGAACTGCATGATTGAAAAATGCGTGAGGCTAGCAGTCAAGCAAGCCTTCCACATCAGCCACAGCAGACGACGAACCTCGACCTTCGACATTGAGGCAGGCAGACATAGAAGAAGGTGACCTGCCTGCCCTGATCGACGATGAGATGACATCCCAGTGTCCCACCACCCCAAACCCTGGGCCACGGACCGATACATTGCCGCGGAGAAGGCAGCGGTGGCTGGGACGCACCCAAAACATCTTTAAGAAAAAAGCCAAAATAAACAAGCTAATTAATTAGCTGCCGCCCGGCACGTAAATGTTGGCCCAGATCAGAGGCGATTGCTGATTGCGTAGCCTCTGATCTGGGCTGACATTTACGTGCCGGGCAGCACATAATTAGTTAGCTTGTTTATTTCGGCTTTTTCCTTAAAGATGTGCTGGGTGCGTCCTGGCCACCGCTGCGCCGCTGCGTGCTTCACGGATTGGTATCGGTTCACTGCCCGGAGGATGGGGACCACTGCACCACCCCAACCTCCGATGACTCAGCCTAACACACCACCATCAGTGTGCTCTGTGCTGTCTTCCTGATTCCCGTAAGTGATACTACACTGTACATACATTATTTCTACTTTATATTGGCTGTGTATTTTTAAGTATTATTTGGTATGATTTGGCAGCTTCATAGCTTAAAGGTTACTGGAGAGATTGTTTCTGCCGAGAGCGCTTGTGTGAGATTTTCACTACGGAGAACAGTGCGGCAATGATTGTAGAAAAGTAATTCTACTTTATATAGGCCATATATTTATCATATCATTCCTGCTTTTACTACATGTTACTGTTATTTTAGGTTTTATGTGTTATTTAGCATGATTTGGTGGGTTATTTTTGGATCTGTGAACACTCACAAATTTTTCCCTTATAAATTAATGGTAATTGCTTCTTCGCTTTACGACATTCTGGCTTACGAACCGTTTCATAGGAACACTCTACCTTCGGATGGCGGGGAAAACCTGTACATAAAAAAAAGATATATTATGAGAAAGGTCTACAAAGATTAAATAAATTTGTTCAAAGAGAGCTAAAATAGTGAGATAATCTTCATGGGTTCATTGTCTGTTCATAATTTTATGGCTGAGGGGAAGAAGCTGTTGCTGACACTTCGAGTGTGTGCCTTTAGTCTTCTGTACCTCCTTCCTGATGGTAACAATGAGAAGAGGGCATGTCCTGGCTGGTGGGGGACCCTAATGATAGATGTTGCCTTTTTGAGGCATCACCTTTTGAGGGTCTCCTGGATGCTGAGGAGGCTGGTGCCCAGAATTTGGCAGAGTTTGCAGCTTTTTCCGATCCTGTGCAGCGACCCCTCCCTCCATACAAGATGGTAATGCAGCCAGTCTGAATGCTTTCCATGGTACAACTGTATAAATTTACGAGAGTCTTTGATGACATGCAAATCTTCTCAAACTCCTAATGAAATATAGCCCCTGATGTGGAACGACCGCTTTCTGTCAGGAGAAACAGGGGGTGGGGGATATGAAATGTGATTGTGGGCCAGCGAAACTACAGTCAGATCAGGCATGGGGCACAACAGGTATGAGGAGACTCGTGGCCTATGTTCATAAGTTTGTGAAGGAAGTTGATTGCAACAGTGAAAACCTCTGTCCTTACTGCCTAGGGTGGAAGTCACCTCTGCATGTCACTTTGTTCATCTCCTCTTCTCATGTCTCTTTTTAACTTTTCAAGGTGCTTGGAGTCCTTTCAGAGTCCATGATCTGCAGCTGCACTCAAAATGCATTTTTCAAGGGTGTAGATTCTAATTCTTGGAATTCGCTGAGCAGCCCACCATTCAAGACATCCACCTTTGGGGTACGGCCTCGTGGACGACCCCCTTCCTCGCTGATGTCTCTGACCGAAGTGTAGTGAGAGATCAAAACATCGAGAGAGTGGGTGCAATAGCCGGAGGTTTCTGCACTCAACAATCTCTCTCTTCCCCTACCTCCCCCCCCCACCCACAGAAGGGACTGTCCTGTCTCCGTTTCTGTTCACAGTGTACATCTCAGACTGTCAGTGCAACTCTGAATTTTGTCACTTGCCCATGTTCTCTGATGATAGTATCAATTCCAAAGAAGAAGCATACAAATTAGCTAGAGAAAGTGGCTCACCTGAGGACTGGGAGAAATTCAGAGTTCAGCAGAGGAGGACAAAGGGCTTAATTAGGAAGGGGAAAAAAGATTATGAGAGAAAACTGGTAGGCAACATAAAAACGGACTGTAAAAGCTTTCATAGATATGTAAAAAGGAAAAGACTGGTAAAAACAAATGTAGGTCCCCTGCAGACAGAAACAGGTGAATTGATTATGGGGAGCAAGGACATGGCAGACCAATTGAATAATTACTTTGGTTCTGTCTTCACTAAGGAGGACATAAATAATCTTCCAGAAATAGTAGGGGACAGAGGGTCCAGTGAGATGGAGGAACTGAGCGAAATACATATTAGTAGGGAAGTGGTGCTAGGTAAATTGAAGGGATTGAAGGCAGATAAATCCCCAGGGCCAGATGGTCTGCATCCCAGGGTGCTTAAGGTAGTAGCCCAAGAAAGAGTGGATGCATTAGTGATAATTTTTCAAAACTCATTAGATTCTGGACTAGTTCCTGACTATTGGAGGGTGGCTAATGTAACTCCACTTTTTAAAAAAGGAGGGAGAGAGAAACCGGGGAATTATAGACCGGTTAGCCTAACGTCGGTGGTGGGGAAACTGCTGGAGTCAGTTATCAAGGATGTGATAACAGCACATTTGGAAAGCGGTGAAATGATCGGACAAAGTCAGCATGGATTTGTGAAAGGAAAATCATGTCTGACGTATCTCATAGAATTTTTTGAGGATGTAACTAGTAGAGTGGATAGGGGAGAACCAGTGGATGTGGTATATTTGGATTTTCAGAAGGCTTTTGACAAGGTCTCACACAGGAGATTAGTTTGCAAACTTAAAGCACACGGTATTGGGGGTAAGGTATTGGTGTGGGTGGAGAGTTGGTTAGCAGACAGGAAGCAAAGAGTGGGAATAAACGGGACCTTTTCAGAATGGCAGGCGGTGACTAGTGGGGTACCGCAAGGCTCAGTGCTGGGACCCCAGTTGTTTACAATATATATTAATGATTTGGATGAGGGAATTAAATGCAGCATCTCCAAGTTTGCGGATGACACGAAGCTGGGTGGCAGTGTTAGCTGTGAGGAGGATGCTAAGAGGATGCAGGGTGACTTGGATAGGTTGGGTGAGTGGGCAAATTCATGGCAGATGCAATTTAATGTGGATAAATGTGAAGTTATCCACTTTGGTGGCAAAAATAGGAAAACAGATTATTATCTGAATGGTGGCCGATTAGGAAAAGGGGAGGTGCAACGAGACCTGGGTGTCATTATACACCAGTCATTGAAAGTGGGCATGCAGGTACAGCAGGCGGTGAAAAAGGCGAATGGTATGCTGGCATTTATAGCGAGAGGATTTGAGTACAGGAGCAGGGAGGTACTACTGCAGTTGTACAAGGCCTTGGTGAGACCACACCTGGAGTATTGTGTGCAGTTTTGGTCCCCTAATCTGAGGAAAGACATCCTTGCCATAGAGGGAGTACAGAGAAGGTTCACCAGATTGATTCCTGGGATGGCAGGACTTTCATATGAAGAAAGACTGGATGAACTGGGCTTGTACTCGTTGGAATTTAGAAGATTGAGGGGGGATCTGATTGAAACGTATAAGATCCTAAAGGGATTGGACAGGCTAGATGCAGGAAGATTGTTCCCGATGTTGGGGAAGTCCAGAATGAGGGGTCACAGTTTGAGGATAGAGGGGAAGCCTTTTAGGACCGAGATTAGGAAAAACTTCTTCACACAGAGAGTGGTGAATCTGTGGAATTCTCTGCCACAGGAAGCAGTTGAGGCCAGTTCATTGGCTATATTTAAGAGGGAGTTAGATATGGTCCTTGTGGCTACAGGGGTCAGGGGGTATGGGGGTAGGCTGGGGCGGTGTTCTGAGTTGGATGATCAGCCATGATCATAATAAATGGCGGTGCAGGCTCGAAGGGCCGAATGGCCTACTCCTGCACCTATTTTCTATGTTTCTATGTTTCTATGACTCTGCGGTGGCTGGGTGTATCAGAGATGGGCAGGAGTCAGAGTACTGAGGACTGGTGGACAGGTTTGAGGAGTTGTGAGTGCAATCACCTGCTCCCGAATGTGGCCAAATCCAGGGAGATGGTGATTGATTTTAGGAGGAAGAGGACTGTGACGAGCCCTGTATACATTCTGGGAGAAGAGGTTGTGGTGGTGGAGGAGTACAAATACTTGGGTGTTCACCTCTACAACATTCTTGACTGGAAAACCAACACCAAGGCTGTTTACAAGAAGGGGATGAGCAGACTCTAGTTTCTAAGGAAGCCGAGATCCTTCAATATGTGCAGCAGGATGGTGGCGATCTTTTGTAATGAGATCTTTTGTAACGAGAGCAGTCTTCTTTGCAGCTTTATGTTGAGGGAACAGCATCGGTGCTGGTGATGTAAAAAGATTAAATAAACTCATTAAAAAGGCTGGATCCGTCCTTGGCTACAACCCGGACTATTTTGAGTTAGTGGTGGAGAGGCAGTCACTAAACAAACTATTATCCATTATGGACAATCTGGCACAGCATCTCCATGACCCACTGAATAAGCAGCGGAACACCTTTTCAAACAGGCTCATTCAGCTCCACTCTCACAAAGATCGTCACAGAAAATCGCTCCTACCAAAAAGTCTATCTCTGTGTGACAGGAGAACACACATCATAATACAATAGTTTCTGTTTTATTATTCCGTGCATTATTATTGCACATTGGTAAATTATTATTATGTATATTATTATTCTGTACTTTATTATTAGTTAATATTGTTATTGCATTTATTGTTTTTGCTAAGTGTGTTTTTAAATGTTGTTGCTATACCAAAATAATTTGCCACTCAGGATCAATAAAGTACTTATTATTATTATTATTATTATTATTATCATTGAACAGTTGGCATTTTGGGCTGAGACTCTTCAAGATTCAAAGTATGTTTATTATTAAAGTGCCTGTGCAGTCTATGACCCTGATATTCATCTTCCCCGCCACAGTCACAAAACAAAGTACCGCGAAAGCTGTTCAAAAAAACATCAGTCATCTCCCCCCCCAACTCACACATAAGAAATACGTGCAAACGGCAACATCAAATGAGTGAAAACACAGAATATAAAGCTCAAAACCAAAGGCATGTTTCAGCACAGTTCAGCGTGGTGTTCATTGTCTGTGGGATGACCAGATTCAAAAATCGCCCAAAAGTAGTAACAAACCGAACTAGAACTAGAACCGAGAACACATCATGACCCTGAACTGGAGTCCAATTCTGCAATCCGTGTAGATTAAACCTTGCTCAGGCATCATCCGCCAACAGGAGATAGAGATAGAGAGAGAGAGAGTCTTTATGCCCCACACTTTGGTCACAGCCCCGTGAGGCAGCAAAGCGCCAGATCACCCGATTGGCCCGAAATCACACCGCCTGATTGTAGATAACAGACTCGAACAGTAGCAGAATCACATCTGAAATAAAAAGATGTACAAGAGATAAAAGGAGTTGCCTCATGACCAGTCTTGAAGATGTCGCCTGTGGGGAGCGTTGTTCACCGGCGCCATCTTCTGCCCGATGAAGGGACTCAGCCCATAACATCGACTGTTTCCCATAGATGCTGCCTGGCCGACAGGGTTCACCCCTCATTTTTCTCTTTTGTGGGTAACCTGTCTATTGCTGGCTTTGTACAAGATTCTGTTCCCATCACAAACACTCACCTCCCATGAACGGCTCTTGCCACTGCTCACAGCTCTCACTCCAGAAGAATGCAGCACAGGGGAATTGAACCTGGCAGAATTGATTGTGATGCAACATAAAGATCATTTCATTAGCACTCCAGCAATTCTTCGCTGAATAATAATTGTGTTTCTTCTTCAATTAGCACTTCAGAAGTTTGGTGAACTGTGACATTTTCGGAAAACAAAAGGTAACAGCTGGTGTCAGGGTGGTCATCTTCAGCTGGTAACTCACCAAGGTGACTGTGACCAGTACACCCTGCACCCTGCAGTGAGAGGGCTGCCCAGTGAGTGGGGAATGCTGAGGGAGGGGCTGTACTGAGAGAGCTCTCTCTCCTAAAGGTGAAGATTTGCTGCAAAATTGCCAAAGAACGGTTTTAGAGACCGCCAAAGGACTTTGGGAGTGTGGAATATCACCTCGGTAGCAGACTGAAGCAGTTTCCTTACCTGGAAGGATTTGTTTCGGTGAAGCTTTTCAGTCCGCGTTTCTTGGCGCTGAACATCAGAACATAAGGAATAGGAGCAGGAGTCAGCCATCTGGCCCATCGAGCCTGCTCCACCATTCAATAAGATCATGACTGGTCTGGCCATGGACTCATCTCCACCTACCTGCCTTTTCCCCATAACCCTTAATTCCCCTTCTATGCAAAAATCTATCCAACCTTGTCTTAAGTTTATTTACTGAGGGTGCCTCCACTGCTTCATTGGACAGAGAATTCCATAGGTTCACCACTCTCTGGGAAAAGCAGTTCCTCCTCATCTCTGTCCTAAATCTACTCCCCTGATCCTTAAGGCTATGTCCCTTAGTTCTAGTCTCACCTACCAGTTGACACAACTTTCCTGCCTCTATCTTATCTATCCCTTTCATAACTTTATATGTTTCTATAAGATCCCCTCTCAATCTTCTCAATTCCGGCTGGGTGAAGAGGACTTCGGACTTTGGAGCAGCAGACCAGTCGGGAAAATGTTTTCACCTGTTTGTGACTGCTGCGCAGATGGCACTGAGGCTTCTTTTCAACACCGTACGAACTTCCAAGCTGTCTCCTTCTCCCCTCCCGTCCGTCCAGTCTCGTCTCTGAACTGTTTCTTTTGGACCGCTTGTAGGTGTTCTGCTGGGGGTAGACTTGTACTTCTCTTCCCCAGCTGTTGGCTCTCCACCTCAGGACTTTGCAGTGATACCAGTATAGTCACTGCCCTCTAAGATGGCACGCCTTTGTGACGCACTTTCGCAGCCAGGGATACTGCCTGCAGGAGGGCAAGCGGCTTCCAGTGGACAGAATCAGAGTGCCGCTGTGCTAGACATGATCCTAATTTAAATCCCTCTGTCTGCACACAATCTATATCCCTCTATTCCCTTCATAGCCACGTGTTATCTAACAGACTCTAACATATCACCATCATATCTGCTTCCATCACCACCACCACCGGCAACCTTTCCAGGGACCCAACACTCTCTGTGTAAAATGTTTGACCCTTACATCTCCTTTAAATTCCCCTCCTCCTAAAATATATTTGTCATTTCCACCCTGTGAAAATATGTCTGACTGTTTAGCCAGGTCAACTGTCTTGCTGGACCTTGTGTTACCTTTACGCCAGACGGGGTAAGGACTTAGGTGAATCAGATGAGGGTTTAGGTCACTGGCAGGGTAACTACTGTTGTATTCCTGATTTAACCCATTATCTGATGTTTTGTGAGGATTGAGGGCTGTTCTGGGACCCTTATGAAAGAGTGGATGAACTGATGTTGGACAGGGTCCAAGGATGCTTGATGAGAATGATCCTGGGAGGAAAACTTATGAGGAGTGTTTCATGGCCTTGGATCTGTACCCACTGGAATTTAGCAGACTGTGGGCGGGCTCCCATTGAAACCTATTGAATATTGAAATGCCTCGATAGAGTGGATGGGGAACAGGATGTTTCCTATGCTGGGGACTCAGCCTCAGAATAGACGAGTGTCCTTTTGGAACAGAGATGAGGAGGAATTTCTGTAGACAGAGAGGAGTGAATCTGTGGAATTCATTGCCACAGATGGCTGTGGAGGCCAAGTCATTGGGGATATTTAAAGCGGAATTTGTAAGGTCCTTGATTAGTCAGGGTATCAAAGATTACAGGAGAAGGCAGGAGAATGGGGCAGAGAGGGATATTAAATCAGTTTTTTGCTTCCCAGTCACCTTGGTGAGGTTTCCACTCATCCCCGATAATTGTAACAACACTCTTCCCGCAGCCCGTCCTGTTTATTTATCGAGATACAGCACGGAATTGGCCCTTCGGGCTCTTTGAGCCACACCACCCAGCAATCACCTGACTTAACCTGAGCCTAATCACAAGACAATTTACAATGAGCTATTAACCTACCAACCGGCACGTCTTTGGACTGTGGGAGGAAACCGGAGCACCCGGGTTCACGGGGAGAACGTACAAACTCCTTACAGGCAGCAGTGGGGATTGTACCTGGGTCATTGGTATTGTAAAGCGTTGTGCTAACCACTACATGACTGAAATATGGTCGGTTCAAATAACGCAAAGTCACAGAAAAGTACAGGGCATTGAGTCCTTCTGGTCCATGCCAAACCATTTCAACTGCCTACTCCCATCGACCTACACTGGGACCACAGCCCTCCATACCCTACCATCCATGTATCTATCCAAACTCTTCTAAAGCAGGGGTCCCCAACCTTTTTTTGCCCTGCGGACCGGTTTAATATTGACAATATTCTTGCGGACTGGCTGACCAGTGGGGGCGGAGGTAGGGTAGAGTTGCCAACGGACAAAAGTAGCAGTCAAATACGTTGTGTTTACCCCGAGAAAGACTACAATGACCATGAAGCCTTGCGTGACCTACGCATGCATGTACCTGCCAATTTTTTTCCCTACAAATCGTTTTTGGCGATTCTGTTTGGGGGGGTGGTGTTAATCACGACCGGAATATAGGTGATAAGTGGCTAATACACTCCATTTCGTTTCTAAAAGGGTTTACCTAACGACTTTAATATTAAACGCACAGCGCATGTTTTCCTCGCATGAATATAGTGATAAGTCATTTATCGGGGAGGACAGGGGAGCTTGAAGTAAGTGTTGAACGAGCTTCCAGTAGAAGTGGTAGAGGCTGGTTCGATATTATCATTTAAAGAAAAATTCGATGGGTATATGGACAGGAAAGGAATGGAGGGTTGTGGACTGGGTGCAGGTTAGTGGGACTAGGTGAGAGTAGCGTTCGGCACGGACTACAAGGGCCGAGATCACCTGTTTCTGTGCTGTAATTGTTATATGGTTATATAAGTAAGTCAATAGCATCATAACATTTTAAATAACGCTTGGATATTAAACACACAGCGCATAATTTCCTCGTCCGAATATATAAAATCATTGCTACACACCAATATCGCTGAATCAGTGGGAGCCCTGGGCTTGTTTTCCTGCAACAAGACGGTCCTATCGAGGGGTGATGGGAGGCATCGATACTCGAAGGGGGTTCTTTATGTCCAGTCTATTCTACAATTTAGTTTTCGTTGCATTCATTGCAGAAAACTCCGCATCGCAGAAAAATGTTGGAAATGGAAGCAATGTTTTCAGTGCTTTCATGGCTATCTCAGGATATTTAGCCTTGACTTTGATCCAGAATGCCGGCAGAGATGTTCTGTCAAACATACTTTTCAGCCCGCCGTCATTTGCAAGCTCGAGGAGTTGATCTCCTTCCCGCGCTGACATGGATGACACGCAGGTAATGACCTCACGTGCGTAATGGCTCAACAGTGGGCGTGACAGAGAATGAGGAAAGGTGCAGCTGACTCATATCGCCAAATCATATCGTTTCCTCGCGGTCTGGTAGCGCATGCTTTGGTTTGGAAAGTGGTTGGGGACCACTGCTCTAAAGCGTTGAAATCAAGCTTGGCAGCTCATTCCACACTTTCACAACCCTCTGAGTGAAGAAGTTTCCCCTCATGTTATACAACTTCAACATAACATCAATTCTCTTGTACTCAGTACTTTGATTTATAAAGGCCACATTACTGGATTTTGAATAGGTTGGCCTTGAGTGTCAGAAGGCCCTAAAAGGAAGCGATCACTCTTCCTTACCTCTCCTTCTCTCAACATTTAAATGTTTCAATGCATTAAAACTTTCCCCCTTTAAACAGGCAAGATATTTAGGGCAAATTAAAGGTTACGCTGAAACATCAGACTTGCATTAAAGATCATCCTATATCTAAGTCCAATAGTTTGTGGTATACATTACACCATGAGTTTTGGATATAGATCTTTTTTTAGCATTGCTCTGGAGAGTTGTGAGATCCTGGGGCTTTAGAAAAAATATTATAATTTTCACTTAAAATAAAACTAAGCTGTCTGGTAAAAATAATTACACAGAGAGAAAGCAGAAGCAAGAATCATTTGCAGAGTTATTTCATTCTCTTCCCCGAGTTCTCATAGAAAAAACGCATCTGTAAAGATTAAAATCAATTAGCAGGTACAAGAGGGAAGCCACACCAGTAGGAAATGTGTGAGACACAGAACTAGAGATGCTTGTAGTTATAAGTTTTGACTTTAAAGTGAAGTTAGGAGAAGGGCCACGTTCGAACAGAGATCCGTAGAGCACAGGAACAGGCCCTGCTGCTGACAATGTTGCGTTGAACTGGACATCAAAATTTTTTCCTAAGTGTTGCTTCCTCAGAATTTTTTTTTTGTTTGTGATAGACCACTTGTAGCTGAACACAAATATAATTTCAGACTACTTGTATCACATAGAAATCTGGAGAAACAAAAAATTAACTTTTATTGAATATGATACATAACAGTACTGATGCTTTGCAATAGTTCAACTAAACTAAAAATGTCTGGTTGACAATTTTCATTCGTACTCATTGTTTGAGGCTTCTCACTTAAGTGTCCAAAATAATCAGCCAGCATTGATGGATTCCAGTTGCCCTGATACGGTTTCTCCATGACCTCAATGTCCTGGTGAAACCTTTCACTGTGCTCGTCACTGACAGTGCCAAGATTTGCAGGGAAGAAGTCGAAATGGGAATGCAGACAATCAACCTTTAGTGACATGTTTCACTTTATGGTTTAGCATGCATGAAGCATGTTGTCAACCAGCTGCATGTAGTTTGGTGCTTTGTAATTGCCAAGAAAATTTTCAATAATATCTTTAAGTGCCTTCCATGTGATTTTCTCCGGTCCCACTGGAAGTTCATTGAATTGCCTATCATTGATGACCTGTTTGATTTGTGGACCAACAAAAATGCCTTCCTTAATCTTGCATCTGTTATCCTGACTTGAATTATGTATTGAAATATAAGCAATTTCAAAAAAATGTGCGTGATAGGGAAATTTCATGGTGATTTTCATGATCAGCAGCCCAAACTCTATAAGGTACATCCACAAATCTATAAAGTACACTGATGCACCTCAGGTGTGTGCGCTTAGCCCACTGCTCTGCTTCTATATGCCCATGACTGTGTGACTGGGCAGAGCTCAAATACCATCTATAAATTTGCTGATGATACAACCATTGTTGGTAGAATCTCAGGTGGTGACGAGAGGGCGTACAGGAGTGTGATATGCCAACTAGTGGAATGGTGTCACAGCAACAACCTGGCACTCAACATCAGTAAGATGAAAGAGCTGATTGTGGGCTTCCAGAAGGCTATGACAAAGGAACACATACCAATCCTCACAGAGGGATCAGAAGTGAAGAGAGTGAGCAAGCTTCAAGTTCCTGGGTGTCAAGATCTTTGAGGATCTGACCTGGTCCCAACATATCGATGTAGCTATAAAGAAGGCAAGACAGCAACTATACTTCATTAGGAGTTTGAAGAGATTTGGTATGACAACAAATACACTCTAATACTTCTATAGACGTACCAAGGAGAGCACTCTGACAGGCTGCATCACTGTCTGGTAACATCCTTGAATGCCTTCCATGTGATTTTTTCCGGTCCCACTAGAAGTTCATTGAATTGCCTGTCATTGATGACCAGTTTGATTTGCGGACCAACAAAAAAGACTCAGAAAAATAGCGAGATTGCCTTCATGCGTTTATGGTCTGTTCAGAAAACTGATGATGGAGGGGCAGAAGCTGTTGCTGAAATATTGAGTGTGTGTCTCCAGGCTCCTGTACCTCCTCCCCGATGGTGGAAATGACAGCAAGGCATGTTCTGGATGATGAGGGTCCTTAATGATGGATGCCGCCTCCTGAGGCATTGCTTTTTTGAGGATGTCCTTGACAGTGGGGAGGTTGTGCCCTTGAAGGAGTCTACAAGCCTCTGCAGCCTCTTTTGATGCCGTGCATTGGCCTCTGCATACCAGCCAGTCAGAATGCTCTTTATCTGTGGGAATTTGCTAGCGTCTTTGGTGACGTACAAAGTCTCCTCGAACTCCTAATGAACTTTAGTTGCTGACACGCCTTTTTCATAATTTCATCAATATGTTGGGACCAGGACTGAGCCCAGAGCTGTTGACGTCCAGGAACTTGAAGCTGCTCACTCTTTCCTTTGCTGACCCCTTGGTGAGTTCCCTCAACTTCCCCTTCCTGAAGTCCCCAATCAATTCCTTGGTCTTACTGACGTTGAGTGCAAAGTTGCTGTTGTGACACGACTCCCGACATTTAAAGTGTCCAACCATCAGTCGTTCTTCGCTCTGCAACAGGGCCCAGGACTTTGAGCGAGGCATGACCATTTGCTTGGCCGATTTAAACATCAGGACCAGAGGCAAAGATCAGGCTGGTTCTGCTCACTGCTCCACTGTTCGCTGCACTGATGCTGAGGCTCAGGCTGTGGTCTGCTCCGGCTGCTGTGGACTTTGCACCTGTGAGCTTGGTTTTGCTCCGCTCTTCACTGCACTGAGGCTCAGGCTGTTGGCCTACTCCGGCTGCTCCAGGCTTTATGTCCATGGACTCACTTTCATTCTGAATGCTGTTGCTTGCTTTTATTGCTTGCACGTGCAACAACAGTGTTTTTTCCCCTCTCTGTGCACTGGGTGTTTGAGGGTCTTCCTTTTTTTAATGCGTTCTTTTGGGTTTCTTGTTCCATGGCTGCCTGTAAGGAGACGAATCTCAAGGTTGTGTAATGCATGCATACTTCCATGATAAATGTACTTTGAACTTTGTACTTTGAGCTCAACCAGTTGATGCGCCTCAGTCCTGTACAGCGATTTGTTCCCATAGTGCTTGAATCAGAAAGGACCAGAGAGGACAGGGCATGTTTCCCTGAACCAGGGGCGATACCCTCACACAAATTGGCTCAGGGAATCTGAGAAACAGAAAGATTTTACTGGACCAGTGGTAAGGGCATGGATCTCACTGAGAGGTTGAAATCCTCACCACCTTAAAACATACCAGGACGTAATGTGTAGGTAATAGACAGAGAGAGGGAGGGAGGACTCCCAACTGTCATGGACTCTATGAGCAGGATGGCCTTCTGCTCGAAGTCTCTGTGCTGTTTTGCTTTGAGCACTGAGCCTGGGTGCTGCTACACTAGCACGGCCGATCTCCAGGTCTGACAAAGACGACATTCCCATCACGCCAGAGAGTCTGTCAAATGATCCAGGCTTGGCAGGGAGTATGACATACCCATCCTGCTGGGAGTGGGGTCTGCATTCTGAATCTCACCAGAGACACTCAGATAAACCCTTGGATAAAGGCAGGTGATGCCAAGGACTTGTTCATTCACTCAGACCTCCTGCCCGCCAGTTCTGTCTGAACCATCGTGGAACAAGGAGCAGAACCAATTGTCCACATTCATGAATTACAGTCTGAACTGTTCACAGAGAACAGCAAAAGGACAGCTCCTTCAGACCACTATGCTGTGCTAAACTAGTCAAAGTACACTCAATGAACTCTTTATCTGGTGGTCACTGAGTGTACGTTTGTGGAATCTTCTGCTGCAGTAGCCCGTCCACTTCAAGGCTTGACGTGTTGCATGTTCAGAGATGCTCTTCTGCACACCATGGTTATTTGAGCTACTGTCGCCTTCCTGTCAGCTTGAACCAGTCTGGCCATTCTCCTCTGACCTCTCTCATTAACAAGGTGTTTTCACCCACCGAGCTGCTGCTCACTGGATTTTTTTTAAATTTTTCTTACTATTCTCTGTAAACTCTAGAGACTGTTGTGTGTGAAAATCCACACTTGGTCAGAGTGCACTCAAAGTATTGTGATCATATTCAGACCCCTTACCTAAAAAAAGGTGTGCTGGCATTGGAGAAGGTCCAGAGAAAGTTCACAAGAATGAAAGGGTTAATGTATGAGGGGCATTTGATGGCCCTGGGCCTGTACTTGCTGGAGTTTAGAAGAATGAGGGGGATCCCATTGAAACCTACAAAATATTGATAGAGGGAATGCGGAGAGAATGTATCCAAGAGTGGGAGAGTCTAGGACCAAGGCACACAGCCTTAGAATAGAGGAACGACCATTTAGAATGAAGATGACGAGGAATTCCTTTAGCCTGAGAGTGGCGCAGTTCATTACTGCAGGCTACTGTTGAGGTCTAGTTACTGGATACATTTAAGGCAGAGGTTGATAGGTTTTTGATTAGTCAGGGTGTCAAAGGTCACAGCGAGAAAGCAGCAGAATGAGGTTGAGAGGGATAATAAATCGGCCATAATGGAATGGCAGTCTTATTGGGCTGAATGGCCTAATTCTGCTCCACTATCCTATGGTGCTATGGTCAACAGTTTCCTGTTCTACACTGCCCTCACAGTTGTCACGGTCTCCATCAAAGTCCATATATGTCACCTTATACAACCCTGAGATTCATTTTCTTGTGGGCATACTCAATAAATCCCGAAAATGATAACCATAACAGAATCAGTGAAAAACCACCCTTCTTAGGCACTCAATCAGAGTGCAGAAGACAACAAATTGTGCAAATGAAAAAAGAAATAAATCATAATAATAAATAAATAAGCAATAAATATTGAGAACATAAGATGAAGAGTCCTTGAATATGAGTCCATCGGTTGTGGGAACATTTCAATAATGGAGAAAGTGAAGTTGAGTGAGGTTATTCCCTTTACTTCAAGAACCTGATGGTTGAGGGGTAATAACTGTTCTTGAACCTGCGGGTGTGAGTCCTGAGGCTCCTGTACCTTCTACCTGATGACAGCAGCGAGAAGAGAGCATGTCCTAGATGGTGGTGGGGGTCCCTGGTGACGGATGTTGCTTTCATGTGACTCCGTTTCATGTAGATGTGCTCAATCGGAGTAAATACAGAAGCAAATTGTTCCTCAAGAGCCTCACCTACCTGCTCTGCCTCTTTTATCCTTGAGCGGTTTACCCTCACTCTGGCCATCTTCCTGTTCTTCACATGCATGCAGAACACGCTGGGGTTTTCCTGAACCTTACTTACCAAGGCCTTCTCCTGCCCTTGCTCTAGCTCTCTTCATTCCATTCTGTCCTATAACTCTTTGGGATCTGCCTGATTTTTGCTTCATAGACTTTAAGCGTGCTTCCTTCTTCCTCTTGAATATATGTTCCACATCTCTTGTCAATCATAGTTCCTTCAGCCTACCATTGTACTCCACACTTAGAGTCTGAGAGTCATAGAAAAGTACAGCACAGAAACAGGACATTTGGCCCATCTGTGCCAACCCATCTAAACAGTCCACTCCCATTGATCTACATCGGGACCATAGCCTTCCATACCCCTACCATCCATGTACTTATCCAAACTTCTCTTAAATGTTGAAATCACCTTTTGTACTGGCAGCTTGTCCCACACTTTCACCACCCTCTGATTGAAGACATTTTCCCTCGCCTTCCCTTAAACATTTCACCTTTCACCCTTAACCCATGACCTCTAGTTGTAGTCCCAACCAACCTCAGTGGAAAAAAACCATTTGCATTTGCCCTGTCTAAATCCCTCATAATTTTCTATACCTCTATCAAATATCCTCTCAATCTTCTACTTTCCAAGGAATAAAGTCCTTACTTATTTAACCTTTCCTTACAGCTCAGGTCCTCCAGACCCAGCAACATCCTTGTGAATTTTCTCTGTACTCTTTCAACCTTAGTCACATCTTTCCTGTAGGTAGGTGACCAGAACTGCACACAATACCCCAAATTAACATGTATTCAGTACTTTGATTTATGAAGGCCAATGTGCCAAAAGCTTTCTTTACGACCCTATTGACCTGTGATGCCAGTATCAATGAATCTCCATTGTTATTTCACTATGAACATCTGTTCCCAATTTACACTCCCTAGTTCCTACCTAATATCATAATAATTAGCTCCCCCTCAATTACATATATTAGTGTGGCGCGTGGCTGAGTGGTTGGGGCGTTGGACTAGCGATCTGAAGGTCGTGGGATCAAGCCTTGGTCAGGGCAGCGTGTGTGTCTTTGAGCAAGGCACTTAACCACACAATGCTCCAGTCTACCTAGATGAAAATGGGGACCGGCAAAAATGCTGGGGGTTAACCTCACGATAGACTGGCGTCCTATCCGGGGGGGGGCAGGGAGAGTCTCGTACTCTCGTACTCTCAGTCGCTTCACGCCCCACGGAAACTGGCATGAGCACCAGCCTGATGGGCCACAAAGGCTCGTGACAGACTTTAATCTAAAAAATTAATCGATTAAATACAAACCGTTTGTACATTCCCACACCTTCTGCTCTTATCCTTGTCCATGGTTCTAGTAGAGGTCAGGGAGTTATGGCCACTATCTCTGAAATGCTCTTCCACCAAGATATCAGGCATCTGTCCTGGTTCATTGCCCACTTCCATATCCAGTATGACCTCTCCTCTGGTCAGCCTGACTACATAATTATTTCATCACATCACATAGACATTGATATGGAAGCTGTTGTGTATTTAATGTTTTGGTAGTAAGTGAGTAATATTGTAAAGATATTAAAAGACGTGAACATCTGCAGATGCTGGCAATCCAGAGCAATGCATACACATAAAATGCCGGAGGAACTCAGCAGTTCAGGGAGAATTTATGGAGCAGTCAATATTTCAGGCCGAGACCCTTCTTCAGGACTGAGAAGGAAGGGGGAAGATACCAAAATAAAAATGTAGGTTGGAAGGGAAGGAGGCTAGCTGGAAGGTGATAGGTGAAGCCAGGCAAGCGGGAAAGGTGAAGGGCTGGAGAGGAAGGAATCTGACAGGAGAGGAGAGTGGACAATAGGAGAAAGGGAAGGAGGAGAGGACCCAGTGGGGGGGGGGGGACGGGGGTGGTAATAGGCAGGTGAGAAGAGGTAAGAGGCCAGAGTGGGGAATAGAAGAAAGGAAGGGGAGGGAATTTTTTTTTACCAGAAGGCGAAATCAAAATTCATGCCATTGGGTTGAAGGTTACCCAGATGGAATATAAGGTGTGGTTCCTCCACCCTGATGATGGCCTCATTGTGACACAAGAGGCCATGTTGGAATCGCAATGGGAATCAGAATTAAAATGTTTGTCTATCAGGAAGTTCCACTTGCGGCAGAGTGGTGCCCCAATTTACAATGGATCTCACCAACATAGAGCAGGCCGCATCAGGAGCACCAGACACAATAGATGACCCCAGTGGATTTGCAGGTAAAGTGTCGCCTCACCTGGAAGGACTGAAGTGTATTTAAAATTTCACTGATAGTTGAGTAATATGGTAAATACATTGTTTATTTAAGCATTCTTTGATCCTTTACACAATTTATTATGGGTTACAAGTAAGAAATATGTGAACAGCATAGTCATATGCCATCACGTCGTAAGTGTGCACCTGACCAAAAATAAAAATAAGATAGTCAAGTATACCCCTGGTCCTGTGTTTTTATTTTGATTAGATTTGCATTTACAAAACATAACAGAAGAAAGAATGGAAAATGCTGGTAATGTGTGTCTGTTTCTCCCTCCATGGACTCTGCCTGACCTGGTGAGTGTTTCCAATCTTGGAGGAGCCTGTACCTCCTTTGTTGCCTGAACTGCTGCAGGGGTGAGAGCTCATCACAGGAAAATTTGTCCTTCGGTACTGATTGTCCGGAGGCTCATGGGGATATCAGCTTCCTACAGCCCCACCTCTCCCCGGGCTCTCCCCAAGACTCCCTCCCACTGCTGGGACGTCACACGTCCGACACATGGGGCCACACATGGATTTGGGGATGTGTGCTGAAATGTACGTGCTGGCAGATTTGGGTGTGCACACTGATTTGTGGGTGCATGCTCCTTTGGGGTTGCTTACGGATCTGGGAATGTGCACAGATTTAGGGGTGTGTTGGTGAATATGGACACACATGGAAAGGAACCTGTTGGTTGATGTAGGGGTGTGACAAATCTCAGAGTTGTTTCATTCAGTGATACTTTAATAATAAATGCACTTTGAACTTTGAACTTTGGCAGGGAGCTCACACACACCCACTGAACAGGGCAGAATGGACACATATTGACAAGGGCAGACAGGGCACCTTCTGAACAGAGCAGAGTCGACACCCTCTGACCTCGGCACAGAGGCACTCACTGGAGAGGACAGAGAGGGCACCCACTAAACTGGCCAGGGTAAGCACCCACTGATCAGGGCAGGATGAGCATCCACTAACTAGGGCAGGATGAGCACCCACTGATCAAGGGAGAGAGGGCACCCATTGAGCAGGGGAGGCAGGGCATGCACTGATCAGCGTGGAGAGGACAACATCCATCCATGGCAGAGAGGGCTCTCACTGACCATGGGAGAGAGGACTCTCACTGATCAGGGGAGAGAGGGCTCTCACTGACCAGGGGCAGAGAGGGCTCTCACTGATCAGGAGGAGAGAGGGCTCTCACTGATCGGGGGAGAGAGGGCTCTCACTGATCAGGGGGAGAGAGGGCTCTCACTGACCAGGGGAGAGAGGGCTCTCACTGACGAGGGGAGAGGAGGATCTCACTGACGAGGGGAGAGAGGGCTCTCACTGATCAGGGGGAGAAGGAGCTCTCACTGACTGGGGGAGAGAGGGCTCTCACTGACGGGGGGGAGAAAGGGCTCTCATTGATCAGGGGGAGAGGGGGCTCTCACTGACCAGGGGAGAGGGGGATCTCACTGACCAGGGGAGAGGGGGCTCTCACTGATCAGGGGAGAGGGCTCTCACTGATCGGGGGGAGAGAGGGCTCTCATTGACCATGGGAGAGGGCTCTCACTGATCAGGGGCAAGAGGGTTCTCACAGACCTGGGGAGAGAGGGTTCTCACTGACTGGGGGAGAGAGGGCTCTCACTGATCAGCGGAGAGAGGGCTCTCACTGATCAGGGGAGAGAGGGCTCTTGCTGACCGGGGAGAGAGGGTTCTCACTGACCAGGGGAGAGAGGGCTCTCACTGATCAGGGGAGAGAGGGCTCTTGCTGACCGGGGAGAGAGGGTTCTCACTGACCAGGGGAGAGAGGGCTCTCACTGATCAAGAGAGGAATGGCACCCACTGTTCAGGTGACAGAACATACACATTGAGCAAGGCAGAGAGGATGCCATTGACTAGGGGAGAGAGGACACCCACTGATTGGAGAGTGAGGGCACCCGCTGACCAGCACAGGGAGAGCACCCACTGACCAGGGCAGGGAGGACAGACACTGACAGGGGAGAGAGACTCTCACTGTGGAGGACAGAGTGGGCACCCACTGACCAGGACAGAGAGAGCACCCACTGACCAGGACAGAGGGAGCACCCACTGTCCGGGACAGAGAGAGCACCCACTGACCAGGACAGAGAGAGCACCCACTGACCAGGACAGAGAGAGCACCCACTGACGAGGGCAGAGAGAGCACCCACTGTCCAGGACAGAGAGAGCACCCACTGTCCAGGACAGAGAGAGCACCCACTGACCAGGACAGAGAGAGCACCCACTGACGAGGGCAGAGAGAGCACCCACTGTCCAGGACAGAGAGAGCACCCACTGTCCAGGACAGAGAGAGCACCCACTGACCAGGACAGAGAGAGCACCCACTGACGAGGGCAGAGAGAGCACCCACTGACCAGGACAGAGAGAGTGCCCACAGGCCTGGGCAGGGTGAGCACCCACTGATCAAGGCAGGGAGGACACCAACTGACAAAGGCAGAGATGACACAATTGAATGGGGAGAGAGGGCACCCACTGTCCAGAGCAGAGGGAGCACCCACTGATCAGTGCAGGGACGACTCCCAGTGTTCAGGGCAGAGAGGGCACCAATTGACCAGGAGAGACCCTCTGACCAGGACAGGGTGGAAACTCTGTAACTTCATCTCTCACCAGCTCCAGTGAAGGGAAGCCAAGCAACAGGCAGGTTTCAGCCCACGCATCACAAACGGATGTTCCACACTAATGCAGCTTACAATAACCAATGTAAATTCCAGTCTAAGGTTTCAATGTGTTCAGTATATTTGTTTAATAAATGTGAAAGCTGGTTACCCTGCCCAGAGACACAGCAGTTGCCAAGTGAATCTGGCATGTTGAGGGTGAAATTGTTATACAGTGCCCTCGTGTTGAGGAAGACTTGTCTCAAAATTTATTGAGCTGTTAGACTGTGGAATCCAATTTCTTTACCTCTAACCTGTGGATCGGAAACCTGTGCCCCTCACTACCGGGTCAGTCTCATCTGGGTTACTGCCCAGACAAGGAAGAGAGTGGAGTTGTGTACACCTGTCTCACCCACGCTGCCTGACTGGGCGCTGTGCAAACAGAGCTAGACTCCGGTGGTCTGCACCACAACCCAGATGACTCGGAGAGTAATGGGAAAAAGAACAAAAGACAGGTTCAAAGTATCTGAGACATGAAATACAGAACTGAACAAATACTCACTGGAGTTTAGAAGAATGAGGGAAGATCTCAATGAAACATGTTGAATATTGAAAGGGCTACAGAGATTTGATGTGGAGAGGATGTTCCCAAAAGTAGGGGAACCTAGGACCAGAGGCCACATCCCAGGAATAGAGGGAGATACACTTAGACCAGTGATGAAGCAGAATTTCCTCAGCCTAAGGGTGGTGAATCTGTGGAATTCATTATCACAGACGGCTAGTCATAGTCATTGGGGATATTTAAAGTGGAGGTTGATAAATTCTTGGTTACTCAGGATGTCAAAAGTTACAGGGAGAAGGTAGGAGATTAGGGTTGAGAGGGACAATAGAAGAGTCATGATGGAATTGCAGAGAAGACTGGATGGGCCAGAAGGCCAAATTCTGCTCCTTTGTCTTATGGTCTGAATGAACTATCCACCCAGAACTTTATTTAAAGAGAAAGGCATCCCCAGCATTGTGTGTAAAAACAAGGGAGACCCCAACGCTGTGAGTAAAGAACTGGGAGCCCCAAGCACTGTGTGTAAAGGCAAAGCAGTGACTGTTGTGTTCCGCTCATTGGGTTGCTGTGCTGGCGTGTATGCAATACCTGGTCAGCCACAGCCCCTCCACCATCGATAAAAAGCAGGATTTCTGCGTGACATTTGAAAATACTGTTTCAGTTCACCAGGGATTTCACAGATCGATCATCCAGCCGTTGCCTCATTGAGTTAAAGACCGAGTAATGGAGGGAGAATGAAGAAGCCTCTCTTTGTGCTTCACTTTATCCATTCCAGCAGATTTCCCTGGTCCCAAGCCACTGATGAATTACTTCTGAAGAGGAATTGTTCTCGTTATGCAAGGCTAATATATCTGTAAGACACACAAGGCCAGAGGGAAGATGTAATTGCCAATGAGGACACTAGGAGTTAAAGCATGGGATTAAAGTGTAGGCTGGGATGGGCGTGGACTCTAGGGATCCTGTCACAGTTCTGTATTACTGTGCAAGAGAAGCACAGACATGAGAGTCAATTTACTACAGTGGGTGTCTGATAGAAGGACTGATTGCTTATAAAGTTATAAGGTTAGATAAGATCAATGGTAAGTGGTTTATAACAGTCACAGAGATACTGTAAAAAACTTTATTTTGCTCGCTATCCGAGGAGTAAGGTACTCCGCTAGCCTGCCGGTCACCCTTGGGCGAGGTGTAGTGCCTGCCTACCCCCTCCCATTCCCAGTCAGGGTCACGTGAAGCCATGGGAGCAGGTGGTGGATGGTCATACGAGCAGCTGGTGCATATCACAAGTCCTGGTTATGCGACCATTGACACCAGGCAGACAATCTCTGAAGAGTACTGATAATGGCTGGTAAAGACACTGCCCCGAAGAAGGCAATGGCAAACCACTTCTGCAGAAAAATTTGCCAAGACAATCATGGTCATGGAAAGACCATGATCGCCACTGTCATACGATGCATAATGATCGAATGATCCATACGGAACATTTCTTAACATCGATGCATAGAGATAGTGCAAGGGAAAACAAGAACAGAATGCAGGATATACTGTGGCTAAATACAGCACAGAATCAGGCTCTTCAGCCCATTTACTCCATGCCAAACTATTATCCTACCCACTGCCATCGACCTGCACTGGGACCATAGCCCTCGCTAAACTCCTTTTCATGTACCTATTCAAATTTCCCTTAAATGTTGAAATCAAACCTGAATCCACCTCTCCTGTTTGTAGCTTGTTCCACACCCTTATGATCCTCAGAGAGAAAAGGTTCCTTCTCTAGTTGTAGTCCCATCTAACCCCAGTGGAAAAAGCCTGCTTGCTTTTACCCTAACTATACCCTTCATAATTCAGTGTACCTCCATCAAATCTCCTCTCAATTTGGTACCTTCTTGGGAATAAAGTTCTAACCTGTTCAAACTTTCCTTCTAACTTTTCTTATATGGGGCAGCATGATGGTGTAGTGGTTAGCACAATGAGGAAACTGGCCCTTCGGCCCATCTAGTCTGTGCTGAATCATTTAAACTGCTTAATCCCATCGCCCTGCACTTGGACCATAGTTTATCATCCATCTTGTTCTTCTTGCTGGGCCCTCAGCTCCCGGAGGAGCAGAGGCCATCAATGACCTGCAAAGTGGATGGTATGATTGGAATTCATCAATGTTTCTGTGATCCATTGCAACCACTGTACAGGTGTTTGGTCTATTCATCTTCACCAGAGCCCTGTTGGCTGACCTTACCCATTTCCACCTCTCACAACAGGGATGCAGGGTTGGACTTTCTGAGAGGCCCCTCCCATCCAGGTACCTATCCAAACTTCCCTCAAGCATTGAAATCAAGCTCGTGTGCACCACTTGCATGGGCAGCTCGTTCTACACCCTCATCACCCTCTGAGTGAAGAGGTCCCACCCCCCCATGTTCCCCTTAACAGACAGCTCTAGGAATTGAACCCTAATTGCTGGCACAGTAAAGCGTTACGTTACAGACGTCCCACCTCTTCCAGGAGTCTCCTGCATATTAATTGCCGGGAGTCTCCCACATATTAATAGTGGCTCCCTGATGCCGGCACATTATATAAAATGTCCCGGAAATCAATTTTCTTGAGAGCGAGTGAGAAAGAGAGAGAGAGCGAGAGAGTGCGTGCGAGAGAGAGAGCAAGCGCGAGAGCAAGAGCGACCACGACAGAGAGAGAGAGAGAGCAAGCACATGCCATGGCAGAGTGTTCCAAAAAAAAGAAAATATAAAACGTACGTCACCCCAGACGACACTAGAGTGTACCCCTGCCTAATAGGGGTCAAAAATAATGACAGTGTTGCTCGCTGCACTGTTTGCAACAGTGACTTTTCTATTGCCCATGGTGGGTTAAATGACTGTAAAATACATGTTGAGGTGAGTTTAACAGGTGTCATTCGTTCATTAGCGTAGCTAACGTTATTTAAACAAGCTGGCTGGCTGCTAAGGAGCTACTCTATTGCAAACATCCCACCTCTCCCGGAAGTTCCGGGAGTCTCCCGCAAATTGATGGTGCTACCTCCCTGAAATGAGTTTTTGCAGGGTGGGATGTCTGACATTAGCCCCCATACCAATGTACAGAGCGCAGCGGAGGCCTGGAATGCACTGCCTGGGGACTTGCTGTAAGCAATTACATTTAGAAGATATTTGGATAGGAATAAAATCAGCCGGGAATCAGGGTGGAGCCCACGCTCAGGTGATGGGGCTCCCCAGTGAGTCAAAATGTAGAAAACTACAGCACAGAAACATTTAAATTGCCATTTAAATTGCCTACCATTGACCTGCACTGGGACCATAGACCCCCATACCCCTACTATCCATGTAACTATCCAAACCTCTCTTAAAGGTTGAAATTGCATCACTTGCATTGGCAGCTCCACATTCCACACTCTCCTGACCCTGTGAGTGAAGAAGTTTCCATTCATCTTCCCCTTAAACATGTCACCTTTCACTCTTAACCCATGGCCTCAGTGGAAAAAGCCTGCTTGCATTTATCCTATCTATACCCCTCGCATAATTTTGTATACCGCTATCAAATCTCCTCTCAATCTTCTACATTCCAAGGAGTGAAGTTCTAACCTACTCAGTCTTTCCTTATAACTCAGGTCCTCCAGACTCGGCAACATCCTTGTAACATTTTCTCTGTACTCTTTCAACCTTATTTACATCTTTACTGCAGAGAGTTGGTCAAACCTGCACACAATGCTCCAAATTAGGCCTCACCAACGTCTTATACAACTTCAACATAACATCTCAACTCAATGCTTTGATTTCTGAGGCCAATGTGCCAAAAGCTTTCTTTACGATCCTATCTAACTGTAACGCCACTTTCATTAAATTATGGGCCAGATGGGATGAGTTTAAGTTGAAATCATGGTCAGTTCAGATATTATGGGCCAAACAGCCTGGTACTCTGTAGTACACATATATATAGCTAGGGTGCCTTATCATATTCACTCTTTAGTTTTGTTGCGGCTGCTTTCCAGTGCATTAAAATAAACCGATTGAGACAAAATACCTCTTTGTGGATGATGAATTGCACAGTATTGTACTTGTCAGTATGGAACAGAGAACGAGTCTTTAAATTTGGCGTCAGCAGTGGATGTTGGGAATGGTGAGAGTGGGGCACCATGGGAGGGCTGTGCGATACATGGCAGAGAAGAAGTGCCAAGGGTTGGGGGGAGTGGCGGGAGACAGATATACCCAGTCCAGAGACACTAGGCAAGGTCATTGGATTCTAAACAATTGATTTACTGATCATTACAGAATGTCTTCCTCTCCCCTCCCCTTTTCCCAACCATGGTTCCTCTCTCCCTTCCCTCTTCCCACTCTCAGTCAATAACAGAGACCCATATCAGAATCAGGTTTTTATCATCACTCACATACGTTAGGAAATATGTTTTTTTTTGCAGCAGCAGTACAGTTCAATATATAAAATCACTACAGTACTGTACAACAAGCCTTAGGCATCCTAGCTATATATAAGGCAGTAAGTCCTATGCTTATATCAAGAGAGAATGTACTTACCACACCTCAGAGATTGAATAGGTTAGGACTTTATTTCTTGGAACTTATAAGATTGAGAGGAGATTTGATAGAGGTATACAAAATTATGAGGGGTATAGATAGGGTAAATGCAAGCAAGGTTTTTCCACTGAGGTTGGGTGGGACTACAACTAGAGATCAGGGGTTAAAGGTGAAAGGTGAAATGTTTTAAGGGGGAACATGAGGGGCAACTTCTTCACTCAGAGGGTGGTGAGAGTGTGGAACGAGCTGCCAGCACAAGTGGAGCATGTGAGCTTGATTTCAACATTTAATAGAAATTTGGATAGGTACATGGATGGTAGGGGTATGGAGAACTATGGTCCCGGTGCTGGTCGATGGGAGTAGACAGTTTAAATGGTTCAATGCAGACTAGATGAGCTGATGGATCTGTTTCTGTGCTGTATTTTTCGAATGACTCATTGAAGACATTAGATGTGAAGGTGTGGGACATATTGGCCAGGGTGGGGAGGTACACTGTGCTCCCCCCTCAGGGCTTGGGTGACCCAGTGGTATTAATGTGATAGAACATCAGTCCCTGATGAACCTTGTGCACCCAGTTTAATCTGCTCTTTCACCATGGAGTGATATGAACTCAGTCTCGAGGTCCCCAGTATGATTGTCAGATTCTGCAAATATTACGCTCTAATACCCACTTCAACATGTATTTAGCAAAAGAGCGCGGCGTAGATCCTTTCGGCCCGTCGAGCACTGCCGCCTCAGCAACCTCCCCACAGGCAACCCCAATTTAACTCTAACTTAACGATGGGACAAGTTACAATAACCTCTTCTGGATCCTCTCCAATGCCACCACATCTTTTCTTAAACTGTTCTGCATTCCCCAAGTGCAGCATGACCAATCCCTTATAAAGCCTCAGCATTACATCCTTGCTTTTATATTCTAGTCCCTTTGACTATGTCTACCATTCCACCTTCAAAACCTTTTGTCAGTTCTTTTTTTGGCGTGTGTCTGCGTGTGTGTGGGTCTGTGCATGTGCGTGTGTGCACGTCTGTGTGTGTGCGTAGCCGTGCGTGCATCCGTGATGATGTCTTTTTCATGGCTTTTACAAGGCGCAGAGCGAGAGAGAGACTGTGTGGCGCGCCATTCCTCACACAGACATTTTCGCAGTATTTTCCCTTTATTTTAGGAGGTCGAGTTGTGATCTCAACACTCAACCCGGCACGGATGGAAAGCGTACTTGGGAGCAGACCCGACTGGTTTCGAACCCGGGAACCTCCACTCCCGGGTCCGGCGCCAATGTCATTACGCCACCAGCCGGCCCACCTTTCGTCAGTTCTAATGTCAGTTTCCGATGTCCTGGGGCCAGGATCAACATCAGCAAAGTAGACAGCCTTTCATTGGTCCGGTGCTGTGGTTATGGGATCTTGCTATGCACTGTTAGATGTGCGATATCCTACATTTATTTACTTACTTAGCGAATTATTTGCAGCCCTTTGAGCTGCACTGACCCAGCATGCACTGACAACCCCAATTTAACCCTAACCTAATCACAGGACAATTTGCCAACCCTTACATCTTCAGACGGTGGAGGAAACTGGAGCACCCAGACAAAGCCCACACATTCCACGGAGGGGATGTACGGAGACAGAGGGTGCCGGGATTGAACTCTCAACTCCGAGCATTAATAGCACCACCTAACTGCCAGGCTACTTCCCCAATCCACTCAAACTAGGTGATGTTTTGACAAGCCCTGGTTAATTAAGCCATCTATAAACCCAATGGAGCTATCAGCCTTAGCCACAAGGGGTTAATTAGTTTGTGTGCCTTTATTTTTGGGGTCTTTGGGGGCCTTTTTAAGATGGCTCTAGGGCTGTGAATTAAGCACTGCAGGAAAAGGCTCTCAACACAGCAGGAAAAGGCTGGCTCTGTGACAGGACTGGATCAAGGCCCTGGGGTCAGAGCGGAATGGAAATGAAAACACGGAGCGTGCAGCAGAACAAAGCATCAGCTCTCGCCCAGAGGCTACGCAGCATCACAGAATGTATAGGAGCAAGTGGGAGCACGAGCTGGAGCTCCCCCAGAGGAGCCCGTGCTTCAGCTGATGTTGTTGAGTATGTTCAGGGTCTCCACTCCACAGCTCTCTGGGAGAGAACTTCCCCTCCGGGAAGAAATTACCCCCCTCCATCTCTGTCTGACAGGGTGACCTCCTATCTCAATGGTTCAATATTTCAGTTTAATATCAGAGAATGCAGTTTTTGCTCTTTGCAGAATATATCTGAAACTATGTTCCCAATCTGTCTACCCCATGATGGGTTAACCTCCTCTCAACATCCACCCCTGTCAAACCCTGTCAAAAGTTCAAAGTACATTTATTATCGAAGTATGTATACATTATACAACCTTGAGGTTCGTCTCCTTACAGGCAGCCACAAAACAAGACATAGACACGAAGACTGGAGCAGGCCCACAGCCTCAGCCTCATCTCATCATTAGTTCCAGTCAAGTTCAGTGCTCCTTCAGTCGACATCATCTGGATCAATTATGAAATCATATATTTCACATCTTTTATCTTTTATGTGTGTTCTTCATCCTGAATGTGATTCTGGAACTGTTGAAGCCTGCAATTTGCAGTCTGGAGATCGTTTGGTTGTTACAGTGCTCTGCAGTCTCCGACAGAATTCTGGGAGACAGAGGCAATGTGTGTGAACCTCATGGTGGACAAGCCGCGGGACGGGACATGAGCTGATGATTGACTCCATTTCGTTGATTAAAGTTTCCAATGTTCGCCGATTAAAGCAACAAGGGAGACTGAAACCGAGACGAGTGCGGAGGGTGAGCGCTGGCTGCCTGTCTTTTGAATGCAGAGGATCGCTTTGCTACGCTATTGGAAAGGGAGGAGCCTGCCCTTGTGCCCGGAGAATGTTGCCCAGGTTTCCTGCATTTTAGATGTGGACTTGGACTGTAGACTTTTTCCCGTCTTATAGTCTTTTTTATATAATACTGTGGTTTTTGCCTAATCTTTCTTGTTTTTTCTTTGTGTAGGAGGAGGGATTTGGGGGTCAATGTGCCTGTTCCATTTTGTTCTCTTTTTGCGCAGGGGAGGAGGGATTTGGGAGTTGATGATCGTGCTGTCATTCTTTTCTTTCCTGGTTTCATGGCTACCTGGAGAAGAAGAATTTCAGAGTTGTATACTTGGGTAATAAATGAGCCTTTGAAACTTTGAACAGAGTGGAGTAAATGTTGCAGAGCCTGCAGGCACAGAGCCCAGAGCAGTTGGAGCAGGTCCAAAGCTTCAGCCTCAGTTCAGCAAATTTATATCAAAGTACAGTATCCATAAGCCACAATGGCAACCCTGCAGACATTCACAACAGAACAAGAAGCACAATTCAATCTACACACAAACACACATTGACAAGCAAACAACGCACTAAATAACATAATAAATACAAAATAAATCAATAGTATTTACTTTGCTTTGGCTAAGATGGTGACGCGTTTGGATGCACCAGCCACTCGGGGGCCAACCAAAGGTGTTTTTTCCTTGTTAAATATTTTTTTTAACAATTGCAAGACAATGCTGGACTGCAAGAACTTTGCGTACTGCAAATCTACCCCAACAGTGGCTGAGGTACTGGATTGGGCGCTGCCTGCTACAGGAAGGCATGGAGAATATTGGAGTTGGTCTGCGAAGGTGGCGTGCAATGTAACTGTAAGTGATTGCCTTGGACATTTCTCTTGCACCATCAATTTGCGGGACATGTCACTCAGCATCTTGGGCTATGTATGTGTTTTTTTTTGTGTGACTACATTTTTTCTTTGCTCGCTATTTAAATGTGCTGTATATGTTTTGCACCTTGGCTGTAGAGGAATGCTGTTTCCTTCGGCTCTATCCACGTGTGATTGAATGAAAATTAAACCTGAATTTGATTTGATATTGCAAACATAAATCGTAGAGTCCTTGAAAGTGAGTCTATAGGTTCTGGAATCAGTTCAGTGTTGAGGTGAATGAAGTTATCTACACTGGTTCAGGAGCCGAATGTTTGTGGGGTAACAACTGTTCCTGAACCTGGTGGTGTGGGACCTGAGACTCCTGTACCTCCAGAATATGACTCAGAATTGTATTTTTCAACATTTCTTCCAGTAACAGCCCAGACTCCTCAATGGTTCCTCTTTCTCATTTCTTTCACCTCTCCCTTCATCACTAAACATTCTTGAAGTATTGTGATCCAAAGGGCCCTGTACTGTACTGTAATGCTCTATGCTTTAACTGCCTCCAAATCCCAGAATATTCCTCCTTAATTCAACATCATTATGCGCCCTGTCATATGATGTGGGCGATCGTGGTCGCGTGACCATGATTGTTGTTGGCAAGTTTTTCTACAGAAGTGGTTTGCCATTGCCTTCATCTGGGAAGTGTCCTCACAAGACAGGTGATCCTCGCCATTATCAATACTCTTCAGAGACTGTCTGCCTGGTGTCAGTGGTCACATAACCAAGACTTGTGATATGCACCAGCTACTCATATGACCATCCACCACCTGCTCCCACGGCTTCGTGTAACCCTGATCGGGGGCTAAGCAGGTGCTACACTTTGCCCAAGGGTGACCTGTAGGCAAGCGGAGGGAAGGAGCACCTTACACCTACTTTGGTAGAGACGTGTAACCATCCTGCCACTGAACCCTGTCTAGGCTCCACATAATTTTGTATACCTCTGTCAAATCTGCCCCATTCTCAAGGAGAATGGGATCTTTTGGTTATTAAAGAAATGATAATATTGTGGTGAGCATTTGGTCCATCATGTCAGATGGGGAAGCTTGTTAACTTAACAACCGTTTTATTGTGATCGACACAAAACAGACTGGAATCCTGACCCAGAGAGTGAACGTCACCAGTCTCACACAGATGGGGGAGGTGACCATCACACACCCCAGTGACAGACAGGGTGACTGACAAACACACAAGCTAAAATGTAATAATAAATGAACTGGAACTTCCCACCACAATCCCACAAAAGCATTTTAACGCAAGAACAATAAACAGTGCTGATCATTAGAAATGCTATCCACCACACTCACCCCTCCCCCCACCCCCAGAGCTTCACAATATTAAATGCAGGAATTTTCCTCCTTAGTGAGAGAAATTCAAACAATCTACAAGACACAATCTGCAGAAGGAGCTCAGCAGATCGAGCAGCATCTGTGTGGAGTGAGGGAAGGAACTATCAATGTTTCGGATCGAGAGCTGACATCAAGACTGTCTGCGGTGCTCCAAGCAGCTCACCAAACCCCACAGCGGTCATGGAACCTTTTAGCATGTAAACAAACCCAATTGCAGCAACAATTGGGTGGAGCATGTAATGATTGGGTCAGCTGATTTTGTAGATGCAGGCAACTCCATCCAATTCATCCACAAAAAAACTTATTTCTCTTCTCCTACCTCTTTCTTTTCTTCTCAAAGTGTTTGGGGTTCTGTCGGAGTGTACTGTACAGTTCAAACTATAATACTTCATAAGCGGTGAGTTTTAAAACCGACTATGTGGCCTAGCGCTTCGCTATCTCCCAGAACGGTCTGGAAGACCTGCATCCTCAGGACTGTGAGGTCGAAAGTCGGGGAGCAGCCCCTTGGGCAGACCGGTTCCTCGCCAATTTTGCCGCCGGAAGCGTCGTGAGAGTCGGAAACATCGAGACAGCAGGCAATGTGTTTGCTAATCGCCGGTTGCTGTCAGAGGAAGGTCCCTCTAACTGATTGATAGAGAGTGAGAGCCTGTCGGTCCTCAAGGCAGAAGGGGGGGTGGGGAAGGGGCTTGGAGAAGCAATGTTGGAGATAGTAACATCGGAAGAGCAAGTTGCTGGTCTCCGCTCTCTCTGCTGCAGAAGAGCAATCTCTCTCTCTCTCTCTCCCTCGATGGCACGAGGGGGGGGTGTTGATACTTCTACTGCTGTTTGCGTGAGGAAAGGTGGGAACGGGGACTTGGGGCTTTGATGTTTATATCATTCATTTTATGAGTTTCTTTTCTTGTGGATGTCTGTGAAGAGTATGAATTTTGGGTTGTGTACTGTATACATTCTCTGATACTAAAAGACCCTTTGAACCTCCCCACCTTTATACCTCATTCGCGGGTCAGTGTCACGGCAGGAGACCCATGTGTCGTCGGGGGAGTCGGAATGTCCGCAGCTGTGGGCCCAGAGACTCGTGATCTTTGAGCACAGAGCTCGAAAAAAGTGACGCTACGGACTTCTAACATCGTAAACCAGCGAGTTGTTTGTTATGTCAGCTGGTGGCGCAGTGACATCAGCGCCGGACTCGGGAACGGAGGTTCCCGGGTTCAAATCCAGTCGGGCCGTTCCTGAGTACGCTTTCCATCCGTGCCGAGTTGAGTGTTGAGCTTGCAACTCAACCTCGTAAAATAAAGAAAAATACTGCGAACTGTCTGTGCGAGGAGTGGCGCCCCAGACAGCCTTCCAACCCACACCTTGTAAGGCATGAAAATGCCCGACGCTGGCCTCTCAGGCCTGAGTCAACGTCATCATCATCATCATCATCTCCCCGCTCACTGTGAAAAATGGAGACACTTCCTTCTCTCAAATTAGGGAGAGAGAGAGCCTGTGGAATGTTAAATACTGGGTGAAACGCAAAATCTTTGCGTTAACTGCAAGTCTGTGTCTTTGCTGTTGCTTTGTTCACGCTGAGCGCTTGGTGGTGGGTGCCGATGCTTTTTCTTTGGCCGATGGAGGGAGGGGGGATTGTTGCTTGCTGCCACTTACACGTGGGAGGGGGGAGCTGGGGGAGACTTTGGGGTTCTAACATTTAACTGTCATTCATTCTTTGGGGGCACTCCTCTGTTTGTGTGTCAATGCAAGGAGCATTCGTAATAAGGTGGATGAATTGAAAGTGCAGATTGTTATTAATGATTATGATATAGTTGGGATCACAGAGACATGGCTCCAGGGTGACCAGGGATGGGAGCTCAACGTTCAGGGATATTCAATATTCAGGAGGGATAGACATGAAGGAAGGGGAGGTGGGGTGGCGTTGCTGGTTAAAGAAGATATTAACGCAATAGAAAGGAAGGACATAAGCCGGGAAGATGTGGAATCGATATGAGTAGAGCTGCGTAACACTAAGGGGCAGAAGACGCTGGTGTGAGTTGTGTACAGGCCACCTAACAGTAGTAGTGAGGTCGGAGATGGTATTAAGCAGGAAATTAGAAATGTGTGCAATAAAGGAACAGCAGTTATAATGGGTGACTTCAATCTACATGTAGATTGGGTGAACCAAATTGGTAAAGGTGCTGAGGAAGAGGATTTCTTGGAATGTATGCGGGATGGTTTTTTGAACCAACATGTCGAGGAACCAACTAGGGAGCAGGCTATTCTGGACTGGGTTTTGAGCAATGAGGAAAGGTTAATTAGCAATCTTGTCGTGAGAGGCCCCTTGGGTAAGAGTGACCATAATATGGTGGAATTCTTCATTAAGATGGAGAGTGACATAGTTAATTCAGAAACAAAGGTTCTGAACTTAAAGAGGGGTAACTTTGAAGGTATGAGACATGAATTAGCTGAGATAGACTGGCAAATGACACTTAAAGGATTGACGGTGGATATGCAATGGCAAGCATTTAAAGGTTGCATGGATGAACTACAACAATTGTTCATCCCAATTTGGCAAAAGAACAAATCAAGGAAGGTAGTGCACCCGTGGCTGACAAGAGAAATTAGGGAAGAAGCATACAAATTAGCCAGAGAAAGCGGCTCACCTGAGGACTGGGAGAAATTCAGAGTTCAGCAGAGGAGGACAAAGGGCTTAATTAGGAAGGGGAAAAAAGATTATGAGAGAAAACTGGCAGGGAACATAAAAACGGACTGTAAAAGCTTTTATAGATATGGAAAAAGGAAAAGACTGGTAAAGACAAATGTAGGTCCCCTGCAGACAGAAACGGGTGAATTGATTATGGGGAGCAAGGACATGGCAGACCAATTGAATAATTACTTTGGTTCTGTCTTCACTAAGGAGGACATAAATAATCTTCCAGAAATAGTAGGGGACAGAGGGTCCAGTGAGATGGAGGAACTGAGCGAAATACATATTAGTAGGGAAGTGGTGCTAGGTAAATTGAAGGGATTGAAGGCAGATAAATCCCCAGGGCCAGATGGTCTGCATCCTAGAGTGCTTAAGGAAGTAGCCCAAGAAATAGTGGATGCATTAGTGATAATTTTTCAAAACTCGTTAGATTCTGGACTAGTTCCTGAGGATTGGAGGGTGGCTAATGTAACTCCACTTTTTAAAAAAGGAGGGAGAGAGAAACCGGGGAATTATAGACCAGTTAGTCTAATGTCAGTGGTGGGGAAACTGCTGGAGTCAGTTATCAAGGATGTGATAACAGCACATTTGGAAAGCGGTGAAATGATCGGACAAAGTCAGCATGGATTTGTGAAAGGAAAATCATGTCTGACGAATCTCATAGAATTTTTTGAGGATGTAACTAGTAGAGTGGATAGGGGAGAACCAGTGGATGTGGTATATTTGGATTTTCAAAAGGCTTTTGACAAGGTCCCACACAGGAGATTAGTGTGCAAACTTAAAGCACACGGTATTGGGGGTAAGGTATTGGTGTGGGTGGAGAATTGGTTAGCAGACAGGAAGCAAAGAGTGGGAATAAACGGGACCTTTTCAGAATGGCAGGCGGTGACTAGTGGGGTACCGCAAGGCTCAGTGCTGGGACCCCAGTTGTTTACAATATATATTAATGACTTGGATGAGGGAATTAAATGCAGCATCTCCAAGTTTGCGGATGACACGAAGCTGGGCGGCAGTGTTAGCTGTGAAGAGGACGCTAAGAGGATGCAGGGTGACTTGGATAGGTTGGGTGAGTGGGCAAATTCATGGCAGATGCAATTTAATGTGGATAAATGTGAAGTTATCCACTTTGGTGGCAAAAATAGGAAAACAGATTATTATCTGAATGGTGGCCGATTAGGAAAAGGGGAGGTGCAACGAGGCCTGGGTGTCATTATACACCAGTCATTGAAAGTGGGCATGCAGGTACAGCAGGCAGTGAAAAAGGCGAATGGTATGCTGGCATTTATAGCGAGAGGATTCGAGTACAGGAGCAGGGAGGTACTACTGCAGTTGTACAAGGCCTTGGTGAGACCACACCTGGAGTATTGTGTGCAGTTTTGGTCCCCTAATCTGAGGAAAAACATCCTTGCCATAGAGCGAGTACAAAGAAGGTTCACCAGATTGATTCCTGGGATGGCAGGACTTTCATATGAATTAATACTGGATGAACTGGGCTTGTACTTGTTGGAATTTAGAAGATTGAGGGGGGATCTGATTGAAACGTATAAAATCCTGAAGGGATTAGACAGGCTAGATGCAGGAAGATTGTTCCCGATGTTGGGGAAGTCCAGAACAAGGGGTCATAGTTTGAGGACAGAAGGGAAGCCGTTTAGGACCGAGATTCAGAAAAACTTCTTCACACAGAGAGTGGTGAATCTGTGGAATTCTCTGCCACAGGAAACAGTTGAGGCCAGTTCATTGGCTATGTTTAAGAGGGAGTTAGATATGGCCCTTGTGGCTACGGGGGTCAGGGGATATGGAGGGAAGGCTGGGGCGGTGTTCTGAGTTGGATGATCAGCCATGATCACAATAAATGGCGGTGCAGGCTCGAAGGGCCGAATGGCCTACTCCTGCACCTATTTTCTATGTTTCTATGTTTCTATGTTTTCATGGATGGTTCCAAAGTAAAAGCATTTCAGAATGTAAATTGTATACATTTCTCTGACATTAAATGGATATATTTCAGGCAGTAGCCCCCAACCACTGGGCAGCGAGGAAGCGATACGAGTCAGCTGCACCTTTCCTTATTCCCTGTCACGCACTGTTGAACTTGTATATAGGGTTGCCAACTGTCCCGTATTGCCCGGACATCCCATAAATTGGGCTAAATTAGTTTGTCCCATACAGGACCTGTCTTGTCCTGTATTTCCCCTGTTAAGGTAGAGCATTCCTAAGAAACCTTTCGTGCCGAAATGGTGTAAAGCAAAGAAGCAATTACCATTAATTTATATGGGAAAATTTTTTGAGCATTCCCAGACCCAAAAAATAACCTACCAAATCATACCAAATAACACATAAAACCGAAAATAACACTAACATATAGCAAAAGCAGGAATGATATGATAAATACACAGCCTATATAAAGTAGAAATAATGTATCTACAGTATAGTCCGGAAGATTAAGGCAAAACCAATTTGTGGAAAAAAAAATCGGCACGTACGCGCATGCGTACGTCACACATGCGCACGTCACGCATGTACACACAGGTGCCCGCGCAAGACTTCGTGGTCATGGTAGTCTTTCCTGGGGTAAAAACAAGTGTCCCGGGATTTGACTGCTAATTTTGTCCCTTATTTGGGAGTGAGAAAGTTGGCAACCCTAACCGTAAGAGACATGTTGAAGTGAGTTTAACCCTACTTGAACACCCGCCCCACCCCACCCCCGCCGGTCTGCAAGAATATTGTCAATATTAAATTGGCCCACTGTGCAAAAAAGGTTGGGGACCCCGATTTGAGGCAGAGGCTGATCGATTAGTCAGAGCATGAGGGATGCGGGGAGAAAGAAGGAGACTGGGGCTGAGAAGGAAATGGATCAGCCATGATGAAATGGTGGTGCAGACCTGATGGGCCAAATGGCCTAATTCTGCTCCTATATCTTATGGTCTTATCCCTCCCACACAGCTCTTCATTTTTCAATCATGCATGTGCCTATCTAAGATTTTCTTAAATGTCCCTCATGTATCTAACACCTCCCCCCCATACTTAGTTTCCAACGTTGTGAATTTCCAATATAATGAGTGTAGGCAGGATAAGGAATTCAGTCACTGAGTGAAAAATAATCAGCACAACAAACTCTAAGATGCTGGAAATCCAGATCAATGCAAACAAAATGCTGGAGGAACTCAGCAGATCAGGCAGCATCTATGGACATTAATCGACAGTTGACGTGTTGTGCCGAGACCCTTCAACTTGAGAAGGAAGAGTGAAGATGCCAGAATAAAAAGATGGGGAGGGAAAGGAGGCTAGCTGAAAGGAGATAGGTGAAGTCAGGTGAGTGGGAAATCTTGAGGGCTGGAGAGGAAGGAATCTGATAGGAGAGGATCATGGACCATAGGAGAAAGGGAAGTAGGAGGGGACACAGGGGGAGATGAGAGGAGGTAAAAACTCATAGTGAGGAATAGAAGTGGGGCGGGGGGGCGTTTACTGGAAGGAGAAATCTATATCCATGCCATCAAGTTGGAGGTTACCCTGGTGGAATATAAGGTGTTGTGCTCAACCCTGAGGGTGGCCTCATCTTGGCACAAAAGGAAGCCATGGACCAGCAAATCAATATGGGAATGGGAATCGGAATTAGAATGTTTGGTCATCGGAAGTCCCACTTATGGCGGATGGTGCAGAGATGCTCGACAAAGTGGTCCCCAATTTACAACGGGTCTCACCAACGTAGAAGAGGCTGCATCGAGTGGACCGTACAACATAGACAACCCCAGCAGATTTGCAGGTGAAGTGTTGTCTCAGCTGGAAGCACTGTTTGGGGCCTGAATAGAGGTGAATGGGTAGGTGTGGCACTTTGGCCACTTTCAGCGATAAGCGTCAGGAAGGATATTAGAGAGAGATGCCAGTGTCTTCCCAGGAAAGGACTGACTGCTCCCAGGGCCTGATTAACAAGCCACTTCTCCACTGCACTGCCAGCTGCGACAGGTCTTCACCAGGAATGCAGCTTAATGTTGAGGAGTGGTGTAGTAGAATCAAATCAGTGGCTCGGAAGGAGCCTACTGTCAAGATGACGCTTGACAGGAGCCTGTCATCACCTGAGGCACAGTAGAAGCTTCAACCACAGCCCGTAATTATCCTGCAGACGAGCGGATGACAGTCAGCAGGACTCTGGAGGAAATGCTTGCAGAGAGTCACACAAAAATCGAGAGCACAAGGCATGTCAAAATGCCTCAGTGTCAGAGTTCAAAGTTCAACATACCTTCAGTTGACTACGGAATTCAGAATACAATTCTGCGATTTGTCTTCCCACAGACATCTACGAAACAAAGAAAACCATGGAACCCGTTCAGAGAAAGGCATCAACCCCCCCCCACGTGCCAAACGAAAAGACAAATTGCGCCAGCAGCAACACGAAAACGAGCAAAGCACAGAATTGAGAGAGTCCAATCCAATTACAGTCCAATCCACAAGCCGCAGACCCAGAATTTTGGTACCACCCTCCAACAGAATCGAGGGTGAGCGAGAGAGACCATTCGAATGCAGCAGCGAGCAAGGGTCTGGTTGGTAGCACTGATCACTCCTCGCCCTCCACACTCACCTCGATGACTTCAATCTTCCTCGAAGCTTTAATCAGTGAGATCGGCAAGAGATGGAGTCAATCATGGGCTCTCTAAGCTGCTTGGTCGCGGGGCCTCCTGGATCCTTCTTGGCGATAGCAAAGCACCAGACCACTCAATTGGCCCGATGACATGCCATCAGACTGTAGATCACAGGCTCCAACACTATCAGAAACACATTTAAAGAAAAAGGAAGATGTAAGAGAAGTGAAAGACACTGTTTGGCGGACAATCTGGAAGATGTTCACTGAAGTTGCATTACTTGCTGGCACCACCTTGACTGAAATTTACTGCCATGCCTTGTGGTCACAGACAGCGGTGGGAATTAATCCTGGGTCACCTGTACTGGGTCATTGTACCCAGAGGGCTGCAGTGGCTCAGGGATGGAGGGCCACCTCCCCCACCTTCTCAAGTCATACTATTGGGGCAGCTTCACCAAGAGGACTGCAGAAATTCAGGAGGAAGCTCACCTCCCTCACCTTCTCAAGTTGCAGCTCTTTGGCAATTTCATCAAGAGGACTGTAATGTTTCAGAGAGGAATCTCACTCCTCCCCCTCTTCTCAAGTTGCACTGTTGGGGCAATTTCACTGCAGCGTTTCAGGGAGAAAGCCCATCTCCTCCAGCTTCCCAAGGGTACGTAGATATAGACTACATAGACTGGTCCCTGCCGGCAATTCCCACTTCCCCAAAAAATGAACAAGAGAGCACTTGTTAACTGCTAAGCAATTGCTTTATGTTTATAGATTTTCAAAAGCCCTCGTCAACACAGCCTGATTAAAAGGGATACATTCTCCTTAATTAAGATTCAATAGCAATTAATGTTTTTTTTCTCATAAAAACAGCTTTGTAAAACAGAGCAGGATAATTTGAAAGCTGAACTAAAGACTTTAATGTATCCTAAAGCGCATTGAGTCAAAATTCAATTAAAAATAAATAGTTCTTCTTTAAGCATGAATAATTTGTACTCTGGTGTGTATTGGCTGAACGGGGCACTGAATATGATTGAAACAAATGCCTATCTTGTCTGTGACTAAGACGAGACACGTGACTGACTGAAAATTCACGACAAGCTCTTCAGGCACACAGTTTGCTGTGTTCTGAGTCCCATCAAGCGATTTGTAAATGAGTCCAATTAGCCTGAGGCTTTGTAGAGAACGGGTCAGACAGCACTTGAAGCATTGTGAGCAGTTTTGGGTCCCTTATCTAAGAAAAAATGTGCTGGCATTAGAGTGGATCCTAAGGAGCTTCACAGGGATAATTCCAGAAATGAAAGGGTTAGCAAATGAGGAATGCTTGATGGCTCTGGGCCTGTACTCACTAGAGTCTGGAAGAATGAGAGATCTTGTTGAAACCTATTGAATATTAGAAGGCCTAGATAGAGTGGGTAGGAAGAAGGTACTTCAGAGGACGCAGCCTCAGAATAGAACAAAGTCCCTATAGAACAGGGATGAGGAGGAATTTCTTCAGTCAGAGGGCAGTGAAACCCTGGAATTCATTGCCACAGAGGGATGCGTTGGCCAGGTCATTGGGTATATTTAAAGAGGACGTTGATAGGTTCTTGATTAGTGAAGGTGCCCAAGGTTATGGGGAGAAGGCAGGAGAATGGAGTTGAGGGGGATAATATATCAGCCATGATGGAATGGTGGATCAGACCTGATGGACCAAATGGCCTAATTCTTCTGCTATGTTTAATGGTCTTATGGTCTTATAGAAGGTTCTGTGGAGCCACTGAGCTCACTCGTCATGGGGAGACATGCGAGGAACCTGCCAAAGCATCTTATTAACCAATGGCTAACGTTTCGTTTTCCCATGTTGAACCACCAAAGGGTAAACCTGGTTATCTTGCAATCTATACACCATCCACACTCAAATCACATTGACAGCTGTTGGAAACTACTGTATTTTTTTAAATAATACTTCTTATAAGATTTCTACCTTTTAACAAACTCATGTATTTTTCACACACACTGGCAGAAAGCGGTATAGCAGCTAAACTAATGGTTTCTCATTTTTCATTGGTTTAGTATTAGCACATGACCCACTGGAAGTAATTGTTTTAATTATGTAGCCTATTATCTTGCTTAAACCGACCTGAAGAATTTCCCTTATCTTATCTATAAAGCGCGTGCTTGTGTTCAAAGAGCAATGATTTATGTCATTGATAGTTAGCAGAAAATAAACAGTAAGACAATTCAGAACTGTTTGGCTCACTGGTTTCAAGCATTCAGGATTTGGAGATGCCAGAAATGGCTGGGAGTGAGGGGGATATGATTTCACTACATCAACAAGTTAGAAACTACAAAGAATTTGAAGATATTGTTCCAATGGTGGATGTGATTGTCAAAAGCATCGTTTGAAGCCAATCCATTTTCTGCACAAGGTGTCTGTGCTGATTTTGTTCATTTGCAGTCAATCAAAGGAACACAGCAGAGTACTCTGGATGAATTACTCCAATGATAACTATTAGAAACGAATACACTGTTTTATAGCGCTGCAACAATATTGATAGTGTTCTAATTTATTCCATATTTCATTTAAATTGTTGACAAACCTCCATGGATGGGCAGTGGAGAGTATATTGACCGGCTGCATCACAGTCTGGTATGGAAACACCAATGCCCTTGAATGGAAAATCCTACGAAAAGTAGTATAGTCCAATCCACGACGAGTAAAGTCCTCCCCGCCACTGAGCACATCTACATGAAACGCTGTCGTGGGAAAGCATCATCCATCGTCAGGGACCCCCACCACCCAGGACGCGCTCTTTTCCTGCAGCTGCCATCAGGAAGGTATAGGAGTCTCAGGACTCACACCACCAAGTTCAGAAAAATGTATTACCCTTCAACCATCAGACTCTTGAACCAAATGGAATCATTTCACCCAACTTCACTCACCCCATCAATCACTGAAATGTTCTCACAACCTATGGACTCACTTTCAAGGACTCTTCGTCTCTTAGTCACAATATTTATTACATATTTGTTTATAATTATTATTTGATTTTTTAGTGTTTGCACAGTTTGTTGTGTTTTATTAATTGGCTGTTTGTCTGTACTGCTAGGTATGGTCTTTCACTGATTCTATTGTGTCTCTTGTATTTCCTGTGAATATCCCCCAGAAAACAAATCTCAGGGTTTTATATGGTGACATACCTGTACTTTGATTATAAATTTACTTCGAACTTTGAAGGGGAACTCAGAGTCAATGGGTTACCCAAAAAGTGGGGAATTCAATGCGCGTGCCTTTGGGCCGCAAACCACCCAGGCGGAATGTGACGTGCTATTCTTCAGCCGATGTTTAGCGTAACCCAGCAGTGCAGGAGGCCGGGGACAGACAGGTCAGTGTGGGAATGGGGGAGTGAGATGTAATGGTATCGACAACCTGGACAGAGTGCCTGCAGTTTAAGAAATGGTCACTGGTTGTACACCTGGTCTCCTCAGTCTAGAGGAGGCCACATCGCATGGCCAGGTTGGAGGATATGCGGGTGAACATCTGCCTGACCATTGAACCAGACATTATGTGCTGAGACCTTGGCATCTTCCCACTTCTTTTACAGAAGGGTCTCAACAAGAAATGTTGACTGTTTATTCTGTATTTCTGTTATAGTCCGGTCCATGAAGTCCGTATTCTGGTTCACAGTCCGGTCCATGGACCCTTGCTCCAGGTTTTCCTGTCTACCCTGTTTCTGTTCTTGTTGAGCTCTAATTGAGTCAGCTGATGCTCGTTGGGGCTGGCTGCATAAATACCTCCAGAGACCAGGGTGTGGCTGCTGGATTGTTCTTGTCCTTACTCCTTGCATCCCTTCCTCTGCCTTCTGTTTCCTCGCCTGAAGCCCTGACTTGTCTTGCCGGTAACTCTCACCTCACCTGAAGTTCTCGTCTCGCCTTGCTTTGCCAGAAGCCTTGCCTTGTCTTGCTGGTAACTCTCATCTCGTCTTGCCTGCAGTCTTGTCCTGGAGCCACCCTGTACCTAGCTCCCTTCCTGTCCCTTGCCTCAGCCCAGATAAGTCAAGCCGTCTTGCCGTTACCAGCGGTTGGTTCTGTCCCTTCCTGTCCCTTCCTGTCCCTTGCCTCCGTCGGGTAAGCCAGGCCGTCTTGCCGTTACCTGCGGTTGTTTCTGTCCCTTCCTGTCCCATCCCTCTGTCGGGTGGTGATCTGCGCCCTGCCCAGGAGTACCATGCCCTGCCTAGGAGGAGCCTGCCTAGCCCCTAGCCTCTAGCCTCTAGCCTGAAGATCCCAGCCTCCTGCCTCCTGCCAAGCCTCGTCTCTAGACTCTAACCTCAAGCCTGAAGACTCCAGTCTCCTGCCTCCTGCCAAGCCTCACCTCATATCTCTAGCCTCTAGCCATTAGTTTCAAATTGATCATGGACAAGGATAGATCTGGTTCTAGGATTGAGGTTCTGAACTGGAAGAAGGCCAAATTTGAAGAAATGAGAAAGGATCTAAAAAGCGTGGATTGGGAGAGGTTGTTCTCTGGCAAAGATGTGATTGGTAGGTGGGAAGCTTTCAAAGGGGAAATTTTGAGAGTGCAGAGTTTGTATGTTCCTGTCAGGATTAAAGGCAAATTGAATAGGAATAAGGAACCTTGGTTCTCAAGGGATATTGCAACTCTGATAAAGAAGAAGAGGGAGTTGTATGAAATGTATAGGAACCAGGGAGTAAATCAGGTGCTTGAGGAGTATAAGAAGTACAAGAAAATACTTAAGAAAGTAATCAGGAGGGCTAAAAGAAGACATGAGGTTACCTTGGCAGTCAAAGTGAAGGATAATCCAAAGAGCTTTTACAGGTATATTAAGAGCAAAAGGATTGTAAGGGATAAAATTGGTCCTCTTGAAGATCAGAGTGGTCTGCTATGTGCGGAACCAAAGGAAATGGGGGAGATCTTAAATAGTTTTTTTGCGTCTGTATTTACTAAAGAAACTGGCATGAAGTCTATGGAATTAAGGGAAACAAGTAGTGAGATCATGGAAACTGTACAGATTGAAAAGGAGGAGGTGCTTGCTGTCTTGAGGAAAATTAAAGTGAATAAATCCCCGGGACCTGACAGAGTGTTCCCTCGGACCTTGAAGGAGACTCGTGTTGAAATTGCGGGGGCCCTGGCAGAAGTATTTAAAATGTCGCTGTCTACGGGTGAGGTGCCGGAGGATTGGAGAGTGGCTCATGTTGTTCCGTTGTTTAAAAAGGGATCGAAAAGTAATCCGGGAAATTATAGGCCGGTGAATTTAACGTCGGTAGTAGGTAAGTTATTGGAGGGAGTACTAAGACTCAGAATCTACAAGCATTTGGATAGACAGGGACTTATTAGGGAGAGTCTTATGGCTTTGTGCGTGGTAGGTCATGTTTGACCAATCTGTTGGAGTTTTTCGAGAAGGTTACCAGGAAAGTGGATGAAGGGAAGGCAGTGGATATTGTCTACATGGATTTCAGCAAGGCCTTTGACAAGGTCTCGCATGGGAGGTTAGTTAGGAAAATTCAGTCGCTAGGTATACATGGAAAGATGGTAAATTGGATTAGACATTGGTTCAATGGAAGAAGCCAAAGAGTGGTGGTAGAGAATTGCTTCTCTGAGTGGAGGCCTGTGACTAGTGGTGTGCCACAGGGATCAGTGCTGGGTCCATTGTTATTTGTCATCTATATCAATGATCTGGATGATAATGTGGTAAATTGGATCAGCAAATTTGCTGATGATACAAAGATTCGAGGTGTAGTAGACAGTGAGGAAGGTTTTCAGAGCCTGCAGAGGGACTTGGACCAGCTGGAAAAATGGGCTGAAAAATGGCAAATGGAGTTTAATACAGACAAGTGTGAGGTATTGCACGTTGGAAGGACAAACCAAGGTAGAACATACAGAGTTAATGGTAAGGCACTGAGGAGTGCAGTAGAACAGAGGGATCTGGGAATACAGATACAAAATTCCCTAAAAGTGGCGTCACAGGTAGATAGGGTCGTAAAGAGAGCTTTTGGTACATTGGCCTTTATTAATCAAAGTATTGAGTATAAGAGCTGGAATGTTATGATGAGGTTGTATAAGGCATTGGTGAGGCCGAATCTGGAGTATTGTGTTCAGTTTTGGTCACCAAATTACAGGAAGGATATAAATAAGGTTGAAAGAGTGCAGAGAAGGTTTACAAGGATGTTGCCAGGACTTGAGAAACTCAGTTACAGAGAAAGGTTGAATAGGTTAGGACCTTATCCCCTGGAGCGTAGAAGAATGAGGGGTGTTTTGATAGAGGTATATATAAAATTATGATGGGTATAGATAGAGTGAATGCAAGCAGGCTTTTTCCACTGAGGCAAGGGGAGAAAAAAACCAGAGGACATGGATTAAGGGTGAGGGGGGAAAAGTTTAAAGGGAACATTACGGGGGGGCTTCTTCACACGGAGAGTGGTGGGAGTATGGAATGAGCTGCCAGATGAGGTGATAAATGCGGGTTCTTTTTTAACATTTAAGAATAAATTGGACAGATACATGGATGGGAGGTGTATGGAGGGATATGGCCTGTGTGCAGGTCAGTGGGACTAGGCAGAAAATGGTTCAGCACAGCCAAGAAGGGACAAAAGGCCTGTTTCTGTGCTGTAGTTTCTATGGTTTCAAGCCTGAAGACTCCAGCCTCCTGCCTAGCCTCAAGCCTGAAGACTCCTGTCTTCTGCCTCCTGCCAAGCCTTGCCTCTAGCCTCAAGCCTGAAGACTCCTGCCTCCTGCCTAGCCTTGCCTCTAGCCTCAAGCCTGAAGACTCCTGCCTCCTGCCTCCTGCCAAGCCTCGCCTCTAGCCTCAAGCCTGAAGACTCCAACCACGTCTTGCCTGCCTGCCAAGCCCCATCCTTGCCTAGTTCTGGGGTCTGAGCCAGAGGCAAGACCCAGGTACTGGGTCCTTGTCCAGTCTCTGGCTCGGAGTCCAAGCCCGGGCTCCTAGCTCTATTGTCCAGTCCTGTTCCAGGTTTCCAGTTTTCATGTCCATGTCCTTGCCCTCAGCCTGTATCCTAGTCCTGCCCCTAGTACTTCAGTGTCTGTGTCTTGCACTTGGATCAGTTCCCAGCCACCACTTTATGACAATTTCCAGCATCTGCAGAATCTCTTGTGCTTATCATATCCTGTACACCTCTTTTCACTTTATCCTGATAGCTCTCTCTAATCTCACTCTTTCTTGTTATCCCTCTCCTTCCCTCCCTCTAGCTCTCTTCTCGTCCACTCTCTCTCACTCTCTCCAGCTTTCATCTCTCTCTGTAGTTACTCATTCTCTCTCTCCCCCTCCCAGTCCCTCCCTCTCTCTTTCTTTCACCATCTGACTCTCTCTCCCTCCTAATCCCTTCCCTCTCTCCTTCTTTCACCATCCGACTCTTTCTGTGTCTGCCTCTTTCTCCCTCTCTCTCTCTCATTCTATCTCTCTCTCCCTGTCACTCTCTCACACTCATATACTTTCTTTCCCTCTCTTTCTCTCTGTCTCTCCCTTTTCCTCTCTCACTCTCTCTCTGTCTCTCTCTCACCCTCTTGCACTCTCTCCCTCACTCTCTTTCCCTCTCTCCCTCTCTCAAACTCTCTCTCTCCTCCTCACTCACTCTCTTTCTCCCTCTCTCTACCACTCTCTCTCTCACAATTTCTCTCCCCCTCTCCCTATCACTCTCTCTGAACCCTTCTCCCTCTCTCTCTCTCACTCTCTCTGTTTCTGTCTCTCCTCCTCTCCCTCTCACACTACCCATCTCTTTTCACTCTATCTCCCTACTCTCTCTTTCCCTCTCACTCTGTCTCTTCCCCTCTCTCTCCCTCTCTCTCTCCTTCTCTTTCTTTCCCTCTCTCTCCCAGTCTCTCTCTCCCCTTCTCCCCTCTCTCTCGCACTCTGTCTCTTTCTCACACTCATTCTCTCCCTCTCTCTCCCTCACTCTTTCTTTCCATCTCTCTCTCCCCCTCACACTCCCTCTCCCTTGCTTCCCTCTCTCTCCCACTCACTCTCTTTCTCCCTCTCTCTCACTCTCTCCCTTCCCTCTCTCCCTCTCTCTTTCTTTCCCTTCTCTCTCCTTCTCTCTCTCTCCCCCCTCTCCCTCTCTTCCCCTCTCCCTCTCTCTATCTTTCTCTCTCTCTCTCTCTCTCTCTCTCTCTCTCTCTATATATATATATATATATATATATATATATATATATATATATATATATATATATATCTGTCTCTATCTCTCCATCTCTAACCCAGGGTACACCATGGACAAAGTTTAGCAGTACCTGACATAAAACATCACCTCACCACCTTCCACCCATCAGCACCTGGCCTAGAGACCGTCAGGCAGACAAACACTGGCTGGCTTCGCAGCCCGAAGAGGTGACACCATCTCCTGTTTAGTGATGTGAATCCAGGGTGATTAGCAGCCTCTCTGGCATCTGTCCCTGAATGCGCATTGCTTGTTTTTCAGTAACAGAGATCTGGCTGTTGGTTACAAGACTGTAATTTAACAAGCAACTTCAAAGTATTTGATCGAAAACAATGAGCCTCGGCATCATGGAAATCTCTGGAAAAGTATTATCCAACAAACAGAAGCATGTTTAGTTGTGTCCATCAGGAATTGGTTCTGTTGCTGCTGCTCGTGTGTGGGATGGAGGGGGAGGGGGGCTTTGGGATTCTGACGTTACTATCATCCATTCTATGGGGTTTCTTGTTTTGTGGATGTCTGCAAAGAGTAAGAATTTCAGGCTGTATACTGAATATATTTTCGGATATTAAATTGAACCATTTGATCTGACGGCTGAGGGCTGCCCCCACACCTCCTTAGGTTATGTTGGTTGTTAATGCAAGTGATGCATTTCCCTGAGCGTTTTGATGTACATGTTACAAATAAGTCTGAAATCCACAGTGATCCCCAGGGTGGTGGTGGCCATGAAGAAGCGGCTTTGGGTTGCTGTTTCACAAGAGATTTCAATTTCAAGTTTAATTGTCATTCAACCGTACAGCCAAAGGGAGCAGTGTTCCTCAGGGGCCAAGGTAGAAACCATCATATACAGTGTCAGGCACATATAATACAGCAAGAACATATAAGATAACAATAAAATACAATCACACAAAAAATATAGTCCAAGTCCCTGAGTCCACGAGTGTTGCAGCAGTCTGCAGTCAAACACAATACAGCTTGTCTTCCAATGAGCGGACACTGGAGGGGTTGCACCGATGCCACACGGACTCCAATGTCTCTCCTCTGGGTGGCTGAAAATTGGTGACATTGCAGCTCTGGGGATGGTCCTCACTATGACCAAGGTCATGCAGCTCCCCGCTGTGGGTGCCGCCAGTAAACCAGTGAAGCCTGGACTGCCACACCTTTAGTTGGACCCTGTCTTTCTAAAAGCTCAAGCGATCATTAATTAAACCACCAGCATTAGTCAGCATCTATTTTCAACTTGCAGATGCACCAACACTCACTTTGTCCAAGTGTTTAGAGCGAAAATAACCAAAATTATTTGCTGAAGTAGGATACTTAATTAAGTTGCAATTCATTTATGAATTTTGTCTATTATTTCTTGAATTCTCCACTCTGAAGTCACAAACATTGCTCTCTCAATGTTCAAAGTACATTTATTATCGAAGTATGTATGTAGTTTACAACCCTGAAGTTCGTCTTCCCCACAGAGAGAGAGAGAGAGAGAGAGAGAGCGCGAGCGCATCACACGCAGACAAGTTTCTCTGGCAGCAGCGAGCAAGAGGCTGGTAGAGAGTGCTGAACATCCACTCGCCTTCTCCACTCACCTGACCAAGGCACGAATGACGAAATGTTAGAGAGTGTGCAGAGGAAATTTACCAGGATGCTTCCTGGATTAGAGAGCATGTCTTATGAAGATAGGTTGAGCGACCTAGGGCTTTTCTCTTTGGAGTAAAGGAAGGTGAGAGGTGACCTGATAGAGGTGTACAAGATGAAGAGAGGTATAGATAGAGTGGATAGCCAGAGACTTTTCCCAGGGCAGAAACGGCTAATTCAAGGGGAGCATAATTTTCAGCTGTTTGGAGGAAATTACTGGGTGGTGGGCTGGAGCTATGCCTCTTCCAAAGGAGGTGTAAAGTGCTCCCTCCTTCCGCTACCCTGCAGGTCACCCTTGGGCAAGGTGTAGCACCTGCTTAGCCCCTCCCCCTCAGATCAGGGGCAGGTGAAGCCTTGGGAGCAGGTGGTGGATGGTCGCATGAGCAGCCGGTGCAAATCACAAGTCCTGGTTAGGCTACCACTGACACCAGGAAGGAAATATCTGAAGAGTATTGATAATGATTGGGGTCACCCAACTTGTAAAGACACTGTCCGGAAGAAGCTAATGACAAACAACTTCTGTAGAAATATTTGCCAAGAATATGATCGTTCACATCATACAACATGGCACATAATAATGATGTCATACGACACAGCTTATAACAATGATGTCATATGACACGGCACATAATGACGCTGATTAAGGAAATTATAGGGGAATGTCAAAGGTAGGATTTCTAAACAGAAAGAGAGGGGTGCGTGGAACGTGCTGGCAGGGTGGTGGTAGCCGCAGATATATTACGGACACTTAAGGAAGGTTTACATAGACACATGGATTAAAGAAAATGTGAGAGGGCTATGTGGGAGATTACTTTTAGTTTAGCCCATCAGCCCTACTGGGGCATAGGCTAGAATTTCCCTACTGCATAGCCATCTATTTTACTAAACTCCATGTACCTCTCTAAGAGCCTCTCAAAAGAGCCTACTGTATCCACCTCTTCCACCGTCACTGGTAGTGCATTCCGCATGCTGGTGATAATAAACCTGATTCTGATTCTGACAACCACTACTCTCTGTGTGAAAAATTTACCTTGGCATCCCCCCTCTACCTATGTCCAAGCACCTTAAAACTATGGCCCCACTTGTTAGCCATTTCAGCCCTGGGAAAAAGCCTCTGGATATCCACATGATCAATGCCTCTCATCATCCTATACAGCTCTGTCTATTAGCCTTTCATCCTCCATTGCTACAAGGAGAAAAGGTCAAGTTCACTCAACCTATTTTCATAAGGCGCACTCTCCAGTCCAGGCAACATCCTTGTAAATCTCCTCTGCACTCCTTCCTGCAGTGAGGTAACCAGAACTGAACCTCACGGCTCTTGAATTCATTCTCACGGTTGATGAAGACCAACACGCCATACACCTTCTTAATAATATTGTCAACCTGCGCAGCAGCTTTGAGTGTCCGAGGGACATAGACCCTAAGATCTCTTTGATCCTCCACGTTGCCAAGAGTCTTACCATTAATATTATATTCTGTCTTCAAATTTAACCTACTGAAATGAACCACTTCACACGTGAACTCCATCTGCCACTTCTTAGCCCAAATCTGCATCCTATCGATGTCCCGCTGTAACCTCTGACAACCCTCCAGACTATCCACAACACCCCTAACCTTGTGTCATCAGCAATCTTACTAACCCACCCTTCTACTTCCTCATCCAGGTCACTTATAAAAATCACAAAGAGGAGGGGTCCCAGAACAGATCCCTGAGGCACACCACTGGTCACTGACCTCCGTGCAGAGTACAAACCAGCTACAACCACCCTTTGCCTTCTGTGGGCAAGCTAGTTCTGGATCCACAAAGCAAGCTCCCCTGACGAAGGGTCTCGGCCTGAAACATCGACTGTACCTCTTCCTAGAAATGTTGCCTGGCCTGCTGCGTTCACCAGCAACTTTGATATGTGTTGCTTGAAATTCCAGCATCTGCAGATTTCCTCGTTTTTCCCCTTGGATTTCATGTCTTCTTACTTTCTGAATGATTCTTGCATAGGGAAGCTTATCAACTGCTTACTGAAATCCATGTACACTATATCCACTGCTCTACCTTCATCAATGTATTTTGTTACATCCTCAAAGAATTCAATCAGGCTCTTAAGGCACAACTTGACCTTGACAAAGCCATGCTGACTACTCCTAATCAGATTATGTCTCTCCAAATGCTCATAATGCTTATGTCTCTCAGGATCTTCTCCAACAGCTTGCCCGCCACTGAAGTAAGACTCACTGGTCTATAATTTCCTGGGTTTTTTCTGCTCCTTTTGTCATAAGAGGGCGTTGGTGGCAGACCCAAATGCAAGACACAGACACTGAAGTGCAAGGAACAGGACTAGGTGTGTCAAGAAGGCAAAGGGAGTGAGGAAGACACGATCCTGGATATGACACAGGCCCTGGAGGAGACTAGGATACAGGGTCTGGGCAAGGACTAGACTAGGAAAGTGGGACCTGGACGAGGAACAAGGAACTTGGAACCTGGACAAGGACTCCAAGCCAGAGACTAGACAGGAACCTGGGTCTTGTCTGGGGCTTGGACTCCAGGCAAGGACAAGATGTGGCTACAGGATGAAGAGTGGCAACAGGACTGGACGTGAGACTCTTGGACAGGATGAGGGAACCCCAGCACCAGGCTGGGGGAGACACATGGACAGGACAAGAACACGAGGCCTTGACGTGGTCAAGGGAGAAAAGGAACACAGAGCCTTGGTCAAGGGAGGACAGGAATGCAGAGCCTTGGTCGAGGGAGAACAGGAGCATGGAACACAGAGCCGGGAACCCTCCTTGGGAACAGGACTTGGGGCCGGGGCTCTACACAGAGTCAGGACCCCTCCTAGGGAGCAGGATGTAGGGCCTGGATTCATACACAGAACACTGAGAGACAGATCTCCACTCAAGGTAGCGGCAAACTGCCGGACCTACACAGCAGAGGCAAGGGCACAAAGAGACGGTTCCCAATTCAAGGTAGTGACAAACGGTTGGACCTACCTCGCAAAGGCGTGGACACAGAGACAGTTCTCAACTCAAGGTAGCGGCAAACGGCCAGACCTACCTAGCAAAGGTGAGGACATAAAGAGACAGTTCCAAACAACGAAAGACAGTTCCTTATCTAGACACAGGAAGGCCCCGATCTTGCCCTGGCGGTTGAAACTGACGGCGTTACAGGTGGGGACACAGGCAAAGGTAGCAGGTGAGGCTTCAGGCGAAGGTAGCAGGTGAGGCTTCAGGCAAAGGTAGCAGGTGAGGCTTCAGAAGGAAGGTGAAAGGGAGGTAACTGTCCAGCAACTGAAACTTCTTCTTCTTCTTCTTCTTCTTCTTCTTCTTCTTCTTCGAGTTTTTACGGCAGTTGGCATCCACACTGTTGCATTACTGCCATCTTCAGGATTTATTGTCCCTCATTGTCCACTCACTTTATAAGCCCTCCTTCCAGTCCTGTCACCCTTAAAAAACAAAACAACCATTTCTTCCCCTAATCACTCTCCCCACATTCCAATAAACCATTAACACTGTTCTCTCTCAGTCCTTTTTTGCGTAATTGTTGTAACATTTGTTGCCTTTCTTGTGCAAATTTCCTGCATGAAATAAGGATATGCTCTACTGTTTCAGTCTCCTGACATAGATCTCAAAAACCTGTTGGATGCTTATTTATGATGGCCAGAGTGCCATTAAGGTTGCTGTGCCCAATTCTCAGTCTACTTATAATTACTTGATTCTTCTGCTTTACTCCCCTACTTCTTCCCATATCTACCCTGTTCTGAATTGAATGTAAATGTCTTCCTTTTATTGCTGTATCCCAATGCTGCTGCCACTGTTGAATTATCCTTCTCCACACTATGCTCTTCCCCTCTGATTTTGATAGTTTAATATTGACCTCTATAGATCCTTTTTTAATTGCTGCTTTTGCCAGCCTATCTGCTGTCTTGTTTCCCATAATACCCGAATGTGCTGGAACCCACATAAATGCAATATTTTTGCCTTGTCTAGCCAGTCTTGAATTTGCAAACAGGATTTCATAAAGCAGATCCTGGTAACCTCTAGCTGTACCCGCCTTAATGCTTGCAAGGGCCGATACATAATCGCTATATATCACAATATTATTACAATCAACCTGCTCACTCCATTCTAGTGCTAACAATATGGCAAACATTTCAACTGCATATACACTCAAGCAATCGGGTGTTCTCTTGCTAATTTCCACTTGATAACTTGGCACAACAATTGCAGACCCTGTTGCACCTGTTTCTGGATCCTTTGATCCATCAGTAAAAATCTGTATGCCTTTATATTTACATTCCCTATAACTATGATATTCACTGAGTATATCAGCCATCTTATTACTGTGTTTAATCTTAAGCAATTCCAAATCTACAGAGGGATTTTCTAATACCCAGAAAGATCTGACAGGCCACACCACACTTGGACAAAACCTTTTATCGTATACACCCATATCTTTTGCTGTTTGCTCTCCTGTCCAGCCAACACTTTCTTTTTAGAAACATAGAAACATAGAAAATAGGTGCAGGAGTAGGCCATTCGGCCCTTCGAGCCTGCACCGCCATTCATTATGATCATGGCTGATCATCCAACTCAGAACCCCGCCCCAGCCTTCCCTCCATACCCCCTGACCCCCGTAGCCACAAGGGCCATATCTAACTCCCTCTTAAATATAGCCAATGAACTGGCCTCAACTGTTTCCTGTGGCAGAGAATTCCACAGATTCACCACTCTCTGTGTGAAGAAGTTTTTCCGAATCTCGGTCCTAAAAGGCTTCCCCTCTATCCTCAAACTGTGACCCCTCGTTCTGGACTTCCCCAACATCGTGAATAATCTTCCTGCATCTAGCCTGTCCAATCCCTTTAGGATCTTATACGTTTCAATCAGATCCCCCCTCAATCTTCTAAATTCCAACGAGTACAAGCCCAGTTCATCCAGTCTTTCTTCATATGAAAGTCCTGCCATCCCAGGAATCAATCTGGTGAACCTTCTTTGTACTCCCTCTATGGCAAGGATGTCTTTCCTCAGATTAGGGGACCAAAACTGCACACAATACTCCAGGTGTGGTCTCACCAAGGCCTTGTACAACTGCAGTAGTACCTCCCTGCTCCTGTACTCGAATCCTCTCGCTATAAATGCCAGCATACCATTCGCCTTTTTCACCGCCTGCTGTACCTGCATGCCCACTTTCAATGACTGGTGTATAATGACACCCAGGTCTCGTTGCACCTCCCCATTTCCTAATCGGCCACCATTCAGATAATAATCTGTTTTCCTATTTTTGCCACCAAAGTGGATAACTTCACATTTATCCACATTAAATTGCATCTGCCATAAACTTGCCCACTCACCCAACCTATCCAAGTCACCCTGCATCCTCTTAGCATCCTCCTCACAGCTAACACTGCCACTCAGCTTCGTGTCATCCGCAAACTTGGAGATGCTGCATTTAATTCCCTCATCCAAGTCATTAATATATATTGTAAACAACTGGGGTCCCAGCACTGAGCCTTGCGGTACCCCACTAGTCACCGCCTGCCATTCTGAAAAGGTCCCGTTTATTCCCACTCTTTGCTTCCTGTCTGCTAACCAATTCTCCACCCACACCAATACCTTACCCCCAATACCGTGTGCTTTAAGTTTGCACACTAATCTCCTGTGTGGGACCTTGTCAAAAGCCTTTTGAAAATCCAAATATACCACATCCACTGGTTCTCCCCTATCCGCTCTACTAGTTACATCCTCAAAACATTCTATGAGATTCGTCAGACATGATCTTCCTTTCACAAATCAATGCTGACTTTGTCCGATCATTTCACCGCTTTCCAAATGTGCTGTTATCACATCCTTGATAACTGACTCCAGCAGTTTTCCCACCACCGACATTAGGCTAACCGGTCTATAATTCCCCGGTTTCTCTCTCCCTCCTTTTTTAAAAAGTGGAGTTACATTAGCCACCCTCCAATCCTCAGGAACTAGTCCAGAATCTAATGAGTTTTGAAAAATTATCACTAATGCATCCACTATTTCTTGGGCTACTTCCTTAAGCACTCTAGGATGCAGACCATCTGGCCCTGGGGATTTATCTGCCTTCAATCCCTTCAATTTACCTAACACCACTTCCCTACTAACATGTACTTCGCTCAGTTCCTCCATCTCACTGGACCCTCTGTCCCCTACTATTTCTGGAAGATTATTTATGTCCTCCTTAGTGAAGACAGAACCAAAGTAATTATTCAATTGGTCTGCCATGTCCTTGCTCCCCATAATCAATTCACCCGTTTCTGTCTGCAGGGGACCTACATTTGTCTTTACCAGTCTTTTCCTTTTTCCATATCTATAAAAGCTTTTACAGTCCATTTTTATGTTCCCTGCCAGTTTTCTCTCATAATCTTTTTTCCCCTTCCTAATTAAGCCCTTTGTCCTCCTCTGCTGAACTCTGAATTTCTCCCAGTCCTCAGGTAAGCCACTTTCTCTGGCTAATTTGTATGCTTCTTCCCTAATTTCTCTTGTCAGCCACGGGTGCACTACCTTCCTTGATTTATTCTTTTGCCAAATTGGGATGAACAATTGTTGTAGTTCATCCATGCAACCTTTAAATGCTTGCCATTGCATATCCACCGTCAATCCTTTAAGTGTCATTTGCCAGTCTATCTTAGCTAATTCATGTCTCATACCTTCAAAGTTACCCCTCTTTAAGTTCAGAACCTTTGTTTCTGAATTAACTATGTCACTCTCCATCTTAATGAAGAATTCCACCATATTATGGTCACTCTTACCCAAGGGGCCTCTCACGACAAGATTGCTAATTAACCTTTCCTCATTGCTCAAAACCCAGTCCAGAATAGCCTGCTCTCTAGTTGGTTCCTCGACATGTTGGTTCAAAAAACCATCCCGCATACATTCCAAGAAATCCTCTTCCTCAGCACCTTTACCAATTTGGTTCACCCAATCTACATGTAGATTGAAGTCACCCATTATAACTGCTGTTCCTTTATTGCACACATTTCTAATTTCCTGCTTAATACCATCTCCGACCTCACTACTACTGTTAGGTGGCCTGTACACAACTCCCACCAGCGTCTTCTGCCCCTTAGTGTTACGCTGCTCTACCCATATCGATTCCACATCTTCCCGGCTTATGTCCTTCCTTTCTATTGCGTTAATATCTTCTTTAACCAGCAACGCCACCCCACCTCCCCTTCCTTCATGTCTATCCCTCCTGAATATTGAATATCCCTGAACGTTGAGCTCCCATCCCTGGTCACCCTGGAGCCTTGTCTCTGTGATCCCAACTATATCATAATCATTAATAACAATCTGCACTTTCAATTCATCCACCTTATTACGAATGCTCCTTGCATTGACACACAAAGCCTTCAGGCGCTCTTTTACAACTCTCTTAGCCCTTATACAATTATGCTGAAAAGTGGCCCTTTTTAATGCTTGCCCTGGATTTGTCGGCCTGCCACTTTTACTTTTCTCCTTAGTACTTGTTGCTTCTACCCTCACTTTACACCCCTCTGTCTCTCTGCACTGGTTCCCATCCCCCTGTAGTGAACTAACCTCCTGACGCCTAGCCTCTTTAATTTGATTCCCACCCGCCAACCATTCTAGTTTAAAGTCACCTCAGTAGCCCCCGCTAATCTCCCTGCCAGGATATTGGTCCCCCTAGGATTCAAGTGCAACCCGTCCTTTTTGTACAGGTGACGCCTGCGCCAAAAGAGGTCCCAATGATCCAAAAACTTGAATCCCTGCCCCCTGCTCCAATCCCTCAGCCACGCATTTATCCTCCACCTCATCGCATTCCTACTCTTACTGTCGCGTGGCACAGGCAGTAATCCCGAGATTACTACCTTTGCGGTCCTTTTTCTCAACTCCCTTCCTAGCTCCCTATATTCTCCTTTCAGGACCTCATCCCTTTTCCTACCTATGTCATTGGTACCTATATGTACCACGACCTCTGGCTCCTCACCCTCCCACTTCAGGATATCTTGGACACGATCAGAAATATCCCGGACCCTGGCTCCAGGGAGGCAAACTACCATCCAGGTCTCTGGACTGCGTCCACAGAATCGCCTATCTGACCCCCTTACTATCGAGTCCCCTATTACAACTGCCCTCCTCTTCCTTTCCCTACCCTTCTGAGCTACAGGGCTGGGCTCTGTGCCGGAGGCACAGCCACTGTCGCTTCCCCCAGGTAAGCTGTTCCCTCCAACAGTACTCAAACAGGAGTACCTGTTGTTAAGGGGCACAGCCACCGGGGTACTCCCTATTACCTGACTTTTCCCCTTCCCCCTCCTAACCCTGACCCACTTGTCTGCCTCCCGTGGCCCCGGTGTGACCACCTGCCTGCAACTCCTCTCTATCACCTCCTCACTTTCCCTGACCAGACGAAGGTCATCGAGCTGCAGCTCCAGTTCCGTAACGCGGTCCCTTAGGAGCTGCATCTCGATGTACTTGGCGCAGATGTAGACGTCCGGGAGGCTTGGAGACTCCAGGGCCTCCCACATCCGACACCGAGAACAACAAACTGCCCTCACACTCATACTGCCCCTCTCCTCAAATAACAACAGAAAATGAATGCCAAACCTCCCTCGCCCGTTTCCGCCTAAGCCCGTTGAGCCGAAGCCCTTAAGCCTTCACTCTGCTCCCGGCTCACTCCGCAGCCCGCAAACTATGCTGCCCGCTCGATGAGGCTCTGTTCCTTTTAAATCTGCCGCGCTGCACAGCCCGACGTCACACGCCTGCGCAGTCCCGCCTCTCAGAACGCTGTTGGAGAAAAAAAATAACGAAAATTTCAAAAATGTCTTTCTCGGCACTCCCACTCAGACTCTCAGACTCCTTCTTCGAATCAAACCCGAAGCAGGATGTCTGCCCTTTTAAATCTGCCGCGCTGCACTACCCGACGTCACACGCCTGCGCAGTCCCGCCTCTCAGAACGCCGTTGGAGACCTTTAAGTGTCCTCTCCTTCTCCCAGCATGTCTGCAACACCCTTTTTGTAGCATGGCTATCACCATGCCCCCTTAAATTAATCCAGTTATTGGCCTCCAGCTGTTTACGCCACAGCCCCAATGGCATTTCATTTGCTTCAATTTGCAGTGCACACACTGGGGAAGTTCTAACCACTCCCAAGCACACCCTTAGGGCCCGAGCTTGCACGATATCCAGTTCTACTGGCGAAGATTTTGCTGCTGACCTGTATAGAATACTTCCATAGTCTAATCTTGATCTTATTAATGCTACATAAATATACTTCAGTGATGCAAAATCAGCACCCCGTTCCAATCCAGCAAGACACCTCGTGACATTTATCACAGTTTTACATTTAGTAACTACATATCTAACATGTTCTTTCCATGTTAATCTCAAGTCAAAGTGCACTTCCAAAAACCGAAAACTTTCAACTCTCTCCAGTTTACTTCCATACAGATTAAGTCCCCTGAACGTTTTCCGTGTAAAGAACATGGCTTTTGTCTTCTCCACTGAAAATTTAACACCCCACTTTATCCCCCACTCTTCAACTTGATTAATTCCATCTTGCATTTTCGTAACTATATGTTCAATATTTCTCCCTCTTTTTCACAAAGCCCCGTCATCTGCAGACAATGACCTCCCCAATTCCACTGGAATATTTATGAATATATCATTTATCAAAATGGAGAATAAAGTTGGACTCACTATACTCCCCTGAGGCGTCCCGTTTTCTACAACATACTGGCTTGATAGCTCTGATCCTATCTTCACCTGAATAGTTCTCCCATTTAGAAGGTCCTTAACCCCTCCCCCCGATTCCCATTAAATGTAGCTTGATTAGGAGCCCCCCTTTCCATAACACATCATAAGCTTTCTCAACATCAAAAAAAACCTGCAACCACTGTCTCTTTATTTACTTGCACTTTTCTTATTTCATCCTCTAGACACAACGCTAGATCCATAGTATTCCTTCCTTTCCTGAACCCGCTTTGATACGTAGCCACCATACCTCTACTTTCCAAGAAGTACACTAACTTCTCATTTATCATACGTTCCATAAGTTTACATACGTGACGTCAAAGCAATCGGCTGGTACTTTCCTGGCCTGCTGGCATCTTTCCCAGATTTCCTTATTGGAATAATTATTGCCTCTTTCCAGCTCCCTGATATTCTCCCTTCATCCCAGGCTTTGTTATACAGAAGCAGTAGTTTCTCCAGACTTCCTTCACTCAAGTGTTTTATCATACTATAACATACTTCATCTTTACCTGGCGCAGTCTTTCCTGTTTTATCTAGTGCCTTTCTTAATTCTCCCATGCTGAAAGGGACATCTCGCACACCGTCAAGGTTAGTTTTCCTACATAAAGCCTCCATATTTTCAGCTTTTGTTCCCTCGCTGCCTCTTCTTCCCTTCTCAGACAAATTATGGGAACTATGTACCGTAACAAAAGCGTTTGCTAACAACTCTGCCTTTTCCTTATTTGTTACTGCAGTGACATTTCCATCAACCAGAACTGGGCACCTCCACTCTCTCCTGTCCCATCCTGTCCTTTTTATCATCCCCCACATCTCTCCTACTTGAGTTGTGTTCCTGATTAAATCACAATACTTTCTCCAGTGCGTCCTTTTAGCATGTCTTATTGTCCTCCTTACTACTGCCTGAACTTGTTTGTACTGAATCATATGTTGGAAGTTGAGTTCTTTTAACCAGTTTAAATGCCTTATTTCTATTTCTCACTGCTTCCTTACAATTATCATCCCACCATGGTATTACTCTCTTCTTTATTCTTCCTTTACTTTTAGGAATGGATTCCAATGCAGCTGATATTATACCTTGTTTTAATATGCTGTCAAGTGTTTCTATGTCCATTCCATGACTGACCTGACTTAGATATCTATCACTTTTTTCCAGAAATTTCTCCCAATTGGCTTTCTCAAGGATCCATTTCCCACCTGTATTCTCTGTGACCAATGAGGCAGAAATATTTATCTTGCACCAGATTGAGTAATGAGCACACCCTACAATTCCTTCTTGGTACACTAACCAATCATACACTGATGCAATGGTGTTTGATACTAATGTAAGATCAAGCACAGATTCTTTACCTGTATTAACATCAATTCTAGTACTAATGCCATCATTTAGACACATTAAATACTTCTCATCTAGCAACTCCCCTATTACCTGACCATTGATGTCTGTTCTGTCACTCTCCCATAATACATTTTGTCCATTAAAATCACCACACCAAACAACATTATTACTATTCTGCCCTTCTATCTCCTCAAGCTTGTTTAACTCTAGTCTTTTGCCTGGATTATAATAATTCACAATCACCAACTCTTTCCTTTCAGCCCATACTTTTACTACCACATACTCTTGTTCACTTCCTATACCTAGTATTCTATAAGGAATACCTTGCTTTACATAAGTTGCACATCCTCTTCCTCCTCCCCCTCTCTCCTGTCTCACCTTACTGCCTCATAACCATATAAAACAAAATCCAAATTAGGTTTTAACCAGGTCTCCTGGATACACACAATATCTGGCTTATCTCTCCTACTAGCTATAAACTGCTTGAAATCTTGTCCATTAGCAACCAGGCTTCTTGTATTCCATTGAAGAAGTAGCATTATTAGTAATATCAACCCACATATACTGTCTCTTGACTTGACTGTACCCTGAGTTCATCGTTTACTTCTTCCCATTTTAATCCTATCATACCCAAATGGTGCTCTGTAGCTTTCACAATAACCTGAATCCTTTTAGTTTTAGATTTGATCTTATAAGTTGCGTTTACCACTCCTGCTATAAAGGTCACCAATTTCTTCTTCTCTATCCATGCATTCTTCTTATCTTGCCTTTCTTTAGCTGCCGCTTGCTCTTTGCTACATCCTCCCTCATTCATTTTCTCCTGTCTTGCCAACTTGACTGCCTCAGCATATGAGACTTTTTCCTTCACCCTTATCTGCTGCACCTCCACCTCTTTTTTCAACACTTCATACCCCCAGTATGCTACACTACGGTTACCTCCACAATTACAGCACTTTGGTCTCACTCCCTCTCCATATTTTCCGTATTCATGTTCCTCACCACACCTTGCACATCTTCTCTTTCCTTTGCACACTTTGGCCACATGCCCAAACTCCTGGCAATTGAAACACCTCATAGGTTTTGATATATATTCTCTTACATTGTATCTTAGAAATCCAAAATATAACTCCTTTGGAGGCACCTCATCCTCAAATTCTACCAGAACGGTTTCAGTGTCCCTTTTCTCTGCTCCCCACTGTCATTCTTTTCACACTCTTCACTGAACCATTCCTCACCCTCAAGTTCTCCACTAGTTCCTTCATATTAACACTGAGGAGAACCCCGGAGCTCACCCCCTTGCAACCATTGACCCTTTGTGCTCCAACTCTTACAACCCTGGACACTTTGGCTTTCCCAACATTAGTCACCTTCATTGTCTTCTCCATTTGCTCTTCCATTTTACATCCTATCAGCAAGTTTCCATCTCCTAAAATTCTCACATGGCTTACTTCCCCTACTTGTCCTCTGATGATTTTTGTTAGCTTAAGCGGATCGATTTTCTTTACTCCCCCTTCCCCCTCAAATCTTACCACTACATTTAGCAATTTTGCCCTCGGGCCCTTCTCCTCAACTTCTCTTCCCTCACTTTCCAATCCACCTGCACTAGACCCACCTCCTTTCTTTCTCTTCCAACCCATCACCTTCCTGTTCCTAGTCCCTCTCCCCACCTCTTCCCGCTCAAACTCTGTGCTATTGCTGTCACCATCAGTCTCCCTCCCTGCCACCCCATCAGAGTTTGCAAGGAACCGTGTACAAATATCGTTCCGGAACTATTGCCATCGGTCAATAGTCTCACAGAATGTCCCCCACAACACCACAGCAGTTCCAGCGCCTCTTCAGCAAGTCCAGCCAGCCCAAAAACCAGCCGTCAGCCAAGTACAGCCAGAATCCCACCGCCAGCAACTCGCAGACCACCCCTGCTTCCAGCTGCCCACCACCAACCCCAACTGAAACTGTCTGTCTGTCTGTATCTTGTTTTACGGCGGTTGGCATCCAGCTTAATGGTGCATTACTGCCACCTTCTGCTCCAGAATGTGCACTAGACATACATTCTAAATCCCTTCACCCAATCTCACACACACACACACACACACACACACACACACACACACACACACACACGCATATATATACAAACCTACACTTCACCCTTCCATCTTTGACCATCCTAGTATCCTATTCCTGTTTATTCGTCATATTCTATAAAAAACCCCTGTACCCCTTAAAAACGCTAAAAATACCCGGACTTGTGCTCTCTCACCCATGCCCAGCAACCCATTTAATGTGAATTCCTGCATCCCCAACTCCCTTAATTTATTTCTCATCATCTCTCTCTGTATCCCATACTTCCTGCAACACAAAACTACATGTTCTACTGACTCCTCTTCCTGACATTCCTCACACAATCCTGTCTGGTGTTTCCCTATCATTTTCAATGTTTTGTTTAATGCACAATGCCCCAGCCTTAACCTAGTCCACACAATTTCCTCTCTTCTGTTTCCATTACCTACCCTAGTAACTGCAACACTCTTTTGTGTTTGATATAAATGCCTCCCTTTCCCCTCCCTGTCCCATCTTTCTTGCCACTTTCGGTTGACTTTTTCCCAGATTACACACTTAACCCCCAACTGAAACTGAACTCAGGAGCTGTTTATGTAACCAGCCCAAAATGAGACTCATGTGCCTCAATTAAGGCACACAACAGGACAAGAGAAAACTGGAAAACCTGGAATACGGATCGATGGACCGGACCGTGAACTGGAATGCAGACTTCACTGACTGCACCATGACAATATCTCACCCCCCCCCCCCACCATGGGAGCCACGTGGCAACCAAACAGGCTCTCCAGGACTAACGACGACATGGCCAGGTGGGGGGGGGGGGCGGCATTCAACAGGACGGAACCCAGAATGGCAAGAGTAAAACAACAGAGTCTGTGTCACTGGGTCTATGCTTGGCTGGACTGTTCTGTCATAGGGGCCGGCGTTGGTGGCCCACCCAAATACAAGACACAGACACTGAAGTACAAGGAACAGGACTAGGGGTGTCAAGAACACGAGGGAAGTGAGGAAGAAACGATGCAGGATATGACACAGGCCCTGGATGAGACTAGGATACAGGGCCTGGGCAAGGACTAGACTAGGAAAGCGGGACCTGGACGAGGAACAAGGACCTTGGAACCTGAACAAGGACTCCGAGCCAGAGACTAGACAAGGACCTGGAACCTGGGTCTTGACTCGGATCGGACTCCAGATCCAGGCGAGGACAAGACGTGGCTACAGGACGAGGAGTGGCAACAGGACTGGATGTGAGACTCCTGGACAGGACGATGAAACCCCAGCACCGGGCTGGGCGAGGCACATGGACAGGACAAGAACACGAGGCCTTAACTTGGTCGAGGGAGAACAGGAACGCAGAGACTTGGTCGAGGGAGAACAGGAACGCAGAGCCTTGGTCGAGGGAGAACAGGAATGCAGAGCCTTGGTCAAGAGATAACAGGAACATGGAACTTAGAGCCGGGACCCCTCCTTGAGAACAGGACTTGGGGCCGGGGCTCAACACAGAGTCAGGACCCCTCCTAGGGAGCAGGACGTAGATTCGGGACTCATACACAGAACACTGAGAGACAGATCTCCACTCAAGGTAGCGGCAAACTGCTGGACCTACTCAGCAGAGGCAAGGGCACAAAGAGACGGTTCCCAACTCAAGGTAGTGGTAAACGGTTGGACCTACCTCGCAAAGGCGTGGACTCAGAGACAGTTCCCAACTCAAGGTAGCGGCAAATGGCCGGACCTACCTCGCGAAGGTGAGGACACAAAGAGACATTTCCAAAGAATGAAAGACAGTTCCTTATCTAGACACAGCAAGGCCCCGCTCTTACATTGGCGGTTGAACCTGATGGCATTACAGGTGAGGACACAGGCAAAGGTAGCTGGCGAGGCTTCGGGCGAAGGTAGCAGGTGAAGCTTCAGAAGGAAGGGGAAGAGGAGGGAACAGTCCAGCAACTGAAGCTGAACCCAGGAGCTGTTTATGTAGCCAGCCCGAAATGAGATCATTAGATTAGATTAGAACATGAGGACACGCAGTCCTTCTTTATTGTCATTTAATAATGCATGCATTAAGAAATGATACAATGTTCCTCCAAAATGATATCACAGAAATACAAGACAAACCAAGACTTAAAAAACTGGCAAAAACCACATAATTTTAACATATAGTTACAACAGTGCAAAGCAATACCGTAATTTGTTAAAGAACAGACCATGGGCACGGTAAAAAAAAGTCTCAAAGTCTCTCGAAAGTCCCATCATCTCACGCAGGCGGTAGAAGGAAGAAAAACTCTCTTCCTGCTATGAACCTTCAGTGCCGCAGACTTGCCGATGCAGAATCCCGGAAGCACCTGTCCACAGTCCGACTCTTGAATCCGTCCAAAAACTTCGAGCCTCCAACCAGCCCTCTGACACCGAGCACCGAGCACCATCTCTGCCGAGCACTTCGATCCTGGCCCCGGCAACATGCAATAGGCAAAGCCGAGGATTTGGGGCCTTCCCCTCCGGAGATTTTCGATCACACAGTAGCAACGGCAGCGAAGCAGGCATTTCAGAAGTTTCTCCAGATGTTCCTCTGTGCTTCTCACATCTGTCTCCATCAAATCAGGATTGTGCATGGCCCCTACTTAACAAATACGATATCATTTCCGAGTGGCCGTGGCCTCAATTAAGGCACACAACAGGGCAAGGGAAAACCGGAAAACCTGGAATACGGATCGATGGACCAGACTGTGAACCAGAATGCGGACTTCGCGGACCGGACCATGACACCCTTTCTTGAACAAGGGAACAACATTTGCAATCTTCCAGTCCTCTGGTACTTCTCATGTCCCTATTGATGACGCAAAAATCATCGCCAGAGGCTCAGCAATTTCCTCTCTCAGTTCCCACCTTAGCCTGGGGTATTGAACATAGAACATAGAATAGTACAGGCCCTTCGGCCCACAATGTTGTGCCGACCCTCAAACCCTGCCTCCCATATAAGCCCCCACCTTAAATTCCTCCATATACCTCTTTTAAACTTCACTAGTGTATCTGCCTCCACCACTGACTCAGGCAGTGCATTCCATGCACCAACCAGAACAGATCCTTGTGGGACACCACTAGTCATAATCCTCCAACCTGAATGTACTCCCTCCACCATGACTGTCTTCCTCCTGCAGGCAAGCCAATTCTGAATCCACCTGGCCAAACTTCCCTGGATCCCATGCCTTCTGACTTTCTGAATAAGCCTACCGTGTGGAACCTTGTCAAATGCCTTACTTACATCCACTGCACTACCCTCATCTATATGCCTGGTCACCTCCTCAGAGAACTCTATCAGGCTTGTTAGACATGATCTGCCCTTCATAAAGCCATGCTGACGGTCCCTGATCAGACCATGATTCTCTAAGTGCCCAGAGATCTTATCTCTAAGAATCTTTTCCAACAGCTTTTCCACCACAGACATAAGACGTAAGATATCTCATCCATTCCCAGCGACTTATCTAACTTAATGCTTTTCAAATGCTCCACCACATCTTTCTTAATCTTTATATGCTCAAGCATTTCAGTCCACTGTAAGTCATTCCCACAATTGCCAAGGTGTTTTTCCCTGGTAAATACTGAAGCAAAGTATTCACTAAGTGCCTCTGCTACCTCTTCGGACTCCGTGCACACATTTCCACTATCACACTTGATTGGTCCTATTCTCACATGGCACATCCTTTTGCTCCGCACATACTTGTAGAATGCCTTGGGGTTTTCCTTAATCCCGCTTGCCAAGGCCTTCTCGTGGCCCCTTCTAGCTCTCCTAATTTCATTCTTAAGCTCCTTCCTGGCAACCTTGCAATTTTCTAGAGCTCTAACTGTACCTAGTTTCTTGAACCTTTTGTAACCTTTTCTTTTCTGCTTAACTAGATTTTCCACATACTTTGTACACCATGGTTCTTTAACCCTACCATCCTTTCTCTGCCTCAATACCTATGCAGAATGCCATGCAAATGTTCCCTGAAGAGATCTGAACCATACCAGGTTCATTTCCCAATACCAGATCAAGTACAGCCTCTCCTCGAGTTGACTTATCTACATATTGCATCAGGAAGCCTTCCTGAGCACACATAACAAACTCCACCCCATCCAAACCCCTTGCTCTAAGGAAATGCAAGTCAATATTAAGAAAGTTAAAATCACCCATCAAAACAACCCTATTATTATTGCACCATTTCAGAATCTGTCTCCCTATCTGCTTCTTGATGCCCCCCCTGTTGGGGGAGGGGTTCTATAAAAACACCCAGTAGCGTTATTGTCCCCTTCCTGTTTCTGATTTCCACCCCACTGACTCAGTAGACAATCCCTCCATGACTTCCTACTTTTCTGCATCCGTGATACTATCCCTGATTAGCAATGCCACACCTCCACTTCTTTTGCCTCCCTCCCTGTCCTTTTTGAAACATCTAAAGCCCAGCACAATCAGAAGCTATTCCTGCCCCTGAGACATCCAAGTCTCTGTAATAGCCACAACATCATAGTTCCACATATTGATCTATGCTCTAAGTTCATCCACCTTGTTTATGATACTCCTTGCATTAAAATAGACACATCTTAAACTACTTGACTTAATGCATCATTGCTCTATCGTCTGCCTATCCTTCTTCTCAAGCTCCCTACAAGCTGTCTCTACTTGTGCACCAAATGCCCCATCCTCTCCCTCTTCACTTTGGTTCCCACCCCCAACCCCCGCAAATCTAGTTTAAACCCTCCCCAGTAGCATTAACAAACCTCCGTCTCAGGATATTGGTTCCCCACTAGTTCAGGTGCAACCTGTCCTACTCGTACAGGTCACTCCTTCCCCTGAAAAGGTTCCTATGTTCCAAGAACTTCAAACCCTGCCCCCTCAGACACTCATTCATCTGCGCTATCTTCCTGTTCTGACTTTCCCTGGCTTGTTGCACTGGGAGTAATCTGGAGATTACCACCTTGGAAGTCCAGCTCTTCAACCTTCTTCCTAACTCCCTAAACTTACTGCACAAGACTTCTATCCTTCTCCTTCCTACGTCATTGGTACCAATTTGCACCATGACTTCTGGCTGCTCACCCTCCCCTTCAAGAATATTCTGCAACCACTCAGAGTCATCCTGGACCCTAGCACCTGGGAGGCAGCAGACTATCCTGGCGTCCCTTTGCTTCCACAGAATCTGCTATCTGTCCCCCTGACTATCAAGTCCCCTATCACTATTGTTCCACCTGACTTCACCCTACCTTTCCAAGGCTCAGAGCTGACCACAGTGCTATTGGTCTGGCTGCTGCTGCCTTGTCCGGATAGGTCATCCCCCTCAGCAGTATCCAAAGGGGTATAGCTGTTACTGAAGGGAATGGTCACAGGGGACCCTGCGCTGACTTCCTTCTCCCTTCACTCTCTCGGTGTTCACCCACCTACTCCCTGAATTCTGTGCTCTGGATGTAACCGCCTGCTCAGATGTCTTATCTATCAATTGCTCTGCCTCCCGGATGATCCTTAGTTCATCCAGCTCCAGCTCCTTAATGACGTCTTTCAGGAGCTGGAGTTGGCTCTACTTCTCGCAGGTGTGGTCATCAGGGAGACGATCAGCTTCGACAAATTCCCACATCCTACAGGAGGAGCATTCCACTGCAATATCTGCCATCCTGCCTGCACTGAACCATGGGCAACCAAGACCAAACAATGAAAAGAAAAACCCTTCTTACCGGTTTCTTTGGCCTCAGCCTCTTCTCGTTGAAGCCTCTAAGTTCCCACTCCGATTCTAGCCCCACTCCAATGATAGCCGCTCCAGTGATGGCCGCTCCACTAGATCCTATCTCCCTTTTATAGTTTAAAAGCCCCCACACCATGAGAAAGAACTCATCACATTTCGTGGTGCCGAAGCCTCTGACACTTCCCATGCCTGCGCACCAGCTACTTAGATAATAAGATTGACTTTGGACTCAGCAGATCAGGCAGTATCTAACAAGGAGAATTAAACAGTCTACTGTCCTGTGCAATGGTCCTAGGCATCCTAGACATTGTTTATGGTTTCAGATGGTATGGTCTCTACAGATCCCTGATCTCAACATCATCAAGGCTGTCAAAGATTCAAAGGTACATTTAAGTACATTTATTATCAAACCTTGTGTAAATTATACAACCTTGAGATTTGTTTGCTACTCAGCCAAAAAGAAAGAAGCCTAGAAGAACCAAATTAAAAAACAAGACGAACACCTAATGTGCAGAGGAAGAGAAAAAACACAGAACATGCAATAGAAGCGAGCAACAGCGTTCCGAATCAACTTGAGCCCACAGGCCACAACTCCCGGAACAATCGGAATAGGCCCAAAGCCTCGGTCTCAGTTCGTCATATAGCGGGGCAAACCACCATGAAGTTTGCTGACATGAAATGCATATCAGCCGGAGCAGACTCACAGCCTCAGCACCGTGGAAAGAGGAGTGAGATTCAAGGGAGAGTGAGCAAAACCGACCCGCCCTTCACCCCTGGTTCCAACTTCCAGCTTTTCCAGTCTATCCGGGCCAGCGCTTCAGTCGTTCAAACAACGGGTCGTGTGCTGCCGGGCCCTGGCGCAAGGCCAAGACCTTGCCGCCCAGCCCAAAGCCGTTGTTGACCTCTCCACATTTTCTGAGCATTTAGAGCAATCCAACCTTGCACCCAATTTAGGTGGATGGGCACAAAAGCTTCTCCACCTTGACCCCTCTTTGAATCGCTCACTCCAACTCTATCTCCATCTCTGAAACTACCTCGTACACGTTGTGCCCTGACTTTGCAATGCACCAGCACGGCTCATCCCTCGAGTCTGCTTCACCTCCACTTGCCTCGTCATTGTTTGTGGTGATAGTTTACCACAGGTTACCTCAGAAAAGGTGTAATTAACAATGTTTTTAGTTGTATTTCTTGCATTTTGAACTACCAGTAAGCTTTCGAACATCTTCAGTAATGCCGTCGTAAACCAGAGGCTGTCTGGGATTGTTCAGAGAGACAGAAACAAGGGAGACAGCCAAAGTCTGCAGAAGAGCTGTGCCAAGTTCTCCAAGATGCTTGGAACAACCCACCAGCCAATTTTCTCATAAAACTGCACAATAGTGTACTTAAGAGAACTGATGAGGTTTTAAAGGCAAACGGTGGCCACATCAAATATTGATTTGATTTAGTTATTCACTATTTATGCTCTTTATAGTATTTTTTATATGTAGAAGCTTTTCAATTCATTATTTTTGAAGGTATCTTTGCTTTACAGAATGTTTTAGATGTGCCTATGACTGGATGTCTCTGATTGAAAGGCCTCCTGCTCCTCTGCCTAGGCGCTGCTGAGTCGCTCCAGCACTGTGTGTGCTTTGCTAAAGTTTTCAACTCCTTTGTGCTGCAAGAAGTAGATTACAGCCTCACCGAAATGTATTCACGCTGGTCACAGGAGAAAGGAATCGCTGTTTGCACAAAGCATGAAAATGGAAATCATTGAGGTCACTATCGGGCTAACAAAATACAAGCAGCCAATCAAAGGATTAGGAGTAATCAGCAAAGGGAAATTTGCATAATGAAATGACTGCAAATAAAATCAAGTCAGCTTCAGAAGAATTAAATAGGCAGCAGGGAAAGAAATGACAGAAATAACATCCAGTGCAGAGCTGTGGAAGCTGACAAACTGATTTTTTTCTTTATTTATGTATTGATGGAGGTTCAGTGTGGAATAGGCTCTTCTGGCATTCGAGTTGCACTGTCCAGAAATCCCCTTATTTAATCGTAGCCAATTTACAATGACCAATCGCCAACAGGTAAGTCTTTGGACTGTGGGAGGAAACCAGAGCACCCGGAGGAAACACACACGGTCACATACAAATTCCTTACAGGCAGCAGCAGGAACTGAATCCGAGCCACTTGTACTTGAGGTGTTGTGCCAGCTACTTGTGCTGCCCTGCTCGCCCTGTTGTGGGGAACGACTGCCTCAGTCAGATCCCTCCTGCATGCCCAGAGCATCTTCCCCACAACCCGCTGACTGTAGGGGTGACTGTAGGGGGAACAAAACAGTAATCACCTCGTCGTACGCTGTGGGTCTGCGAAGAAGGTGTGGAAGAAGATGATGGGCTTGGGTCCCATTTCATCCCCGGCAGCTGCGTGGCAGAGAACTCTCTGATCTCTGTTCCTGGACACCCACATGGAGACAAAAATCAGGAGCTGCTGGCAGATCATCAAATTGGCAAATGACGCCATTTGGTCAGTCCGAAACTTGTTGGTCAACCAGCACATTGGGATGTCCGTGGAGGAATAGTGCAGGAGAACGTCAGGATATTCCACGCTGCAGGAGTAGGTCAGAGTCAGAAGCAGGATTAATATCACCAGCACATGTCATGATATTTTTTGTCTTGGTGACAGCAGTACAATGCAGTACATGATAATATAGAAAAAAAAACTGAATTACAGGAAGAGTACTAGATCCAGAGATCCTTAATAATGGACACCACCTTTTTGAGGCACTGCTCCTTGAAGATGTCTTGGATACTATGAGCCCATGATGGAGCTGACTAAGTTTACAAGTTTGTACAGCTTACTTCGATCCCGTGCAGTGCCTCTCCCTCCCAAATACCAGATGTTGATGCAGCCAATGAGAATGGTCTCCATGGTACATCTGTAGAAATTTTCAAGTGTTTTAGGTGACAAGCCAAGTCTCCTCAAACTCCTAGTGAAATATAACTGCTGCCTTGCCTTCTTTATAGCTGCATCACTATGTTGGGACCGGGGCAGTCCATGCTGAGGGGCACACTGAAGCTCAATGCAGCCACCACCCAGGCTCAGTGGGGAAGAACCACAGTGTAAAGGTTGTTTTCCTGTTGAGAGGGTGGGGGAAATCACTGTAATATTTAATATACAAACCCCAAACTGCTCCATGAGTGGCGGCAGTGTGAGAAGAGTTTGGAAAGCATTGACCATTGTGTAACGAATGGGAACCCATGTAACAGTTTATTCCTGTAAATAATTCTGTATTGTGAATGAAGTTTATTTTATTCAAAAAAAACTCTCCAGTAAACTGGTCAAATGTATGTGGTTTAAATATACTCAGTGTTGGCGCGTGGCCAAGTGGTTAAGGCATTGGTCTAGTGATCTGAAGGTTGCTAGTTCGAGCCTCAGCTGAGGCAGCGTATTGTGTCCTTGAGCAAGGCACTTTACCACACATTGCTCTGCGATGACACCGGTGCCAAGCTGTATCGGCCCAAGTGCCCTTCCCTTGGACAACATCAGTGGTGTGGAGAGGGGAGACTTGCAGCATGGGCAACTGCTGGTCTTCCATACAACCTTGCCCAGGCCTGTGCCCTGTAAACCTTCCAAGGCGCAAATCCATGGTCTCATGAAACTAACGGATGCCTATATAAAAATATACTCAGCAGTAACTTTATTAGGTACATGCTGAAGTTCAAATTTATCGTCATCTGACTGTACAACCAAACGAAACAATGTTTCTCCAGACCACAGCGCACCCACTGAACATATCACACACACAACACATAAAACAAAATATTACTGTTAGGGCTTAATCTGGAGTTAGGGTATACAACAAAAATTAATTTTACCAGCAACCAGTCTTCAGACTTGGATGTACATTGCCGACTGCATTTAAAATGCAGCTCAGAACAATTAGACTTCAGATATCTCCAACTGCATGAAGCAACTCATGCATATGATTGACTGATTAACTCACGCTGATTTGAGCATATTTATATGTTACATTGACTATTGTATTTATTATAAATTACTATGATTGCACATTACACATTTAGACTGAGACATAACATAAAGATTTTTACTCCTCATGTATGTGAAGGATGTAAGAAATAAAGTCAATTCATTTCAGTTCAATGTAGTCTGGAGTCAGTGGAGTTTAACATTCATTTTTAGCTGTCTAGAGTGTGGGTGAAAAGAAGGTGCCAAGAAGGAGGTGTGTAAAAACTATTTGTAATTTAGAGGATGCATTGTAGATACATTGTAACTATAGAATTGTCCTTCATAATTGATCTTCAGCATGTAAAAGTGTCAAGTAATATTGGGTCGGGAGGCCGTCTTCTCCAAAAGTGTCTGAATATGATGCCTGCTGTTTGTTTTTGTTGAATAAAACACTTCTGTATCCATTAGCTTCAGTGTCTGTCCAGCGACTTTGTTCACATCAGAACAATTACCATAAATAAGATATAATTCAAAATGTATGTAGTGTGCAGTAAACAGTAAATAGCTCACTGTCCTCATGACAAGATCTCGCTGATGGCAGGGTATTCATTAGTCTCACAGGCTGAAGGAATGCACATAATCAACCAATCAAATGGCAGCAACTCCATGTATAAAAGCATGCAGTCATGGTCAAGGGCTCCATTGTTGCTCAGACCAAACATCAGAATGGGGAAGAAATGTGATCTAAGTGACTTTGACCATGGAATGATTGCTGGTGCCAGATAGGGTGGTTTGAGCATCTCAGAAGCTGCTGATCTCCCAGGATTTTCATGCACAAGTGTCTCTAGAATTTACAGACAATGGTGCAAAAGAAACGGTTCTGTGGTCAAGAACTCCATGTTAATGAGAAAGGTCGGAGGACATTGGCCAACAAGAGAAAATCTGCAGATGCTGGAAATCCGAGAAACACAGTTCCAGCAGAAAAAAAAGTACATTTTTTCCATAGATGCTGTCTGGCCTGCTGATTTCCTCCAGCACTTTGTGTGTGAGGAGAACGGCCAGAATGGTTTAAGCTGACAAGAAGGTGACAGTAACTCAGATAACCACATGTTACAACGGCGGTGTGAATAAGAGCATCTCTGAATGTACAATATGTCAATCTTTGAAGTGGATGGACTACAACAGCAAGAGACCATGAATGTACACTCAGTGAGCACTTTATTAGGTACAGGAAGTATTTAATAAAGTTGCTGCTGAGCGTTTATTGAGGAGGTTTCCAGTGTTTGTTGAGGGTGAAATGGGAACATAGTGGTTAGCACGATGCTTTACAGTGTCAGCAACACGGGTTTAATCCCCAACGCTGCCCGTAAGGAGTTTGTACGTTCTTCCCATGACCATGTGGGTTTCCTCCGGGTGCTCCAATTTCTTCCCCCAGTCCAAAGACGTACCGGTTGGTAGGTTGATTGGTCATTGTAAACTGCTGTGGTTAGGCTAGGATTAAATTGGGAGATTGCTGGGCAGTGACTCTCAAAGGGCCGGAAGAGCCTATTCTGTGCTGTATCTCAATAACTAAATAAAAGGTTGCATCTATTGACCCTTTAATATAGAATTCCATCTTCTTCAGCTCTTTACCTGTCCTAACTATCTTCTCACTTCATCCCTCCTTCCCCACTCACCTGGTCTCACCAATTACCTGCCAGCTTGTACTCCTTCCCTTCCCCCCAATGTCTTATTCTGGCTTCTGCCCCCTTCTTTTTCAGTCTCAATGAAGGGTCTCGGCCCGAAACATTGACTGTCCATTCCTGTTGTTTTGGTTAAAAGTTTAGCACAGCATCATGGGCTGAAGGACCTGTATTGTGCTGTAATACTCTATATTCTCTGCTCTGGACATCAACAGTCATGGTTCGATAGACAAATTGTTCCCAGCTGCAGCAATGGATAAGGAGGTGGGTAAATCACAAAGGACTAGCTGTTTGATATCAAGCTCAAATTTAATATGTGTTGCTCTTGGCCCCCTTAAAGACTCATCGAGTGCCTTTAGCTCTGGATGTGATTCATGTTGACCCAACCTCAAACTGAATCAAAGGCACTGATGAATCAGCACATAGGAGAGAGAATGAAAATCTGGCTGAGTGGTGTTATAACAACAACCTCTCACTCAATGTCAGTAAGACCAAGGAACTGATTGTAGTCTTCTGGAGATGGAAACCAGAGGTCCTCATTGGAGGGTCAGAGGTGGAGAGAGTCAGTAACTTTATATTCCAATGTGTTATTCCTTCACAGTGGTTGTCCTGGGCCCAGCACGTAAGTCAATTACAATGGGAACACAGAAGTGCCTCTACTTCCTTAGGAGTTTGCAGAGCTTCTACACGATATCTAAAACTTTGACAAACTTTAATAGATATATGGTGGAGAGTATATTGACTGGCTGCATCACAGCCTGAAATAGAAACATCAATGACCTTGAAATTAGTAGATACGGCCCAGTCTATCACGGGTAAAGTCCTCCCCACCACTAAGTACATCTACATGAAACGCTGTCGCAGGAAAGCAGCATCCATCATCAGGGACCCCCAACACCCAGGACATGCTCTCTTCTCGCTGCTGTCATCAGGTAGAAGGCACAGGAGCCTCAGGACTCACACCACCAGGTTCAGGAACAGTTACTGCCCCTCAACCATCAGGGTCTTGAACCAAAGGGGATAACTTCACTCAACTTCACTTGCCCCATCATTGAAATGTTCCCACAACCAATGCGATTTTTCATCTCATGTTCTTGATATTTAATCCTTATTTATTTATTATTATTATTATTTCTTATTTTTGTATTTGCACAATCTGTTGTCTTCTACACTCTGGTTGATCTTTCATTGATTCTGTTAAAGTTACTATTCTACAGATTTGCTGAGTAGGCCCAAGATATGTATATGGTGGCATATATGTACTTTCATAATAAAATTTACTTAGAACTTTGGATTTTTAGTGGTTAGCAACATGCTTTATATTACCAGTGACCCGAGTTCAATTTCCATTGTTATCCTTAATGAGTTTCTATGTTCTCCTTATGACTGCATGGGTTTCCTCCGGTTGCTCCAGTTTCCTCCCACAGTCCAAAGACGTACCAGTTGGTAGGTTAATCGGTCGTTGTAAATTGTCCCGTGATTAGGCTAGGATAAAATCGGGGATTACTGGGTGGTGTGGTTTGAAGGGCCAGGGGTGGGGGGTTCTATTGCGTGTTGTATCTCAATAAATAATTGAACAAATGTGAATTTGCAGGTAGGCTCGATGGGCTGGATGGCCTACTCCTACTCCTATTTCTTATGTTCTTATGAGTTCCTAGGACAGCTCACGGATGAGAGGAAAATACACTTGGTGTAGTGTTTCAGATATCAATGCCTCACCATTGATACAGCAAATGGTTAAAGTATGGAGATGCAAGAACTGTTACAGCAGATGGTTAAAGATTTAGACAGATGACACTGGACAACAAAAGTGTGGCTTTCTGAATGCTTTCAGGTGCATCTTATGGATTTTGGTCTGCTTAACATGAAACACTATGAAATGTCCCTATCGAAACATCATTTTTTTGAAACCTCCTGTATTTGTTATTTCAATTCATAATTCAAGTCAAAATAACTGATGCCAAGATTAAGGAAGGCATTTCTGTAGTCCACAAATCAAACAGGTCATCAATGATAGGCAATTCAAAGAACTAGTAGTGGGACTGGAGAAAATCACATGGAAGGCATTCAAGGATGTTATTGAAAATTTTCTTGGCAACTACAGAGCACCAAACTATGTGCAGCTGGTTGACAACATTTGTGGACCACAGAAATGCCTTCCTTAATCTTGGCATCAGTTATTCTGACTTGAATTATGAATTGAAATAACAAATACAGGAGGTTTCAAAAAAATGATGTTTCGATAGGGACATTTCATAGTGATTTTCATGTTAAGCTGCCCAAAATCCATAAGATGCACCTGAAAGTATTCAGAAAGCAACAGTTTTGTTGTCCAGTGTCATCCGTCTGGACTGGTCTAAGAACACTGAGGCTGTCTACAAGAAGGGTCAGAGCCGTCTCTATTTCCTGAGGAGACTGAGGTCCTTTAACATCTGCCGGACGATGCTGAGGATGTTCTACGAGTCTGTGGTGGCCAGTGCTATCATGTTTGCTGTTGTGTGTTGGGGCAGCAGGCTGAGGGTAGCAGACACCAACAGAATCAACAAACTCATTCGTAAGGCCAGTGATGTTGTAAGGATGGAACTGGACTGTCTCATGGTGGTGTCTGAAAAGAGAATGCTGTCTAAGTTGCATGCCATCTTGGTCAATGTCTCCCATCCACTACATAATGTACTGGGTGGGCACAGGAGTACATTCAGCCAGAGACTCATTCCTCCGAGATGCAGCACAAAGTGTCATAGGAAGTCATTCCTGCCTGTGGCCATCAAACTTTACAACTCCTCCCTTGCAGGGTCAGACACCCTGAGCCAATAGGCTGGTCCTGAACTTACTTCATAATTTACTGGCATAATTTACATATTACTATTTAACTAATTATGGTCCTATTACTATTTATTACTTATGGTGCAACTGTAACTAAAACCAATTTCTCCTGGGATCAATAAAGTATGACTATGACTATGACTAACATGCTTCAAGCATGCAAAACCATGAAGTGCAACATGTCGCTGAAGATTTATTTTCTGCATTCCCATTTAGATTTCTTCCCTGCAAATCTTGGTGCTCTCCGTGACGAACATGGTGAAAGGTTTCACCAGGACATTGTGGCCATGGAAAAACGGTATCAGGGCAACTGGAATCTATCAATGCTGGCTGATTATTAACCATATAACCATATAACAATTACAGCATGGAAACAGGCCATCTCGGCCCTCCTAGTCCGTGCCGAACTCTTATTCTCACCTAGTCCCACCGACCTGCACTCAGCCCATAACCCTGCATTCCTTTCCTGTCCACATATCTATCCAATTTAACTTTAAACGACAACATCAAACCTGCCTCAGCCACTTCTGCTGGAAGCTCATTCCCCACAGCTACCACTCTCTGAGTAAAGAAGTTCCCCCTCATGTTACCCCTAAACTTTTGCCCTTTAACTCTCAACTCATGTCCTCTTGTTTGAATCTCCCTCACTCTCAATGGAAAAAGCCTATCCATGTTAACTCTGTCTATCCCCCTCATAATTTTAAATACCTCTATCAAGTCTCCCCTCAACCTTCTACGCTCCAAAGAATAAAGACCTAACTTGTTCAACCTTTCTCTGTAACTTAGGAGATGAAACCCAGGTAACATTCTAGTAAATCTTCTCTGTACTCTCTCAATTTTGTTGACATCTTGACATCTATTGTTGGACACTTAAGTGAGAAGCCTCAGCCACTGAGTACAAATGAAAATCATCAACAAACCATTTTAGCTTAGTTAAAATATTGCAAAGCATCAGCACTGTTATGCAATTAAATGCATTATATTCAATAAAAGTTCATTTCTTGTCTCTCTAAATTTCAACATGATACAAATGGTCTGAAATTATATTTGTGTTCAGCTTCAATCATAATCAAAAAAAAAATCCTGAAGAAGCAACACTTTTGAAAAAAATTATTGTCTAGCGTAATGACTATAGAAGGAACATGCAGTCAATTACTAGACTTAGTAACTAGAAACTAACCAGTGCTAGAAACCAGAACAATAGATCAAAGTTTCCAAAGTCTTTAGAAGTAAAATTATTGAAATTTCACTGCTTGAACTATACCAAATGACATTATTAGAGAGTTTTACATTTTGACATTTAGGTTCTGCATTGCCTCAACCTTCCTTTTTTTAATGTTAGAGGTCTGTGCAATGTACTTGCAAGTACGTAACTTAACCTGGAAGGGATCTGGGAAATTGCCGCTACCGACGTGCAACAAAAAAGCCACCAGCGACACTAGAAATTAGAAGGACTTCCAGTTTAATCTTCACAGACTCTTTGTAAGATGGCACAGAAAGGGACCTGGAGCGGTCTGTACTCTGCCAATTAGCATCCTTTATAAAAGCTTCAATGATTATCCAGAAATTTAAAATGAGAAAAATGCAAATTGCAGAAAGCAGAAATCAAAGGTCAGGAGCAGTTGGAAGGAGTGTGGACAGCTGCAGGTTTTGTTGTGGGTCAAGGTCCCAGTATAGGACTCCAGGCAGCAGATGTGCGAATGTTGTGTTTGTGATTAGAGATACAGATAGGGTGAGAAACCAGACTGTTTTCGCTGCGCAGGTTGAAAGATGCCAGGACTGAACAGTCGTGCACTCATTGGGTGCGGGTGGGGGAGTAAGTGTGGGGAAAGACAGTATGAGCTTTATTGAGCATGGATCTTCTCCGAAGTTCATCACCTTGTCATGGTGGAGAGATTTGTGAGCTGCTGAGATCCCGAGAGCAATGCCATCTGATGCTTAGAAAGGTCACCCATGTCGGTAAGGTCAAGGGGGAAGTTTCAGACATAGAGCGGTCCAACCAATACCTCACCAAAATACTTTGCTGAATGCTCCTTTTCTGGAAAATGACCATCGCAACTAATAGTCTGTAATTTCCCTTTAGACTTGAGGCAATTCGATGTGCTGGAATCAAAGCAAGACAAGGCAGTGGGCCCATCACCAAGAATGAAGAAGACCTGAGGTTTGATCAGTTTAAGCACTAGACCAAATCAGTAAGGTCGGGTACAGGTCAAATCAAGGTGGCGGGGTCAGATCCCAGACTGTATCAAAGTGACTGAACCCGATACTTGGACGACATTTAGCCACCGGGCCAGATTGATAAAGTCAGGGTGTTGCTGAGGGATGGGCCAGTTTAGCTCACTACTCCACTTGGTGCTGAACTAAGGGTCTGTGTACAGACTCTCTCTGTGGACTTCAGTTCAGAATGCTAATTGCTTGCATTTATATTTTGCATGATTTGTTTTTTTTCTCTCGGCACCTTGGGTGTTCAACAGTCTTTCTTGTAAAGGGTTCTTTTGGGTTTCTTTGCTTTGTGGCTGCCTGTTATGAGACAAATCTCACATTTGCACAATGTATCCATACTTTGATAATAAACGTACTTTGAACTTTGATATTCAAAACAGAAGTTCACAGGTTCTTGATTAGTCAGGGTGTCAAAAGGTATGAGGAGAAGGCAGGAGAATGGGGTTGAGAGGGATAATAAATCAGCTATGATGGAATGGGAGAGCAGACACAATGGGCTGAGTAGCCAAATTCTTCCCCTATCTCTTATGGTCAGGTGTTCAAAAGGTCTAAGTTATACCTTTTCTTCACAGAACCTACCTGGCCTTTGAGTATTTCCAGCACGTTTTTTACAACGATAGCTTTTTCTATTCCGTGCTTTGTCTACACAGCTTGCGCACTTTTATTGGTACATGAGATCTGGGCATGATGGGAAGGTTCAATCATTCAATAGTTCAATAGTTCAACAGTACAATGGTTCAATGGTTCAATGGTTCTGTCACAGTCCAGTCCGTTGACTCCTCATTTCAGTTAATCTCCTTTTCCCTGTGTTCCACTGGGCTCCTTGGTTAGAGCACCTGATCCTCATTCGAACTGGCAGCATAAAAACTCCAGCTTACATCTACTCGCTGCTGGTTCGTCACCTCAGCAGAGCGGCTATGCTTGTTCCGGGTCGCAGTTCCTGGGTCGAGTCGAGAGCCTGCCGTCCAGCTGAGTTTGCTGGCCATTTGCTGCTTCAGGTGCTACCTGGAGTCGAGATATGAATGGACTGTCATTGTTGGATTTTGTCGTCTCGTGTCTGGCTGAGCATTTCAGGCCATTTGTCGCTACTTCAAGCCGCGATACATATTGTCTGTTGTTGTTTGGTTTTGTCGCCTTGTATCCGGCTGAGGATTGCTGGCCGTTTGCCGCTGCTCCGAGCCATGATATGAATTGTCTGTCATTGTTCATTTTTACTGTCCTGTGTCCGGCTGAATATTGCTAGCCATTTGCCGCTGCTTCAAGCCGCAATACAAATTGTCTGTCATTGTTTGGTTTTGTCGCTCGGTGACCAGGTCCAAGTACAGGCTCAGTGTCCAACTCAAATCCAAGTCCTGTCTCTGAGTCCCAGTCAAGTCCAAGTCCGTCACCATGTCAAGTCTCCGTGCCTGTGTCCTGCACCTGGGTCCACTCCAGCCATCGATTGCAACAGGTTCAACAGTTCAACGGTTCAAAGGTTCAATGGTTCAAAGGTTCAATGGTTTAATGGTTTAATGGTTTAATGGTTTAATGGTTCAGTGGTTTAATGGTTTAATGGTTTAATGGTTTAATGGTTCAATGGTTCAGTGGTTTAATGGTTCAATGGTTCAATGGTTCAATGGTTCAGTGGTTTAATGGTTTAATGGTTTAATGGTTTAATGGTTTAATGGTTTAATGGTTCAATGGTTCAATGGTTCAATGGTTTAATGGTTTAATGGTTTAATGGTTCAATGGTTCAACAATACAACATTTCAATGGTTCAGTAGTACAATGATTCAATTGTTCAATGCTTCAATGATTAAATAGTTCAATGGTTCAAAGGTTCAATTTACTACCAGAGAATATATCAGAGAATGTACAACATGAAATTCTTACTCTTTACAGACATCCACAAAACACGAAAAACAAAGAATGAATGACATAAAACGTTAGAACCCCAAACCCCCCAGTCTCGCCGATGCATAAGTAGCAGCAAAAATCATCAACCCTCCCCCCATTTACTCCAGAAATGCATTCTCTTCCACACCACCCACCATGCAAGCAATAGCAAAGCCCCCAGAGACCACGATCTAGGGTCCATTCTAACACTCCGACCTCTCAGACAGGCTCTAACTCTCACTAACGAGGGACAGGGAGATATTGCTCCTGTAATAGCAAGAGGTAAGGCCAACAGCTCGCTGTTTTGATGTTACAGTCTGCCAAGTCGCTTGTTTGAGTTCCCCCAGCTTGAGGATCAACATACTGACACTTACTATCGAGACAGAGAGAGAAAGAGGTTGCTCAAATGCAGGGGCCTTCTTCCAACAGCAGCATACACTGTCTCCTGTCTCAACATTTCAATTTCCCACGACACATCAGTCAGTGACATTGGCCAGGAACCAGGTCATCCACATGGCTGTACCCAGAAGGCGCACGTTTTCCAGTCTGTGCCTAGAGATATCAAAATGGCAAACGCCTCCGCAGGGCTGAGAGCAAGAACCCACCGCCACCACCTGTGAAGAACCATAGTTTGAGCTGCAGATATAGATCATGGACTCTAACAGATCCCAGCCACTTTGAAAAGGAAACAAGAGACATGAGAAGAGAAGAATAAACTGGTTTGCGGACAAACTAGAAGAAGTTGCCTGGGCCTTCAAAACCTCTGCCGCCTTCTTTAGCTCCTCCCACTCTGGCACTTTTCTCCAATCCCTGGAGACGGTGGGGCGAGCTGTCTTCTTGAACGGTTGCAGATTGTGTGGTGAAGATGTGCCCATGGTGCGGTTCAGGAAAGGGAGCGTCGAAAAGGATGCCCAGTAACAGCAGCACTTAACCTCGATGGGTGCTGTGTAACTTGGACGTTAGACTGTGAGGGTTGGCCCTCCTACATATATGCTAGTGGGAGAGGTGGACGGTTGGAAAGGTGCCCTCAGGAGTGCCCTTTCTTGCTGCAGTGAACCGCAGCTGGAGAGGGAACAGCATGCCTTTGCAGTTTGGTGTGAGACTGCCAGACCGGGAGTCTCAGCATCTGTGAAGGGCAGGTAGTTCAGCCAGCACAGCCCATGTCTGAGGCTCAGTCGCCTGCTGGGTCCACAGAACTCATCTGTCTCCTGCTTCCATACAGCCAGGGCACAGTGCAGGCACAACTTCACTGCATGCACTCCACTCTACAGCACGCCAGCTGGCTGGAGTTGTTGTGAGTATCACCATTGGCAGACATACCAACAGTTAATTTGTGATATCAGAACATAAGAACTAGGAGCAGGAATCAGCCATCTGGCCCGTGTGGTTGCGCCTGCTCTGCCATTCAATAAAATCATATCTGATAATGCTGTGGATTCAACCCCACCTTCCTGCCTCTTCCCCTTCAGCCTTAATTCCCCTCCCGTACACAATCTATCCAACTGTGTCTTAAATCTGTTTTATGAGGTAGCCTCCACTGATTCTCCGAACAGAGAATTCCACAGATTCAGTACTCTCTGGGAAAAGCACTTTCTCCTCATCTGCATCCTAAGTCTACTCCTCAGAAACTTGAGGCTATGTATTCTAGTTCTAGTCTCACTTAGCAAAGGAAACAACTTGCAAAGCTTAAAGTTCAAAGTAAAGTTTATTATCAAAGTACATAAACTTACAACCAACCCTGAGATTCATTTTCCTGCAGGCATATTCAGCAAATCTATGGAACAGTAACTATAACAGGATCAATGAAAGATCAACCCGAGTGCAGAAGACAACAAACAGTGTAAATGCAAATATAAATAACTGGCAAAAAAATAATGAGAACATAAGATAATGAGATGAAGAGTCCTTGGTTGTGGGAACATCTCAATGGGGATAGGCAAGTGAGTGTAGTTATCCCCTTTATGTTCAAGACCCTGATGTCTGAGGGGTAATATATGTTCTTGAACCTGGTGGTGAGAGTCCTGAGGCATTAGTACCTTCTACCTGAAGACAGCAGTGAGTGAAGAGCATGGCCTGGGTGATGAGGATCTCTAATGATGGATGCTGCTTTCCTACAACAGCATTTTGTGTAAATGTGCTCAGTAGTTGGGAGGGATTTGCACATGATGGACTGGGCCACGTGCAGGAGCTGCCAAGAGCAGCACCTCTCCATTCCTGTGAATGTCCTGCATCTCCCTGGCAGTGATTCATGTGGATTTTGCCAGACTATTCTCCCTGGTAGTAGTGGATGTCGTTACAAAGTGGCCAGAAGTGATTCCAATAATCTTCACTACAGCCTCGCACACTGTTGTTGTGTTGAGAAGCCTCTTCTCAAGGACTGATGTACCAGAACACTTGGTCAGCGACAGTGGACCACAATTTGTTGGGAAATAGTTTCAATCATTCCTAAAAATGAATTGAATAAAACATATTATATCTGCAGCGTACCACCCAGCTACAAATAGCATGATGCAAAGGTTTGTCCAGAGACTAAAGAACAATGACAGCAGAACACACTATACTAACACTGAATCAAAAGCTCACCAATTTGCTTCTTGCAGTTTTATGTTTTGGAGTTACAAAATGTAATGGTACCAAGGTGCAACATTTCACATTTGGCCGGGTTAACCTCCATCTGCCATTTCTCTGCCTACGTCTACAACTGATCTGCATAACCTCCCTGCTCTTAAGTTCAATCCCTCGAGCAATGAAAACCAATGTTCCATTTGCCTTTCTGATAACCTGTTGCACCTGCAAACCAACCATTTGCAATTTGTGCACAAGCACTCCCAAGTCCCTCTGCCCTACAAGATGGCACCAGCTACCAAAGGCAATGTCTTCAAGAAGGGTCATGTCATGAAGCAACTCCTTTAATTTCTTTAATGTCTATTTCAGATGTGGTCCTGCTACTGTCGGAGCCTGTTATCTACACTCTGATGGTGTGCCTTCAGCCTGATCAGATGATCTGAGGCTTTGCTGTCTTCAAGAGGCTTCCGTGAGGTTGAGAGAAGAGTCTGCAGTGTGGAGGCCGGAAAGTCTGGAAGCAGGGTACGGGCCCATGATCTACTCCATCTCTTGCCAATCTCACCAATTATTGTGCCAAAGGAGATCAAAATCATCAAGGCAGGCGAATGTTCAGTGCCATCTACCAGCCTCTCACTCACTCGCTGCTGCTGGGGGTTGTCTACATGTGACAGTTTCTCTCTTCCTCTCGCTAGCTGCTCCGAAAGGAAGGCCCTTGCACTCAAACAGTCTCTCTCTCCCACCCCCCCCCCCACCCCCACCATGCTGCCGGAGGATGGTGTCGGAGCAATCGGCGCAGTTTGTGGAATGTGGAATTGTGGCCATTTGCACAACTTGTTTTGTTTTTGCCAGTGGGTGAGGGGAAGGGCGATTTGTTATCTTTGAACAGATTCTATGGTTATTCTTTGTTTTGTGGTTATCCGTGGGGAAGATGAATCTCAGTGGTATATATTGAATAAATACTTTGATAATAAATGTACTTTGAATCTTTGAACAACAGCATGCTCCAGTCTTTCACCATTTAAGTGATCTGGATAATCAGTCAGCTACTTGTTATGAAGGAAGTTCAAAGTTTTACAAAACAGCCCTCTGTCAAACAGGCTTTGCCTTTGGAGAACAAAGTGTTCAGTTCCAGGGCGAAGGATGAGCCTCGACTGGGGAACGGGGCATAGGTGCCATTAAACAAATCCCTCACCTGTCATCAGAACAGAAACTATTGGAAACAGCAGGTCAGGCAGCAACAGTGAAAAGAGAAAGAGTTTCTGTTTAAGGCACTGGACGATCATTAGGGCCCATCCACAGACTGCCCACAGAGAGATCTCTGCCTTTTGCAGCACAGACAAACACCGGTGGAATATTAATGAAACAGGCACCGCTGTCACTAGGCAGTGGGAGAACCAGAATCCATTTATAACCTGTGCTGATCCAGGGAGCTAAGAACCTTGCTACAGCTGCAGGACTTCCCCAGGGAGCTGATTCAAAGCCTTGGGCTTGTGTACCACGGAAAAGATCCTCAAGTCTCCCTCTTTCAGCTCAATTCCCTCAAATCTACAACAGCTGGTTTCAGCGTCTGCTCGGCAGAGCATTGGAAAGCTAGGCTACAGCTCTGTATCAGAATACTGACGACATTTTACTTGCACTTAATCTCTTTAGAATGAATCTTGTTTCCACTTATGGGATAATATTTTATCTGAGATTAGAATCAGGTTTAATATCACTGGCATATGCCATAAAATTTGTTAACTTAACAGCAGCAGTACAATGCTACAGTAAATAATATATATACATCCACACCCCCAAACACACACACACACATTTATATATAATAGTTAAATTAAATAAGTAGGGTAAATATAGAAATAAAAAATAGTGAGGTAGTGTTCATGGATTCAATGTCCACTTGTCCATTCAGAAATCAGATGGCAGAGGGGAAGAGTGCGTGACTTCAGGTTTCTGTACCTCCTTCCTGAAGGTAGCAGTGAGAAGTGAGCATGACCAGGGTGATGGGGGTCCTCAATGATGGTTGCTGCCTTTTTGAGGCATCGTTATTTGACAATGTCCTGGATGCTGGGAAGCCGAGTACCTGTGATGGAGCTGAAGTTTACAACTGTCCGTAGTTCACTTCGATCCTGTGCAGTAGCCCCCTCCCCCATTTTCCACATACCATGATGCAGCCAGTTAAAATGCTCTCCACGTACATGTGTACAAATTTGCGAGTCTGTTTGGTGACATACCAAATCTCCTCAAACTCCTAATGAAGTATAGCCACTGTTGTGCCTCCTTTGTAGCTACATCGATATATTTGGTCCAGGTTAGATCCTCAGAGATGTTGAGACTTAGGATCTTGAAGTTGCTGACATGACCCTGATTGGGGTGGGGCTGCTAAGTAGGTGCTACACCTTGCCCAAGGGTGACCTGCAGGCTAGCAGAAAGAAGGAGCACCTCACACCTCCTTTGGTGGAGACGTATCTCCAGCCCACCACCCACAGGAAGGACTGAGAGATAGAATAACAAAAGCACTTGCATTGCTGTGACACCTTCCATGATGCCAGAAGATCCCAAAAAATGTAAACAGAAGTTCACCACATTGGAAGATCTGTGTCTGTTAATGTCCAGCAACGTTTCCACAGACACCAGAGTGGAAATGTTCAGATCACTGGCCTCAGTGGTGGTGTTCAGAGGCATAAGAAGAATGGGGCCAGGAAGGTTAGGCTGAATAATAGCTCATATTCTTTCACGTGGATATGTTCCTAATGAGAGCATGTCAAACGACAGTCACCTCCTTTTCTCAGACAGTTCCCAGGTTTTACGAAGGAAATAGACTTTATCATGGGAGGATTCAAGAGTAAAATTCTACTGCCATTCTCCTCAACAAAAGAGGATGCTTCAGTGATCTAACAGCAGATAAATTGCCAGGGCAGATAGGACTTATCCGTGGTTGTTACGAGAGGGAGGCAAGACAAGAGATTACTGCGATTCTGCAGAGATTTTGAACCTTTGATGCACAAGACCACTGGAGATGGCAAATGCGCTCCCCCCTTTTGAGAAGGACATCAGGAAAAGGTCTCACAAACACAGGCCCATGAGCCTAACACTAGTGGTAGGGAAGTCCAAAGTTGAAAGTACATTTTATTATCAGAGTACAGACATGTCACCACATACACCCCTGAGATTCATTGTCTGTGGTCATACTCAGCAAATCTATGGAATAGTAACTACAACAGGATCAATGAAAGATCAACAGAGTGCAGAAGACAACAAACTGTGTAAATGGAAATATAAATAAATAGCAAAAAATAATGAGAACATGAGATAATGAGATAAAGAGCCCTTAAAGAGAGATCATTGGTTGTGGGAACATCTCAATGATGTGCGAGTGATTGTAGTTATCCTCTTTTGTTCAAGAACCTAGTGGTTGTGGCGTTCTTGAACCTGGTGGTGCGAGCCCTGAAGCTCCCGCACCTTCTACCTGATGGCAGCAGTGAGAAGAGAGCATGACCTGGGTGGTGGGGATCCCTGATGATGGATGCTGCTTTCCTATGTCAATGTTTCATGTAGATGTAGTCAATGGCTGGGAGGGCTTTACCCGTGATGTACTGGACTAAATTCACTACCAGTTTGTACGCAGGTAGTAGGAGGACAGCCAAGTGGTCTGATTTACCAGAATGCAGTTGAGACCTTATTGACCTTACATTCCTTATTGTAGCATAGCAGTGGTCTGGTGTGTTGGGAACTCTGGTGCTACAGGTTATATGCTGGTGATAATTGAGCAGGGTTTGATCAAGTCCTGGAAAAAGTTCTCTAGGACAAGAATAATGATCATTTGGACCGTAAAACCATCAGCCACCTTAGGCCATTCAGCCTCACTCCATTCTAAACGTATGTCCCTCTGTTCTGAGGCTATGCTCTTTGGTATCTGACTTCTCCACCATAGGAAACACCCTCTCCACATCCGGTCTATCGAGGCCTTCCAACATTCAATAGGTTTTTGTAAATGCGAGGACTGGGCTTCGAATCTGCAGTATTGTTAATGCTGCATGGTGGGGTCTAAACTAGATTTACGGGAACCAGAGTGCCAGAACAGTTAGTGGAGAGGTTGCGGAGGCAGATGTTGGTAAGAACTCAGACAAAATTAGGAATCAAAAGGTTGAGCATTGTGCGACTATTGTCCTGAGCTGCATATATTTCAATGCAAGAAGTATCGTAGGAAAAGCAGACGACAGGGCCAAGGGTGAGGTAGCTAGATTATAAACAGAGGTAACGTGTAGTCAGGAGAGGCTGTTGATAGGGCAAAATTGCAGTCTACAGGATGCATTGCAACGTAAAAGATGGACAAAATCAAAAAGGGTGAATACAGGACCAGAGGTGTTATATTTGAATGTGCGCAATATACAGAATAAAGTAGATGAACTTGTAGCACAGTTACAGATTGGCAGTGATGACATTGTAGGCATCACTGACTCATGACTGAAGGAAGATTATAGCTGGGAGCTTAATGTCCAAGGATACACATTGTATCATAAGGTCAGGCCGGAAAGCAAAAGGGATGGTGTGGCTCTAAAGGTAAAAAATGAAATTAAATCATTGGAAAGAGGTGACATAGAGTCAGAAGGTGTTGAATCATTGTGGATAGAGCTAAGATACTGCAAGGGTAAATATGTCCTAATTGGATTTGTATACAGACCCCCAAACAGCAGTAAAGATGTGACTTATAAATTACAACAGGAGATAGAAAATGCCTGCCAAAAGGGTAATGTTACAACAGTTATAGGGGATTTCAATATACAGGCAGATAGGGAAAATCATGTTAGTGTTGGATTACAGGAGGGGAAATTTCTAGGTTGCCTGTAAGAGGGCTTTTTAGAGCAGCTCATGGTTGAGCCCACTAGGGTATCAACTATTCTGGATTGGGTGTTGTGCAATGGAACAGAATTGATTTGAATCTTTAAGGTAAAAGAACCCTTAGGGAATGAATTCACCATGAAATTTGAGAAGAAGAAGCTAAAGTCAAATGTATCGGTATTACAGTGGAATAAAGGGAATTCAGAGGCATGAGAGAGAAGTTGGTCAGAATTGATTGGGAAAGAACACTGGTAGGGATGATGGCAGAGCAGCAATGGCTGGAATATCTGGAAGCAATTCAGAAGGCACATTCTAAAGGGGAAAGATGACACAACTATGGCTAACAAGAGAAGTCAAAGCCAGCATAAAAGCCAAAGGGAGGGCATATAATAGAGCAAAAATCAATGGGAAGTTAGAGAACTGGGAAGCTTTTAAAAACCAGCAGAAAGCAATTAAAAAGTCATTATGAAGGTAAAGATGGAATACTAAAGTAAGCTAGTCAATAATATTAAAGAGGATATGAAAAGTTCCTTCAGGTACATAAAGTGTGAAAGAGAGGTAAGAGTGGATATTGGTCTGCTGGAAAAAGATGCTGGTGAGTTAGTAGTGTGGGACAAGGGAATGGCGGATGAGCTGAATGAGTATCTTGCATCAATTGTCACTGTGGAAGACACTAGCAATATGGTAAAAGTTCCAGGTTTCAGGAGTCATGAAGTGTGTGAAGTTACTATTCCTGGAGAGAAGGTTCTTGGGAAACTGAAAAGTCTGAAGGGAGATAATAAATCACCTGGACCAGATATTGTGCGCCCCAGGGTTTTGAGAGAGGTGGCTGAAGAGATTATAGGGGCATTAGTAATTATCTTTCATACATCACTAGATTCTGGAATGATTCCAGAAGACTGGAAAATTGAAAATGTCACTCTACTCTTCAAGAAGGGAGAGAGACAAAAGAAAGGAAATTATAGGCCAGTTAATCTGATCTCAGTGGTTGGAAAGATATTGGAGACAATTGTCAGAGCTGAGGTCTCAGGTTACTTGGAAGCACTTGATAAAGCAGGCTATAGTCAACATGGTTTCCTCAAGGGAAAATCTTGCCTGAAAAATCTATTGGGATTTTTTGAAGAAACAACAAGGAGGATAGACATAGGAGAATCGGTTGATGTTGGGTACTTAGATTTTCAGAAGGCCTTTGAGAAGGTGCCACACTTGAGGCTGCTTAGCAAGCTGTCGTGGTATTACAGGAAACAGTGAAATTGGCAGGAGGCAAAGAGTGGGAATAAAGGGAGCCTTTTCTAGTTGGCTGCCGGTGACTAGTGGTGTTCCACAGGAGTTTGTGATGGGATTGATTCTTTTTATGTTGTATGTCTATGATTGGGATGATGGGATTGATGGCTTTGTTGCAAGGGTTGCAGATGATATGAATATAGGTGAAGGGGCAGGTAGTTTTACTGATATCCTATATGGGTTTATTGACTTGCATATGTCAGGACTGGGCCTCAAGCCACGGAGTTGTGATGGGTGGGGATGGGGCAGTCTGGACTCTTTTATTCCGTGAATGTGTTCTTGTGTGTGACTACTGATACTGTGTTTTGTATCTTGACCTTGGAGTATCGCTGTTTTGTTTGGCTGTATTTATGGGTATTCATGTATGGTTGAATGACACACTTGAATGGTAGGCAGAGCTAAGATGGCACTAGACAGCAGCTTCTTAAAAACCCATCTGAGGGGAGACAACTTATTTCTACCTTTCATGTCTCATGTTTCCTTTTCAAGGTGGATGAGGCTCTGTCGAAGACCCTGACATAGAGCTGCACTCAAGCTTTCATTCTTTACAGCAATGGTTCCCACTCCCAGGGAATCACCGACCAGCCGTTTCTTGATATCCCAAGGGTGTGGCCGAGAAGACAAACATGCCTTTGGGGTTCTGAGCGTTTAAGGCCCTAGGGATGAGCCGATTCTGTGCCTGTGCCACCAACTAATGTGCTGTGGTAAGAAACAGAACATCAGGAACAGTGGATCAGCTGTCAGGGGATCTGTACTCGGGTCACCTCTCTCTCTCTCATCAGTGGGGGCAGAATCTGTTGCCAACTCTCAAGTCAAAGAACTTGGTAAAAGTGATGTGGCAGACTCTAACACCATACATTAGTGAGTTGTTCTGTCTGTCTCCCCTCTCGCTGAGTGACATCTCTCAGTCTCTTTATTAAGGGGAGAGAGAGACAGAGCCTATGGCATGTTGGATTGTTGGGTGAACAAATGCAGGGCAAGCATTAAAAAGGGCCACTTTTCAACATAATTGTATAAGGGCTAAGAGAGTTGTAAAAGAGCGCCTGAAGGCTTTGTGTGTCAATGCAAGGAGCATTCGTAATAAGGTGGATGAATTGAAAGTGCAGATTGTTATTAATGATTATGATATAGTTGGGATCACAGAGACATGGCTCCAGGGTGACCAGGGATGGGAGCTCAACGTTCAGGGATATTCAATATTCAGGAGGGATAGACATGAAGGAAGGGGAGGTGGGGTGGCGTTGCTGGTTAAAGAAGAGACTAACACAATAGAAAGGAAGGACATAAGCCGGGAAGATGTGGAATCGATATGGGTAGAGCTGCGTAACACTAAGGGGCAGAAGACGCTGGTGAGAGTTGTGTACAGGCCACCTAACAGTAGTAGTGAGGTCGGAGATGGTATTAAACAGGAAATTAGAAATGTGCGCAATAAGGGAAAAGCAGTTATAATGGGTGACTTCAATCTACATGTAGATTGGGTGAACCAAATTGGTAAAGGTGCTGAGGAAGAGGATATCTTGGAATGTATGCGGGATGGTTTTTTGAACCAACATGTCGAGGAACCAACTAGAGAGCAGGCTATTCTGGACTGGGTTTTGAGCAATGAGGAAGGGTTAATTAGTAATCTTGTCGTGAGAAGCCCTTTGGGTAAGAGTGACCATAATATGGTGGAATTCTTCATTAAGATGGAGAGTGACATAGTTAATTCAGAAACAAAGGTTCTGAACTTAAAGAGGGGTGACTTTGAATGTATGAGACGTGAATTAGCTAAGATAGACTGGCAAATGACACTTAAAGGATTGACGGTGGATATGCAATGGCAAGCATTTAAAGGTTGCATGGATGAACTACAACAATTGTTCATCCCAGTTTGGCAGAAGAATAAATCAAGGAAGGTAGTGCACCCGTGGCTGACAAGAGAAATTAGGGATAGTATCAATTCCAAAGAAGCAGCATACAAATTAGCCAGAGAAAGTGGATCACCTAAGGACTGGGAGAAATTCAGAGTTCAGCAGAGGAGGACAAAGGGCTTAATTAGGAAGGGGAAAAAAGATTATGAGAGAAAACTGGCAGGGAACATAAAAACTGACCGTAAAAGCTTTTATAGGTATGTAAAAAGGAAAAGACTGGTAAAGACAAATGTAGGTCCCCTACAGACAGAAACAGGTGAATTGATTATGGGGAGCAAGGACATGGCAGACCAATTGAATAATTACTTTGGTTCTGTCTTCACTAAGGAGGACATAAATAATCTTCCAGAAATAGTAGGGGACAGAGGGTCCAGTGATATGGAGGAACTGAGCGAAATACTTGTTAGTAGGGAAGTGGTGTTAGGTAAATTGAAGGGATTGAAGGCAGATAAATCCCCAGGGCCAGATGGTCTGCATCCTAGAGTGCTTAAGGAAGTAGCCCAAGAAATAGTGGATGCGTTAGTGATAATTTTTCAAAACTCGTTAGATTCTGGACTAGTTCCTGAGGATTGGAGGGTGGCTAATGTAACCCCACTTTTTAAAAAAGGGGGGAGAGAAAAACCGGGGAATTATAGACCAGTTAGCCTAATGTCGGTGGTGGGGAAACTGCTGGAGTCAGTTATCAAAGATGTGATAACAGCACATTTGGAAAGTGGTGAAATCATCGGACAAAGTCAGTATGGATTTGTGAAGGGAAAATCATGTCTGACGAATCTCATTGAATTTTTTGAGGATGTAACTAGTAGAGTGGATAGGGGAGAACCAGTGGATGTGGTATATTTGGATTTTCAAAAGGCTTTTGACAACGTCCCACACAGGAGATTAGTGTGCAAACTTAAAGCACATGGTATTGGGGGTAAGGTATTGATGTGGATGGAGAATTGGTTAGCAGACAGGAAGCAAAGAGTGGGAATAAACGGGACCTTTTCAGAATGGCAGGCGGTGACTAGTGGGGTACCGCAAGGCTCAGTGTTGGGACCCCAGTTGTTTACAATATATATTAATGACTTGGATGAGGGAATTAAATGCAGCATCCAAGTTTGTGGATGACACGAAGCTGGGTGGCAGTGTTAGTTGTGAGGAGGATGCTAAGAGGATGCAGAGTGACTTGGATAGGTTGGGTGAGTGGGCAAATTCATGGCAGATGCAATTTAATGTGGATAAATGTGAAGTTATCCACTTTGGTAGCAAAAATAGGAAAACAGATTATTATCTGAATGGTGGCCGATTAGGAAAAGGGGAGGTGCAACGAGACCTGGGTGTCATTGTACACCAGTCATTGAAAGTGGGCATGCAGGTACAGCAGGCGGTGAAAAAGGCGAATGGTATGCTGGCATTTATAGCGAGAGGATTTGAGTACAGGAGCAGGGAGGTACTACTGCAGTTATACAAGGCCTTGGTGAGACCACACCTGGAGTATTGTGTGCAGTTTTGGTCCCCTAATCTGAGGAAAGACATCCTTGCCATAGAGGGAGTACAAAGAAGGTTCACCAGATTGATTCCTGGGATGGCAGGACTTTCATATGAAGAAAGACTGGATGAACTGGGCTTGTACTCGTTGGAATTTAGAAGATTGAGGGGGGATCTGATTGAAACGTATAAGATCCTAAAGGGATTGGACAGGCTAGATGCAGGAAGATTATTCACGATGTTGGGGAAGTCCAGAACGAGGGGCCACAGTTTGAGGATAGAGGGGAAGCCTTTTAGGACCGAGATTCGGAAAAACTTCTTCACTCAGAGAGTGGTGAATCTGTGGAATTCTCTGCCACAGGAAACAGTTGAGGCCAGTACATTGGCTATATTTAAGAGGGAGTTAGATATGGCCCTTGTGGCTACGGGGATCAGGGGGTATGGAGGGAAGGCTGGGGCGGGGTTCTGAGTTGGATGATCAGCCATGATCATAATAAATGACGGTGCAGGCTCGAAGGGCCGAATGGCCTACTCCTGCACCTATTTTCTATGTTTCTATGTTTCTATTAGGTTTTGCGGTACTGCAGAACCTGTCTCCCCTGGGGTTTTGCTGTTGCTTGCTTGGTGGGTGGAGGGTGCTGATGCTTTTTGCTGAAGTAAATGGAGGAGGGGGAGGGTCGATACTTTGCTGCTTCTTGTGCGTGGGAGGGGGGCTTTGGGGCTCTAACATTTTGATTGTCACTCATTCTCTGGGACACTCTTCTGTTCTTGTGGATGCCTGCAAAGAAGGAGAATTTCAGGTTCTATATTGTATACATTCGCTGATAATAAATGGAACTATTGAACTGTTGAATTGAATTCAGCAAATCCCAGGAATGAGTCTCTTGCCTTTCCTGGGGTTTCTCTATTGAAGGAATCTTACAGTGTAGTGGAGAATATAATGAAGCATTGACATAACACATTCACCAGACACCTTTTAACTCAAATTTGCATCTTCTCAAAGCAACATTATTATCAATAATTTTGACATTTAACCTTTGAGTCTGAGAACTGGTCACACCAAATCCTCTGTGAATGCAGATGGTAATTAGAGGCTACAAGAGTTCATTTCAAATTACATAATTAGTTTCAGCACTTTTACTTCTTACGCTTAATCCTCTCCAATTTACACATGAAAGTGGCCTCATTACCAGAGAGTAGGGAGCCGTACACCATCACTCAAAGCTTGTTCTTTGAAATCAGATGATGGTTTGAAAAAACAAAAATAATGAGTTGTTGACTTCTGACCTCCCGTCTGCAGTCTATGGTAAGTTGTGAAATGCTATTGAGGCTTCCATTGAATTTCATTTGAAATGAATATTAGAGATGTGTTCATTTCCTCAGCGGAATAAGGCAGAGAGAAAGCCCAGCATCTTTGCTTACACGTTCCCATATGATTCAGAGATTGAGTCGAGATACTACCTCAGGCAACATCGTCTAGCTAGTCCACAAAACTGTTCCTTTCACTCCTTTTTCTTTTAAAGGTGTTTCCAATACTGTTGGAGCCTGTGATCTACAGCTGAAGGTGTGTTTTCCGGCCATTTGAGTGACCTGGCGCCTTGCTGTCTCCGAGAAGGTGAGTGACCTTGAGGACAAGAAACTTAAAGGTGAGTCACAAGCCTGCGATCGACTCCATTTCTTGCAGATCTTGTCATCCAAAGCATCGAGGAAGATTGAAACGTCGAGATGAGCACGGAAGGAGAGTGAGTGTTCAACATCGTCTACTAGCCTTTCTCTCTCTCTCTCTGTCTCTCCCCCATTCCCCCCCTCTCCCCCTCTCTCCCTCCTGACGGGAGGTCCCTGAGTTCAGATTGTCTCTCCTTCCCTTGATGCTATCAGAAATGATACCAAAGTGTGGGTCCGTGGTTTATGGATTGGACTGTCCTTTACTTGGAATCTTTCTATATTATGTTTTTATATTCTATGTTTTTGCTCGTTCTTTTTTGTTGCCTTTTGCGTGACTTATTTGTTTCTGTACATGGGGGGGGTGGGGTTGATGTTTTTCTTTGAACAGTTTCCATGGTTTTCTTTGATTCATGACTCTCTGGAGAAGATGGATCTCAGAGTTGTATGCAGCATACATACTTTGATGATAAATGTACCTTGAACCTTGAGTCGTTGTTGATGTACCAGAGGGTAAGTGTTACAGCTGATATCTGCACAACCAACCAGTCTTCACTCTAGAAATGAAGGGACTGATGAAGGGTTTTGGCCTGAAGTATCGACTGTTCTTCACCCTCAATAGATGCTACCTGACCTGTTGAGTTCTTCCAGCGTTTTGTGTGTGTGTTGTTCTGGAATTCTAGCATCTGCAGAATCTCCTGAGTTCCGAGTAGGGTGAGTTCAAGACTGTTGTGATGGTAAGTGGCTGATGGCTATAGGGAGAGAGAAAACTACAAAGGAGGGTGAGTGAAGTCAGACCGATTGGAACTTAATAGCGTTATGCACATGGCATTCCACCATACAACTCTGACATGGATGGTCTCAAGCCCAGCTGCCAAAGGAGGAGGGTTGGGCTTAGGGCTAGCAACCCCATCCCATAACATCTCTGAGCTACAGAAGCACCAGCAGAAGCTCCAAACACCTCATTCCCGGGAGAGGAAGGATACACCAAGAAGATGGGCTGCACCTGGGGACAACTTGAAATACTGGCCCAGGACTGAAGACTCTATTGAATGTTGAAAGGCCTCAATAGAGTGCATGCTGAGATGATGGTCGGAGAATCTAGGACCTGATGGCACAGTCTCAGTATAAAAAGATATCCTTCAGAACAGAGGTGAGAAGGAATATCTTTATGCAAAGAGTTGTGAGTCTGTGGAATTCGTTGCCACAAACAACAGTGGAGATCAGTCATTGGGTATATTTAAGGCAGAGGTTGATAGATCCTTGATTAGTCAGGACATGAAAGGATACAGGGGAAAATTGGTGCTGAGAGGGAAATGGATCAGCCATCATGAAATGGTGCAGCAGACTCAATGGGCCAAATGGCCCAATTCTGCTCCAATATCTATGGTTTTATGGAGAGCTTTCTCCCCTTCTCCTGTCTGTCATTGCTACCATTTCTGTGTGATAAGTGAAGACGTGTTCAGTTCCTGTGGTTTGTAGATGGTATCCATCATAAGAAAATATTCAGAATCAGAATCGAGGTTATTATCATTGACGTACTGTATATCGTGAAATTTGTTGTTCTGTGGCAACAATAAAGTGGAAAATGAATTACTATAAGAAATATATCTAAAAATAAATAAGTAGCAAAATACAGAGCAAAAGTAGTGAGGTAGTGTTCAAGGGTTCATTGTCATTCAGAAATCTAATGGTGGGGGGGGGGGTGGAAGAAGCTGTTCCTAAAATGTTGAGTGTGTATCTTTCAGCTCCTTTACTGCCTTCCTGCTGGTAGCAATGAGAAAATGACGTGTCCTGTGTCGACTTTTGAGTCATCATTTTCTGAAGATGTTCTCAGTATCGGGGAAGCTAGTGACCATGATGGAGTTCCTGCCATGGTATTGGAACATCTCAGAATCTGAATCGCAATCAGTTTCATTATCACCAAGGTATATCATGAAACTTCATGCTTTGTGGCAACAGTTCAGTGTAATACAGAAAGTAGGCTATAAATTACAATAAGAAATGTGTAGTACTGTGCAGAACTCTTCGGCACCCTAGAATTTTTTCATATGGTTTCAAGTGGTATGGCCTCCACAGAGTTCTGATCTTAACATCATCAAGGCTGTTTGGGATTACCTGGAGAGACAGAAGCAAGTGAGACAGCCAAAGTCTGCAGAAGAACCATGGTAAGTTCTCCAAGGTGATTGGAACAACCTACCCACCCATTTTCTCACAAAATTGCATGACAGTGTACTTAAGAGAACTGATACAGTTTTAAAGGGTGGTCATACCAAGTATTGATTTAATTTAGTTTTGATATTTAGAAACTTTTCATTTCATTATTTTCGAAAGCATCTTCGCTATACAGAGTTTTTTTACTTGAAGAGCAAAAATAGTGATGCATTGTTCACGGGATTATTGAATGCTTGGAAATCTGATGGTGGAGGGGAAGATTCTGTCCTAAAACATTAAGTGTGTGTCTTCAGGCTCCTGCAACTCCTCTCTGATTGGACCATCATTGAGAAGAGGGCATGTCCTGGCTGATGGTTGTCCTTAATGATGGATTCTGCTTCTTTGAGACATCCATTCGAGAAAAGCTTAATATAAACACAAGAGATTCTGTAGATGCTGGAATCCAGAGCAACACACACAAAATGCTGGAGGAACTCAGCAGGGCAGGCAGTGTCTATGGAGGGAATAGACAGTCAATATTTTTGACCATATAAACAATATTACAGTATCGTTTCAGGCCGGTGACTGATACTAACCCTATAAAACAAATATTTTTGAAAGTGTTATTTCCTCAGAATTTTTTTTTGTTGATGATAGACCACTTGAAGTTGAACACAAAAATAATTTCAAACTAATTGTATCACGTAGTAATTTGGAGAAACAAGAAATTATCTTCTTTTGAATTTAATGCATTTAATTGCCCAATGGTGCCGAAGGTTTACAATAGTACAATTAAGCTAAAAATGTTCTGTTCATGATTGTCGTTTGTACTCAGTGTCTGAGATTTCTCAATGAAGTGTCCAACAATAATCAGCCAGCATTGATGGATTCCTGTTGCCCTGATACCGTTTGTCCACGACTGCAATGTCCTGGTGAAATCTTTCACCATGCTCGTCACTGACAGGGCCAAGATTTGCAGGGAAGAAGTCCAAATGGGAATGCAGAAAATAAATCTTTAGTGATATGTTGCACTTCATGGTTTTGTATGCCTGAAGCATGCTGTCAGCTTGCTGCACATAGTTTGATGCTCTGTAGTTGCCAAGAAAATTTTCAACATCATCCTTGAATGTTTTCCCCTCCACACCAATTCTAATCTCACCATCAAACCCGCAGTTAAGGGAGGTGCTGTAGTAGTCTAGCGTACTGACCTCTACCTTGCTGAGGCCCAGCACCAACTCTCAGACACATCCTCTTACTTACCCCTCGAACAGGACCCCACTAAGGAACACCAAGCCATTGTCTCCCACACCATCACCAACCTTATTGACTCTGGAGGTCTCCCATCCACCGCCACCAACCTCATAGTTCCCGCACCCTGTACCTCCTATCTCTACCTCCTACCCAAGATCCACAAACTCATTTGTCCAGGTAGACTCATTGTTTCAGCTTGTTCCTGCCCCACTGAACTCACATCGGCTACCTTGACTCCGTTTTATCCCCCCGGTTCAGTCCTTCCTACCTACATCCATGATACCTCACATGCTCTGGATCTTTTCATTGATTCAAGTTCCTTGACCCCCATCACCTTATTTTTACTATGGATGTCCAGTCCCTATACACCTCCATCCTCCACCAGGAAGGCCTAGAGCTCTTGGTTTTTTTCTGGACACCAGACCTAACCAGTTCCCCTCACCACCACTCTCCTCCGTCTAGCGGAATTTGGCCTCACTCTTACTAATTTTTCCTTTGGGTTCTCCCACTTCCTTCAAGCAAAAGGTGTAGCCGTGGGCACTCGCATGGGTTCCATTTTTGCCTGCCTGTTTGTCGACTATGTGGAACAGTCTATGGTCCAAGCCTACACTGGTGGCCTTCCTGCACTTTTCCTGCACTACATCAATGACTGCATTGGTGCTGCTTCCTGCAATAGTGCTGAACTAGTCGACTTCATCTACTTTGCATCCAACTTCCACCCTGCCCTCAAATTCACCTGGTCCATGACCAACACCTCCCTTCCCTTTCTCAATTTCACTCTATCTCTAGAGATAGGTTATCCACTGATGTCTATTACAAATCCACATACAGCTACCTGGACTACACCTTGTCCCACCCTGCTACTTGTAAAAACACCATTTCCTTTTCTCAATCGCTCTGTCTCCACTGCACTTGCTCTGCGGATGGGGCTTTTCATTCTAGAATGAAGGAGGGGTCCTCCTACTAGAAGGAAAGGGGCTTCCCTTCCTTCACCATCAATGCTACCCTCAACCGCATCTCTTCCATTTCACACATGTCTGCTCTTACCTCATCCTCCCACCACCCTACCTTCCCTCATCTACCACCCGACCAGCCTCCGCGTCCAGCACCTAATTCTCTGAAATTTCCACCACGTCTAACGGGATCCCACCACCAAGTACATCTTTCTCTCCCCCCACTTTCTGCTTTCAGCAGGGATCGCTCCCTACGCAACTCCCTTGTCCACTCATCCGTCCCCACTGATCTCCCTCCTGGCACTTATCCTTGCAAGTGGAACAAGTGCTACACCTCCTCGCTCCCTAACACTCAGAGCCCTAAACAGTCCTTCCAGGTGAGGCGACAATTCACCTGTGAGTCTGTTGGGGTCATATACTGTGTCCGGTGTTCCTGGTGTGGCCATCTATATTTCGGTGAGACCCGACAAAGATTGGGAGACTGCTTCACTGAGCACCTACGATCCATCAGCCAGAAAAAGCGGTATCTCCCAGTGGCCACATTTTAATTCCACTTCCCATTCCCATTCTGATATGTTCATCCATGCCTCCTCCACTGTCATGATGAGGCCACATTTAGGTTGGAGGAACAACATCTTGTATTCAGTTTGGGTAGCCTCCAACCAGGTGGCATGAACATTAATTTTTCAAACTTCCAGAAATGCCCCCTACCTGCACCCCCCCCTTCACCATTTCCCAACCCCTTTTCCTTCTCTCACCTTATCTCCTTGCACACCCATTGTCTTCCTCTGGTGCTCCTCCCCCCTCTTTCTTTTTTCCATGGCCTTCTGTCTCTTTCACCAATCAATTTCCCAGCTCTTTACTTCATCTCTCCCAGCAGCTATCACCCGGTGTTTTTCTCTCCCCTCCACCCACCCTTTAAAACTACTCCTCAACTTTTTTTCTCCAGTCCTGCCGAAGGATTTCGGCCCAAAACGTCAACTGTACTCTTTTCTATAGTTGCTGCCTGGCCCATTGAGTTCCTCCGGCATCTTGTATGTGTTGCTGGAATTTCCAGCATCTGCAGATTTTCTCTTGTTTATGATTTGAATGCCTTCCGTGTGATTTTCTCTGAACCCACTAGAAGTTCTTTGAATTCCCTGTCATTCATGACCTGTTAGATTTATGGACCAACAAAAATGTTTTGCTTAATCTCGGCAGCAGTTATTTTGACTTGAATTGTGAATATAGCAAATATAGGCAATTTCAAAAAGATACACAATAGGGAAATCTCATGGTGACATTAATGATCAGCTGCCCAAAATCCTTTAGATGCATGCAAAAGTATTCAGGAAGCAAAATTATTGTCCAGTGTAGTCAGTGGTTATGTTTCTGGAGTAGTAATCCAGAGTTAGCAATTTTTCCAGCTGTGACAGAGTGTGATGATGAGCACTGTCAATGACTGAACTCAGGTGTGGAAGAATGGCAGACTCTATCACGATGAGCACTGTCAATGACTGAACCCAGGAGTGGAGGGATGGTGAACACAGGAATCAGCTAAATTTCAGAGCAGAATGCCGGATTTCCATGTTGAGATGGAAACAAAAGTTTATACATAGGAATTCCAATTGAACATCAGTGGTTTGACCAAGTGAGACCGCAAGATGAATCATTCTTAAAACAAGGACCCTGTGATAAGCACTATTCAGGAGTCCACTAGAAATAATCACAGAACGCAGAAATCCCATGTCAATCAAAATTAATTTGACAAGATTAAACAGAAAGCACAAGGGCATAAGGACTATAGTTAAGACAACAATTAACAAATACAAGTTCTTGAGAAACCTAGAAGCCCAATAATCTGGCTTGCCACAGAGGCCCACAGGGCTCAGGACCTTGAGTGAGTGAGGCAGGAGATCATGGTATCAGGTCTTACTCCAGTGGGAATAGAGAGTGTATTAACTGGCTGCATGACAATCTGGTATAGAAACACCAATGCCTTTGAAAGGAAAATCCTAAAGAAGGTAGGATTCAGCCCAGTACTTCACGGGTAAGACCCTCCCAACCATTGAGCACATCTACAGGAAACACTGTTATAGGAAAGCAACATCCATCATCCGAGATCCCCACCACCCAGGACGTTCTCTCTTCTCACTGCTGCCATCAGGTAGAAGGTACAAGAGCCTTAGGACTCGCACCACCAGGTTCAAGAACAGTTACTATCCCTCAACCATCAGGCTCTTGAACAAAAGGCATAGCTATACTGATTTTCCCCATCATTGAGATGTTCCCTAACCAATGGTCTCACTTTCAGGACTCTTTATCTCTTTCTCTCATGTTCTTGTTATTTATTGCAATTTATTTATATTTGCATTTGCACAGTTTGTTGTCTTCTGTACTCTGGTTGATCTTTCATTAATCCTGTTATAGTTACTACTCTATAGACTTGTTAAGTATGCCCACAAGAAAATGAATCTCTCGGTTGTATATGGTGACATATATGTAGTTTAATAACAAAATTTACTTTGAACTTTGAACCACCACCAGCTTTACAGGCAAAGTGATTCACCCTGTCAGGTGTTTGGTCCACACATTCCTAGAGAGACAGGTTTATCTGCTATACTCAGTATTGAGTGACTATGTTGTAAAGTTAAACCAGCAAGATTATAATGAGGTAGATTGTAGGGCCAAGAACCTTCGACAGGGAAAGGGAGGTATTGGTATTGGTTTAATGTTGTTACACATACAGAGATACAGTGCTAAGCTTGTCCTGCATACTGTTCATACAGTTCCGATTATTACACAGTGCATTGCGGTAGAACAAGGTAAAACACTAACAGTGCAGGATAAAGTGTTACAGCTACAGGGAAAGCGCAACACAGATTAACGATAAGGTGCAAGATCATAACGAGATAGATTGTGAGGCCAAGAGTCCAGCTTATCATTCAAGTGGTCTGTTCAAGGGTCTGATGTGTCCCTATTTACCAGAATCCACTCCATTGAGTTTGAGATGCCGATTACAAGATCTGTCTCACAAACCAGCATTCTGGATGAAGTTACAGAGGAAAGAAGGAAAGCAGCTTGCGGGATTGGGTGGGAGGAGGGGTGGGGGAGGTGGGGGAGGTGGGGGAAGTGGGGGGTAGTGACACATTCTCAATTACAGGCTATAATTACCCTCTTGGAAAGAACAGTAACGTCTGACTGGAATACACAGGTGGCAGATCAAAGTTCAAAGTTCAAAGTAAACGTATTATCAAAGTACGCCTATGTTACCACTTTTAGCCCTGAGATTAATTTTCTTGGGCGCATACTTAACAAATCCATTACAGAATCAATGAAAGGCCACACCAACTTGGGCATTTAACCAGTGTGCAAAAGACAACAAATTGTGCAAATACAAAAAGAATGAAATAATAATAATAAATAAATAAGAAATAAATATTGAGAATGTGAGATGAAAAGTCCTTGAAAATGAGTTGATGGGTTGTGGGAACATTTCAATGATGGGGCAAGTAGTTACCCTCTCTTGTTCAAGAACCTGATGGTTGAGGGGTAATAACTGTTCCTGTACCTGATTGTGTGAGCCCTGGGGCTCCTGTACCTTCTTCCTGATGGCAGCAATGAGAAGAGAGTGTGACCTAGCTTGTAAGGGTCCTTGATGAAGCTTTCCTGTGATAATGCAGCACGTAGATGTGCTCAAGCTTCCTTGCTGTGAAACTTCCTGTCCACTCCAGTCCAACCTGTTAGCATTGTTTGCATAGACACTGCCACAATTGTGCAGACTAACAATTATTGCCCCATTCTCACTGCCCATGAGAGGGTGGGAGAGGGGTGGTTGTGATGGTGAGTCATCTTCTCAAACCGCTGGTGAAGGTGTGTCTATGGTGGGGAGGAAGTTCTAGGATTTTGATCGGTGGTTGATGAAGGAGAAACAATATATTTCTGGTTGTCACATTTCTGCGTCTTGTGCATGGGAGGGGGGAGAGGGGCTTTGGGGTTTTGATGTTTTTATCATTTATTCTTTTGGGTTTTTTCTGTGAACAGTACGAGTATCAGACTGTATACTGTACACATTCTCTGATATTAAGTTGAATCAAACTGAACCATTTAAAACTCTATGTGTCTCCTTGTGAGGCAGTATCTGGATCAGTCTCCCAATGGGAATTTGGTATGGAGAACATCCTCAATTCTCATCTACAAACCATGATGCTGGAAGTTGAAAAGGGACCTAATTCCAGCTAATCAAAGCACAAAATAATTTTTTAACGAGGTATATATATGCCAATATATACAACCCTGAAGTTTTCTTGCAGGCATTCATAGTAAATACAAGAAACGGAATCAATCAAAGAAAATAAGATCAATGAAAGACATCCCCCAACAGGACAGACAAACAACCAGTGTGCAAACTACAGCAAAATGTAAAAACAAAAAGTAATTTTAAAAAACAATAACGAATAACAATAAACAGGTAAGTAAATAAATAAATAAGCAATAAATATTGAAAACATGAGATGAAGATTTGGAATCCTTTTGCAGGATTCCCTAAAGGTTAATTTGCAGGTTGAGTCTGTGATGAGGAAGGCAGATACAATGTTAGCAGTCATTTCAGGAGGACGTGAATATTTCAGGTGTGGTAAAGTTGAGACTTTATAAAGCACTGGTGAAGCCTCACTTGGAGTTTTGTGAGCAGTTTTGGGCCCATTATCTTAGACTGGATGTGCTGACATTGGAGAGAGTTCAAAAGCGGTTTATGCAAACGTTTATAGGACCAAAAATTTTAGAGTATGAGGAGCGTTTGATGGCTTTTGGTCTGTACTCACTGGAATGGGGGATCTCATTGAAATCTATCGAATGTTGAATGGCCTCAATAGAGTGGATGTGGAGAAGAAGTTTCTTATGGCAGGAGAAGTCTAAGACCAGTGGACACAGCCTCAGAATAGAGAAACGACCATTTACAATGGAGATGAAGAGGAAGTTCTTTAGTGGTAAATCTGTGGAATTTGTTGCCATAGGCAGCTGTGGAGGCCAGGTCATTGGGTACATTTAAGGTGAAGGTTGATAGCTTCTTGATTAGTCGGAGCATAAAGCATTGGGGAGATGGCAGGAGTCTGGTATGAAGAGGGAAATGTATCAGCTATGTTAAAATGGCAGAGCAGCCTCAACGGGCCAAATTGCCTAATTCTTCTCCTATATCTTAATGTCTTATAAGCTTAGGTGTCCTTGTAAGTGGGTCCCTAGATTATGGAAAAAAAATTCAGTGATGGCATGTGTGAAGTTGAGTGAAATTATCTCCTCTGGTTCAGGAGCCTGATGGTTGTGGGGTAATAACTGTTCCTGAACCTGGTGGTGTGGGACCTGAGGCTCATTGTGGTGAGTGAAGTTATCCACACTGGTTCAGGAGCCTCATGGTTGTGGGGTGATAACTGTTCCTGAACCTGGTGGTGTGGGACCTGAGGCTCATTGTGGTGAGTGAAGTTATCCACACTGGTTCAGGAGCCTGATGGTTGTGGGGTAATAACTGTTCCTGAACCTGGTGGTGTGGGACCTGAGGCTCATTGTGGTGAGTGAAGTTATCCACACTGGTTCAGGAGTCTGATGGTTGTGGGGTGATAACTGTTCCTGAACCTGGTGGTGTGGGACCTGAGGCTCATTGTGGTGAGTGAAGTTATCCACACTGGTTCAGGAGCCTGATGGTTGTGGGATAATAACTGTTCCTGAACCTGGTGGTGTGGGACCTGAGGCTCATTGTGGTGAGTGAAGTTATCCACACTGGTTCAGGAGCCTCATGGTTGTGGGGTGATAACTGTTCCTGAACCTGGTGGTGTGGGACCTGAGGCTCATTGTGGTGTGTGAAGTTACCCACACTGGTTCAGGAGCCTGATGGTTGTGGGGTAATAACTGTTCCTGAACCTGGTGGTGTGGGACCTGAGGCTCATTGTGGTGAGTGAAGTTATCCACACTGGTTCAGGAGTCTGATGGTTGTGGGGTGATAACTGTTCCTGAACCTGGTGGTGTGGGACCTGAGGCTCATTGTGGTGAGTGAAGTTATCCACACTGGTTCAGGAGCCTGATGGTTGTGGGATAATAACTGTTCCTGAACCTGGTGGTGTGGGACCTGAGGCTCATTGTGGTGAGTGAAGTTATCCACACTGGTTCAGGAGCCTGATGGTTGTGGGGTAATAACTGTTCCTGATCCTGGTGGTGTGGGACCTGAGGCTCATTGTGGTGAGTGAAGTTATCCACACTGGTTCAGGAGCCTGATGGTTGTGGGGTAATAACTGTTCCTGATCCTGGTGGTGTGGGACCTAAGGATCCTGTACCTCCTTCCTGATGGCAGCAGCAAGAAGAGAGCATAACTTGTGATAGATGCAGATCTCCTGCGACAGCACTCCGTGTAGATGTACTCAATGGCGGGGAGGGCTTTACCTGTGATAGACTGGGCTGCATCAATATTCTTTTGTCATTTTTTGTTCAAGGGAATTGGTGTTTCCATACCAGGCTGTGATGCAGCCGGAGCCTGGTTGCTATTGGACTTTGGCAGAGTTTGGCATTTAAAACACTCTGTCATTTCATCACTAAAAGCTCTGTTTTTCCCTAAGTATAGATTGAAGCTATCCTCTTCCAGTTGAAAAATTGAAACAAATTGTTTGTCACTAATTTCAGAATTCAACAGCATGATCGACCCCTCTCTTCCTGTGAAATCTATATAGTCAGCCCTTGTCTTTACATCGAATAATCTATTGACCAGTCATCAAGAAAGGACAATGTGTATTGATAAAGTACTCAGCTTCCATTCTGTCCACCCAGTGATCTTCTGTAAATTGGCTCAATGGGAAACATCGAAAAATCAACAAGAAAACAGCACATTACTAATCTGATCTGAAGGGCAATAGGTGAGCACAGAATAATGTTCAGTCTAGTTTGAACAGATCATTTATTGCTCTTGTCTGTTGCCTGTCTGTGTTTCCGTGCAAGGTGTTAACCAGGGTCACATTGGGTATCCGTAACCAGCATTAAAATGTTAGTAAAGACTCACAAAACATAGAACAGAGGACATTACAGCCCAATACAGGCCCTTTGGCTCACAACGTTATGCCAACCTTGTAGCCTACTCTAAAGTCAATCTAACCATTCCCTCCTGCCTCGCCCTCCATCTTTACATCATCCATGTGCCAATCTAGCTCATGCACTATGACTGTCTACTTCCTACTGTCCACAGATGCAGTTAGAAGATTCTAACTGGCAGCATCACCATCTAGTGTGAGGGGTTGAGGGGGAGGGCTACTGCACAGGACAGAAATGAGCTGCAGAGAGTGCTAACTGCAGTCAGCTCCACTAACCTCTATAGTATCCAGAATATCTGAAGAAGAAATGCCTGAGAAAAAGACGGCATCCATCGTTTGGGATGCCCATCATCCAGGACATGCCTTCTTTTCATTGCTACCATCAGGAAGGAGGTACACTGAAGGAACACATTCATCAATTCAGGAACAGCTTCTTTCCCTCTGCCAACTGATTTCTGAATGGACATTGAATCCATGAACACTACCTCACTACTTTTTTATTTCTATTTTTTTGCACGACTTAATTAACTATTTAATATATATACTTTCTGTAATTCTCATTTTTCTATCAATACATATTGCAATGTATTGCTGCCCCAAAGACCACAAATTTCACATCATAGGCCAGTGATATTGAGCCTGATTCTGATTCTGAATAGTTACTTAAATGTCCACGGTGTGTCTGTTTCTAGCACCATCCCTGGCAGATCACTGACATACCCCACATTTGGAGTATAGTGTGCAGTTTTGGTCACCTACCTACAAGTTGTAAATAAGTTTGAAAGAGTACAGAGAAAATTCACAAGGATGTTGCTGGGTCCTGAGGACCTGAGTTATAAGGAAAGGTTGAATAGGTTGGGACTCTATTCCTTGAAACGTAGAAGGTTGAGAGGAGATTTGATGGAGGTATACACAATTGTGAGGGGTATAGATACGGTAAATGCCAGCAAGCTTTTTCCATGGAGGTTGGATGGGACTACAACTAGAGATCATGGGATAAGAGTGAAAGGTGAAAAGTTTAAGGGGCATGAGGGGAAACTTCACTCAGAGGGTGACGAGAGTATGGAATGAGCTGCCAGCATAGGTGATGCATGTGAGCTTGATTTCAAAGTTTACGAAGAGTTTTGGATAGGTACATGGATGGTAGGGGTATGGAGGGCTATGGTCCTGGTGCAGATCAAAGGGAGAAGGCAGATTAAATGGTTTTGGCATGGACCAGATGGTCCGAAGGGCCTCTTTCTGTGCTGTACTTTGTTATGACTCTATGACTCTGATATTATAAGATAATTCTGTCAATATAATCATAAGCCCTGCTGTATAGTGTGAAGAGATTTGTGACTGTAGGGAGAGCTCAGGCCCAGATCTATGTGCAGTGCTCTTCAAGGCAGAAACACCACAGACTTTTCTATCTTTAATATCTCTATTTTTCCCTTTCAGGGTTCTTTTGAAGACTCTGACCTGGAGTTACATGCTGACTTCAGTTCTTTGCAGGAATGGGACCAGCTTTTGGGCTTTCACGACTGGCCGTTACTCAATATGCCAAGAATGTGGCTGAAGAGATTAGCTCCCCTTTGGAGTTCCGGGATCCCGTGGTTCTGGGGATGAGTGGACCAAAGGTCAGCATACCAGCAGGAAATCTGCGTGTCGTGGGAGACAGAAGACCTCTGGCTGTGTGCCCAGAGACCCGAGACCTTTGGGGACAGAGCTCGGAAAAAGCGAAGGAACGGACTTTTAACATCATAAGTCAGCCAATTGTTTGTTATGTCTCCCCTCTTGCTGTGAAACGAGACACCTCTTTCTTCTTTATTAGGATTTACTATTATAAAGAGCCTGTGGTGTGTCGAATACTGGGTGAACGAGTAGTCTTTGGGGTACTGCAAGTCCATGTCTTTGTTGTTGCTTTGCTGCACACTTGAGTGCTCGGTGGTGGGTGCCGAAGATTTTTTTGCTGCTGGGGGAGGGCAGATTGTTGCTTTGCTGCTGCTTACGCATGCGAGGGGGGAGCTGAGGGGTCAATGGGTTCTAACATTTAACTATTATTCATTCTTTGGAGGCACTCCTCTGTTTTCATGGATGGTTGCAAAGAAAAAGCATTTCAGGATGTAACATAGAAACATAGAAACATAGAAAATAGGTGCAGGAGTAGGCCATTCGGCCCTTCGAGCCTGCACCGCCATTTATTATGATCATGGCTGATCATCCAACTCAGAACACCACCCCAGCCTTCCGTCCATACCCCCTGACCCCCGTAGCCACAAGGGCCATATCTAACTCCTTCTTAAATATAGCCAATGAACTGGCCTCAACTGTTTCCTGTGGCAGAGAATTCCACAGATTCACCACTCTCTGTGTGAAGAAGTTTTTCCTAATCTCGGTCCTAAAAGGCTTCCCCTCTATCCTCAAACTGTGACCCCTCGTTCTGGACTTCCCCAACATCGGGAACAATCTTCCTGCATCTAGCCTGTCCAATTCCTTTAGGATCTTATACGTTTCAATCAGATCCCCCCTCAATCTTCTAAATTCCAATGAGTACAAGCCCAGTTCATCCATTCTTTCTTCATATGAAAGTCCTGCCATCCCAGGAATCAATCTGGTGAACCTTCTCTGTACTCCCTCTATGGCAAGGATGTCTTTCCTCAGATTAGGGGACCAAAACTGCACACAATACTCCAGGTGCGGTCTCACCAAGGCCTTGTACAACTGCAGTAGTACCTCCCTGCTCCTGTACTCAAATCCTCTCGCTATAAATGCCAGCATACCATTCGCCTTTTTCACCGCCTGCTGTACCTGCATGCCCACTTTCAATGACTGGTGTATAATGACACCCAGGTCTCGTTGCACCTCCCCTTTTCCTAATCGGCCACCATTCAGATAATAATCTGTTTTCCTATTTTTGCCACCAAAGTGGATAACTTCACAGTTATCCACATTAAATTGCATCTGCCATGAATTTGCCCACTCACCCAACCTATCCAAGTCACCCTGCATCCTCTTAGCATCCTCCTCACAGCTAACACTGCCGCCCAGCTTCGTGTCATCCGCAAACTTGGAGATGCTGCATTTAATTCCCTCATCCAAGTCATTAATATATATTAATGACAATATGTATATTGTATACATTTCTCTGATATTAAATGTACCTTTGAAACCTTTGAAATCTCTGAAACCAAAACACATCCAGACAAAGGTGTTTTTATTTTATGAGAAATCTTCGCTCCCCAATGAGCATTATAAAATTCAAAGATTCAAAGTACATTTATTATCGAAGTATGTATGCAGTATACAATCCTGAGATTCGTCTTTCCATAAAAACACCATGGAACCCATTCAAAATATCAACCCCCACCCCCAGCCGCAAAAAAAAACAAACTGCACAAATGACAATAAAAACAACGAGAGAAAAACACAGAATATGAAATGTGAAGTCAAAAAGAGTTCAGGTGTATTCAGTGTTCATTATCTGCGAGCCGCCCCGATTCAAAATCACTCAGAATAGTAAAAAAATGAGAAACCAGAAACACATCATAATGTGAACTGCAGAGACCAATCCACAAACCATGTCAATTAAACCTTACCCAAGACAGATGGACTTCGGCACCATCCTCCGACAGTATGGGTGGGGGTGAGTGCGGGTGGAGAAAGAGAGAGAGAGAGAGTGAGAGAGAGAGAGAGCGAGAGAGTGAGAGAGAGAGAGAGAGAGAGGAGAGAGGGAGAGAGGGAGGGAGACTATTCGAATGCAGGAACCTTCCTCTGGGAGCAGAGAGGCCATCACATGCAGACAATTTTCTTCTGGAACATGGAAGAGTCCAGCACAGGCTAAGGCCCTTTGATCTATGATGTTGTGTCAAATCAATTACACTAGCAATTAAACACTTGACTAGGCTAATCCCTTCTACCTACACAACATCCATATCCCTCCAGTCCCTGCACCTTCACATGCCTGCCTAAGAGTTTCTTAAACATCTCCATCATATCTGCCTCGGTGGGAGAAGAGAGAGCAGCGCGCCTGCGTGTGCACAGCTCTCCGGTGAAAAATGATATCGTATCTGTTAAATAGGAGCCGTGGACAATTCTGATTTGATGGAGAATGAACGTGAAAGCACAGAGGAACAGCTAGAGAAATTTCTGAAAAGCTCGTTCGCTGCTGTCGTTACTGTGTGGTCGGGAATCTTTCGGAGGGTAGGCCTCAAAATCCCCGGCCTTGCCTGCTTTTGGCGACTGAGAAGGAGGTCGAATTGTCCGGACAGAGATGGCGTTCGGTACTCAGTGTCGGAGAGCTGATCAGGGCTCGAAGTTTTTGGATGACTCAGAGTCGGACTGTGGTCGGCATATCAGGGAGAGTTTTTCTTCCTTCTCCCGTCTGCGTGAGATGTGGGACATTTGAGAAACTTTGAACTTTTACTGTGCTCATGGACTTCTTCATCAAGTAATGGTATTGTTGCACTGTTGTAACTATGCGTTATAATCATGTGGTTTTGTCAGTTTTTTCAGTCTTGGTCTGTCCTGTGTTTTGTGATATCACACCTGAGGAAATATTGTATCATTTCTTAATAAATGCATTACTAAATGACAATAAAAGAGGACTGCGTGTCTTCATAATCTAATCCATCACCACTCCAGGCAGCACGTTACAGGCACCCATCATTCTCTGTGCAACAAAACTTGCCCCTTGAACTTAGCCCTTCTCATATATACAAGCCCTGGAAAAACAGTACTGGCTTTTTACATTATCCATACTGGAATTCAGAAGATGCGTAACTCGGGTGATATTCCAGACCACAACGCACCAAGTTTGCTGAACAGCCGATCAGCGATGAGATTCCCTCCGCACATCACAACTGAGTTTCTGAAATAACCTCCCATCAGCTGATTGAAAAGTACTGTGTATAACGGCCAAGCATTCAGAGGACACAACACAATCAGCAGCACACTGAAATGCCCCCTCACATGGTGACGAAATGCTCACAAGTGAATAGCCAAGATTGGAGAACAACTCAACCCAACTTTTATCTATGCTTTCTGTAAGTTTTCAACTTCTATCAGCTCTCCTTTCATACTCTGCCACTCCAGAGAAAATAATACATTTTTCCAACCTCTCATGATAGCACGTGCCCTCTAAACCAGGCAGCATCCTGGCAAACTCCTCTGCACTCTTTTCAAAGCCTCCACATTCTTTCTGTAATGGAGTGTCCAGAACTGTATATAGTTCGGGCCTAACCAGAGTTTATGAAGCTGCAATATGGCTTCCTTACAAACTTCCACAGATGGACCATGGAGAGCATTCTAACTGGCTGCATCACCATCTGGGAGGTGGTGGGAGGCTACTGTACGGGATTGAAGTAAGCTGCAGAGAGTTGTAAACTCAGTCAGCTCCATCATAGGCACTAACCTCCAGGATTCAGGACAACTTCAACGAGTGGGGCCTCAAAAAGGCAGCATCCATCATTAAGGACCCCCGCCACCCAAGTCATGCCTTGTTCTCATTGCTACCATCAGGGAGGAGGTACAGGAGCCTGAAGACGCACACTCAGTGATTCGGGAACAGCTTTCACCCCTGTAACATCCAATTTCTGAATAGCCACTGAACCCATGAACACTACTTCACTACTTTTCTTTTCTATTTTTGCACTACTTACTTCATTTCACTATTTAATATATATATTTAAAAAATCTGAATTCAAGAGGAGTCCTGCAGAAGGGTCTTGGCCCAAAACCAGGACTGTTTATTCCTCTCCATAGATGCTGCCTGACCTGCTGGGTTCCTCCAGCATTTTGTGTGCGTTGCTCTGGATTACCAGCATCTGCAGAATCTCTTGTGTTTATTCGAAAAGAATTGCATTTATTGTTTGAGGCAATGAGTACAAGACTCGGGATCAGAATCAGGTACATGTGGTGAAATCAGTTGTCCTTGGGGAAGCAATGTATTGTGATACATAAAAGTAGAGAAATTCCGGTGTTTAACCTCTTGTTTCTGCCTCTGCATGAGGAGGAAGCCATTCCTCAGCTCCAGGGCTGAGTCATTGCCAGTGCTCACCGTGACAGAGTCTGCTGTTTTTCCACAGTTGAGTCCACACCTGCGAACACACACTATGACAGGGAGAACTTCTTGCACCTTGAAAAGGTCATGTGCAGTAGATGTTTGTAGGGAAGGATGACCGCAGTGTTTTCCACAATGGTCATGTACGTTCCATTGTGAGTGTGTGTGGCATCTGTTAGTCTCGTGAGACCATGGACCTGCGCCCTCTGTAGGGCGTAGGCCTGGGCAAGGTTGTATGGAAGACCGGCAGTTGTCCATGCAGCAGGTCTCCCCCTCTCCACGCCACCGACATTGTCCAAGGGAAGGGCGAGGGCGGGTACAGCTTGGCACCAATGAAGTCGCAGGAGTTGCCAGAATGAGGTTGAAGGCAATGTCGGACTGCCTTAGGGACTCCAGCTCCGGATTTGTCCTTAGGGTTTACTCCCGAATCCTTTTCCATGAGTGAGTATGGTCGCAAGGCAGCGGAGGTTTAAAATCAGAGTTTTCCCTCTCTTAGATGGACTGCCTTCCCAGGCTGACGAGCTCCATCTATCCAAAGCACTGGTTTTAAGGCGCCAGGACCCGCCTTCACCCCTTCTCCTGTCAGTAGAAACAGTTCCGCCGGGCTTAGAGGCTAAGCCACACGAGAAGGCCAGGAGTTGGACTTGGTTGTCAGAAGCTATTTGAGGCTCATGCCATGAGGAGAACTTTTAGGTAGTGGGAGCTTGTCCCCACTACCACTCCTCGGCTTGACAACCTTGGAAGTAGCCTGGGTAGAATATGGAATAAATTTAATTAACCCATTTGAGCACTCTGCTTCCTTGCACCTTCCCTCTGTTGAGAACAAAGCCACAGGGACAGACACGTTGGCCTGATGCCAGGGTTAGAAAAAAAATGGATCTTGAGTGCCAGCACAAAGGATTTGTTGAATGCATGAAGGTGTAAATGGTGTCAGGGTATCCCATCTTACATTAATGCACGGAGTCGGGGCTGCAAGACATGTGTAGGCTGGAGTATGGGAGATCTTTCTGGATAACACCTGGAGCCTTGGTGGCACATGACTATCTGAGGGAAACAATAGGAATTCTGCAGATGCTGGAAATTCAAGCAACACACATAAAGGTTGCTGGTGAACGCAGCAGGCCAGGCAGCATCTCTAGGAAGAGGTGCGGTCGACGTTTCAGGCCGAGACCCTTCGTCAGGACTAACTGAAGGAGGAGTGAGTAAGGGATTTGAAAGTTGGAGGGGGAGGGGGAGATCCAAAATGACAGGAGAAGACAGGAGGGGGAGGGATGGAGCCAAGAGCTGGACAGGTGATAGGCAAAAGGGATAAGAGAGGATCATGGGACAGGAGGTCCGGGAAGAAAGACAAGGGGGGGGACCCAGAGGATGGGCAAGGGGTATATTCAGAGGGACAGAGAGAGAGGTGGGGCATTAGCAGAAGTTAGAGAAGTCGATGTTCATGCCATCAGGTTGAAGGCTACCCAGACGGAATATAAGGTGTTGTTCCTCCAACCTGAGTGGGGGGAATCAGAATACTCTTCACAGCAAACAATAGTTCGGGATCTGGACGTGGGCTTGGGTTTGCATTTGGGTGTTTGTGTTCCAAACTGGATGCTTTGCTTCCTACAAGCAATGATTAATTATTAATCGTGTCTTGAAAAAACAGGGAACTTCTGGCTGATGCCAGTAAATGCCCAGCACGTGTCGACAAATTCATTTTGTCTACATTAGTAGCAGTGTTTTAAAAATGTCAAAAATGCCCTAACAGCACATATTTCAATGTCACCAGTTTAATCAAATTCATTAATTTTGAGTAAAAACACCTTCTCAACATGAACTAAATCACTTCTACAGAGTAATCTAAGTCGCAGACGCACTGAGTGAGTATTGTTGCCTTAGGCAACGGTGATTCCTGAATGGAAAAATCCACTTCCTGGCATTGGTCCATGACGTGCTTTTGGTTGGGGCATAATGGCACTGGTGTCTGTCTTGTGAAAACCACCCTCACCTGTACACTCTTCACTGGGATCTGCCTCATGACATATCCCCCCCTCACCTGTACACTCTTCACTGGGATCTGCCTTGTGACATCCCCTCACCTGTACACTCTTCACTGGGATCTGCCTCGTGACATCCCGTCACCTGTACACTCTTCACTGGGATCTACCTTGTGACATCCCCTCACCTGTACACTCTTCAGTGGGATCTGCCTCGTGACGTCCCCTCACCTGTACACTCTTCACTGGGATCTACCTTGTGACATCCCCTCACCTGTACACTCTTCAGTGGGATCTGCCTCGTGACGTCCCCTCACCTGTACACTCTTCACTGGGATCTACCTCGTAACATCCCCTCACCTGTACACTCTTCACTGGGATCTGCCTCATGACATACCCCACCCCCCACCTGTACACTCTTCACTGGGATCTGCCTCGTGACATCCCCTCACCTGTACACTCTTCAGTGGGATCTGCCTCGTGACATCCCCTCACCTGTACACTCTTCACTGGTGTCTACCTTGTGACATCCCCTCACCTGTACACTCTTCACTGGTGTCTACCTTGTGACATCCCCTCACCTGTACACTCTTCACTGGTGTCTACCTTGTGACATCCCCTCACCTGTACACTCTTAGCTGGGGTACAGTAGTGTAGTGGTGAGCACAACTCTTTACACTACAGGCGACTCGGGTTCAGTTCCTGCTGCGGCCTTTAAAGAGTTTGTACGTCCTCCCCAAAACAACGTGGGTTTGCTCCGGGTGCACCAGTTTCTTCCCACAATCCACGGATGTACCGGTTAGTAGGTTAATTGGTCATTGTGAATTATCCGGTGGTTTAGGCTAGGGTTAACTCGGTGCGTTGCTGGTGGGCGTGGCTCTGAGCACTGGGAGGGCCTGTTCCACGCTCTATCTTAATAAACAAACAAATGAAATAATTTCCAAGTTTTCCACCATCTGGATAACCACAAAATTGTTGAAGTACATAATCTTTTAATGTCTCTTTGATTTTTCCCTGGTGGTGATACTAATGGTGGCTAACATTTAGATTCTGGGAGTATATCTGTTCAGGCTTCATTGCTGGAGTCACATGTTTCAGCTGGGCCTAGGGACTCTTCATCTTCACTCGCTCATACACCTCTTTATATTTTATTGCTTTTAATTTGCATTTCATTAACCTCACACCCGGCCCAGCTTTTTCTCACCTTGAAGCTGACTAAGACTGCAACATCAGTTGCTTTGCTAGGATTTTGTTGAAGGAACCTGGATGAAGGAGGGTTTGGGATGGGTGCCCCTGGTAACAGTACAGTGCCGTACAGGTCCGTGCAATGATTTACTTTGGATGATGTGCAGCTCAGGTAGATGACGATTGGGTCAAGTAGCTCTCCAATCTTGGCAATTTACTTGCAAATGTTTTGTCCCCATAAGGAGAGACACCGCCAGGGGGCTGTCGATTGTGGCGTGTTCTCCCAATGCTTGGCCTTTATATACGTATCAATCAGCTGATTGGTCATCATCACAGAAACCCACGTGTTGTAGGGAAGAAATCTCATCGCTGGTTGGCTGTGTGGCAAACTTTGTCGTCTGGAATTTTGCCCACATCGTCTCGGGGTGGTGGAGCAACACCTTATACTCCATCTAGGTGATGGGGTGGGGGCTCATGCTTTTGCTGAGGTGGGTGGGGGGAGGGGGAGGGAAAGGGTTGATACTTTGCTACTGATTGTGCATGGGGAGGGGGAGTGGGTCTTTGGAGTTTTAATGTTTTCCTGACATTCATTCTTTAGGGGTTCTTTTTCTGTTTTGTGGATGTCTGTGGAGAGTCAGAATTTCAGGTTGTGTACTATATACATTCCCTGTTATTAAATGGAACCATTCAACTATTCAGCTTGCTCTTCCCCCCTGACTTTTGTCGCTGGCTGGTCCTGCACCATCTCTAGGCCTCTTCTCCACCCTCCCGAGTTTATGGGGTCTAGAGGACAATTGAACTGGAACCCTTGAGATGGCAAAGGATCAGCTGATACAGAGAAACATTCCCCCCAGTAATGGGGTCCAAAGTAAGATGGAAAATACAGAAATTTAGGCACTAGTTCATTAGATATAGAAGTAGAATCAGGCCATTCAGCCCATCAAGCCATTCCGTCATGGCTGATTTATTATCCCGCTCAACACCATTTTTCAGCCTTCTTTCCATAACCTTTGATGACCTTACTAATCAAAAACTTATCAGCCTCTGCTTTATACATAACCAGACATCCCACCCTGCAAAAACTCATTTCAGGGAGGTAGCACCACCACCACCGCAACACCATATCCGACCCCCCCCCCCCCCCCCGGTCGACCTCCAAAGGTGTATGTGTACAAGACATTTGATTATGAAAGAACACAACAATTTATTTGATCACATATTGAAACTACTTACACACACACACACACACACACACACATATATATATATACTCCTTGTTGAGTATTTTGTTGGCAGTCTCAATGCTAACAGCTAAATGCTAATGCAAATAGCTTTTCTATTTCTTTTGCAAACTTTCCTTGTACTGTGATGTGGCTTGCTTGGCAGATTTGAGCATTTTGCCGGAAGTCTCAACCTCATAGTAGTCTGTGTCAATGAATTTGTTAATTTTGCAAGACATCAGATTCACAAGATTCACAATTATATTATATTATATTATCATGGAGTCATTTTTTATTCTATTACAACTTTAAGCAAGTCTATGGGGAGTTTTGCCTCATCACGTAGGACATCAATGGAATAGCTCCTTAGCAGCTAGCTAGCTAGTTTAAATAACGTTAGCTATGCTAATGAACGAATGACACCTGTTAAATTCACCTCAACTTGTCTTTTACAGTCTTAACCCACCATGGGCAATAGAAAAGTCACTGTTGCAAACAGTGCAGCGAGCAACACTGTCATTATTTTTGACCCCTATTAGGCAGGGATACACTTTAATGTAGTCTGGGGTGAAGTACATTTTATATTTTCTTTTTTTGGAACACTCTGCCATGGACACTAAACTGAACTGATGGCCAATGAAAGAGAGAGAGAGGTCGACTGCAAAGCCCACCCACAGAGAAAACTGTTAGGTCTACTTAGCACACAGAGAGACCAATCAGGATCTCTCTCTGTCACTCTCTCGCTATGTCTGTCACTCGCTTTTTCTCTCTCTCTCACCCCCCCCCCCCCGCATTCGCTCGCTCTCAAAAAATCAGTTTCTGAGATATTGTATATAATTTGCGGGCGTCAGGGAGCCACTATCAATATGCGGGAGACTCCCGGAACTTCTGGGAGAGGTGGGATGTTTGCATAAAGATTTGGCCTTCACAACTGTCCATGGAAATAAATTCCACAGACTCACCAGCCTCAGGCTGAAGAAATTCTTTCCCCTGAATGGATGGTACTCTATTCTGAGGCTGTGCCCTCTGGTCCTAGACTCGCTCACTACAGGAAACATCCTCCCCACATCCACTCTAACAAAGACTTTCAACGATGGATATCTGTGCTCCTTCAAAAAGGGAGAAGATTCCAAAAACAGTGCCTGAGGCCATTCTTTAACAGGTAATGAAGTAAAATAACAAAGGAAGCCAGATAGACCTGAGGCATAAAACTAGCTGGGTTCTAATTCAATATTAAAAGAGCCTTAGGCACAGATTGCCCTCACTCTTTTCCTTTGATTCCAGAGTGGCCAACTAACTTCACCTTGTTCCTATAGCTTCATCAGTTTCCTTTAGTGTTTCTAGAGAGGCAAAATGGACTCATTCTCTTCCTTTAGCGATTCTAGAGGGCAAAATGGCCCAATCATGTTCTTTTAGTGACTATAGAGGGGCTGAATGGCTTCACCCTTTCCCTTAAATTATTCTAGAGGGGTTGAGTGACCTCATCTTGTTCCTGTAGAGATTCTAGATTGGCCAAATAGCCTCATGCAGTTCTTTTAGTGATTCTAGAGGGGCTGAATAGCCTTATCTTGTTCTTACTGATTCTAGAGGGGATGAATGGCAACATCCTGTTCCTTTAGCGATTCTAGAGGGGCTGAATAGCCTCATCTAGTTTCTTTAATGAGTCTAGAGGGGCCGAATGTCTGCATCCTGTTCATTTAGTGTTTGTACAGGGGCTGAATGGCCCTATTCCATTCCATTAATGATTCTAGAGGAGCTGAATGACCTTATACCATTCCATTAGTGATTGCCGAGGGAGTGAATGGCCTTATTCCATTCCATTAATGATTCTAGAGGGGATGACTGACCTCATCCTGTCCTTTTAGTGATTCTAGAGAGGCCAAATGATCTCATCCTGTACCTTTATTGGTTCTAGTGGGGCTGAATGGCCTCACTGTCCTCTTAATGACTCTAGCAGGGCTGGACTACCTCATCCTGTTTAACAGAGTGGCCTCGCTAGTCCTCCAGTGGTTCCATCTCTCAGGAGAGACAACGCATTCATTTTTTGCACTAACAGTGACTAAGCTCCGTCCAAAAAGCAAGCTGATGAACGTAAGGAGACAGAAATTAGACCTGTCAACACTCCAAGGTTTAATTTCATTGTACATTTCAGTCAGAAAGGAACATTCAATTAATGATTGCTTGGATGACCGTGTTTGTGGATTAGTAATGAACAGAACATCAGCGGAAGGCTCCCCATTACTGAAGCCAGAGTGAAAGCAGGCAGGGCAATTCATTAAAGTCAACATCTTTTACATAATTTATGGTTTAAAATTTACAGAAACAAAAGTTTCTCTTGACCCTTGAGGAGAACGCTACCATCTCCCTGCTGTGCCGCACTAGAATTTCATACAGGAAAATTCATTAAGAGTCAATGCATTATGCATCAACAGAATCGGCTGTAACTGTTGCTGTAACTGCCAATCTCCAAACAATAGGAGAGTGTTCGTCCACTCCTGCCACCTGTACTTAACTCTGAGCATCTCACTTCACTGGCTCGGTGCCTCTGTTCAGAGTTGAATACCTAAATCAGAATATGGTTTAATATCACCCACATATGTCATGAAAGTTGTTATTTTTGCTGCAGTAGTGCAATGCAATATATAATAATAGAAAAAAACTGTGAGTTATAGGAAATATATATTTTATTTTATTGAGATCCAGCACGGAACAGGCCATTCCGGCCCTTTGAGCTGGGCTGCCCCGCAAACCCCGATTAAACCCTAGCCTAATCATGGGACAATTTACAAATGGGACTGTGGGATGAAACCGGATCACCCGGAGGAAACACACGCAGTCACGGAGAGAACATACAACCGCCTTACGGGCAGCGGTGGGAATTGAACCCGGGTCGCCTGCACTGTGAAGCGTCATGCTGACCACTACGCTACCGCATCACCCAATGGTGTATATATTATATGGCTATTGAACTCACCAACACTACCTCACTTCTTTACACTATTTTAATTTAGATATAATAGTTGAATTAAGTAAGTAGTGTAAAAATAGTGAAGTAGTATTCATGGGTTCAATGTCCACTTAGAAATCGGATAGCAGAGGGGAAGAAGCTGTTCCTGATTCATTGAGTGCGTGTCTTCAGGCTTCTGTATCTCCTTCTGGTTGGTAGCAATGAGAAGAGACATGTTCTGGGTGTCGGGGGTCCTTAATGATGGATGCTGCCTTTTTGAGGCATCGCTCCTTGAAGACGTCCTGGATACCACAGAGGCTAGTGCCCATGATGGAGCTGACTGAGTTTACAACTTTCTGCAGCTTTTTCCAATCCTGCACAGTGGCCCCCCGTACCGGACGGTGACGCAACCAACTAGAATGCTCTCACAGTACATCTGTAGAACCGTGCAAGTGTCTTTGGTGACATACCAAATCTCGACAAACTTCTCGTGAAACGTACCTGCTGTTGTGCCTTCTTTGTAGCTGCATCAATATGCTGGCTCCAGGATAGATCTTCAGAGATGGTGGCACCCAGGGACTTGAATCTGCTTACTCGTTCCACTTCTAATGCCTCGATGAGGACTGGTGTGTGTTCCCACATCTTACCCTTCCTAGGTCCACAATCAGTTCTTCCGTCTTACTGGGATTGAGTGCATGGTTGTAGCTGCATACCACTCAACCAGCTGATCTACCTTGCTCCTGCATGCCTCTTCACCACCATCTGCAATTCTGCCAGCAAATTTACAGATGGCATTTGAGCTGTGCCTAGCCACATAGTCATGGGTTTAGAGGGAGTAGAGCAGTGGGCTAAGCACACAGCCCTGAGGTGTGTCAGCGTTGATTATCAGCGAGGTGGAGATGTTATTTCTGATCCGCACAGACCGTGGTCTCCCGGCGAGGAAATGGAATTCAAATTCAGACACAAAGGAGCTGCTCATTTCTCACAGCAGAGCCACTGGCACCAGCCCTCATCAAGGACATGTATACAGAAAGGTGCCGGAATATGGTCACTAAATCATCCCACCCACCCTGCTCGTGGACTGTTTGCCCTAATCAGGGAGGAGGCTATGTGGCATCCATGCCAGGACTACCAGGCTCAAAAACAGTAAGGCTGAGCTACACCTCCACCCACTAACCACCCAACCACACCCCCAACCACCACGACTTAATCACTTCCTATCAGAGTCACTTTATGTGCAGACACTCCTGTGCCTAGCCTCACTTTATGGACGGGCAAACTGTCATGTATGGAAGCACTCTTACGTACTTATTGTGTGTTTTCTCTGTGCTCGATCAGATCCAGAGTTACAGTTATTTCATTCTCCTTTACGCTTGCGTTGTAAATTGCATTAAACAATCTTGAATCCTGAGCTGAGGAACAGATGAGACATGAGGTGAATACTTACTAACACAAAAATCAAACTGAAAAGAGGAAATGCAGGAAAACACAGCAGCAGCTCGAGTGAATTTCTTAAGTGACCATTGCGACCTAGAAATGAATATTATTGTATCTTGTATCTGAATGGAACAACAGGACAGCATGGCAAACACACGGCATTAGAATGCGGCCACTCATTCAACACACTCATTAATGCAAATATCTAGTTAGCCAGTCATGTGGCAGCAACTCGATGCATAAAAGCATGCAGACATGGTCATTTGTTGCTTAGACCAAACATCAGAATGGGGAAGAAGTGTGATATCAGTGACTTTGACTGTTGAACAATTGTTGGTGCCAGACGGGGTGGTTTGAGTATCTCTAAACTGATGATCTCCTGGGATTTTCACACACGAATGTCTTTGGAGTTTACAGAGAGTGGTGCGAAAAACAAGAAAAAAACATCCAGTGAGCAGCAGCTCTGTGGGTGAAAACCTTGTTAATGAGAGAGGTCAGAGGAGAATGGCCAGACTGGTTCAAGTTAACAGGAAGGTGACAGTAACTCAAATAACCACGTGTTACAACAGTGGTGTGCAGAAGCATTTCTGAAAGCACAACACATTGAATTTTGAAGTGGATGAACTACAGCAACAGGCCACCTTGTTAGGTGAAGGCCCACTGAGTGCAGAACACTACAGTACAGTTCAGGCCCTTCAGCCCACAATGTCGTGCCAACCTTTTAACCTACTAACCCTTCCTTTCTACCTAGTCCTCTAGTTTATTATCACCCATGTACCTACCTAAGAGTTCCTTAAATGTCCCTAATGTTTCTGCCTCTACCACCCCCCGGCAGGATGTTAAAAACTTACCTCTAATATCCCTCCTATACTTTCCTCCAAAGTTCAAAGTAAATTTCATTTACTTGTGGACATACTCAATAGATTGGTAGATTAATGAAAGACTGGCCAACTAGGTCGTTCAACCAGAGTGCAAAAGACAACAAACTGTGCAAATACGAAAAGAAGAAATAAGAAATAAATAAGCAATAATTATTGAGAACATGAGATGAAGAGTCCCTGAAAGTGAGTCTATAGGTGAGATGTTCCCATAGGATGTGGGATCATCTCAATGATGGGGCAAGTGAAGTTGAATGAAGTTACACACATCAAAGTTGCTGGTGAACACAGCAGGCCAGGCAGCATCTCTAGGAAGAGGTACAGTCGACGTTTCAGGCCGAGACCCTTTGTCAGGACTAACTTGAAGAAGAGCTAGTAAGAGATTTGAAAGTGGGAGCTTTTTAGTTTAAATCCTCAACAGTAGCAAACGCTCTCCCTAGGACATTGGTTCCAGTCCAGCCCTCCAACTTTCAAATCTCTTACTAGCTCTTCTTTCAGTTAGTCCTGACGAAGGGTCTCAGCCTGAAACATCGACTGTACCTCTTCCTACATATGCTGCCTGGCCTGCTGTGTTCACCAGCAACTTTTATGTGTATTGCTTGAAATTCTAGCATCTGCAGAATTCCTCATGTTTGAATGAAGTTATCCCCTTTGGTACAAAAGCCTGATGGCTGAGGGGTAATAACTGTTCCTGAACCTGGTGGTGTAAGCCCTGAAGCTTCTGTACCTTCTTCCTTAATTCCAATCACCTACATGATGCCCCTTGGAATCTGTCAATGGAAAAGCTCAGTACTCACCTTCCTGACAAGCTTTTCAGCAGTGGAACACATTCTCAGAATTCATGAACTCTGGACTTCCTTCTAGGAAACATCTTTGCTTACCCCATAAAGGTGTTCCACAAAAATCTTAAATCCTACTTGTTCCTATCCTGTAACGGTGGTGTCTATCCTGACAGATTGGTATTGGTGTTGGTTTATATTGTCACATGTAGACAATATAAGACAACATAAGATATAGGAGCAGAATTAGTCCATTTGGCCCATCAAGTATCCGCTGCCATTTCATCATGACTGATTGATCCATTTCCCTCTCAGCCCCAATCTCCTGCCTTCTCCCTGCAGTCATTCATGCCCCGACTAATCAAGAATCTATCAACCTCTGTCTCAAACATATCCAATCACTTGGCCTCTATATATGACTGTGGCAATGAATTCCACAGATTCTCTATGCTCTGGCTGAAGAAAATCCATTTCTTTTCTAAATGGACACCCCCCTGTTCTGAGGCTGTGACCTCTGGGCTTAGACTGCCCCCACCATGGGAAACGTCCTCTCCACATCCACTCTGTCGAGTTTTCAACATTTTAGAAATTTCAATGAGATTCCTCCTCAATTTTTCAGAACTCCAGTGAGCAGAGACCCAGAGCCATCAAACGCTGATCATATGATAAACCTTTCAATCCTGGAATCATTTTCGTGAATGATTACTGAGGTACAGTACAGTGAAAAGCTTGTCAGCACATTGTTCACACAGATCAGATCATTACACAGTGCATTGAGGTAGAACAAGGTAAAACAACAACAGAATGTAGAGTAAAGTGTAACAGCGTCAGAAGAAGTGCAGTGCAGGTAGACATGCTGTAAGGTGCACAGCTACAACGGGGCACATTGTAAGGTCAAGAGTCCAGCTTACCCTTCTACAGAACCATTCAATGCGGTAGAAGCTGCCCTCCAGTCTGGTGGCATGTGCTTTCACAAGGGAGAGGTGGGTTTCCCTGCTTTCTCTGACCAAACCCAAGCACTTTACATCTGCAGCCACCTCTATCTTTTCCCAGAGTCAAAATGTCTAACAGCATGCGGAGTACGTACGTTTAAGGTTAGAGAGGGTAAGCTCAAAGGGCATAATTTACACAAAGTGGTGGGTGTCTGGAAAGTACGGCCAGGTGTGGCTGCGGACACAAATCTAATAGAGATGTTGAAGAAACTCTTGATAAACACTTGGATATGCAGGGAATGGAGGGATATGCACATTGCATAAGAAAGATGAGTTTGGTAAGGTGTTTAAAGAGATCAGCACAACATTATGAGCAGGTTCAGGGCATTGGGTGAACCATGTCCTATTGAATAGCAGAACTAGCTCAGGATGTTGAGTGAGTCATAGTCCTACTGAATAGCAGATCAATCTCAGGGCATTGGCAAGCCATGTCCTATCGGTTAGTAAAATAAGCTCAGGGTGTTGGGTGAATCATGGGCCTATTGAATAGCAGAGCAGGCTCAGGGCATTGGGCGAGCCATGTCCTATTGAATAACAGAACAGGCTCTGGTGAAACATGTACAAAAGGCTGAAGAAACCTAGCAGGCCAGGCAGAATCTATGGAAAAGAATAAGTCGACGTATCAGGCCAAGACACTTCAGGTGGACTCAGGATCTGGGGGTTGGGTAAGTGGAACAGACTCAGGAGACTATGTGAACATTTGATACCTCTGGGCTCGTATTCACTGGACTATGGAATAATGAGTGGGGCTTTAAATAAAACCTATCAAACACTGACAGACAGAGTGGATTTGGATTTTATGTTTCCATTTGTGGGATAATCTAGGACCGGGGGCACACCCTTGGAATAGAAGGACATGCCCTTAGAACAGATATTAGGAGGAATTTCTTTATCCAGAGGATGGTGAATCTGTGGAATTCATCGCCACAGATGCTGTGAAGGCCAAGTCATTGGGTATATTTAAGGCAGAGGCTGATAGGTCCAGGCATGCCAGGAGCCACACTCACATCAACGGAGCTGTAGTGAAGTGTGTAACAAGCTTCAAATTCCTTGGTGTCCACATTTCCGAGGATCTCACCTGGTCTCTGAACTCCTCCATCCTGATTAAAAAGGCACAACAGCGTCTTTATTTCCTGCGGAGCATCAAGAAAACTCACCTCTGTCCCAGGATACTGACGGACTTTTACCGTTGTACCATTGAGAGCATACTCACCAACTGCATCTCAGTGTGGTATGGTAATTGTTCCGTATCGGACCGCAAAGCACTCCAGCGTGTGGTGAAAACTGCCCAGTGGATTATCGGCACCCAATTGCCCACCATTGAGAACATCTACCATAAACGCTGCCTGGGCAGGGCGAAAAGCATTATCAAGGATGCATCTCACCCTAACCATGGACTTTTTACTCTCCTCCCATCTGGTAGGCACTACAGGAGCCTCCGCTCCCGCACCAGCAGGCACAGGAAGAGCTTCTTCCCTGAGGCTGTGATCCTGCTGAACCTCACATCACAGTGCTAAGCAGTATTGCACCCCTATTGTACTGTCTCAGTACTTTTATATTTGTGTGCTGTAGCACTTTTTATTCGCAGTTATTTTGTAAATAACACTATTCTTTGCATTTCTGGTCAGATGCTAACTGCATTTCATTGGTTTTTATCTGTACTCAGCACAATGACAATAAAGTTGAATCTAATCTAATCTAATCTAATCTAATTATTCATGGTGTCAAAGGTTACAGGGAGAAGGCTGGAGAATGGGGTTTGAGATGGATATTAAATCAGCCATGATGGAATGAAGAAGCAGACACAATGGGCTAAATGGCCGAATTCTGCTCCTATGTCTAATGGTTTAGGCCATGGCACTATTGAATGGCAAAGCAGGGTCAAAGGACTAGGTAACCTTCTCCTGGACCTAATTCATTTGCCATTCATGGAGCAGAATATCCTCCCCAAAGGGCTCAACTCACATCATGCAGCATTAAAATTCTATCACCGCTCTGCCACCAATCTGCCAAGACCACCAACACTTTCTGCCTCCTGAAGCTTCACTCCTTACAAGAAGTGTCCTGTCAGCTTTCGTATATGCAATTTATGTCAAGTTGTGCATTCTAAAGAACATTATTTTCTATTGTTATTTGTTAATAGTCATAGTCATACTTTATTGACCCCAGGGGAAATTGGCTTTCGTTACAGTTGCACCATAAATAATTAAATGGTAATAAAACCATAAATAATTAAATAGTAATATGTAAATTATGCCAGGAAATAAGTCCAGGACCAGCCTATTGGCTCAGGGTGTCTGACCCTCCAAGGGAGGAGTTGGAAAGTTTGATGGCCACAGGCAGGAATGACTTCCTATGACGCTCTGTGTTGCATCTCGGTGGAATGAGTCTCTGGCTGAATGTACTCCTGTGCCCACCCAGTACATTATGTAGTGGATGGGAGACATTGTCCAAGATGGCATGCAACTTGGACAGCACACTCTTTTCAGACACCACCGTCAGAGAGTCCAGTTCCATCCCCACAACATCACTGGCCTTACGGATCAGTTTGTTGATTCTGTTGGTGTCTGCTACCCTCAGCCTGCTGCCCCAGCACACGACAGCAAACATAATATTATTATGTTAATATTATTTTGTGTTCTGTATGTGTAAATGCCCTCCATCTTTTTATTCTGTCATCTCCCTCTTTCCTCTCCAGTCCTGAAGAGAAGTTTCAGACTGAAACATGGACTGTCTATTTGCTTCCAGCGATGTTGCCTCACCTGCTGAGTTCCTAAAGCATTTTGTGTCTGTTGCACGTGATATATGTACTGTATTTTTCACCTTGGTCCCAGAGGAACTTTCTTTTTGTTTAGTTATACATGTTTACAGGTGAATGACAATTAAATCTCAGCTTGAACTTGAGGTGCAGTATTGGTGGTGTAATGGACGTTGAAGCAGGTTTTCCAAGGTTACAGCAGGATGTAGACCAACTACTACCTTCCCCATCCCACCCTCCTACTCTTTTACCCCATCACACCCCTCTCCTTCTCAGCTGAGGGGTTTAGAGGGAGTTTTAACACTGCCTTTCCCATTCCCATCTGAGACACCTTTCAGGAACAGTCCTGAACACAGCGGATACCGGAATTCAAAGTTTCAAAAGGTCCAATTTAATGTTAGAGAAATGTATACAATATACATTCTGGACTTTGTGTTTCACCTGGTATGTGACAGACCACAGGCTCTCTCTCTCCCCCTAATAAGGGAGAAGAAGGTGTTTCCCTTTTCCCAGCAAACGAGGAGACGTAACCAACAACTTGCTGGTTTACGGTATTAAAAGTATGTTACGTTGCTTTTTCCGAGCTGTGTGCCCAAAGATCTCAAAGATCTCAGGTCTTTGGGCACACAGCCGTAGACACTTTGGCTCCCCCGATGACACATGGGTCTCCAGCCATGACACCGACACTCAATCCGCCCGTCTCCAGAGCCCCGAGACCCTAGGCTTCCAAAACCAAGCTGGACTCTTAGGCCGAGTCCTTGGCATGCCGAACAACAGCCAGTTATGAAACCCCGAGAACGGGTCCCATTCCCAGAAAGAACCGGTCAGTGTGTAACTGCAGGTCAGGGTCTTCACAAGAACCCTGAAAGGGAAAAATAAAGATATTAAAGATGGAAATAGAGCTGTTTCCGAACATACAAGTAAAGGAGTCGCCGTTTAGCTTCATCATTACTTCACTCTGCCTCCAGACTTGGTTCCAGAGCAACACACACAAAATGGTGGAGGAACTCAGCAGGTCAGGCAGCATCTATGGAATGGCATAAGCAGACAACGTTTTGGACCTGGACCCTTCAACAAGACTGGAAAGGAAGCCAGGATAAAAGGGTGGGGGTGGAGGAGGAGGTGAGAGTGGAAAGGTAGGTGTGTGAAGGAGAGAGATGGAAGGGGTTGATTTGAAGAGATAAGAGGTGATGGGTTTTATGTATTCTTCAGGAACATTCCTGATATCATGGCCACCTGCAGCCCAGTTCATCAGTCTTGTTCACTGATCTCCCTGCATTTAGCCATATCTCATTAAGCACAGCCAGATTCCAGTACTTGTTTGCCTTTCATTCTCTCTCACTAATGTTCTACGTTTCCAATTCTGTTCTTCTCTCTTCTTGTGTAGATAGAGACTCGTCAGCCATGTTGGCAGTTCACCTAGGAGACGGAAACTGATCTGAAACCTCTGCTCCCCACTCATGGGGAAGGCTTCGGGAATAAATCCTGAGGGAAATTCCAGAGCTGGAATCTTGAAGGTAGACCCGCGTTAAATTCAACATTGACTGGCATTGGTGCCAAACTGCAGCAGGTTTTACTGTTCAATTTAATTCAAAAAAACCATAAAATATAGGAGCAGAACCAGTCCATTCTTCTGCCATTTCATCAGGGCTGATAAATCTTCCATCTCAGCCCCAATCTCCTGTCCCCTCACCACATCGCTTCATGCCCCCACTAATCAAGAATCGATCAACTCCTGCCTTAAATATGCCCAATGACTTAGTGTCCACAGCACCCTATGACAACAAATTCCACGGATTCACCACGCCCTGGCTACAGAAAGTCCTCCTCATCCCCCTACTCTGAAGCTGTGTCCTCTGGTCTTAGACTCTCCCACTATAGGAAATATCTTCTCCACATCCACTCTGCTGAGGCCTTTCAACATTCAATAGGCTTCAATGAGGTCACCCCTCATTCTTCTGAATTCTAGTGAGTACTGGTCCAGAGCCATCAAACGTTCCCAGAGTCATTTTCGTGAACCTCCTTTGAACCCTCTGCCATGTCAGCACATCCTTTCTTAGACAAGGGGCACAAAAATGCTCACAATACTCCAAGCGAGGCCTCACCAGTGCTTCATAAAGCCACAACATTACATCATTCATCTGTTCATTCATCAGCTGTGTAGGGAGATGGAGCCTGCTGCGTGGGCAAGGGCTTCCTCTCCATATCGTACTGTCCTGGATGGTGTACTGGCTTGCAAATGACAGCTAGGATACAATATAAGATGGTGAGAGGCTTTGATCGTGTGGATAGTCAGAGGCTTTTTCCCAGGGCTAAAATGGTTGCCACAAAAGGACACAGGTTTAAGGTGCTGGGGAGTAGGTACAGAGGAGATGTCAGGGGTAAGTTTTTTACTCAAAGAGTAGTGAGTGCATGGAATGGGCTGCCGGCAATGGTGGTGGAGGCGGATACGATAGGGTCTTTTAAGAGAATCCTGGATAGGTACATGGAGCTTAGAAAAATAGAGGGCTATGGGTAAGCCTAGTAATTTCTAAGGTAGGGACATGTTCAGCACAACTTTGTGGGCCCAAGGGCCTGTATTGTGCTGTAGGCTTTTATGTTTCTATGTTTCTATGTAATATCCATAGCAAACCCCTACCAATGGAGGACCTATCTTCTCCCTCTGAATCCACTTTCTTCTTTCTTCTGCCCAACGTCACCAGATCTTTCCCATCCCCCTGGAGTCCAAAGCTCCCTGTCCCACATCATTTCTCCAGCTGCCACATACTTGCATCACTTACCACTCTCTGCATCAACTGGTAATGAAATCTGCAACTCTCTGCCGCGATGTGTAACGGTACTCTGCACCTCACTAAATCAATGGAGAATGACACACTGCATCTCTCTACATCAATGGGTAACGATACTCTGCATCTCTCTGCATCAATAGGGAATGACTGTCTGCATTAATGGGCAACGACACTGAGCATCTTTCTATATCAATGGGAAATGACACTCTGCATCTCTCTGAATCAATGGGGAATGACACTCTGCATTTCTCTACATGAATCGGTAATGACACTCTGCATCTCTCTACATCAATAGGTAACGACTGTCTGCATCTCTCTTTATCAATGGGTAACGACACTGAATATCTCTCTACATCAATAGGTAACGACTGTCTGCATCTCTCTGCATCAATGGGGAATTACACTCTGCATCTCTCTGCATCAATGGGGAATTACACTCTGCATCTCTCTGTATCAATGAATATCGATACTCTGCATTTCCCTGTATCAATGGGTAACGACATATTGCATCTCTCTACACCAATGGGTAATGATACTCTGCATCTTTTTGAATCAATGGGGAATGACACTGTATCTCTCTGTATCAATGGATAATAATATACTGCATCTCTCTACACCAATGGGTAATGATACTCTGCATCTTTCTGAATCAATGGGGAATGACACTGTATCTCTCTGTATCAATGGGTAATGAGACTTTGCAAAGATGTACCAGTTACTAAGTTCATTGGTCATTGTAAAGTGACCCATGGTTCGGCTGGTTTTAAATCGATCAGTTGCTGGGTGACATGGCTCGAAGATCCGAGTGAGCCTATTCCATGTTGCGTCTCTAAATAAATAAACGGGCAACAGGCATAGATTGCCTGTATTGGAACTCCCTTCTCAAAATCCCTTTTGCAACTCCTGACATCTGTACACTCTCCTCGTAACCACATGGGTTTCATCTCGATACTCTAATGTCTTCCCACGTTAAGCAACCTCAGGTTTGGTAAGCTGCAGCATGTTTTCTTCATACAGGAAGTATGCCAACATTTGCAATTTGTTCCAAGCACATCTTAGACTGTGTTAGTCATTGACGCAAACAACGTATTTCACTGTAGGTTCAGAATATTCAACGTACACGGGGCAAATAGTCAATCTTTCCTCTCAGCACAGAGAAGATTGAAACCTACTGCTCAGTACAGGGTCTTCGGGCTACAACGTTGCGCCAACATTTTAACCTACTCCAGGCTCAACCTAACACCTCTCTTCTACATAGTCCTCCACTTTTCTTACATAGAGTCATAAAAACGTACAGCACAGGAGTAGGCACATTGGCCCAAGTAGTCTATGCCCAACCATTTAAACTGTCCACCACATCAGCTTGCACCGGGACAATAGCCCTCCATGCTCCTACCATCCATGTGCCTATCCAAATTTCTCTGAAACATAGAAACCATAGAAACCACAGCACAGAAACAGGCCCTTTGGCCCTCCTTGGCTGTGCCGAACCATTTACTGCCTAGTCCCACTGACCTGCACACGGACCATATCCCTCCACACACCTCCCATCCATGTATCTGTCCAATTTATTCCTAAATGTTAAAAAAGAACCAGCATTTACCACCTCGTCTGGCAGCTCATTCCATACTCCCACCACTCTCTGTGTGAAGAAGCCCCCCCTAATGTTCCCTTTAAACTTTTCCCCCCTCACCCTTAACCCATGTCCTCTGGTTTTTTTCTCCCCTTGCCTCAGTGGAAAAAGCCTGCTTGCATTCACTCTATCAATACCCATCGTAATTTTATATACCTCTATCAAATCTCCCCTCATTCTTCTACGCTCCAGGGAATAAAGTCCTAACCTATTCAACCTTTCTCTGTAACTGAGTTTCTCAAGTCCTGGCAACATCCTTGTAAACCTTCTCTGCACTCTTTCAACCTTATTTATATCCTTCCTGTAATTTGGTGACCAAAACTGAACACAATACTCCAGATTCGGCCTCACCAATGCCTTATACAACCTCATCATAGCATTCCAGCTCTTATACTCAATACTTTGATTAATAAAGGCCAATGTACCAAAAGCTCTCTTTACGACCCTAGCTACCTGTGACGTCACTTTTAGGGAATTTTGTATCTGTATTCCCAGATCCCTCTGTTCTACTGCACTCCTCAGTGCCTTACCATTAACCCTGTATGTTCTACCTTGGTTTGTCCTTCCAACGTGCAATACCTCACACTTGTCTGTATTAAACTCCATCTGCCATTTTTCAGCCCATTTTTCCAGCAGGTCCAAGTCCCTCTGCAGGCTCTGAAAACCTTCCTCACTGTCTACTGCACCTCCAATCTTTGTATCATCAGCAAATTTGCTGATCCAATTTACCACATTATCATCCAGATCATTGATATAGATGACAAATAACAATGGACCCAGCACTGATCCCTGTGGCACACCACTAGTCACAGGCCTCCACTCATCGAAACAATTCTCTACCACCACTCTTTGGCTTCTACCATTGAGCCAATGTCTAATCCAATTTACCACCTCTCCATGTATACCTAGCGACTGAATTTTCCTAACTAACCTCCCATGCGAGACCTTGTCAAAGGCCATACTGAAATCCATGTAGACAATATCCACTGCCTTCCCTTCATCCACTTTCCTGGTAACCTCCTCGAAAAACTCCAATAGATTGGTCAAACGTGACCTACCACGCACAAAGCCATGTTGACTCTCCCTAATAAGTCCCTGTCTATCCAAATGCTTGTAGATTCTGTCTCTTAGTACTCCCTCCAATAACTTACCTACTACCAACGTTAAACTCACCGGCCTATAATTTCCCGGATTACTTTTCGATCCTTTTTTAAACAACGGAACAACATGAGCCACTCTCCAATCCTCCGGCACTTCACCCAAGCTCACAGGCACCACATGCGTTGGCAGCTTGTTCCACACCCTCAGCACCCTCTGAGTGAAGAAGTTGCCCCTCCTGTTCCCCTTAAACTTTTACCTTTCATCCTTAATCTAGTTGTAGTCCCACATAACCTCAGTGGAAGAAGCCTGCTTGACCTAATCCTAGCCCTAACCCTCATAATCTTGTTTACCTCCAGCATATCTCCACTCAAGCTTTTACATTCCAAGGAATGAAGTCCTAACCTGTTCAATCTTTCCTTATAACTCTGGTTCTCCAGTCCCAGCAACATCCTTGTAAATTTTCTCTGTACTTCAACTTTATTTCCTGCAGGTTGGTAACAAAAACTGCACTCAATACTCCAAGTTAGGCCTCACCAATGTCTAATAAAAACTTCCATATAGCATCCCATCTTCTGTACTTAATACATTGATTTATTATGACCCTATCAATCCTGCTCTTCTTTCTTCTCTTTCCTTAAGGTTTGTCACCTGTATCTTATCCCTTTCCCATTAAATCTAACACCTCCCTTGGTTCCTCCCTGTGCTCATGGGTCATGGACTTTCTCTCAGACCGACCACAGCAAGTCAGAATTGGTAAGCACACCTCCACCACCCTCATCTTAAAAATAGGCACCCCGCAGGGCTGTGTGCTGAGCCCTATGCACTACACACTCTTCACACATGACTGCACCCCCATCTACACTTCCAACACCATAATTAAATTTGCGGACGATACCACAGTGGTTGGCCTGATCTCAGACGAGGATGAAACAGCCTTCAGGCTTGAGGTGGATCATCTGACGGAGTGGTGTAAGAACAATGACCCGGTCCTTAACACTTCTAAAACGAAAGAGATGATCACTGACTTCAGTAGATCAAAGGACAGAGTACACATCCCCCTCGATATACATGGAGAGGTAGTGGAAAGTGTGGAAAACCTAAAGTTCCTTGGAGTTACATTGTCAAAACAGTTGACATGGCCCACCGACATCTCGATCCTTGCGAAAAAGGCACAACAAAGACTCTTCTTCCTCAAAAAGCTGAAACAGGCCAAACTCCCACAAAAGCTGTTGCTTAACTTCTACAGAAGCACAATTGAAACCATCCTGACCAACAGCGCCACCGTGTGGTATGCCAGCTGCACAGCCGCTGAGCGACAAGACCTGCATCGCGTGGTGGAGGCGGCCCAGCGAATTGTCACGGTGGAGCTCCCAGGACTGGACACCATCTGTTCCAGCAGACTCAGGAGGAAAGCAATCAGCATAACCAGAGACACCACACACCCCGGCCACTCCCTGTCTGACCCGCTGCCGTCCAGCAAAAGGTTCAGGACACTAAAAGCCAGAACAAATAGACTGAGGAACAGCTTCTATCCCAGAGCTGTGGCCTCCATCACACCACTCCCACAGAACAATGACTGAAACTGTGAGCACACACATGCACACACAAGCACTCAAACACTTGCACTAACGGCACTTTGTGCATTACTGTGATATTCTGGTGTTGCTGCAACTTATTTTCTGCTACGTATCTATTTAATACTGTTTTTCTATTACTGTCTTGTTTTTATCTACCGCTTTATTTAGTTACCTGAGAGGAAGCCAAACAGGGTTTCATTGTACCTAAGTATAATGACAATAAAGATCATTCAATTCAATCCAATTCAGAATGTCATTGACACTAATCCAGACCATGACCCTTGGCTGTCCACCAGCCTGTTTATGTTTCTGCTAAGAATTTCTCTGGAGTGGAAGGGTTGCCATGCAGAGGGTCATGTCTTATGTGATTGTCGAAAGTTGCTTCTGTCGTGATTGGTTAGTTTACAATCTGTGGATGCTTTTCCCGTTGGATAGCTTCCTGGTGGTCAGTTTGAAATCTCCTGGGTATATAGGAAGCACATGTGAGAAGTTCTGTCTCTTTTCCTTTGTTTTAGGAAAGGGTGCACATGACCATTGGGATGGTTTGCTCTGCATGCACTTTTAACTAAGTATATTGGTTGAATGTGTGGGCACGTGGCCAAGTGGTTAAGGCGTTCGACTAGCGATCTGAAGGTCGTGAGTTTGAGCCTCAGCCGAGGCAATGTGTTGTGTCCTTGAGCAAGGCATTTATCACACATTGATCTGCGACGACACTGGTGCCAAGCTGTATGGGTCCTAATGCCCTTCCCTTGGACAACATCGGTGTCATGGAGAGGGGAGACTTGCAGCATGGGCAACTGTTGGTCTTCCACACAACCTTGCCCAGGCCTGCGCCCTGGAGAGTGAAGACTTTCCAGGCGCAGATCCATGGTCTCGCAAGACTAACGGATGCCTTTTACTTTATTGGTTGAATGTACGTATTTTGTCAAATATTCAGCTTTGTAGTGTCTGTAACCTGGGGAACATGAATGTTTGGTCGAATTTTTACTATTTATAAGTAAATGATTTATGTTCCTATTTGCAGAGAATGCTTTCGACATTACAGGGGTGGAGCTAAAGGAGATGTAATGGTACTTCCTTGCAGGTCACTCTTGAGCAAGTTATAGCACCTACTTAGTCCCCCGATCATAGTCATGTGAAGCTATGGGAGAAAATAGTGGGTGGATGCATATCACAAGTCCTGGTTATACGCCCACTGGCTCCAGACAGACAATCTCTGAAAGGTATTGATAATGGCTGTGGTTAACCATCTTGTAAAGCCACTGCCCCGAAGAAGGCAATGGCAAGCCACTTCTGAAGAAAAATTTGTCAAGAGCAATCACAGTCAAAGACCATCATATGACACATCGCATAATGATGATGATGATGGTGTCTATCCCTAGCACCTCATGCCTGATCCAATGTCCAAAGTTCAATTCCCACCCTGGAATCTTCATCTGCTGATCCATTCTAATGATTCCAGGACACTGCTGAGGAACAACATTTGGTTGGAGGTGCTGCCAAAGATCCCGTCCTACCTCAAGTAGCAAAGCATCCCATTTGCTGTTTTACAAGACATAGACATTACTGTAGGTCATAAAAGCAAATAAATAGTTCAAAAAAGAATAATTAGGTGGTCAATTTTAATCATATGAGATTCTGCAGATGCGAGAAATCCAAAGCAACACACACAAAATGCTGGAGGGACTCTACATCAAAATACATCAAAATAAGGGCGGGAAGAGAAGATGGCAGCGCAACGCAGTGCGCATAGCCTCTCCAGTGAAATGATATCGTATTTGTAAGTAGGACGTCTTGCACAATTCTGATTTGATGAAGTCAGACGCGAGAAGCAGAGGAACATCTGGGAAATTTCTGAAATGCCCGGTTCGCTGCCGCCGCTACTGTGCGATCGAGAATCTCCGGAGGGAAGGCCCCAAAATCCACAGCTTTGCCTGCTGCTGGCGACTGAGGCAGGGGTCGAAGCGCTCGGATAGAGATGGTGCTCGGTACTCGGTGTCGGAGGGCTGATCAGAGCTCGAAGTTTTTGGACGACTCAGAGTTGGATGGTAGAGAGAGTTTTCTTCCTTCTCCCGTCTGCGTGAGATGTGGGACTTTCGAGAGACTTTGAACTTTTTTACTGTGCCATGGCCTGTTCTTCATCAAGTTATGGTATTGTTGCACTGTTGTAACTATATGTTATAATTATGTGGTCTTGGTCTGTCCTGTGTTTTTGTGATATCACACCGGTGGAATATTGTATCATTTCTTAATGCATGCATTACTAAATGACAATAAAAGAGGACTACATGTCCTCATAATCTAAAAAAAATAAGAAAGTGGGTGAGTGGAAGGAGATTAGCTGGAAGGTGATAGGTGAAGTCAAGTGGATAGGAAACATAAAGGGCTGGAGAGGGAGGAATCTGATAAGAGAGGAGAGTGGACCATAGGAGAAGAGGAGGTCTCAGGGGAAAGTAATTAGCAAGTGAGAAGAGGTAAAAGGTCAGAATAGAGAATAGAGGAAGAGGGAAAGGGGAGGTTTTTTTCTAACTGGAAGGAGAAATCGATATTCATGCCATCAGGTTTGAGGCTACCCAGACGGAATATAAGGTGTTACTCCTCCACTCTGAGGGTGGCCTTATTTTGGTACGAGAGTAGAGTTAGGGTTAGGAACACATCTGAACAGGAGTGGGAATTGGAATTAAAATGTTTGGCTGCCGGAATGTTCTGCTTTTGGTAGATGGAGCAGAGGGGCTCAATCCACCAAAGGTAATGTTCATGGAGTTCATGGATCATTGAGAAATCTGCTGGTAGAGGGGAAGAATCTGTTCCTAACACATTGAGTGTGTGTCTTCAGGCTCGAGTACCTCCTCCTTATGGTAGTGATGAGAAGACGTGTTCTGGATGGCGAGAGAATTTAGTGATAGATGCATCCTTCTTGAGAAACTACTTGTCTTTAATGGTGGGGAGGGTTATGCCCCTGATGGAGTTGGTTGAGTCTACAGCTCTCTGCACCCTCTTTCGATCCTATGCTCTGGAGCCTCTATACCAGCCAGAATACTTTCCATCATACATCTGTAGAAATTCGCAGGAGTCTTTTATGATATACCAAATCATCTCAGACTGCTAATGAAGTACAGCTGCTAGCACAACATCAATGTGTTAGGGCCAAGGAGGATCTTCTAGATGTTGACTACCAGGAAGTTGAGGCTGTTGACCCTTGCCACTGTTGATCCCTCAATGGATTGGACTCTTTTGATCTGATGTTTATTGATATTCTGTGTTTTCACTCGTTTTTCTTTCTTGTAGCCACTTTCACAATTTGCTATTTGCATGGGGGGTGGGTGCTGATGTTTTCCTTCGCACAGCTCCATAGTTTTCTTTGATTCACAGCTGTCTGTCAGAAAATGAGTCTCAGGGGTGTATACTGCATACATACTTTGATAATAAATGTGCTTTGAACCTTGAAGATTGGTGTGTGTTCTCCTGACTTCCCCTTCCTGTTAGTGCCAATTTCTTAGTGTTGCTGACGATAAGTGCAAGGCTGTTGTTGCAATATCACTCAACCAAGCCATCTATCTCACTCCTGTACACCTCCTCGTTGTCATTTAAGATTCTGCTGACAGTACTGCTGTCATATGTGAATTTATAGATTTCTCATTTAAAAAGTAATCTCACACTACTGTAGGAGTTCATTGTGAGTAAAATAATGATCCATGTTTCTTACATTACAACTCTGACAGCATTTCCAATGTAGTCAGCAAGCAGTCAAGTTCTGCAGATCTTCCTCAGAGTGTGAAGCGTTCTGTCAAAATGTACCTTCTGTACAATAATAACTTCAGGATGGCGGTGATTATTGGTACTCAGGTTGAGGTGCAATAAAAAGCAATGCTGAAGACTGTACCCTTGAAACAGTGAGCTGTTGTTCTCCCCTCTTACTGTGGCAGGGGTAACAACTCACTCTCCCCTGTTAGTGAGAGAGAGTAAGAGCCTGCGGCATGTCGAACTGTTGGAATGGTCAATGGTTTTTGATGGACTCTAGATCACGGTCTCTTTGGGGTTTTGATATCGCTTGCATGTTGGGTGAAGGGGGAGACAAATGTTTTCTGCTGGAGTGGGTAGGAGAAGGAAGGTAAAGGATTGATGCATTCCTGAAGCTTGTGCGTGAGAAGGGGACGGGGTATTTGGGGTTCTAATGTTCTTCCTGTCATTCATTCTTTGGGGTTTTCCTTCTGTTTCATGGACGTCTGTGGAGAGCAAGAATTTCAGGTTGTATACCATATATGTTCTCTGGTATTAAATAGAAACATTGAACTATTGATGTTTCAGTGTTCGCTAAGCCCGGCCATTAGCTTTCAGAACTTTCATCACAGGACGAGGTGACATCCTCAGTGCGCGGTTGTTGGTGTTTTTCTCTGAGTGTGCTGCATTTATATAGGCCCCCATTCACTTGCGTCGGTCCTGATTGGCTGCGCCTCCAGTTACCCTTTGAATCCTATTGGTTCACATTTCTTTGATCTTAGGGGGTTGTAGATGTCGCCTATTTTGATATATTTGTTTACGGAGTTATCAGAAGAGAACCACGCCTCGTGTTTGCTTGCGCCAGAACCTCCGTGGTGTCCCATTTAAAGTGGTGTCCTGCTCAGTCTTCATGTACTGAGATTAGCAACAGTGGATCATGTCTCCATACCCACCAGTTTGTGTTCCCATAAACGAGTTGAGAGTTTGCATCCTGTCTGTCCAAAGTAGTTCTTGTTGCAGTCTCCACAGGTGATCCTGTACACCATACTGTTTTTGTCAGTTGTCTTTACTGATACCTTAGGTCTTGAGCCAAGCTTCCTTAGTGTCGCTGTTGGTTTGTGACTGATTGTGATACTATAAGGTTTGAACAGTTGGATATTCATTAACGATATACAAAACCAATCTGGGAGATGGGACAGAGTGTAGTGTATCTAAGTTTGCTGATGACACTAAATTGAGTGGAAAAGCAAATTGTGCAGCAGATACGGAGAGTCTGCAGAGAGATATAGATAGGTTAAGTGAGTGGGCAAGGGTCTGGCAGATGGAGTACAATGTTGGTAAATGTGAGGTCGTCCACTTTGGAAGGAAAAATGGAAGAGCAGATTATTATTTAAATGGTAAAAGATGTGCAGAAGACCTTGGGAGTGCTTGTGCATGAATCACAGAAGTTTGGTTTGCAGGTGCAGCAGGCCAACAAGAAGGCAAATGGAATGTTGGCCTTCGTTGCTAGAGAGATTGAATATAAGAGCAGGGAGGTTATGTTGCAATCGTACAGGGTACTGATGAGGCCACACCTAGAGTACTGCATGCAGTTCTGGTCTCCTTACTTGAGGAAGGAGGCAGTACAGAGGAGGTTCACCAGGTTGATTCCAGAGATGAGGAGGTCAGACTATGAGGAGAGACTGAGTCGCCTGGGACTATACTTGCTGGAATTCAGAAGAATGATAGGAGATCTTATAGAAACATATAAGATTATGAAAGAGATAGATAAGGTAGAGGCAGAAAAGTCGTTTCCACTGGTAGGTGAGACTAGAACTAGGGAACATAGTCTCAAGATTCAAGAGAGTAAATTTAGGACGGAGATGAGGAGGAACTGCTTTTCCCACAAGAGTGGTGAGTCTGTGGAAGCTGGGAAGTTGGTGAAAGAGATCAAGGGCTTAGGACAGAAGGCCATGGAAAAAAGGGAAGGAGGAGGAGGAGCACCAGAGGGAGGTGGTGGGCAGGTAAGGAGATAAGGTGAGAGGGGGAACGGAGAAGGAGAGGAGGGGGGGTACAATTATATGAAGTTCAATGTCATGCCATCAGGTTGGAGGCTACCCAAATGGAATGTAAGACATTGCTCCTCCAACCTGAATTTGGTTTCATCCTGGCAGTAGAGGAGGCCATGGACTGCCATATTGGAATGGGAATGGGAAGTTAGAATTGAAATAGGTGGCTACTGAGAGATCCCAATTATTGTGGCTGATGGAGCGAAGGTGCTTGGCAAAGAGGTCTCCTAACCTACATCAGGTCTCACTGATATACAAGAGGCTAATTGCTAAGCAAACACTGCAGAATTTAGCACTGTACAACATGCTTTTGTAAGAACTACCTGGCAGTGATGGGAAAAATTGATGGAAGAAAAGGTCGCAGTCAACAGCATATGACATTCAAATCAAGGGATAGTCAGGCAAAAGTTTTGAAGAGTTTATTAGAACTTCTCAGATTAAAGACAGGTGGAAGACTATGATTGCCCACGTCAAAGGGTATGGACAGTCTGTCTAGGCAGGGAAGTTCACCGTTCTGAAATCCTGATGGAACCACTGGGCAAGGTCGTGGGGTGGCGGGGGGTGGGGAGTGGTTCATTGAACTATTTGGCTATCAGAGTTCATCAGACCTCAGTGTGGAGAGACTGCAGAGAGTTCGGCAATGATTGATCAAGAGATCCCTTAGAATTACCAAAACGTAAGATGATTTCTCACTTTTAGCAGTTTCTGCAGTCTCAGGACATCTCTGCCTGTTTTACTTCCAGAAGGTTCCTTTACTGCATCAAACACGGCAAGCAGTGTCTATACAGGGAGATCCCACAAAAAAACGGCGAAAGTGCTACACCTGCCCATGTACCTCCTCCCTTGCTTCCATTCAGGGCCCCAACCAATCCTTCCGGATGAGGCAACGCTTAACCAGAGGTCCACACAATCAAGCTCTGTTGCGATCACCAAATTTCAGCAGATTGTGACCCTTGCCATCTGCTCTGCCGATATCATCCGATATCACACCTGTGAAGGTAGCGCAGTTCTTTCATGTTATTGCTGTCAAATATAGATTTAGTTCCCTATCTTCAAATGGAGATGATGTCTGATTAACTGTGGCAGACAAAGTTATTAACTGCAATTTGGTGAAATTCCATTCGGAACGTGGAATCTTCTGGCTAACTAGTGGAGAATTTATTTGAGCTGAATAGAGATCCTGACAGCATCAAATTCTCTAAATCTGCCAGTCTAGTATAAATTTATGATGTGAAAATGAGCTTTATATGATGGTGTAATTGTGCTGGCCGATAATGTGGTTCAAGTGGCTGCTTAATAACGCGGCAGCATCAATAATTAGATGGTTGGCTGGAGATTTCATCTATTACAGGAGAGAGACCAGCATGGATAAAAGATTGGCTGACTGGCAGGAGGCAAAGGCAGGAATAAAGGGGTCCTTTTCTGGTTGGCTGCCTGGCACGGTGAGCACTGGCAACGACTGAGCCCAGGTGAGGAGGAGCTGCAGACTCCCCATGAAGGAAGGGGACGAGAGGTTATACGTAGGAATTGCGATAGAACATTTGTGTATTGGTGGCTCGACCAAGTGACACCGCAAGACCAGTCATCCTCAGGATCAGAATCAGATTTATTATCACTGGCATGTGACGTGAAATTGGTTAACGTAGCAGCAGCAGTTCAAAGCAATACATAATCTAGAAGAAAAAATAATAAATAGAGAAGTAAATCAATTATAATATAAATATACGGAATAGATTAAAAAAACATGCAAATACCGGAAATACTGTATATTAGAAAAGTGAGGTAGTGTCCAAGGATTCAATATCCATTTAGGAATCGGATGGCAGAGGGGAAGAAGCTGTTCTTGAATCGCTGAGTGTGTGCCTTCAGGCTTCTGTACCTCCTACCTGATGGTAACAGTGAGAAAAGGGCATGCCCTGGGTGCAGGAGATCTTTAATAATGGATGCTGCCTTTCTGAGACACTGCTTCCTAAAGATGTCCTGGGTACTTTGAGGCCCAGGTTCTGCAACTTCTCAATCGGGATTGTGGGAATGATGGGATTAAATGCTGAGCTATAGTTAATGAACAGCATCCTGACATAGGTGTTTGTGTTGTCCATGTGGTCTAAAGCCGTGTGGAGAGCCATTGAGATTACGTCTGCCATTGACCTATTGTGGCAATAGGCAAATTGCAATGGGTCTAGGTCCTTGCTGAGGTAGGAGTTCAGTCTAGTCATGACCAATCTCTCAAAGCATTTCATCACTGTAGATGTGAGTGCTATGGGCGATAGTCATTAAGGCAGCTCACATTATTCTTCTTAGGTACTGGTATAATTTTTACCTTTTTGAAGCAAGTGGGAACTTCCACCCATAGCAGTGAGAAGTTGAAAATGTCCTTGAATACTCCCGCCAGTTGGTTGGCATAGGGTTTCATAGCCTTACCAGGTAGTCCATCGGGACCTTCCACCTTGCGAGGGTTCACTCTCTTTAAAGACAGGCTAATATTGGCCTCTGAGACAGAGATCACAGGGTCATCAGGTTCAGCAGGGATCTTCACAGCTGTAGTTGTGATCCTCCTTTCAAAGTGGGCATAGAAGGCGTTGAGTTCATCTGGTGGTGAAGCATCACTGCCATTCTTGCTATTGGGTTTCGCTTTGTCGGAAGTAGTGTCTTGCAAACCCTGCCAGAGTTGCCGTGCATCCGATATCGCCTCCAACCTCATTCAAAATTCTTTCTTCACCCTAGAAATAGCCCTCTGCAAATTATACCTGGTTTTCTGGTACAGGCCTGGGTCGCCAGACTTGAATGCCACAGATCTAGCCTTCAGTAGACGATGTACCTCCTGGTTCATCCATGGCTTTTGGTTTGGGAATGTACAGTAAGTCTTCGTAGGTACACACTCATCCACACAGGTTTTAATGAAGTCGACAACAACTGCAGCATACTCATCCAGATTCGAAGATGAATCCCTGAATATAGTCCAGTCCACTGATTCAAAGCAGTCCTGTAAGTACTCCTGTGCTTCTCTTGTCCAAACCTCCTTGGTCCTCACTACTGGTTCTGCAGTCTTCAGTCTCTGCCTATACTCAGGGAGTAGAAGTACAGCCAGGTGATCAGACTTCCCGAAGTGAGGACGTGGATTTGCATGTTAGGCATTCTTGATCGTGGTGTAGCAAAGGTCCAGTGTGATGTTCCCTCTGGTATTGCAAGTGATTTGTTGATGGTAGTTGCTTAGTGAGTTTTTCACACTGGCCTGGTTAAAATCTCCCAAAACGACGGTGAAGGTGTTAGGGTGGGTCGTGCATGTTGATCCCATTGCTCAGATCATCTAAAGCCTGATTGACATTGGCCTGAGGTGGAATGTGTATACCAAAATGATCCCGGAAATCTCTTGTGGTAGGTAAAAAGGATGGCACTTAACCGCTAGATATTCCAGGTCTGGTGAGCAGAATTGGGACAGCACTGATATATTTGAACCAAGAAGAGTTGATCATGGGACATACTCCTCCACCTCTGCTTTTGAGAGACTCTCTAGATCTATCCTGATGGTGTATAGTAAACCCGTCGATCTGAATCGCTGCATCCGGTACAAGGACCGAGCAATGAGCACTAAATAAGGCCCACATTAAATTATCATAGAACGCAGAAAACCCGTGCCAGTCACAAATAACTGACCAGGTTAATCAGAAAGCACAAGGGCTCAATGGATGGCTCCCCTCCCTGTAAAATTTCCCCTGCACCCCCTCTGTAAAATCTCCCCTGCTATCCCCCTCCTGTCAAACCTCCCCTGATCACCTCCCTGCTCCCCTCCTCCATAAAACCTCCCCTGATCCTCCCTCCCAGTAAAACCTCCCCTGTTCCCCTCCCTGTAAACCTCCCCTTTCTGTGAAACCTGTCTCAAGACCACACTGCCCAGCCATGTGGCTTCGTGTAAAATTTTTAATGATGATGCCATAAATCCAAGTGATTCTGCAGATGCTGGAAATCTACTGTAACATACACAAAGATGCAGAAAGAACTCAGCAAGTCAGGCAGCATTTATCGAGAGGAATAAACAGGCAATGTTTCAGGCTGAGGATGAAGCGTCTCGGTCCGAAACGTCAAATTGTTCTTCCTTTCCATGGTCACTGCCTGATCTGCTAAGTTCCTCCAACGTGTTGTGATTGGTGATACCATGGTGCTTTACAAATGCAGGTCACTGCTGGGCAGCACTGTAAGCAGCTGGAGGCTAATTAACAACCTCCAGGAGCAACGCAGGCAACTAGACCATGGACAAGGAGTCTCCGCAGTTGGAGGTAATATCTGGTCCCAGAGACAGAACCTCCCGCCAAAGATGCATTCAGTGTACAATCATCTGGCTTGTGTGTAAATCTCTCGTTAGCTTTCCTCGCAACAGGATTCTTTATTACTACCTAGTATCCTAGTGTGGTTAACAGGTGAGCTCAGACATGTGTGAGAGAAGTTGCAGAACAGGAAATTAAGGAGAGAGGGATAGGGTCATTCATGAAAATGATTCCAGGATTGAAAGGCTTGTCATAAGAAGAGCATTTGATGGCTTTGGACCTCTACTCACTGGAATTCAGAAGAATGAGTGGTGATCTTATTGAAACCCATCGAATGGTGAAAGGCCATGATAGAGTGGATGCTTCCTATAGTGGGGGAGTCTAAGACTAGAAGATGCAGACTCAGAATAGAGAGATGTCCATTTAAAACAGAGATGAGAAAAATTTCTTTAGCCAAGGAGTGGTGAATCTGTGGCATTTGTTGCCCCAGGCAGCTGTGGAGGCTAAGACATTGGGTATATTTAAGACAGGTGTTAATAGATTCTTGATTGGTCAGGGTATGAAGGGATACGGGGAGAAGGCAGGAGATTGGGGCTGAGAGGAAAATGGATCAGCATGATGAAATGGTGGAGCAGACTCGATGGGTCAAATGGCCTAATTCTGCTCCTATATCCTATGGTCTTATAGTCTTAACGAGCAGATGTACCTAATAAAGAGGCCAGTGAGCATAGAACAAAGTACATCAAAGTACAAGCCCTTCAGCCCATGATGTGCTGTCCATTTAAGCTCTGAGATCCGTCTAATCCTTTCCTCCTACATGACACTCCATTTTTCTATCTTTCACATGTCTCCTGAGATCATCTCGAGGGAAGAGCCATCTACCATTTATTCATTCTCTGGTGACCAGCAGAAAACACTCAGTTCAGAGCTTGTGGCCTGGAGTTCAGTTCCTCATTCAGGGTTCTCAATGGCCATCAACGGAGATACCAAAGATTAAAGTCCGAAGAAGTTGAACCCTGAGTCTGCGAATCTCCACAGTCACACTGGAGAAGTTAAAGGCCCAAGGTCTGTGAATCCTCGAGTTCATTGGAGGTGGGCTATCTTGGGATTAGGGGACTGTGTATGTACATAGAGAGAGAGGAATGGGGCTAGTTTTACCTCCCTCCCCCCATCACTTATCCTTGCAAGCAGCCTAAGTGCTACATTTGGCTATACACCTCCTCCTCACCTCCAGTCAATCTCCCAAACAGTATTTCCAACTGAGGCAACACTTCACCTGCAAATCTACAGGGGTTTTCTATTGTGTCCGATGCTCCCAATGAGACCTCCCCTACATTGGTGAAACCAATTGGTAAATTGGGGGACTGCACCTTTGAGCATCTCTGTACCATCCGCCTCAAATGGGACTTCCCGATGGTCAAACATTTTAATTCCAATTCCCATTCCTGTTCCGAAATGTAATCCATGGCCTCCTCTTTTACTGAGTTGAGGCCACCTTCAGAGTGGTGGAGCAACACTTTATATTCCATCTAGGTAGCCTCCAACTTGATGGCATGAATATCTATTTCTTATTTTGGTGAACAAATTTCCCCAACCTCTCCTCTGTTCCTCACTCTGACCTTTTAACTTCTTCTCATCTGCCTGATACTTTCCCTTGGGTCCCTTCCTTCCCTCTGTCCTATGGTCCACTCATATCAGATTCTTTCTTCTCAAATCAGATTCTCATATCAGATTCTTTCTTCTCAAGCCCTTGACCTTTGCCACCCACCTGGCTTCACCTATCACCTTCCAGCTAGCCTCTTTCCCCTCCCCACACCTTTTCATTCCGGCATCTTCTCCCTCCTTCTCAGGCCTGAAGAGGAGGCTCGGCCCAAAATGTTGACTGATTATTCCTCTCTGTGGATGCTCTCTGACCTGCTGTGTGGGTTGCTTCGGATTTCCAATGTCTGCAGACTTCCTCGTGCTGTTGTTGTGCTCTCTGTCAAGCAGTGTAAGCAAGCTATGGTGGTACCAGAATGTATGTCAACACCTACAGGCTGTCCCCCGTTTGGTTTCATGTACCTGTGATAAGTACCTGAATCTGAATCTCATACATGGTGGCAGTGGCTCTGAGATACTGTTGATGAGAACATAAACTCCTGGGTCCATGATGACCATCAAGCACCCATCTACCAACACTCTGTCCGTAGACTTCGATGGCTCAGAAATTCATCACCCACCTAGATATTTCAAAGGACTTTTCTTGCAAAACATCAGGTAAAAGGTCAAAGTTGAAAGTTCAAAGTAAATTTGATTATCAAAGTGCATGTATGTCACCATATACAACCCTGCGATCTATTTTCCTGTAAGCATACTCAGTAAATTCATTGAACAGTAACTATAACAGGATCAATGAAAGATCAACCAGAGTGCAGGAGACAACAAACTGTGCAACTGCAAATATAAATAAATAGCAATAAATAACAAGAACATGAGATAGTACGATAAAGAGTCCTTAAAGTGAGATCATTGACTTTTAACTTTTAACTCTTAATGAGATCATTTAACTTTTCAATGATGGGGCAAGTGAGTGTGGTTACCCCTTTTGTTCAAGTGGGTAACTGTTCTTGAACTTAGTGGTGCAAATCCTGAAGCTTTTGTACCTCCTACCTGATGGCAGCATTGAGAAAAGAGCATAGCTTGGGTGGTGGGGATCTCTAATGATGGATGCTGCTTTCCTATGTGCTCAATGGTTGGGATGGCTTTACCCGTGATGTACTGAATCAGATCCACTACCTTCTGCAGGATTTTCCATTTGAAGGCATTAATGTTTCCATGTAAGCCTGAGATGCCGCTAATCAATACACTCTCCACTACACATCTGTAGAAGTTTGTCAAAGTTTTACTTATGTGTTGGGTCTAGGACAGGTCTTCTGAAATAGTAACACTCATGAATTTAAAATTGATGACCCTCTCCGTCTCTGATCCTGTGATGACGACTGGCTCATGGACCTTTGGTTTCCCTCTCCTGAAGTCTACTATCAGTTCCTTGGTCTTGCTGAGTGACACTGGCGTTGATTAAAAAGGCTTCTTGTCAAATTTCCCATCTGAAGCTAGATCCCCCCAACAGCAGCATCAGACAGAAATAATTGTGGTATCACATCTACAGACATCCAGAGCAACACACACAAAATGCTGGAGGAACTCAGCAGGTCAGGCAACATCTATGGGAAAGAGTAAACAGTCAACGTTTCAGGCCAAGACCCTTCATTAGGATTAAGAAGGAAGGGGAAAGAAGGTGTGGGTGGGGAGGAAGAAGTACAAGGTGGTGGGTAATAGGTCCAATGGAGACAGGAGGAGGGGTGAAGTAAAGAGCTGGGAAGTTGATTGGTGGAAGAGATAAGGGTCTGGAGAAGGGGGTATCTGATAGGAGGGGACTGAAGATCATGGAAGAAAGGGAAGGAGGAAGAATACCAGAGGGGTGTGGTGAGCAGGTAAGGAGATAAGGTGAGAGAGGAAAATGGGAATGGGGAATGGTAAAGGAGAGGTAGAAGGGATGCAATTACCAGACGTTCAAAAAATCGATGTTCAGGTTGGAAGCTGCCCAGATAGAAAATAAGGTGTTGCTCCTCCAGCCTGAGTGGCCTCATTGTGGCAGTAGAGGAGGCCATGGACTGACATGACAGAATGGGAGTGGGAAGTAGAATTGAAATGGATGGCCACTGGGAATTCCCATTTTTTGTGGTGGACAGAGCAAAGGTGCTCAACGAAGCAGTCTCCCAACCTACATCAGATCCCACTGATATGCATGAGGTCACACCAGATACAGTAGATGACCCCAACAGACTTGTGGTGGTACTTGAACAGGTACATGGATAGGGAAGGTTCAGAGGGATATAGACCAAATGAAGGCTAATGAGATGAGCTTTGATGGGAATCTTGGTGGAGCCGGAGGGCCTGTTTCTGTGCAGTATACCTCCATGACTTGGGTTGTTTTCTTTCTCAATCTTTTTATTAATTTCAGAATACAGAAACAAAACATAGCAATAATACAGATAATAGGAGATACATTGTTACACTTAAAAAAAGTAATTGCAAAACCAAATAGTGGAAATTGACAAAGCTCCCATACATGTAGAACTAATCGCGGATAATACAAAGCAAAAAAAAGAAAAGAAAAAGAAAAAAAAACAAAAAAAACCCATCCCCAAAGAAAAAAAAAATCAACTAAACTAAACTAAAAGACTTGGGCAAAACTAATAACTTGAAAATGGAAAAGAAGAAAACCTCAGTGTCGACGACTCCACTCCCCTCCAACAACAGTACAGAGAAATAAAACAAGTTTGGAAATGATCAAATTACATCAAATGAAAATGCTGAATAAATGGCCTCCAAGTTTTTTCAAAGTTAATAGAAGGGTCATAAACTGCACTTCTAATTTTCTCCAAATTCAAACACAACATAGTTTGTGAAAACCAATGAAATACTGTAGGAGGGTTGATCTCTTTCCAATTCAACAAAATGGACCTTCTAGCTATTAAAGTAAGAAATGCAATCATCCTTTGTGATAAAAAGGTTAAATTATTTAAGTCTATCATTGGTAGTCCAAAGATAGCAGTAATTGGATGAGGTTGTAAGTCTATATTTAGGACCGTTGAAATAATATCAAAAATATCTTTCCAATATTTCTCCAACAAGGGACATGACCAAAACATGTGAGTTAAAGAAGCAATCTCAGACTGGCATCTGTCACATATTGGATTAATATAAGAGTAATAACGAGATAGTTTATCTTTGGACATATGAGCCCTGTGGACTACTTTAAACTGTATCAACCTATGCTTAGCACATACAGAGGATGAATTCACCAACTGAAGAATTTTTTCCCATTTTTCAGTCAGTATGTTAATCTCAAGTTCTCTTTCCCAGTCAGCTTTAATTTTATTAGAGGCATCAGGACATAGATTCATAATTATATATAATTGCTATTACACCTTTCTGAGAAAGATTTAAATCTAAGATGTTTTCCAAAGTGTCCATTGGATATGGGTGTGGAAAATTAGGAGAGACAGTAATTAAAAAGTTTCTAATCTGTAGATATCTAAAAAAGTGAGATCTAGGTAAATTATATTTATTAGAGAGTTGATCAAAAGACATAAAACAGTTATCCAAGAATAAATCGCGAAAAGATATTATACCTTTGGTTTTCCAATCAAAGTAAGCTTGATCCATCGTGGAAGGTTGAAAAAGAAAATTTGATATAATGGGACTTGCTAGAATAAATTGATTAAACCCAAAAAATCTTCGGAATTGAAACCATATACATAAAGTATGTTTAACTATTGGGTTATTCATTTGTTTATATGATTTAAAAGAAGTAAAAGGAAGTAAAGTTCCTAAAACCGAACCCAAGGAAAACCCTTGCAATGAATTAGATTCAAGATTTACCCAATGAGGGTTTAAGGATGCGTCCAAATCTTGTAGCCAAAATTTTAAATATCGAATATTAATTGCCTAATAATAGAATCTAAAATTTGGGAGGGTGAGCCCCCCCTCCTTTTTAGATTTCTGTAGATATCTTTTACCTAACCTAAGATTTTTATTCTGCCAGATATATGAGGAAATTTTTGAATCTACGTTATCAAAAAAAGATTTTGAGATAAAAATTGGAACCGATTGGAATATATACAAAAATTTGGGCAAAATGATCATCTTAATAGCATTAATCCGACCAATCAAAGACAAAGAGATTGGGGACCATTTGGTAAATAAAAGTTTAATCTGATCAATTAAAGGTAAAAAATTAGCTTTAAATAAATCTTTATATTTTTTCGTAATTGTTATCCCTAAGTTTATAAATGAATCAGTAACCAATTTAAATGGTAAACGTCCATAAATAGGTACATGCTTATTTAAAGGGAATAATTCACTCTTACTAAGATTCAATTTGTAACCAGAGAAGTTACTAAATTGAACTAACAGATCTAAGATAGCAGGAATTGACTTGAGTTGTTTTCTCTGGAATGCTGGAGTCGGAGGGGAGATCTGATACAAGTGTTACAATTTTTACTGCTAATGCCGTTAGGTATTTCATTTAGTAGCTTTCTTTAGAGGCAGAATGTCCTGCTGATAGTTTTGGCCAAAGATAAGGAGCGATGATGTTCAACTTAGGAATGTTGTGTCAGCCAATCAGGATGGAAGAATTGGGAGAAAGTTCTAGAAAAAGCTGCGATGAACACTGGTGGGGTTCATGGTCTTTTTGGCGGGAGATGCAGAGAGAAGAAGATCAGGAGAGATGGATATAACATTTGATCCAATAAGAAGACACAATTGCAAGGAGTGCTTCGTGAGTTGAAGGAGTCCAGGATGGAAAGTTCTACCGGTGAATGGTGATGAGAATTGAACACCGTGAGTAATAGTCATACCCAGCTTTTGGACAGTACAGGCTCCAGCAATGTGCACATTTAGGCTTGTTTAATTCTAATGGGCCATTTTATTTTTTTTCTTCTTGTTTTCTTCCTCATGATAACTATTTGATAAAGCTGAAGTTAGTAAATATACTTTCTTTATAATTTAATGTGGTGTATGATCTGTTATTTCTTGCCGACTGATAATTGTGTATGGGCAGTATTTATGCAGCATTCGCTGAAATTGGGGTTCCATTAATCAAAACGTCCCAACTTTCCTGTTTGGTTGGACCCAAATCATACCGACCCTAGATGTACAGTATATTATTTAAGAAAGGTGGCCTTCTCACTGCTGAGTCCAGTGGTTGGCTAATGAGCCAAGTTTGCACAGGAGCTGATGGTGGCCATGGGAGTACAGAGATTTATAAGATTATGAGAGGCATAGAGTAGACAGGGAGTATCTTTTTCCCAGGGCAGAAATGCCTAATACCAGAGAACATGTATTTAAGGTATGAGGGGGGTAATTCAAAGGAGATGTTATAGTCTTAGAAGAGTACAGTACAGAAACAGACCCTTCAGCCTATCTAGTCCATGCCAAACTATTTAATCTGACGATTCCCATTGACCTGCTCAGGGACCATAGCCCTCCATACCCCCACCAGCCATGTACTTATCCAAACTTCTCTGAAACATAAATCAAGTTTGCATGCATCACTTGCCCTGGCAGCTCATTCCACACTCTCACCACCCTCTGAGTGAAGATGTTTTCCCACATGTTCCCCTTAAACATTTCACCTTTCAACTTTAACCTATGACCTCGAGCTGTAGTACCACCCAACCTCAGTAGAAAAATGAGAGGGGCAAGGTTTTTTTCACACAGAGAGCGATGGGTGCCTGGGATGGAGGTAGAGGCAGATACATTAGAGATTTTTAAGAGACATTTTGATAGGCACATGAATGCAAGGAAAATGGAAGGATATGGACATCTTGTAGGCAGAAGAGATTAGTTTAGTTAGCCATTTGATTACTGATTCTCCCTCTCTCTCTCTCTGAATGGTGAGAGAGAGTGTCTGCTGATTCACAAGACAGGGCAGCTCGAATAAGCTGCAGACTGTAAGATGAAAACAGTGAGCTGTTGCCTCTCACTATAGCAGGAGCGATATCTCTCTCCCTCGTTAGTAAGGGAGAGCCTGTCTGAGATGGAAAGGTATTGGGATGGACAGCAGTTTCTTTTAATGATGATGGTCTCTGGGAACTTTGCTGTTGGTTGGTAGCGTTTCACTGGAACAAGTGGGGGAAGGGGAGGGGCAGGTCTGATGCTTTGCTGCTGCATGTGTGGGAGAGGGAGGGGGTCTTTGGGGTTCTAACTTTTTCTATCATTGATTCTTTAGTGTTTTTTTCTGTTTTGTGGATGTCTACAAAGAATAAGAATTTCAGGTTGTTTTCTACATGCATTCCCTGATATTAAATTGAATTGTTGAACTAATTTAATTGGTTCAGCACAGCATTGTGGGCTGCAGGGCCTGTTCCTCTGTTGATTGTTCTCTGTTCTAAGGCTCTACGTCCCTCATTGGGTGCAGTGAGGTTGTAATAAACCTTTGTTGTTCATGCAATGGGATTACTTGCAGGTATATTTTTACCATTATGTGACATGCAACACAGGCCCATCTGGCGTGTGTACGCACAGGTGAAGAGAGAAACCGCGGACTGCTGGTACACAGTTACTATGAATGACCTCCGTCTGACTGAAGAGCTCTGAGCACATTCAATATACTCAACAGCTCCAGAGACAAACTTATTCACCTCACTCTTTAGCAAGAACTTTTAATAATGCAAACACTAATTAATAATTAAAACCAGCAAAGAGACAGAAATATATTTTCGCCAAAGCAGAGAACTGCTTCATGCAGGACTCCCTGGTGAGCAATATTAACATTTTCAGTGACAAGGAGAGAGGAATCATTGAACTGAAGCTTAAAGGTTGATGATAAATAGTCCTACCGGTAAAATTGGTCTTTGCTGATATTAACATCTAGGTGTCCTGATCTGCAAGTCCACACAGCGCCACTCAATGATAAATGGAGATGAAGCACCAGGCAGCTTCTGCTGATATCCTCAACAACTCCCATCCTTTCCCAGGTCATTTTCCTTGTTTCCACTGAGGTGCACAGGAAGAGGTAAACAGCCAGTCCAATCAGGAGGCAACAGATGGAATGAGGCAGGGGACAGTAGGCAGGGACCTGGTGCAGGGAACATACTCCACAGCAATTGGGAGTGACAATGGACAACAAGTTCTTTTCAAAAGTGTTGCTTTCTCAGAATATTTTTTGTTTACGATAGAAGCTTTGAAGCTGAGCTCAAATATAATTTCAGACTACTTGTATCACGTAGAAATTTGGAAAAACAAAAGATTAACCTTTATTGAACGTAATGCTTTGAATTGCATAATGGTGCTGATGCTTTGCAATATTTCAACTAAGCTAAAAATGTTTTGTTAATGATTTTCATTTCTACTCAGTGTCTGAGGCTCCTCGCTTAAGTGTCCAACAATAATCAGCCAGCGTTGATGGATTCCAGTTGCTCTGATACCGTTTCTCCATGGCTGCAATGTCCTTTCACCATGCTTGTTGCTGACAGCGCCAAGATTTGCAGGGAAGAGGTCTAAGTAGGTATGCAGAAAATGAATCTTGGTTTTATATGCTTGAAGCATGTTATCAACCAACTGCACATAGTTTGGTGCTCTGTAGTTGCCAAGAAAATTTTCAGCAACAAAATTAAATGCCTTCCAGTGCCACCAGAAGGTGTTCGAATTGCCTGTCATTGATGATCTGTTTGATTTGTGGCTCAACAAAAATGCCTTCCTTAATCTTGGCATCAGTTATTCTAACTTGAATTATGAATTGAAATAACAAATACCAGCGATTTCAAAAAAAAATGGTGCTTGATAGGAAACTTCCATGGTGATTTTCATGATCAGCAGCCCAGAATCCGTAAGATATATCCAAAGTATTCAGGAAGCAAAATCTTTGTTGTCCAGGGCAATCAGAGGCAGAGTGTGAGCAGGTTGCGATGAGCAGAAGGGGATGGGGAAGTTCTGGTCTGAAGCAACACATAATGTTCTAGAAGAACTTAACAGGTCAGACAGCATCTGACCTGTTAAGGAAGGAATTGGACAGTGAACATTTCAAACTGGTAAATTACTTCAGATTGAGAACCTTTATCCAGTCCAGAAGAAGGGTTTCAATCTGAAACATCTACCGTCCTTTACCTGCCACAGATGCTGCCTGTCCCATCGGGTTTCTCCAGAACATCGTGCGTGCTCCTGGTTCCAGCATCTGAAGTCTCTGTATCTCTCAGGTACAATCTTGATGATAATGAAAGATTGTTACCCTTACTCTCCGGGTGGACTGGAACTTCATTTTTAATAGGTGGTTTTTTCACAATTGGCTTAATTCTGTGAGACTGAGATTTTGCCCATGGTTGCCCACCTCCCACAGTCTAACACTAACTCCCACCACCCCTCCCTGGCATGAGCACAACTGAGGTTTCAGCTGCTCCCAAAGAGAGCATGCCTTTGCAAAATTCTTCTTTCCCATGAAATTTGTGGTTGTGTGTGGCCGGAGAGAACAGGGTTTTCTCTGTCTCCACTCTGACACTCTCATCTCCGAGCCAGCAGCTTGCTCCTCTGGGTCCAAATCCAAGGACTTAAAGGTGAGGGATGAAGATTCAGTGTGGGACATCTAAAGTCCCCTCTTTCAGCTGAGTTATTACACTGAGGCTCCACCTGCCCTCATACTCATGTCAAAGATCTCCGGTCAGTAGGTTCAAAGGGGAAGCAGAAGGTTCTTTCCCATTCTGCTATCCAAGGATTGGCCTGTCTCTATGACATAGCTTGCTGGGTACAAACAACTCTTCTATTACAACAGTCAAGTATTGTCAAGTATTTTTGATTGGAAAGCACTCAAAAGTTTTCCACTTCTGTTGGAAAAGGAACAGTGCTGAACCACAGACCAGGCAATACTGCCCCCAGAGGCACGGTGTGTGGGTGGCAGAGGCAGGAAGACTGTCGAAGTCCAACGTGCAGGAAATATTTCAGCACCAGCGGTGTAGCTTCCTCCCAGTGAGCCCTTGCCCTTTACAAAGATTTGTCAAAAAGTATCTCAGCATGAAACAGGTCCCACAGCCCAACTCGTCCGTGTCGACCATCGTGTCCATCACGTCAGTCCCAGCATGTCTTATGAGGATAGGCTGAGGGAGCTAGGGCTTTTCTAGAGTAGGAGTTCCCACCCATGTTTATGCCATGAACTGAGGCGTACATGGAACCCAGGTTGGGAACCTCTGGTCTAGAGTGGCGGAGGATGAGAGGTGACTTGATAGAGGTGTACACGATGATAAGAGGCATAGCTAGAGTGGACAGCCAGAGACATTATTCCAGGGCAGAAATGACTAATACGAAGGGCCATAATTTTCAGGTGATTGGAGCAAAGTATAGAGAGTGGTGGGTGCATGAAACACATTGCCGAAGGTGGTAGTAGAAGCAGATACATTAGGGACATTTAAGAAGCTCCTAGATAAGCACATGGATGATAGAAAAAAATGGAGGGTTATATTAGAGGGAAGGGTTATATTGATCTTGGAGAAGGTTAAAACGTCGGCACAACATTGTGGGCCAACAGGCCTGTACTGTACTGTACTGTACTGTACTGTACTGCACTGCACTGCACTGTACTGTACTGTACTGTACTGTACTGCACTGTACTGTACTGTACTGTACTGCACTGCACTGTACTGTACTGTACTGCACTGCACTGCACTGTACTGTACTGTACTGCAGTGTTTGATGTTTGACCCATATTCCTTTAAAACAGGTATTCCCAACCTGGGGTCAACGGACCCCTTGTTTAATGGTATTGGTCCATGGCATAAGAAAGTTTGGCATCCTCTGCTCTGAACTGTTCCTATCCATGTACCTATCCAAACGTCTTTCCAATGTTGTTAATTCACCTGCCTCAGCCCCTTTCTCTGGTAGCTCATTACCTCAATGAACCTGAAGAGGGTTCCTCTCAGGTCCCTGTTAAATCTTTCATCTCTCACCTTTAATCTGTGCCCTCTAGTTTTTTTTTTGTTTTTTTCTTTCCTTTCCCTGGAATAAAGACTGTGTGCCTTCATCCTATTTGTGTCTTTCATGACTCTATACATCTGTGGAAGCTCAGCCTAGTCGATCTCTCCCTGCAACCCAGCCCCCCTGGTCCTGGTAGCATCCTGGTAAGCCTCTCCCAGCCACTGAGCACATCTACATGAAACGCTGTCGCAGGAAAGCAGCATCCATCATCAGGGACCCCCAACCAGGTCATGCTCTCTTCTCACTGCTGCCATCAGGTAGAAGGTACAGGAGTCTCAGGACTCACACCACCAGGTTCAGGAACAGTTACTATTCCTCACCCATCAGGCTCTCAAACCAAAGGATAACTTCACTCAACTTCTCTTGCCCCGTCATTGAAGTGTTCCCACAACCTATGGATTCACTTCATCTTATGTTTTCATTACATGTTACTTATTTATTTATTTATATCATTTCTTTCTTTTTGTATTTGCACAGTTGGACCATGAGACCTTAAAATATAGGAGCAGAATTAGGCCATTTGGCCCACCATGCCTGTCCTGCTATTTCATCATGGCTGATCCATTTTCCCTGTCAGCCTCAATTTCCTGCCTTCTCCCTGTATCCCTTCATGCCCTGATTGACCTAGAATCTATCAACTACTGCTTTAAATATACCCAATGAATTGGCCTCCACGGCCACCTTTGGCAAGGAATTCCTCAGATTCACCACTCTCGGGCTATAAAGAAAATCCTCCTTGTATCCATTCTAAAAGGACACCCCTCTATTCTGAGGCTGTGTCGTCTGGTGCTAAACTCCCCACCACTGGTAACATCCTCTCCACATCCACTCTAGCCAAGCCTTTCAACTTTCAATAGGTTTCAATGAGAACACTCTCATTCTTCTGACTTCCAGTGAGTACAGGCCTAGAGCCGTCAAATGCTGCTCACATGATAAGCATTTCAATCCCAGAATCATTTTCGTGAACCTCCTTTGAACTTTCTCCAAGGTTAGCTTAGTTTGCTTATTTCTTAGTTTGCTGTCTTCTGCACTCTGGGTGAGCATCCAAGTTGGGCAGTCTTTCCTTGATTCTGTCATGGTAATTATTCTACAGATCTATTGAGTATTCCCACAGGAAAATGAATCTCAGGGTTGTATATAGTGACATATATGTACATTGATAATAAAATTTACTTTGAACTTTTGAACTTTGAAATCTTCCCTGAAGTTTTTCCTGTTCAATGATATCCTTCCCTTTGTCATGTGAAGTGTTCACCAGGAGACTCTAATGCATAAAGACAAGAACGGTCAGGCTGGAAAACAATTTCTTCCCTCAGGCCTCTAGGTTTCTGAACTCCCTGCCACATCGCATTCGAAGTGTCACCAGATAATTTGTACTGAAACCTACAATATTTAATTCATGCACTTTACCTTGTTGATGTATACGTAATTCATTTGTAGATTTAATTCATACTTTCCAAATTTATTGTAGGTCAAGATGGTGCCAGTGATCTGTGTGTGTCCGTCTCTCCCTCTCTCTCTCTCTCTCTCTCTCTCTCTCTCTCTCTCTCTCTCTCTCTCTCTCTCTCTCTCTCTCTCTCTCTCTCTCTCTCTCTCTCTCTCTCTCTCTCTCCCTCTCTCGCTCCTCCCAAGGGAAGGTCCCTGCGTTCGAGTGGTCACTCTGTCCCGTAATGTAGCAGAGGATGGAACTGAAGTTCTGGGTCGGGATTTATTGAATGGACTGTCGTGGACTCTTTCAGTTTTATGTTGTATATTCTGTGTTTTTGCCCATTCCTTGTTGCCGCATATGTGATTTGTTTTGTTTGTTTTTCTTGAGCAAGGGGTGATTGGGGTTTGATGTTCTTGTTGCCATTTGCGTGAATTGTTTGCTTACTTGCGTGATGGTGGTTGGGAGTTTGATGTTCTCGTTGATGTTTAAGCAATTTGTTTTTTTTTGCGTGGGGGTGGGGGGTTTGATGTTTCTCTTTGAACAGGTCCATGGTTTTCTTTGTTTGGTGGCTGTCTGTGGGAAGATAAATCTCAGGGTTGTTTACTGCACACATTCTTTCATAATAAATGTACCTTGAACCTTATACGCGTGTTGTGTGTACTACGGTGCTTTGCACCCTGGGATCTGGAGAAGTATTGTCTCCTTTGGCGGTATACATGTACTTAGTTAAATAACAATAAACTTGACCAACACAATCAAAAGAAAACTTACACCGGAGAAAGTGATGGCACAGGTTTTTAATATAAAAACATGTTCCAAGGGGGTCTTTAAAAACATCATGGGTGGAACGACTCATTTTACTATATAGGTATATAAATGTAGAATAGCAATACATATATCTATACAAATATCTCCATCAAGATACCTTTATAGATATAGTGTAAGACACTTACACAGAAATTTATCCAGGCCAGCCAGATACAACAAATATCAAACATGAAATTAGTAGTCACTGAAAAGTACTCTGGCATCGTCTGAGTCTTTGACCCCCGTTTCTTTCCATACGTTTATGCGATACACCGTTACTTTCCAGTTTTAATAAATGGCCGAGCCTTGCCTTCTTCGGAAACGAGTGCAAACCAGATGTTTTTCCAGGCAGCTGTGAAACGACGTGCTCAGAATGCACCACAGATTGACGCCAGTCGCTTTGGATTGCAGACACATAATGACGAAGTTAAGAAAGAACTCGAGGGTGCGGTGAGGGCCCCTCCTTGTCCCCGGTGTTGTGCATCAGTCATCTTTACCCTGACAAGGTCCGGTGGTGTGGTGGTTTAAGGCATTGCCAAGTGCGCCAAGGGCTTCCCTGCCCGCGGCCTCCCGCCAAGGGGTACCAGTGGCCGAGTGCTCGCCCTCCAGTCATGATGCTGTCCTATCAGCTCACACTGTGCTCTCCAGCATCCACTCTGTGCTGCCGTATGTCGTTCTCTTGCTCTCCAGAGCAAACTCATCAGAGTTCAAATTCTGCCCGCTGCCGGTCAGGCTTGCTTTAGTCCGCGCCCGCCTTGGGTAACTGTGACTCTGGAACAGAGAATAGTCTCCATCAAAGGAGTGTCTATGCTGGGACCTTGGGAACTCGCAGGGCAGAACAGGAACGTTGCCAAGCTTAATCTGCCTCTCTCTCCGGGGCAAGTTACCCTTGCTCGCCCTGATCAGACAGACTGACATGCTGGAGTCAGTGGTGCTTCCTTCGGTCGCTCTCTCTTCAGAAGACAACTGTGCCTCTTTCTGGAGGTCTGGGCTCGGCTTTGTCCTCCTCTGTGTGTGAGATAGAGAGTCCATTGTCATTCCGCTGCTGCTCGGAGGGCTGCCGCACCGTTCCCCCGACAGGTTTAATAGCACAGTCACCGAGCCTTTGGGGCAGTCACCGAAAATCTCCTGCGTGCACTCACCTGACCCCTCGGCTAGCTTGGAGCTGGACCGCGTCATGCCTCCCTGCTGACTGCCATTGGTCTGAGAGCAGACGTTGCTGACCGGCGTCTTGCCCTCACCTGCGTTGCTGTACACCTTGTAGCGGATCATCAGGATGATGATGAAGACCAAGACGGAGGCCACAATGATGCCGCCGATGATGATGATCATTGTCCCGCCAAGGAACTGCGTGTGCATGGAGTGGCAGTGGGAGTACTCCTGCTCCGTAGTAAACTGCACGCAGCCCACCACTCTGGTCGCTGTCATCAGCGTGCTCCAGTCGTCGTAGACAGCCAGGATGCACAGGTCATAGTCGCGCCCTGGAGACAGGTCATTCACTAAGAAGGTTTTACTGGTGGATGGAATCATTCTGAAAGACAGAAAGCCTTCAGTTAGTCAAATTCATCTCTTGCAAAATGAAGTGTCATTAATGGGGACTTCGCTTAAACCAGTTTAAATTTTAGACAGTCCATAAGGCATAGGAGCAGAATTAGGCCATTCAGCCCATTAACTCTATTCCGCTATTCCATCATGGCTGAGTTATTAACCTTCTCAACCACATTCTCCTGCCTTCTCCCACATAGGACCCTAAGGTATAGCAACAATACACACAGAATGCTGGAGGAACTCAGTAGGTCAGGCAGCATCTATAGAAATTAATAGATAGTCGATGCTTTGGGGCGAGAACCTTCATCAGGACTCAACAGCAGCAGTCAGAACATTTGAATGGACAATGAATATACATGTAAATGCAATTGCAAGTAAAACATGATGGCACCTCTATTTCCTTCGGAGTCTGCGAAGATTTGGCATGTCATCTAAAACTTTGACAAACTCCTATAGGTGTATATCAGTGAGTGTACTGACTGGTTGTATCACGGCCTGGTATGGGAACACCAATGCCTCTGACCGAAAAATCCTACACAAGGTAGTGGACTCGGCCCAGTCCATCACGGGTAAAGCCCTCCCAACCATTGAGCACACCTACATGAAACACTGTCATAGGAAAGCAGCATCCACCATCAGAGATCCCCAACACCCAGGACATGCTCTGCTCTCGTTGCTGGTAGAAGGTACAGGAGCCTCAGGACTCACCACCAGGTTCACAGACAGACACTACCCCACAACCATCAGGCTCTTGAACAATAGGGGATAACTACACTCGTTTGCCCATAATTGAAATGTTCCCACAAACAATTATCTCACTGAGGGACTCTTTATATTGTTATTTCATGTTATTTATTGCTATTTATTGATATTTGCATTTACAGGGTTTGTTGCCCTCTGCAGTCTGGTTGATCTTTCCTTGATCCTGTTCGGTAGATTTGCTGAGTATGCCCACAGGAAAATGAATCTCAGGGTTGTATATGGTGATACATAGGTACTTTGACAATAAAAGTTACTTTGAACTTTGAAACAAACCATGGATGCTAACTCAGTATTTGTTTTGGTCTCTTTCTGCGCTACTTATTTAATCACAACACTGGGCCACAAACCTATATACAGCTAGTGTGCCTAAGACTTCAGCACAATCAACACCATCATCATTCTGTGCCAAGTCATACGACGGGCGATCATGATCTATACATAACCATGACTGCTCTTGGCAATTTTTTCTACAGAAGTGGTTTGTCATTGCCGCCTTCTGGGCAGTTTCTTTGCAAGACGGGTGACCCCAGCCATTATCAATACCCTTCAGAGATTGTCTGCCTGGCGTCAGTGGTCGCATAACCAGGACTTCTGTTCTTTTGATCGCTGTGTATAAGATACTTGTCCCTTTGAACAGTACTGTAGCAATATTATGTATTGCACTGTACTGCTGCCACAAAGAAAAACAAATTTCAAGACATACATGAGTGATGATAAACCTGATTCAGAAATTGGTCTCTTCTGTGGAATGAGAGTGGGAAGGGGGCAGGGAGAGGGAAATCATGGTTGGGAAAAGGGGAATAGTGAGGGGAAGGAGCTGGAGGCACCAGAGAGACATTCTGTAATGATCAACAAACCAACTGTTTGCAATCAAATGATCTTGCCTGGTGTCTCAGGGCTGGGTTTGTCTGCACCTGCACAATTCCAACCCCATCCCATCACTCCTTCTCTGCCACCTGTCCCACACCACTCCCACATGCTCCACCCTCACCATTCCCAACACCCTTTGCTTCCACCAGATTTACAAACTTGCTCTCCACTCCACGTTGACCAATAAAGTATTGGGCAGAAGTCTTAGGTGCCCTAGCTATATATAATGTACATTGCATATTCTTTTTGTAATTTATAGTTTTTTTGATGCACTGCAATGTACTTCCACTGCAAAACGACAAACTTCACGGCATATGCCACTGATACTAAACCTGAGTTGACTTTCCCCATGCTGGAAATATAAATAAAGATCAGCTTTATATCTGCAAATATCACCACACTTCCAGTGCCAATAGAGTGCCTACTAGCTCACTAACACTAGCTCACTAGCTCACTACACAGCTCACTAACCTGAACCATCTGTTTTTGGTATGTGGGAGGAAACTGGAGCACTTGGAGGAAATTTACATGGTCACAGAGGGAACGTACAAGTTCCTTATAGACAGCAGTGGGAATTAAACCCTGATTCCTGATTGCGGGCGCCATAAAGCATGGCGGTAACCGCTTTGCTACTGCACCCCCACCCCCCATGTCAAACACCAGAGGACATGCTTTTAAGGTTAGAGAGGGGAAGATTAAAAGTGACATAAAGGGAAGGTTTTTTTTTTACCCAGAGATTAAATAACCATGCCCCTAAGATGGGTAACCAGGGATAGCAGTGAAAATAGGAAGTTTAAAGTTTAAGAGCTTTTTAGCTGAAGATGATTATCATTACGTGCCGTGTCATGTGATATGGGTGATTATGGTGACCATGATCGTTCTTGGTAAAATTTTCTACAGAAGTGGTTTGCTATTGCCTTCTTCTGGGCAGTGTCTTTACAACAAGGGCAACCCCAGCCATTATTAATACTCTTCAGAGGTTGACTGCCTGGCATCAGTGATCACATAACCAGGACTTGTGATATTGCCCAGCTGCTCATACAACCATCCACCACCTGCTCTCATGGTTTCATGTGACCTTGATCTGGGGGGGGTTGGGGGCGGGGAGGTAAGCAAGTACTGCACCTCGCCCGAGTACTGCACTTCACCCAAGGGTGACCTGCAGGCTCGCAGAGGGAAGGAGAGCCTTACACCTCCTTTGGTGGAGACAAATCTCCACTCCAGCACCCTGCCTTTTAGATAGACACATCAATTGCATGAACATGGAGGGATATGGATCACACCCAGGTGGAGAACATTCAGTATGAATTAGATGAGGATCAGCACAATATTGTGGATAGAATGTCCTGTTCATTGCTGTTCTGTTCTTTGTTGCAGGGATACACTCTAAGGAAGTTGTGTATTGTCAGTTTTCAGATTTACACACTTACAACTGTCCCTAAAGACCACAAATGGTCTCTTGCCACGTCACCATCCACAGCTTTGAAGCTCACCCATGTCCTTCCTCACTGCTGAGGTCCTTGCCTGTCGCATCTCCCAGACTGACTGCTCCAAACTCCCACTGTTCCTTAACCAAAAGCACTTCCCTCAAATTCTCCATGATCCTGACACTAACCAACTTCAATTCTTCGTATAAATTGGCACTAAGATAGGCACAACGTGTGCCAAATGGCCTGCCCTGTGCGGTTCTGTTCTGTGTTTTAAACTGAATATTAAACACCAATCTCTGACGGATAGGGGACAGGAGAACGAAGAAGTGTCATTCACCTCTCACCAAGATGATGACAATCATAAGACCATAAGACATAGGAGCAGAATTAGGCCTCTCAGCCCATCGAGTCTGCTCCAACATTTCATCATGGCTGATTAGTTATCCCTTTCAACCCATTCTCCTGCTGTCTCCCCATAATCTTCTGACGCCCTGATGAATCAAGAATCTATTACTGTAATCTCTAATGACTTGGCATCCACAGCTGTCTGTAGCAATGAATTCCACGGTTCACCATCCTCTGGCTAAAGAAATCCCTCCTCATTTCTGATATAAAGAGACACCCTTCTATTCTGAGTCTCTCCCCTCTCAATCCTACCCCAGACTAATAAAGGGCAGAAGCCCTTTTGGTCCTTGTTCCGGTCAAGATGGTGCCTGCATTCAATGCTCCTTTGTCAACATTTTCTGGATAGATCATGAAACTGTATATTTCACTTGTTTTAAGCCTCTTACATTTGATTTTCGTCTTGGATGTTGTGATTTGAAGTTTGGAGATCATACGGGTGCTTCAGCAGTCTCCAAGGGGATTCCAGAAGGTAGAGTCAGCGTACGGGAACCTCGTGGCGAGTAAGCTGCAAGCTGATGTTTGACTCAATTTGCCAATTAAGTCTTGCGCTGTTCACTGATTAAAGTGGCAAGGGAGATTGAAGAGCTGGCCGCCTGCCTTTTTATTGCTGGTGAGATCGCTCTGCTATGGAAAGGGAGAATGTTGCCCAGGTTTTCTGCTTTTTGAATGTTGGCTTGGACTGCGGACTTTTTTTTTTGTATTCTGTGTTTTGAGCCTGATCTATCTCATTTATTTGTGCACGGGGAGGAGAATTTGGGGTTAATGTGCCTGTTCCATTTTTGTTCATTGTTTTGTGCAGGGAGGTGGGATTTGGGGGTCGATGATCGTGCTGCCATTCTTTTCTTTCTTGGTTTCATGGCTATCTGGAGAAGAAGATTTTCAGAGTTGTATACTTGGATAATAAATGGACCTTTGAGCTTCTCTACTGACAATCCCATTAGATCACAAACCTTGGACATACACCTAACAGGAGACTCCCTTGGAAACCCTCCCAACATCTCTGCTGAATAGGACAGGGTGTGGTTCTTCTGAACCTCTCCAAGTCCAGTGCTCAACGGAAAAAGTTTCACGACAACGGAAGGCCAATCACATTGCTTACTCGACACATGATGCCTCCTGTACAGTTATTAAACATGAACCAGTGACCATCAACATTTTAAAACATAAAATCCATGCCACGACTTCCCAGAGGAAAAGTCGCGGGACTGTCTGATAGTGGGGAGGGATGGTCTGTTGGTGGATTAAATGGTTTGATGATGCGGCAGGACAGTCTTGATGGTGGGAAGCAGTCTGGTGGTGCTGCAGGAAGATCTGATGGTGGCTATTTTGGTCTGATGGTGCGGCAGGATAGTCTGATGGCGGGGCGGTAAGGTCTGAGGTGGGGAGGGACAAACCACTGCCTCACAGTTCTGGAGTTCTGTGTTTGATACTGTCTCAGTCTCTGTCTGTGTGCAGTTTGCACGTTCCCCCTGTCACCCCTGAGGTTTCCCTGGGTGCTCCCAATTATCATCAGGCCAGGTTAATAAGCCACGGGGCAATGCTCCCAATACTCCCAATGCGTGGGCGGCTAAAGAATCGTGTGGCTGTTAATGGACACGCGAGAGAAATTTTTTCCCAGGGAAGCAGATGGTGGACAAAATGTATGGCAATGCTGGTGTGCTCCAAGATACCAACTGGCTCCCTTCTAACTTGTAATAAAATATGGATTCAATGCTACCTCGTAGACTACCATCTCCCAGTCTCTGATGTTGACACAGCTGGTTAGATTGCTCTCCATGGTACATCTGTAGACATTTGTGAGTGTCTTTGGTGACACACCAAATCTCCTCAAACTCGGAATCAAATCCAATTTTGCATCCACCTATCGCCTGTCCCATCCATTCCCTTCATCATTTTCTACCAGCAATCTTCCCCCTATCTTTCAGTCCCGATTTGAAACATTGACTGTTCATTTCCCCGTCTGACCTAAGTTCCTGAATAATCCTGTTGATTGTCAGTTCTCCAAGTCTGTCATTACAACGTCCTCTTGTACTCAGTGTTGTCCTGAGGCAGATAGAGTACAAAGTATTGGCGTGCTAATGACAGTGCGATGTGCAGCGGCTGGAGTTATTCAGAACTGATGAATCGACACAAAAAGAAAAGATCTATCAGAATAATAAGTGAATCCTCTGCACCACAACTGCCGACATTTATGGCTGGTGTGCTCTCATAAAGGTGAGCGATGAGAGTGCTGGGGGTTGGAACAGTTTTCCAAACCAGAGTCAGCATTAAACTCTTGCAGAGTGGGGACAGCACAGGTAAGATATAAAGCAAGGTTACTTTGAATTGTCTCATAACACATAACCAGGACAGGGACAATACATGCTATGTACAGTATCAAACTCTGTCGACATTGTCGGATCTCACACGCCCAGGAGCAGGGACAGAACTAGCTATATACAGTATCGAACTCCGTCTGCACTGTCTGATCAACCGTTCACAGGGTGGGGACTGTATATGTTAAATATAATAGAAATCTCCCTCTGTACGCTCCCATCACACACTCTCAAGGCAGAGTCAGTACCGGTTATATACAGTATCAAACTCCCTCCGCACTGTCCGATCACATACCCCCAGGGCAGAGTCAGTACCGGTTATATACAGTATCAAACTCCCTCTACACTGTCCGATCACACACTCCCAGGGCAGAGACAGTACAGGTGATATACAGCATCAATCTCCCTCCACACCAGGGTTTCTTAACCAGTGTACTGCGAGAGAATGTGATTATAAAAAGTAAACATATTTCTTTGAACTTCACGTAATGCGCAATGCTAGTGCTTGTACTGGTGGGCAGTGACCGAGCAGCCCTGTTAACATTCTCGATGGAGATAGGTCTCTCAGCCCAGAGTGGCAGTGCACAATCAGACCGTGTTTATTCTCAGGTTTTGATGCGAGATAAGGGGGGCTGTTGATAATTGGTGAACGCTGTATTGCACAGAGGGGAGGATGGTGGGCTGATAATTGGTGAACGCTGTATTGCACGGCAGGAGGATGGTGGGCTGATAATTAGTGAACGCTGTATTGCACAGAGGGGAGGATGGTGGGCTGATAATTGGTAAGCGCTGTATTGCACGGCAGGAAGATGGTGGGCTGATAATTAGTGAGCGGTGTATTGCACAGAGGGGAGGATGGTGGGCTGATAATTGGTGAGCGCTGTATTGCACGGCAGGAGGATGGTGGGCTGATAATTAGTGAGCGGTGTATTGCATGGAGGAATCACGGTAGGCTGATGAGGACCGTGAAGCACGTTTTGCAAGCATTGAACGGACTCGCCCAACTTGGGCTGTGATGTCAGCACCTCCCTCTTGAATTACCTCTCCCAGATTCCCCTTGCACGTCGCTGACTAACTGGTGAGCAAAAACACTCCACCAGTGTGGTGGAAACTTGCAGGGAAATTTTCATTCCAATTACGGTCCAGTGTGGCGATTTTTGAAGAGGAGGTGTGAGATGGAAGGGGAGGATTCTAGGCCTCGGCCTACGGACAATTCTGATGAGGTTAATGATGAAGAATTACATTCTTCTCAGTCATTTCACTGCACTCGTGCAACAATGGACAGAAAAACAGTTTATTTACCATAAAAGTTTATTTACACAACAAATACACAAAGTACAAACATTATTTTCAAGACAGTGAATAAATTCAAATTAAAATATGATTACTATTGTCCATAAAACCGTCAATTCCTGAGGGGAGGGGGTCATTACTCCTGGAAATCCCTCATTATGACTGTATGCTCCCTCTCCAAGGACAGCCGGGCATGAACGCATCCTCGGAAAAGAGACAGGTCGTCGGCCCGGGCAGTGCCCTCCACCTTCCGCCACCTAGACCCGTGAATGTCCATCTTGGCGAGGCCCAGGAGCAAACCCACCGGGAGATCTTCCTCACGACCCGCACCCTTCCATACTGGGTGCCCGTATATGAAGGGCACAGGGCTAAAGTGCAGCCAGAAGCTGAGCAGCAGCCCCTTCAGAACCTCAAAGAGCGGCTGCAACCTCTTGTATTCCGTGTAAGCACAGTACACTGACTCCTCCCGGACAGGTGGATGGGGGGGGGGGGGGTGGTCAGTGAACCTGTTGTATGGTACTGCCTGATGCAACACCTTCCACCCCAGGTCCCTGTTGTACGGGGGGAAGGACCCTTGTGTATAGAGATTTCCACTGGGAACTTCCTTCGCTGCCAGATGGTAAAACAGGCCACCAAGGTGAGTCTGGTCAGCAGACGAAGGGAAGAAAGTGAAAGGTGTGCAGGAGCAGCCCCTACAAGAAACGTTTTGGAGCATCACGGAGGGGCACAGTGGGCATCCCTGCGAGACGGCTCACGTTACGTGGCACCCAATCCTCATTGTATCCCGAGGCCTGGTTCTGACGAGCTCTCCCGGCCCATCAGGTGGCGATGCAGCCGAAACTCTCCACTTCCTCGAGCCTACACACCCACTGTAACAGGATCGGGACCAATCTCCCTCGCAGCCTGAGCACCGTCCCCCACGAGCACAGGAGCATCATGTCTGAATGAGACTAGACCCCATACCTTCAACAGCTCTCAGTAAAACCGAGGCAGTTCCCTCAACGTGATGCTGTCCACTGGAAGTCGTGTGCCCTCCTGCAGCCAGTGTCCCCGGTGGAGAAAGTGCGTCGCCAGCGCATGCCATCTTGGAGGGTGGTCACGGTACGGGTATCTCTGCAAAGTCCTAAGGTGGAGAGCTGCCACCAGTTACATAGACTGGTGATCCAAGTTGTCCTATTCCATGGCAAACAACTTACAAATACAGCTGTGGCTCCAGTAAAATTCAAATATTTAACTACAAATCACAGCCATATGACACGTAAAAGTGCTGATTATTTTAAACAATAATTTGAATCTCAAAACAAACAGATTAAAACTTTTGAAAATAAAGTCACAGTCAGTAAAAGGATTCAGGAAGCAAGTTGTTTAGTAGCTTTAAGACCAGTTCACTGGAGAATGTTTAAAAAGCTGTGTGAACACCTGGACAAAGAGCACACCAACCTCCTGCTCCATACAGAAACCTGGAGGCTCAGTAGAGGGAGAGTTCTCAACAGGGTGTTTGAGCTGGAAGGTGAATTACAAAAAATAGGAGGCCAGATTTTGCAAAGTGCTTTGAAGAGGAAGAATATCTGCAGAAACTAGCCTACTTAACAGACAGTTTTTATTGTATGAACCAGTTGAGCAAGTCCCCGTAAGGCTCTGGAGAAAATATTTTGACTTCAAGTGACAAGATTCTTGGATTTAAAAGGAAGTTGAACCTTTGGGAAAATCATGCTGGAAAAGGAAATCTTGAAATGTTTTCACTGCTGCTTGGGCTTGAGAGTGAGAAAGGATATCAGAAAGTCTCGAGTCTTATTGAAGATCACCTGGAAGAACTGCAGAACAAAATTGAACAGTATTTTTCCTCCCTTTCAACACAAGTGTATGGCTGGGTGAGGAGCTCTCTCTGAATCTTCTGCTGCCTGAGAACTTGACTTTGAGAGAAGAGGAAGAACTTTGTGAACTGCACTCTGATCATGCACTCAAGATGAGATTTACTGACCTGCCCCTGGACAAGTTCTGGATTTCTGTGAAAGAGTACCCTGCCATTCTTAGGAAAGCAATGCACATTTTGTGCAGTTTTCAACTTCTTACCAGTGTGAGCAAGTTTTTTCTTGTTTAACAAGCATCAAGAGCAAGGATAGAAATCGTCTCATTTCAGTTGAATGTGAAACCCATATGTGCTTCTCTCAAGTTCAACCCAGAAATGAGAAATTTATTATGTTTGCCTTAGTAATTTTTAAAATTTATGAAATAGAAAGAAAGCGTAATTTCAAGAAAGATAAGCAAGGCTTAACTTTTTTTTAAGAAAGACTGGCTACAAATTATTCTCTACTTTAAAGAGCCAAGCCAATTATTTTTGGATTATTATACCTACAACTTACTGATCACACTAACGTACCATGAGCTTTAAATATAATAATTTTTATGCAAGAATTCCCTGAGACCTGAAAATAATTTCAAGGGTTCCTCCAGGACAAAAAGGTTGAGAAAGGCTGCACTACACTGTATGATGAAACACTTCCAGGGGTGGGACATTACCAGTTATACACAGTATCATACTCCCTCTACACTGTCTGATTACACACTCCCAGGGTATGGACAGTGCAGGATATACACACAGTATCATACTCCCTCTACACTATCTGATTACACACTCCCAGGGTATGGACAGTGCAGGATATACACATAGTCTCATACTCCCTCTACACTGTCTGATTACACACTCCCAGGGTATGGACAGTGCAGGATATACACAGTATCATACTCCCTCTACACTGTCTGATTACACACTCCCAGGGTATGGACAGTGCAGGATATACACAGTATCATACTCCCTCTACACTGTCTGATTACACACTCCCAGGGTATGGACAGTGCAGGATATACACACAGTATCAAACTCCCTCTACACTGTCTGATTA